>NC_138102.1:56353366-57553366 GCF_964146895.1 Miniopterus schreibersii
TAACTTCTTCACTTATAGAAGAAGTATAACTGGGGTTTCAAGAGAGTCAAAATCAGAGCTAGTGTCCAGAGTTTCCTTTCCATGTTGGAGCCTGGTCCAGTTCAGTATCAGGCTAGCATCAGTCTATTTGTCCATTGTGTGTAGGGATCCTCAAGGCCACGAGCACACAGGAGAATGCCAGGGAGCCAAGAGAGCATGACCAGAGCAACAAGACTCCCAAGGGCCCCAAAAGCACAACAGAGCAAACTTCTTTGTTTAAGGTATTATGTATTCCCACGTGTTCATGCCCTTGCAGTGGCCATGCCCATTCTAGCCAATGACCTCTGTTCCCAGGTGTGACTGACAGCAAGCGTCTTCCCTGTGTCACCCCAGCTTTACTGGGCATATGTCTACCTTCCATTTGTTGGATTCTTGGGAAGTATAAATTTGTAACCTCCTGGTGAAGCTGCCCAAATGACATGCCTATGATGTCTTGTCTTCCCCTTGCTCCTTTCTTATCATTAATAACTAGCAAATTATAACAGTGTCAATACCTACTTCTTGTTTCATCATTTTTCTTCTTCCTGCTAGGTCCTTAACTTTTAGCAATACTATAATTTTAGAAATTCTATAATTTCATCATTTTAATGTTGTTACATAAATGAATTCACATATTATATGTTTTTTGGGGGTTGGAAATACCACCTCAACATGATTCTCTGTATTTTTATCCAGCTTGTTACATGTATCAGTAGTTCATGCCATTTTATTCTTAGGTAGTATTCCAAGATAAGATTGCAGCACAGTTTGTTTAACCATCCACCCATTAAAAGGCATCTGCATTGTTTGTTGGTTTTGGGTATTATAAATAAAGCTGCTATAAACACTCATGTACAGGTTTTTGTGTGAACATAAGTCTTTATTTCTCTGGGATAAATGCCAAGGAATGCAGTAACTGGGTTGGTTCTATGGCAGTTGCATGTTTAGTTTTTTAATAAAACACCAGACTGTGTCAAAGTGACTGAACCATTTTATATAGCCACCAACAACATGAGTGACTCATTTTCTCTGCATCTTCATCATCATTCGATATTTCCAGTCTTTTATTTTAGTCATTTGATAGGTATTTAGTGATAGCTCATTGTGGTTGAGATGTGAATGATGAATGATGTTAGCAACTTTTCCTATGTGTGTGGCACAAAGAAAATTAATTTCCTCCCACTTTTCTTAATTTTCCTGGCTGGACTACTACTCAAATTAACCTGAGACAGATTAACAAGAGAAAAGCGAAAATGACCAAAGTTATTATGCATGTACATGTGGGAGTTTTCTAGGAACATGAAGACCAGGATGCATTGGGCTCTTAAAGCTTATGTGCCATTCTGGACAACGGAGAAGTGGGTCAGGGGCCTGGGATTTCAAAGAGAAAATGGGCAGTTCACAGGCGGAGGAGAAACAGTAAACATGTGGAAAACAAATTCTTGCTGGGCCACCCAGAAATGGGACACAGAGGGGAGTCCAACAAACAGACTTTGCTAGATTTCTCCCTGTCTGCCACACTTATTTCACACATGGCTAAGGTGAATATGCTAAAGTTTCCTGCCTGAAGTAGGTTTTTGTATATAAATACCTTTAGGCAAGTAAATGGGGATGGGGCAGAATATCACAGGTATTTTCTGAGTCTTTTGTTTCTTGAAAAATAACTAGCTTAAAATCAATATCCCAAAAGGCATATTTTGAGGTGGCAAAACTGTGGTCTCCTTCATATACTAATTTTCCATCTGGTTATCCTTGTTAGTAAAATGTCTGTTCGTGTCTGGAAGTTTTTAAGACTATAGACAAATTAGGCTAATGCAGTAAGTCATAGGAAAGAAGATGGGAGCCCATACCAGAAAAGTGTTAGTGGCATGAAGGAAAACAATTGACTTTAAGTGATCTTTAAGGGATAGTTATTTGGAAGTAAGGATGTGGGAATTAGTAAATTCATGGATGTCAACCAGCTTTCTGACTAACTCATTATAACTTGAATTGTCAATTGAATTTGTTGAAGACAAAGCTTAAGGAAAAGAATGAACTAATCAAAATATATTTTTTGAAGAAGTTTGAGGTGGTTGTAGATCTACATATGAGTTTCTTTTATTATTTTGTTCGAGAGAGCTAAGCAGCATTTGAGTATGTGATTAAAGTTTTTCATTTGTTTGGTTACTTCAACTTGCCAGTAAACTGTGATAACAGAGGAATTGGTTACATTTTTCTACAAAGGTGATTTGAGATGGAGACAAGAATGACTGTTAATAATAGTCAAAAATAGACAAGCCATATAGGAATGTTTGAAATATGGTGCGTAATAAACTCTTTAATCCCTATGGTCAAGATGATACCGTTGTAGCTAACCAGCTATTAATATTAGGAAAGGGGCAAAAGGAAGGCCAGACATTATAGTCATGGTCCCTGAAAAACACTGGGGTAGGGACCCAACAAAGAGAAGATAGATGCATGCCCAGTAAAGTTGGGGTGATGTAGAAATAGTACCTGCTTGTCAATCACACCTAAGCAAAGGAGCTTGCTCTCTTGGTTCCTCTAGTGCTTTCTGGACTTTTGGGACTCTTATTGCTTGGGCTGTGCTCTCTTGGTTCTCTTGCATTCATCCATATGACTCATGGACATGGGGACCCCACACCCAATGGACTAATCGACTGCAAATAGCCTGATGCTGAACTGGGCCTTGCTCCAACATGGAAAGGAAATTCTGGACAATGTTTCTGATTTTATCTCTACTGAAACTCCAGCTACATTTCTTCTATGACTGGCCTAAGAGAAATGGGACTTTGGTAAGCCAGGGGCATAAGTCCATGGAAATAAAACTTTCTGCTATATCTCATCATCCTGTGCAAGTTTCAGAAAATTCCTTTTCTTGGGATATTGTAAGAACCCTACCCCCAGCAGCAAGTGAAGGAGAGGGGGCATGCTCCCTTCCAATATTGAAGGAATAGAGCTTGCTAGCTAATCTGCTGATCAATATAAACTCTTCTTGTTTATTACACAGGTTACCACATAATTGTATAACCCTTCCTCAAGCACACAAATTCACACATACACACATAAAAAACACAAACATGTTCCCACATGTAAAATATGTAGAAAACAAAGAGTATTTCTTTAGGACTTACCTGCATATTCCAAATTAGTATAGATTTTGGGGCTACATTGTCCAGGAATGTGAAACAATTCTATGCAACTGGAGAAATTAGTGTCTTCTGTACAAGAAAAACATTTTTGTGTAACTTTGTATAAGAAGATGTAGGTTTTGGTTCTTGATCCGTAGGAAAATAAGCTGCAGGTAAGAGATTGTAGACTGTAAACATCAAATAAATACTTTTATGGGTTTATCTTTTCACAAAATGGGCAATATGATTATGGTTCAGTTGATGCTAACTTGATACCACCCAGTAAATGATTGTGCTCTGGAGGAGTTGAATACAGTTTAAAGGTTAATGGTCTCTTGCGTAAGCGTGCACACTATTTACATAAGCATCAATTCCTTTTATAAATATCATCCCAATGAGACGAGCAATTTCTAGTTACCAATCTTCAAGTCTTGTCTAGGGGAAAGAGACAGGATACCTTAAAGAATGTTCTCAACACATTGTCTGTATTGATGTTGATGACTCTTCACTTTGTCTTAAACATATTTCAAAGTGAAAACAAAACTGATGAAGCTCTCAAAAATTTGGAAGTTTTAAATCCCCAAAACCGTAGCTGAAACGGGAAATGAAGTTAGGGAGGGTTACAAGAAGATAGCATAGTGAAAAATATAGCTGGGAATCAAGAGCCAGTGAGTTTCCTATAGTTGAGGGTAACTTAATTTGTTAGTTTTAAAATAGTGGTCTTTTTATGAAAATAATGAACATGACTATTGAAATATACAAGTAAAGGAAAAATATAAAAGACAGAAATTCAATAAAAATAAGGAAGAATCCAAGCACTATCAGCCATTAATGATAACCATCATTTATATTTGCTGAACACTTAATTTTTAAAGTTGCCATGTGTCATCTCCATTAAGATGCACTACTGTTGTGCATAATTTATGAAATTAAAAAATGTTTTTGAAGATTTTATATTTCATAAAACCATTCACAGCAGAGAAATATTTCAACGGTTTCCATCGACAGTTGTTTTGAGTTTATTTCATATTGTTTTCAAAGTGCAGTTTCAATAATCTGTGGGTTTTTGTGAAAATGGTAAGCGCTTTAGCACTCCTGATTCTAGTTATACAAGCCCACCCCCAACAGAAGGTTCAGCTAATGACTTTAGAATGGTTCTCCTTATTTGCATGAAGATATTGATATGCCAAGTGTTACTCAGATACTGATCTGTCAGTCAAACCCTTTATCTTGAATATAATATCTAACATCCACAGTATAGAAAGCTGTCCACTTATCTAAGACAGTCCCCGGCAGGCAGGAATATGCTGTCTTGGACTACATTCTTTCCTTAATATATAACCCATGTCTCTTGAATTGTCAGGTAATTTGAAAGGAAAAGTATCACTGTGCATCTTTCTCATTCAAATTACATTGTCCATCTTCCTTCTCCTAACCCTTACCTGGCCTGCATCTCTGGGAGCTTTCTCAGCATACAAAATTAACTAGGCAAAAAATAGGGAAGTTACCTATACCAGTTATTGGAATATGAACCTAAATTTTCAGTCCAATTTCTTTTCATAGCCTGGCATTTTATAAAAATACATAAGCAATGTAAGTGTCCATTATTGTTCACCCAGGGAATTGGGGATTTATAAGAGAAATATTGAGATTTCTGCCTCAGTGAAGCAGAGGGTAGAGCAGAAGGAAAGCTTTTGCTTTGGTTGCTGAAGAAGCAGAATCTCAATCAGATGGCAGTGGGGGTAGATGGGCTTGGAGTCCAAGGCTTGTCAGTAGCGAGGTGTAAACAAATGCTTGGAAAAGCCAAGTTAGAATACTCTGTTCTATTATGAAATGTGTTTTCATAAATGCACTGTGGGCAAAGGTTGAGGTTGAAAGCATTATTGAGAAAATGAAAGAGGCATAAGGTAGTGGGCAATCCATTTTGCAGCTAGTTAGGGAAGTTTTAGATTGGAATTTTCACTTGCTTTGGGCTATCGGGTTCCTTAGAAAGTTCTAAGTGGGAGTTTTTCTTGAGAAAGAGCACCTGTGCAGTTTAGTGTGGCCATGATAAATTAATAATCACTGAGTTAGTGTAAATTGAACAAATTAAATTATTTTGGACATTTTCTTGGGCCCTTCTGTTATCTAAGAGAATCCAGAGAAGTCACACACAAGGGCAATATAAATTTTGGGCAATGATAAAGAGGATCATTTCCTTTTTATTAGGTGTTGGAGTTAGGTTGCATACACTTCAGAGTTACGACGACAGCAGCAAAGCCGTGCGTTCATATTAGAAATGGGAGAATGCAACGATAAAATAGAAAGAGAAAGGAACTTATGATTATTTCTATGTAAACATTTTCCTCATGTAGTTCTACATATTTTCATTTGTTATGGAATGTGACTTGAAAGTGAAAAAGCCTTAATTTGGAATGGGGGTTTCTTCTTATGTAAAATGAGCAATTAAAAAGCTCTTTAACAGCCACTGGTCTAGGTCATGAATTTTTTAGAGTAAGACATTCAAATTACCTGTGATTATTACTAAAAGGATTATTTTTAAAGCAATTATAGTAGAAAGACTTTTCATATAATCCAATTATATGTGACTAAACCCTTTAGTATTTTTTTATTAAATTGATCAAGCTTGGAGAATATTTACAAATGAACGATTTAATATATTTGATAAACATAGTGTAATGTGTTTAATTAAAACTTTTGTTTATCAGATTGTACTGTAAGGTACAATATTATCAGATCTAATCATGCTTTTAGAAGGAGATTCCAGATCTTAGGATATGTTTATTCTTAAATATCAATATATTTTTAGAATGTAATATTTTTCAGAGAGGACTATACCAGCTAGCAGAATGATTTGAAGAGAAAGAATGAAAGTAAGAAAGAAAGAAAGGGAATGATAAAGAAATTGAACCTTGCAATTCATGGAAAGAGCAACAATGAGCTCTAGTGGCAAGATGTTAAAATGTCAAGCATGGTTGAAATTCTGCAATGATAGACAGCCTTCCCTTTCTACAGTCAGTAAAGATTTCTCAGTCTTCAAAATGAAGATTAATTTGTGGAAATAAGTATTCCTCTAAATCAGAATCTCATTAACTTCCACACAATATTAACTACCTGGGAAGGGTAATATATCCATAATTTATATATTGCATATAATTTATCTATCATCATTCTTACACAACAACATCAACAAGATTTTTCTATTAACAGCATATTTTATGTTGGAGTTGACATAACTTATACTGCATCTGGTCAAGTCATTCTTAAGTTAAACTTAGATTTTAAAAGAGTATTGATTTATGTGCTGTGCACTTGATAATATATGTGAGCCATCTCGTCCCTCTGCTCTACCATCTGCTTCCTTCACACACACAGGCACAATTTCAAAATAGGAAGAATGATTCTTTTCACTAAGTCTGACAAAACTGTATTTTAATTCTTTAGTTCAGGATAGCAACAATGTACAAGTATAATTTATTAAAAATATACCAGACATTAAATCAAAAAAGTTTTTAGGTTTTATCTGTTTTCACAACTTTAGGCAAAAAGAGGTTGGCTTTTTTTAATGCTGCACATTTGTTTTGAGACTATTTTAATTCCTGCTACTAAATCAAAATAGCAGCTAACATTGGTAACCTCATGTAGAATTTGTTAACCTTCTTATTAATTGACTACTTATTGTGTAACCAAATGTTCCATGAACTGTGCTAGATGATAGATGAGGTTTATTCAAATGCTTTATTGAATTTTCTCCAAACAGCAATGATAATTTTAATATTATTATCCACATTTTCCTGAAGAGAATACTAAAATTTAGAGAAGTTAGATGAAACACAAACCTAATACATTTCAGGTTTAGGATTTGAACTCAGATAACCTGTGTTCAAATTCTGAGCTCTTTCCACCACACCTCACTGCAACTGTCTTATTTCCTTTTTAGGAAAATTCATCACAGTGGATATAAAAGTATAACTACTATAAATACCTAGTATACTTTCCATTCTATCAAACTTTGCCTTTATAATCTGTTTTCACATATTAATATATTTAATCCTTTTAGAATAACTCTTGGATGTTACGTAGGAATTTTTATTGCACTCATAAAGTTTTCTTGGCAAATGTCCACCACTCTTAAAGAAGTTTAAAAAAATGAAGCATGTTTTATTTGATCTCAACTAACACATGAAAGGTAGACGGGAAATCCTTAACTTGGGTATGATATTTTGTTCACTTTTCATTATAACACTTCCAATTGCAAGTCTAAATTAGTCAGGGATTTTGATCATATACAAATAGAAGGGATTTTGAATTGGGGCAGTTCTGCCATATGGGATAACAGCATGGGGCACATGACAGCCACTTCCCACTGGACAAGAGTGTAGAGAGCTGTTTAATACATGCTAAATATATCAATTAAAAATCCTTACTACTTGTAAAAAATGTCATTTAAAAATCACGTTATTTAGCAGCTGTTACATTACTTTCCCTGTAGAATTATAGAACTACAAATCCCACTTCAGCCAATTCTAGAGAGATTACCTGTCATGTTTTAACTAACAGGCATATTGCATCTCAAAAACCTTCTGGGCTAAATTTGTACATTAGCCTCCATTTAGCTTCTAAATCAACATACTTATAAACTTTGAATAATCAAATTTTATATAAAATAAACAAACAAAGAGGAATAATAGTTGAACCAATGGCTCAGTTAGCTGGTGGGGTTTGATATTTTTATTAAAGTTATCTTTATTATTAGAAGTATTACAGATGTCCCCCTTTTCCCCCCTCATTGACCCCCTCCACCCCCCTCCCACTCCCTCCCCAGGCCTTCCCTACACTGTTGTCTGAGTCCATGGACTATGAACATATGCATATAAATTCATTGGTTAATCTCTTCCCACACTCCCCTCACCCCCTTCCCTCTGAAATACCTCAATCAGTTGCATCCTTCCATGCCTCTGGATCTTTTTTGTTTATCAGTTTCTTTTGTTCATTAGATTAATTATCTCACAATCCTCTGAGTTCTTTTTTTAAATTTTGATATACGTATATATTGTGACACAGTTACCAGAATAAAGTTATCACACCCATCACCTCACATAGTGATGTGTGTGAGTGTTGAAAACATTTAAGACCTACTTTCTTAGCAAATTTCAAGTATACAATACAGTGTTGTTACTATAGTCACTATGCTGAATATTAGATATCCATGATTTTTTAATCTTAAAACTGAAAGTGTGTACCCCTTGGCCAACATCTCTCAGTTTCTCCCACTCCCTACTCCTTGGCAATTATTATTCTCTCGTTTCTAGGAGTTTGACTTTTTTATATTCCACATGTAAGAGAGATCATACAGTATTTGTCTTTCTCTGTCTGACTAATTTCATTTAGCATTATGCCTTCAACTTTAATCTCTGTTGTCAAAGTAGCAGAATTTTATTCCTTTTAATGGATAAATAATATCCCATTACACATACTCACACACACACATAAACATAAACACACACACATATTCACTTTTTTTTTGTCTGTTCATCCATTGATGGACACTTAGGTTGTTTCTAGGTCTAGATTATTATGCATAACACTGCAATAAAATGGGAATATGGATAGCTCTTTTATCCTGCCTTTATACTCTTTGGATATATATCCAGAAGTAGGATCCCTGAGTCATGTGAATATCAATTACTATGATACACCATATTAACAGAGTAAAAGATGAAAATCACATGATGAATCATTGGATGAAGAAAAAGCAGTTACCCCACACAGTCAAAGCCATCTTCAGAAGAAAGAAGCCTCTGAATTCTTACTTAAAAGCTCTCATGTAAAAGTAAGTGTGCCACAGCATGAACAAAACAAGGGCAGTGATATCTTAAGCTCAACAAGGAAAGATTCTTTATATGGAATAGGTTCCTAATCATCAGCTTTCTTGTTCTTGATCACCATTAAACTCTTTTAAACAACCGCAATGTGCAAGGCACTGTGCTGAGTGAAGCAGGCAGCCTAGTGCTCTATTCCTCCACACGGTCAGCAGCTCACTGAGAAAGACAGAATCTCTTTGGGGAATAGCCAAGCTGAAATTTTAAAGGTTTGTCTGTATGGCAAAGTTTTAATTATTTTCCTTTTAAATATTCCAGATAAACTTAAATGAATCATTTGCACCTTCAAAAATCTATAAATCCAAGATTTGTTTAGAGGTAATTCACCTTTATTTATTTATGTGTTTTCAATCTGAAAATAGCTATCATCTTTGTTTAATATCAACATTATTTCTTTTTAAAAATTTATCTTTATTGTTGAGAGTATTACAGGTATCCCATTTTTCCCAATTGACCCTCTCCACTTAACTCCCACCCCCTTCCCAGGCCTTCACCCCGTTATTAACTGTGTCCATGGGTTATGCATATATGCATATAACTTCTTTGGTTAATCTCTTCCCACCCTCCACCCCCCTTCCCTCTTTCCTCTGAAATATGATCGTCTGTTGCATGCGTCAATGTCTCTGGATCTATTTAGTTCATCAGATTCTTTTGTTCATTAGCTTCTTCTTAAAGAAGACCCTTCAACTTTTCCTGTAGTGGTGGTCTGATGGTGATGAACTCCTTTAGCTTTTTCTTATCTGTGAAGCTCTTTATTTGACCTTCAATTCTAAGTGATAGCTTTGCTGGGTAGAGCAGTCTTGGTTGTAGTTCCATGTTTTTCATCACTTTGAATATTTCTTGCCACTCCCTTCTGGCCTGCAAAGTTTCTTTTGAGAAATCAACTGACAGTCATATGGGTGCTCCCTTGTAGGTAACTAATTGCTTTTCTCTTGCTGCTTTAAGATTCTCCCTTTGTCTTTAACATTTAACATTTTAATTATTATGTGTCTTGCTATGGGCCTCTTTGGATTCCTCTTGTTTGGGACCCTCTGTGCTTCCTGGACTTGTAAGTCGATTTCTTTCCCCAGCTAGGGGAAGTTTGCTGTAATTATTTTTTCAAATAGGTTTTCAATTTCTTGGTCTCTTTCTTCCTGTTCTGGCACCCCAATAATATGAATGTTGGGCCTCTTGAAATTGTCCCAGAGGCTCCTTATACTATCTTCATATTTCTGGATTCTTTTTTCTTTTTGCTCTTCTGGTTGGGTGTTTTTTGTTTCCTTGTGCTCCAAATTGCTGATTTGATTCTCAGCATCCTCTACTCTACTGTTGACTCCATGTAAATTATTCCTCATTTCAGTTCCTGTAGCCTTCATTTCAAATTGGTACTTTATTATGTTATTGATTTTCTCAGTTATTTCCCTAATAGTCTGCTTAAACATCCTTATAAACAAAATTCTGAACTCTGTATCTGTTATCTTGCTTGGATCTATTTCATTTAGTTCTTCTTCTAGAGATTTCTTCTGTTCTTTCCTTTGTGATGTTTCTTTGCCTCCACATTTTAGCTGCTTCCAGGTATTTGTTTCTATGTATTAGGTAGAGCTGCTATGTCTTCTGGAATTTTTAGAGTGACATTATATAGTAAGTGTCCTGTAGGGTCCAGGAGCTCAGCCTTTTCAGTCACCTGAGCTGGGCCTTCTAGGTGCTCCCCTGTGTAGGCTGTGTGCACTGTCCTGTTGTAGTTGAGCCTTGGTTGCTGTTGGCATCCCCTGGGAGAAACTGACCCCCAGGCCAATTGGCTGTGAGGACCAGTTGCAACTACAGCCAAAGAGCTGCTGTGCTGGAGACACCCTTATGGATCAGGATTTACTTCAGTGGAGCTTCGGTGTTCACCAAATGCGCCTCTTGAGTGTCACTTGTGGATGTGGTAGGGTTGTAATCCAGCGTGGTCGAGTCTGACCACCAGGTGCACTGTCTCTGGGGCCTCCCAGGAGGTGCAAAGTCAGCCTCAGCCAGTGCCTTGCCCAGGGCCACCCAGCATGAGCTACACAGCAAACCGTAGTTGGCTGCTACTTGTGCTGGGCTTTGCATTGTCCAGGAGAGGCCAAGCTATGAGCCAATACAGGCTGCCGCTAGTGCCAGGCCTGGGGCCACTTATCAAGCTGTATGGAGCCTGCTGCTGCTTGTTTGAGAGGTTTTAGGAAAGTCCTAAGCATGAGGCTCGAGAGGCCACTTGCACAGAAAAGCCCCTGGAAATGGTCTGGATGAGCTGCAGGTGGGGAGGGGCGGGGCCTCCGGGAATCACGGGGCGGGGCCAAAGGTGTGAGTCAGGTGCTGGCGACTCAAATATGGAGCCTGCCTGCTGGCTGGGTGCAGGGAGGACTCGCCAAGGAGCAATGGCCTCTGCCTGCTCTTCTGCCTGGGAGGAAGCCGCCCCCCCCAGCTCTCGCCCAGATTTCAGGCAGGTTAATTCCTCCCCGAGTGTCCCAGGTCCTTTCAGGCTGCTGCCCGGCGCTGGGCTCAGAGGGAGCGTCCAAGTGAGTCCGTGCGCGGGCCTTTAGGAGGAGCTGCTGGGGCTCCTGCAGCCTCTGAGACCCTCAGGGACAGTCCCGGCTGGTTTCACAGCCTGGAGTTGTGGGGACGTCTCCTCCTGGCCCTGGAGCCCTGGGCTGGGGGCCTGCTGTGGGGCTGGGACCCCTCAGTCCTCCAGGAAACCCCTACTGCCTAGATTTCTTCCCAGGTTTCAACCACGGCGCTGGGTGTGGGCCTGCGGCCAGTTGCGATTCAGCCCGGATCCGCCCGTGTCTCCGCTCCTCCTCCCGGTCTCGATGCTCCTTCAGCTCCCTGTTTGTGGGGCTTCTGTTCAGCCAGATCTCAGGAGGCTCTGAGTGATGGTTGTTCTGTATTTTAGTTGTAATTTTGATGTGGTTGTGGGAGGCGGCGGGTACAGCTGCTACCTACACCACCATCTTGTTTCTCCCTGCTCAACATTATTTCTTAACATACAGTTCTTTTAAACTCTGAAAGGTCACTTAATTATCAATCTAATTAAATTTTAGGAAAATATTAAGATATTTTTGTAGGTGGTTGGGCCAGAAATAAATGGTATTTCATTGCATACATCTCTCTCTTTCTCACTCTCTTGCTCTCACACTTTCTTTCTTTTCTATCATATTCTATCCCACTCAAAATAGGACATTGGAGAGTATCTGTAGTTCAGTAGACTCTTTTAAACTTAATTATTTTGATTTACCAGATCCTATTTTTAAATATTTTTACATTTTGGTTATTTCAAAGATAATTAATGTTAGAAATGACCAAGCATGATGTCTTCTCAATATTTCAGCATAATAAAAATCTACTCCTGCTGAAAGAGACAGGTTATAAACTTCTTAGGCTTGTCAGATCTTTTTTCTGGGCAAACATTTCCTTTATTTGTTTATTTTTTTTTTAATTTATCTTTATTGTTGTAAGTATTACAAATGTCCCCTTTTTACTCCATTGATCTCCTCCCCCTTGGACACCTCCCTCCAGGCCTTCATCACACTATTGTCTGTGTCCATGAGTTATGCATATATGCATATAAATTCTTAGGTTAATCTCTCCTTACCCATCCACTCACCCTGCCTTCCCTCTGAAATTCATCAGTCTGTTCCATGCTTCTATGTCTCAGGATCTATTTTGTTCATCAGTTTAATTTGTTCTTTAGCTTCCACATATGAGTAAAAGCATGTGATACTTGTTTTCTCTCACTGGCTTATTTTATTTAGCATAATACGCTCCAGGTGCCACCATGCTGTCTCATAGCATAAGGGATCCTTCTTTTTTTTCTTCTTATTTTTTCACAGCTGCATAGTATTCCATGATGTAAATGTCCAAGAAAATGCTTGATATGGCTTCATTATTCTTGAACTTGTAGAGACTTGTTTTGTGTCCTAACATATGGTCTGTCTTTGAAAAGGCCCACATGCACTTGAGGAGAATGCATACTCTACAGTTTTGGCATGGAATGTTCTGTAAATGTCAGATAAATCCTTCTGGTCTAGTGTGTCATTTAGAGTCACTGTTTCCTTATTGATTTTTTGTCTGATAGATCTATCCAGTAAAGTCAATGAGGTGTTAAAGTCCTCTACTATGACTATATTGCTGTCCATGTCTCCTTTAAAGTCCTCTAGAAGCTTTTTTGTTTCTTTCAAGCTGTGTGAGTCTTCTAGACAACACATATTTAGATCTTGTTTTCTTATCCATTCAAATACCCCATGCCTATTGATTGGAACATTTAATACATTTACATTTAAGGTTATTATTGATAGGTACTTACCAATTGCTATTTTATTTCTTTATGCCTATGTTTCTCATTCTCTTTATTTCAACTTATTACAGCAGTTCCTTTAACATTTCTTGCAATGCTGGTTTGGTGGTAATAAACTCCTTTAGCCTTTAGCCTTTTTTTTTGGTCTGGGAAGCTCTTTATTTCACCATCTACTTTGACGACATAGCCTTGCTGGATGGAGTAGTGTTGGTTTCAGATCCTTGTTTTGCATTACCTTGACTACTTCATGCCATTCCCTTTTGGCTTATAGTACTTCTGATGAAAAATCACCTGACAGAAATATAGGAGCACCTTTGTAGGTAACAGATTGCTTTTCTCTTGCTGCCTTTAAGATTCTCTCTTTGTCTTGAATTTTTGACATTTTAATTATGATGTGTCTGGGCATGGGCCTCTTTGGATTCTTCTTGCTTGGGACTTTCTATGCTTCCTGAAGTTGTGTGACTTTTTCCTTGACCATGTTAGGGAAATTTTCTGCCATTATTTCTTCAAACAGTTTCTCTAACCCTTGCTTACTTTTTACATTTTTTGGAATTCCTATGTTGCTAAAATTGTTACTTTTCATGTTGCCCCATAACTGTCTCCCTTAAACTGTCTCCCTGTTTTTTAATTGTATTTTTCTTTTTGATTCTCTTATTGAGTGATTTTTTTCTACCCTGTCTCCTAATTCAATGACCTGATCCCCAGCTTCCCCTAATCTTTTGTTTATTCCTTCCAATGTATTTTTTATTTCTACTATGTCATTCTTAATTTCCTTTATAGTTTCCATTTCTTTTCTCATGCTGTTGAGCATCCTTATGATCAGTATTCTGAACTCTATATCTGATAGATTGCTTATCTTTATTTCTGTTATCTCTTCTTCTGGAGAATCCTTTTGTTGTTTCATTTGGGGCTTTTTTTTTTTTTTTTTTTTGTCTCTTCATTTTGGCTTCCTGTTTGGATTTGTTTCTATGTATTAGAAAGATCTGCTGGGACTCCCAGTTTTTTTGGTGGTCTCTGGTTCAGGCTAATGTCAGACACTACTTGTGACTGGCCTTGAGCACCCTGTTTGAAGCTTTTCACACTCCATAGCTTATGGTTCCCTCTGCTGGGGCTGAGTGTGTTTGGGCAGGACCAAGATGAGCACCAAACTCTACTTTTCCAAGCCCTGAGTCCAGAAGCAAATCAGGCAGACTCAAAGCACCCAGAGGCTGACCACCACCCAGTCTCTTAATGAGCCTCAGAATGTAGAAACTCCACAGGGTGGGTGGAGAGTTTTTTCAACAGAGTGGGGCAGTTGCTTCCCCCCCCCCCAGGCAATAGCTGCATGGATAGTAAATATCTCCCTGAGAAAGATATCCTCTGCCTTATGGAGGAATGACTCATCACATGAATCCAGATGGCTGCTCTCTGAGCTCTATCATCCAAGCAGCACACCGAGATTCTCCTCACACAACTCTAGCCTACTCTCGCCCCCTCTGCTAGAGCCCAAGGTGAGTGGCTACACATTAAAGTTTGTGTGTTGGACTTTTAAGATGGCACCTACATTTCCAGCCATGTCTCCCTAACAGATAGAAACCCAGCTGCTTTTCACAGCCAGATGTTGTGTGGCCACCTTTCTCAGTTTTAGTGCTCTGGGCTGGGAAGCCCATCTTGGGGTTCAGACCCCAAAGTTCTCAATGGGAACCCCCCCACACAGCTGAGATATCCTTCCAGAACTTCAGCCTTTGGGAGCCCAGTCAGCCCTCTCACACCTCAGCACTTCCTACCAGTCTGTGTGGTCTCCACTTTAGGTCCTTGGTTATGACAGTGCTCTCCAGCCAGTCTTCAGTTACAGTTGATTATTCAGGATGGTTTTTCTATATTTTAGTTGTAATTCCAGTTTGGTCCTTGGACATTGTCAGTATAGCTTCCACTCAATCTGCTGCCATCTTGGAATCTTTTTTCCTAATGTTTTAACCAACAAACTTCTGTACTTCTCATGAGTATCTCTCAAAAAATGTTTCTGCCTTTCAAATGCAAAAACATACTTGCAGTTCAAAGACCAAAAATTTATATAGTGAAAATAAATTTTTATAGTACATTGAAAATGTGTTAGTGAGACTATTTTAAAAATAGACATTAGAGTCCTACTGTTTTACCACAGAATTATTAAAATTGTATGAGGCACACAGCAATAAATCATCACAGGGAGATAATGCACACAGTTCTATTTAGACAGCAATATAGGTGAGGTGATTAGATGTTCAACAAGTTTCTTTCACTTGTATCATCCTACCATAAAGCAATTTATTCTCACAAAGTAAAACCAAGGTTAACAAACCACAGTTACTATGAGCTGACCACAATGTTCTCTTCTCTGTAGCTAACACAGTGTTTTAATCAGAAACATACTGGATCTAACCACTCCGGTACACTGATTGATTTTAGAGTAGTAGGATGCCCCTCTTCACCTCCTTTCATAACAAGGAGTGAACTGTTGTTTCTTTCCTTTGGAACTGAAAACGTTCTTCAAATGGGTATATCCATAAGTTAGTTTATTTTTTAGATGTATCTGGAATTTTTATTTTAAGAGAGACATTATTGCAGTTGGTCACACAATAAAATTACAAGAGCTCATTGACCCATCATTGTTAATATCAAATAAAGAGCTTAGGTATCACCTTATAATTCATAGCTAAAAACAGGATCTCAAAATAGGCATGGCAAAAATTGTAGCTGTACCCAGAATATGTTTTCCTGTCTTAAAACTTTTCTTTAAATAAGGATGGAAATAATTGAGGCAAGTCCCAGGGCATTGTACTATTAATAATTCAATAGAACTGATTGTGCAGGTAGTGACATACAGAGCAATAAAAATCTGGCAATTCATATTAATTGATATCCTCTAACAAGCTTCTCCAGGGTACATTTAGTAGTTTGTACCACCTTTCAGCCAGACCACTCACTTGAGGGCATGAAGGTTTTAACAGTAAAAGTTTGAATATGTTTTCCCTTTGATCTCAAATGAGATCAATGAAGATTTATTCTCTAGAAGAATAGTAACTATTAATCTATTTAATACTAATCACAGGTACAAAGCTGTAATTAGAGAAATTGAATTTTAGATTAAATCAGGAGCACAGTTTTTAAAGAGATTTTGTCCTAAAATGAAAAAGTATTTCTTTGAAAGTGTTCCACATACTTCCATGAATTTCAAAGACAAATAAGGCTCCTTACTGTCAGGTCACCCTAAGCATCTCTACTCCGTTTTTAAGTCGATCGGCATTTACACAACTAATTTAAGATGAAGAGGCAAAGCTTCTTCCCAAAGAGCTAAGGGAAGAGTTCCTGGACTTGATGCATTGAGCTCATAACATGAGATCACCATCTGAAGGAAAAATGTGTTTTCACTAAAACATGAAAACTCTACAGCTTTTTTTTTTTTTTTTTCATATTAAAATTGTAAAATTGTTTTACTTCTTTAAGCACCTATATGCCAGTCACTGGCTCCACTCAGTTTGACATTTCCATTTTCAGAAGTGGCCCACTCTGAAATCATATGCAGTTACCAATGTGATCTGATAGGCCTACAGGGGTGGGTGGTAGAAGATGTCTCATATAACTCCCAGGAAATTTGACCCAGCACAGTCTGAGAACTTCAGTGGCAGATGGCTCATGGAGTCTGCCTGAACTATTGTTCCCTCAGGCTTTAAGACAGGTGTCTGGTTGTAAGTATTGAACAACAAAAACACCCACACTGCATATGTAGTTCCACAATTAAGGTTTAGGATTAGAAAAGAATTCTCAAACAAAATCATGGTCAGTTTATGCTAGAGATCACTATAAGTATTTGCTGCCTTTTAATGAAAGAAACAGAGATAAGTAGTTCTGAATTTCCTGACTCTTGAAGTGTAAACATAGCTCTTGCAGTTGTCACTGCTGTTAGTGGAATGCACAAATTGATGTCTCAGTGATGGCTCTAGGGAATAGTTGGAAAAAACCTGAATTTGTATGTAATATCAAAGGCCTCAATGATTACTTTTTATCTGACACAAATTATTTGCCTCGGGGCCATTTACTTAACCTGTATATTTTTCTTGGCTTTTTAACGTGTAAATTAGATAAATAATATGTCTCTGAGAGATGATGTTAGAGTTAAAGAAAAAAAAGCATGTGGACACCCTTAGAAGAATTCTTATCACATAGCTGACCAATAAATGTTAGTTCAGTTAGCTTCAAAATTATTATTGGCTTTTTATGTTTCCCAAAATTTTGAAGTTGTTATTTAGTGTTAGGATATAAAATGTTAGCTCATTTTTTTGTTCGACATAAGATTTAAGGCTCTTATAATATCATAAGTATATAATATTTATAAAGTTATTATGAATGTTGAATAAATGGACTTCAGAGGAGGGAAAGTTAAGAAAGATAAAAATGTTGTATAAATATACTTATACACAGTGACCCTGTACACCACTGGAGTAATGTTTTAAGTTTGACTCAGAGTCCTTAGTAGCCAAAGAAAATAGAATAATATTTTCACAAGAATAATAAAGTTCATAAGAAAAAAACAACAAATGTATGTTTAAACACACACTCATTTTCTTAATGTTGACTTTTCATAAAGACCACGAAGTTGATAGTGAAAAGTACTTGAAAACATTTCTACAATAAATACAGTAAATGAATTTGTATAACTCTTCCTTTAGTATCTTTAGCTCAAGCAGATATTATAGTAAAGGTAACTCTTCAAGGATCTAAAAATCACAATATTTTATTGTCTGCGTTTTAAAAAATCACTACTCATTGACACTGTGTCTCATGACAGGTACTATTATAGTCTCTTATGATAACAATGGTGAACAGAAAAGGTATTGTTTCCATCTGTTTGGTGTTTAACTTTTTTTGTGGGGTGAGATAGAAGTTGAAATAAAAAGTAAATAATCTAATTATGAATTGAATTTTAATTAAACTGAGAGCACATCAGTGATATGAATGGAATTTGAAAAGAGCGATAAAGTAGAACTGGATTGTCTGTGTGGAAGGTGTTTGGTGGTTCCTTTCACTAGGATGGTTAGAAAGTTCTTACAATTAGGTGAAATTTAATGTGAGATCCAAGTGACCAGTGGAAGCAATAATTGTATGTCTGGAGGGAGTGGCTTTCAGGGAGAAGAAATGGAATGTTCAAAGTCCCAGAGACAGAAGTGAGATTGTTGTGTTCAAGGGACTAAGGAGGACAGTGTATGCCGAGTACAGCAGAGGAAGGCAGAAGGGCAGTGTGAGATGAGTTTGAGAAGTGACGAGAAATAAGGCCATGCACAGACTTTTAGGCCAATTAACATATTTAAATTGTATTCTAATTTGCAATGAGGACTTGTTGGAAGGCTTTAAGAAGAATGGTGATAGAGCATGAGCTTAGTCTGATAAGAAGTTATAAATTAAAAATATAAAATTTAAGAAAACTGCATTGGTTATTTAATTATTCCATATATGTTATTTCTTTTAACATCATTTTAGTTAAAGATTAGAATGTGTAATCTTAAATTTATAATATGGTACATATTTGAAGAGTAGGGAGATTTTTGTGCTAAGTAAAACACATTTCCAATTCATAAGTTGCAAGTTGTTGCAAGATACAAGTTGCAAACCATGCAGTTTATCACCAAAGGCATACGATCATCTTCAAAGCAAGAGGGTGCTTGGGAGAGAAATATATTGCACATATTTAGAAGGAGAATGACATCAATAAGTTCAAAATATTCTAGAAAGTGTCCTTGTATAGGTAAGTTAAATATATCATACCTACTTCCAGTAAGCAACAAAAAAACTAACAAATCACTGCCTTTATTGGGATATGATAGATATGAAATGTCCCATGAACTCTTACAGAGCTTCATAAATTGTTTTCTAAATCAGCTACCTGTGTTTCCACATATTTGCTTTTGGGATGTGGTCAATAGCAATAATATTAATAAAGGAGGCTAATAAAATTATGTTGAAAATATATTTACAAACCTCATTCTTTCTCTTTTTAATATACTGACAAGATGACATGACTATATTCATGGATATCTGTATAATCAGAATATCATCAAAGAAATATCCTTCTTCTTATGCAATTATCAGATGACTAGGTATCTACTCTTATGATATTCTAACAATGTCCAATTTTCATATTTTGAACAACATTCATATTTAAACCTTATCTTTACTTTCTACAACATTCTGTGATATAGTCTAATAGAATCTTTTTCTTCATGACTGTCTGGTATAATGATGGTACTTTTGGCAAAATACATTTATAACTGCATGTAACAGTGAATCCAGCTAAAGTTTCGCCAGCTAAAATTATTGACCAAAGTATATATATACAACTACTTGGTTGGGATCATTTGAAACATTAACCAGTTTATATGGTTAATGACCAAGAAAAACCAATCTATGGTATCTCCATATTTTCAGTGTTGAGATCTTGGGTGCAACTCTATTTAAATATAGAGATTTGTCCTAATGAGGCTTTTGATGTTTGTGTGTGAGATTTAAATCTCCTAATATTGTCTGTTTCCTACCTCAGTACTCCTCTGACCTTACCTCAATTTATTCTTTTGCTCTTTTCTTATCATTTAGTAATACTGTAAGGGCCTTTTTCTACTTTTTGTTTTTCTTCTTATTGTTTGTTTTTAAAAGCCAAGTTGTGCCTTTGTAACTGTCCCTAACTAAAATGTTACATGCTCATAAAATCTTTTACTAACTACAACACTCCTCCAGCTCTTTTATTCTCCATTACAGCACCCACCTTATCTTTTTTTATGTCACTCAATTATTTTTTTCATGTTTTTCTAATTTATTGTTTGTCTCCCTCTTCATTCTCCACTTGCAAAGGTAAACACATAAGACCACAGACAAAACTATTTTCACATTTAGCCATGGCTAGGTGTTGGTTAGAGTGTGGTTCCATGCACCAAGTTTGCATGTTCAGTCCCTGGTCAGGGCACATACAAGAATCAACCAACAAATGCATAAATCACTGAAACAGCAAATTGATGTTTCTCTCTCTTCCTCCCCCCTCTCTCTAAAATCAATAAATTTTAAAAAGAAAAGAAAAACAAACATACTATTTTGCAGATACTGGAATGGTGCCTGGATCTTAGTAGCATTCAGTAAATATTGCTTAATAAAAGGTATTGTAAATGGAAAAGGAGTTCCAATAATCCAAGTTCATCTGTCCTTAATTTTTTTTTTTTTTTCTCTTAAGAAAAGGCCCCAAGTGCCCTTACTAAGATATATTTAGGTCCTACACTAATGAGTCCTTAGTGCCTTAACACAGAATGAAAATTGCTTAGCGTATTTTTTTTTTACTTTATTATTGAGACCATTACAGATGTCACCCTTTAAACCCCACTGATCTCCTCCACCCCACACCCATCCCACCCCCAGGCCCTCCCCACACCAATGTCTGCATCCATGGGCCATGCCCATAAACATACAAGTTCCCTGATTAATCTCTCCCACCCACACCCCCCTCCCCACCGTCCCTCTGAGATACCTGTTTGTTCCAAGCTTCTATGTCTCTGGATCCACTTTGTTCATCAGTTTATTTTGTTTATTATATTCCACATATAAGCGAGATCATTTGGTACTTGTCTTTCTCTGACTGGCTTATTTCACTTGGCATAATACTTTCTAGTTCCCTCCATGCTGTGCCAAAGGATTAAAGGTCCTTCCTCTTTACAGCTGCATAGTATTCCATGGTGTAAATGTGCTACAGCTTTTTTCCCCCACTCATATATGGATGGGCACTTGGGCTGTTTCCAAATCTTAGCTACTATAAATTGCACTGCTATGAACATAGGGGTGCATAAGTTCTTTGCAACTGGTGTTTCGGGTTCCTTAGGATATATTCCTAGAAATGGGATCACTGGGTCAAATGGCAGGTCAATTTTTAATCTTTTGAGGAAACTCCATACTGCTTTCCATAGTGGCTGCCCCAGTCTGCATTCCCACCAGCAGTGTACTAGGGCTCCCCTTTCTCCACACCCTTGCCAGCACTTGCAGTTTGTTGACTTGTTGATGGTGCCATTCTGACAGGTGTGAAGTGATACCTCATTGTGGTTTTAATTTGCATCTCTGAATTGGGTGTAGAGGATTTCCAAAAATCATGAATGTACAGTGCCTGGTATATTGTTCGGAATATAAGTGTTTAATAAGCAATAGCTTTTTTTGTCATCATTATCATCATGAGTTAGAGAAATTCTGACAATTTCAAAATTTCAGTGGGATTATTACAATAGAAGATACAAAAAAGAAATGAAAACATTCATTGTAATAAGTAAAAATATTAAAATTCACAGATAGTCTCTAAAAAGATGTGGCCCCATCAGAATACCATTTTCAGTCTAAATTAAAGAACTGTACTAGATAATAATACTTCAAATACTTCAACATTAACATGTATATTGTCTATAACAAAAAACCTTTCCATTAAGAGAAAATCTTACACCGAATAAAAGTATCCTCCAAATCATGTGCCATGAAGTAATGCCTTCTCAATTTGAATGCTAATAGACAAATATCGATTGATTTAATAAGACATCATATGACAGTCACTTCCAACACAATTTTTGAGATAGCATCACTAAAAAAAGACAAAATGTAAGAATTTAAAATGTATTTAAAAAATAATATCTAGTAGAATGTCTAAAACTTAGTTGTTTGCTATTCTGCTGTCAAAAGAATAATTACAAATAGCCATCAGTCCTTATTCTTTAAATTTAACTCCTAATCTATTCTATTTTCATTTGCTGTTTTTAAGGTATCTCTTTACTATAAGAAACATATGGCACAAAAATAAATATTAAACATCAAACATACAAAACTTAATAAATAAAACTTAATTTTTGTCTGTCTCTCTGCAAATGTGTACTTAATAATGCAGCCAATGGATGTTAATACCACTAATCAATTATAGCCCAATCAAGGAAGTGTTTTATCTTGAACTGTGTTTTTGTTTATTTTAAAATTGATCAGATCTTCTGTACAAAGATGTGAAAAAATTGTTAGAAATATTGTAGCTCAATTATTTGGATAGTCAGGGATATCTGTAGTTTGACCTGCAGTTTGAACCCCTTGTATTGGAATGAGCAGGTGAGCACCTAAAACTGTTATTTGGTTGAAATGTTTTATGAATGGTAACAAGATTGACCATGCATTTTCAATAACCTTCCTTACACTATCAAGACACTTCACACTAATTTATACAATTACCTTAATCGACAAAGTCCCTGAAAGCAAATGTAGTGGCACTGCTTTATTTTGCTGTGTAAATAGGAGTAGATTAGCAGTAGCTTATTCGTGTATACTTTTCGCTCACATAGAGAGCAAACTAGCCTTTCTTTTGCTCAGTTTATTAATTTTTGACCAAGTGAGTCTTCAGGGCTTTCATCTCTATACAACTAGAATAAGCATTAAACAATCAGCTACACTGTTGACTCCATTAAGACTGAGAAAAACATGATCTAGTTTCAGGAACAACTTTTAAACTCTGGCTGCAAACACTTTGTCATTTTTACACTGATCATCTTAGCAGAAAAATAAAATATAGCTCTCCAGGCAGAAATCCTCTTACAAAGTGCATAGACCTTGTGTACCCAGTGACAACATAGATGATAAATATGGAACAGGCCCAAGAGAAAAATCCCCCAGCTTTCCTGCACCTGTGTATCCATTATGCTGGCATATAAAAAGGCCATGTGCTCTGGAAAATGAAATCTAAATGATCCATTCTTCATCTTACTCTCCATCTTTCATAGGTAATACAGAAATTATTCTACCAGGAAAATAGGAAGTTCTGAATTTACATGTAAAAATTAAATTTGACCAGCATTTATTAAGCATAAACTATATAAAAAGAACTGTATTTGGCATTAAGGGTTACAAAGATAAAAAGTCTATGTGGCTTTTAAAGATGTGTTCAAAAAATTATCAGACTATGAATAAGGTGAAATACCATATTTTTAATTATATTTTTAGTTAATCAGAAAAGATATGACCTCTGACTTAATTTTGGGCCCAAATTCTTGAAATCTAAAGACGAATAAACTTGCCACTATGCAGGACATTTACTGTAAAAACTCACATATATAATATAATACATATTATATATGTAATGTAATTAGAGTATAATATATATGCAATATAATATAATATATGATAATATAATTGATATAATATATAATATATATATAATATAATATAATAATATATAATACTTGATTGATTTTATTGAAGAATACATAAGAAACACTGTTTGGAAATAGCAATATTAATACTTTATTTTTTAATTCTTATGTTTGCAGCAATATTGTACAAATCAAAATTATAATCCTTTCATAATAAATTCATCCTATTGCCCATTTTTATTTAGAAAATCCTTTTTTCTTATGTTTTTGATTTAGTCTAAAAAGAAGGCGGCACTGGGATTTCAAAAATAGCAATAAATATTGATAATGTATAACACTTGGCAAAAAATAAAGCTAACTTTTATAGCATGTGCTATTTTGCTATGGCAAGAACATATAGCCTGGAAATATATTTTACATGGTGTGATATTTTATTGAGAAGTAATTACGAAGTGTTTTCACCTTTTAGCTACATCATATTTCCTTGACCTTGCTATCTCAAATCTGTTATGAATTTGTGATTCCTTAAAATTTCAACAATATAGAGCTTCTGAATCTGAAAGATTCCTATCAAAAATTTGTCAGAAGTTAGAAATAATTAAGGAAAAATAAATGCCTTGGAAAATTTTATTTTACGAAGTTACATTAAGAGGAAATAGTACAGGAGAGGAAATCCTGGCTTACCTAGTAGACACTAATGAATATTAGTGTTATCATTCGTTTTTTCTGTGACCTTAGGGATATCATTTAATCTTTGACATACTAAGTTTTCATATTTTAATTTGAATGTTCTCCAGAAACATTAGAAGTTGTTTATAGAAATTCTGAAACAGAGTTTATGAAATGGAAACATATTAAGAAAGATGCAATCTGCTCAAATATTGCTCTAAGAAAACAATTCATTAAAAGTATTCCACAGACAAAATAGGTCAAACCGAAAAAGTTGAGAAACATGATTTTACTCATATGTGTGATATAAAACTGAAAGCAACAAATGAACAAACAAGAAAAACAAACAAAAACCATAGACACAGACTACAGTATGGTGGTTACCAGAGAGAAGGGGGTGGGGGTGTAAAGGGTAAAGAGGGTCAAATATATGGTGATGGAAAAAGATTTGACTTACGGTGGCAGGCACATAATGCAATATGAAGATCATGCATCATAGAAATGCACTTGAAACTTACATAATTTTATTAATTGTCACCCAATAAATTTACTTAAAAAAATGTTCCACAAAACTCCAGACATTCCCAAAACATTTTAAGGGATCTCTGTGGTCAAAACTCATAATATACCAAAATATCATTTGCCATCTCCACTGAATTATATTTTTATTCACGGTGAGAAACAATCATGGTTAAAACTGTGAATGCCTTAGCATGAATGCGTGTAGTGAAACCAAATCTAACTAGTTATTTTATCTTCATTAGCAAATAATCATCATCCAAAAAAAAGCAAATTTCATTTTAAAATGCTTTGATGAAACATCAAAGAATATTTGTTTTTAGAAATCTAAACTTTTGAATCCAAGTTGTATAATATTGTGTGAAGAAATGAGTAGTGCAAATAAAGAACTTTTTTCATACCCAGCTTCAAATGACTTTCTTGAGCAAAAAGGATTTGTATGATTGTTTCAGTGTAAGTTGAACCAGCTATTTTCTTCATGAAAAGCCATTTTTACTTTAAAAAACCTGATAATCTATGGTTATGTAGACATGGAAATGTGGTGGATTTCTCAAAAATTAATGACACTTTAAGGAAAATGAGAGAATATTTTTACCAATGATAAAATCCAAACTTTCAAGTAAATATTAAAATTTTGGAAAAACAGTATCCTCCCATGTGAGCTCGATATCTTCCTTACTCTAAATGTTTTTTTCTTGAGATCTGTGGTGATATTTACAAATGTGATGTTAAAAAATATTGTATATTGAAATGTGTCAATATTAATAGGTATTTATAACGCTGTGAACCAGTATTTATGCAAAACTGCATAATATTTTAAAAGCATGCATAATATTTTGAAATCATGTACCAGTAAAACATGCATTCAAAGGGCAAGATAGAATATTGGATTAATGGAGCAGAATACAAAATTATATTTAATGTAATTTAAGATCTCACATTGCCAACCATATTTAAGGAATGATCACCTGTCCATTCAGTGGAGTGTCAAAGAATAATATCCATAATCCATAATTATATAAAAGGCATTTATATTTTCCTTCTGTTTCCAAAAATATATTTGTACTGACAGATTTAATTTATATAAATTGAAATACATACTACAGTATATTTCATGCAGAACCAAATATGAAAATCCAGTTGCCTTCTAATAAGCCAAATATTAAATAAACTTGCAAGGGTGATGTCACTCTTTTCAATATTTTTGTGTTTGGAAAGGTGGTTATTTGTCATAAAATGTTATTTTTGTTAACATGAAATAATGTCATTGGTGTTTTTAATAAATGAACTAATATGCTTTTAAATTTTCAGTTTAATTTCCTAATTCAGTAAATATTAATAGATAAAACCCAAATACATAAATGTTGTTTGGGGTCCTCAATGATTTTGAGAATGTAAAAAAAAATCCTGAAACCAAAATGTCTAAGATGCACTGCTTCTAAGGAACAAAATTTTCTCTTTTAGCTTCCTTCCTCATGTGACCACTATGAGATTCCAGTATTACTAGATCTTATCTTAAGCACGGTGTCTGGCAAATAGCAAGGTTCAATACATGTTAAATGTAATAATAATATTAATCATATTGAGGAACAGTTTATTTTACTTATTCATTCTTTAACATTTTCATGCACATTTTATGTGCAACTTCTGAAAGATGGTTCTAACCTCTAAGGTTAGGATTAGCATGCTGAAATGGATGAGAAAATTAAGGTTTCGTGATTTTTTTTTTTATTGTGGTATTCTGAGAAAAATTCCTTTATACTTCAAACTAATAGAAAGTTATCTTCTTAACATTGATGTTTCAGCTTTTTTCTAGTGTCATACTCCTTACAAATATAAAATTGCTTTTAGAAAACTTGGAGGTAAACTATTCATCTTTTCATCAATTAAAAGCAATAATTTAAGGGGAAAAATGGATATTATTTTATAGAATACTGAAATAAGTAAAATTGCTGGTGGACTTAGGTTTGGAAAGTAAAACGTATTATTAAGGTCAAATAAATTAAAGACCTCACATTTTGACTGGAAAATTTCCCTTAATTTCATATAATATAGATTAGAAAAACATAAAATTGGGATAATCACAATCATTATATATATATGTGTGTGTGTGTGTGTGTATCCCCAAATTATTTTTATATTCATACAGGGTGTCCCAAAAAAATGTATACACACTTTGAATAATTATAAAGGCAGTGCTTATTAAAATACATTTAATTTTCAAAATGTAATAAAATCAGCTGTTAAAGTGTGTATACATTTTTTGGGACACCCTGTATAAGTATATCCCAAAAGAATTATCTCTGGAAAAGAATATAACTCTCAGTGGAGACAAAAAAAATGTCCTACAAAGTTCAAATCTGTTAAATTGTACAGCATATAAAAATTTGCATTTGATTTTGAAGATGATGAATTAGAAATAGCAAAACATGTTATCACTAGCATTTACACATATACACTATGCAATTCTGTGTAGGGCAGAATTTTATTTAATACACCATAAACTAATAGAAATTACAATTTATGTTGGTATCAATATTCACTCAGAAGGATGTTATTTGGATTTAATTTTTTTCCATGCTTTTACCTAGTGATTTCCATGTTGTGACTTTGAAGCATACTAATTTATTGTGTATTTTTTTTTATAAATGCATTTTAACATTTTTAAACCCTCTAGGACAGTATGAGATGTGTAAAAATAGTATTGTTGGCTTGATTAATTAACTCCTTTTAACATCCCATGAACCTTACAGGTTTCCATCATTTCTTCACTGAATATTTAGATTTGTGCCAGCAGGAAGGATATGATTTCCTCAGAAATAAAGAGATCTAGGGGTTACTCCATGATTTTTCTACTGCCACATTTTATACACCCAGATTGTCATCATGAATAGGTTGGGAGGTTTTTTCCAAGGCATCAACCACAGTTTATATTTTTCATGTATTCCGCCCAGGTGCTGGAACAGAGCTTGTTAATTCAGATACTGTGTTCTCTGTGGGGTACACTGGCAGGTTTTTTGCTAAGTACTGAATAAACAGAGATAAAAGAAAAAAATCCCTGCCTTAGAAATTCATAGTCTAGTGGGTAGTAAAAATCAGCATGCATTTAAATGTAGCGTGATCAATGCTCTGATAAAAGTACGATGCAGCGATTTCAAAGTAACACACAATCCTCTAGATACAATATATGATTTTTTTCTCCCAAATGGTTAAAAAATGTTTTCAAGTGTGGAAAATACTAAAATATAGCTTTTTCAGTCTAAAATTTCTGATAAAGGCCAGTGGCAGAAATAGGGAAATCTGGTCCATGGATTTATGAGTTAAGATGGTAGATAGTAGGTTTGAAACTGGGAGGATAATATTTGCAAGTTCAAAATTTGGCATTGACTTATTCGGGAGCTGGGATTTCCAGAGAACATCCAGAGAACTACTAAGTCTCAAAAATCAAGGAAGTTAAAAAGATGATCCAGGAGCTCCCTTAGGCATAATAGGATTCAAGTTAGGGGCAGACCATCCACTTCCCTGGTTTTGTCCAGCTCACTCTTGCTGACCCTTTACTGTCATTTCCAAGCACATGTGACACGAACAGGCCCTTGGGATAGGACTGATGCAGAAAGAGGGGTGTCAACAAAATGAATAATAAATGGATACATGTGCCCTGATTTGTAGTTATGGAAACAAGACAATTGAACTGATAAGGACTATATGTCATAATAAATACTGTAAAATGAGTGTATGCAAGTTATAGAAATTTAAAGAAAAGCTACTTTACTTTTGTCTAGAAGATGAGGAAAGGCTTATTGGATAGAATGACAAGTATTAGTAGCCTGGAATAAGCGTGCAACAAAATTATCTGTGTAAATATGGTGCAACTAACATCACAGTGAAAACAGGATTTCAGAGTGCCGGGTCTTTAGAGGTTTTCCAACCCAAACTCCTTGATTATGACAGATGTGCACAGACCCAAAGAAACAAAGTGACTTATTTAAGAAAACCTAGTTAATAAATAGGAGTCATAGGACCATTACTTACATTCCCAATTGGCAATCTTGAGCTTTTTCTGTTATTTTCCTGCTTTACTTGACTCTGCTGATGAATTCACAAATATGCAATTTTTCATGAACAGCCACTCAATATTATGTACCTCTAAGGTCTTTTCATAGGCTATGAAAACTCATAACTTACAACTTATAAAATAAAATATTCATAAAATATTAAGACTGCAGACTCAATGCTTAAAAATATACTGTTCTCTAGAGTCATATAACACAGTCTTAACGATTTTGAACTATACTACACGGTGACCACTATTAGCTCCAATTTATAAAGCAGATTTGAATCTTCCCAAGGCAATGGGAGTAAATCCCCACACAATATCTTAGTCTGTTTTGTTCCAAGCAATTTAAAGTTGAGGATTAGTAATGAAATATAGCATTCTTTGGTGGCACTGTGCGATGTAAATTGAATCGAAAGAAACAGACTTAATTTGCCATGGAACAGATCTCATTAAGCAGCTGAGAGTTTTGTTTTACCACAGGAAAGATAGGTAGAGAAAATAAGCAATTAGGACAAATAATTTAAGCATCATGATATATTTCGATCTTCTTGAGCCCTCTTGGGTGTAATAGTTTTCAGTTGATTTGCTTGTGTTTCTAGACAGATTGCCTATACCATTTAAGGGTGTTGGTCACAGTGATGCAGGCAAACATTAAAAAGTAGGAGATTAACTTTTAATTTGTTGTTTTAATGCATGGATGTTTTTTATTAGACTGACACATCTTAATTTCAACATGGCAACAATAATCCTTGAGGACCCCTGAATTTCAATAAATTTATCTAAAATCTTTAAGCAACTGCAAACAAAGACATTTTTAGTAACAATTCAAACATAAAATCTTATTTTTAAATAATAAGAATATAGACATTTAAATTCTTTTAAAAACTGTATATGGATTTACCAGCAAATGAAAAGAACATTGTGTGACCCAGTAGTGTATTTACTACTTTAATTATTAGAGTACTAATGAGAAAATAAATAAGGCAGATGTACCACATCAATGATGATTTTTTTTTTTTTTTTTTGGCTTGGAAAAGGTATGGAATGATAATAAATTATTCAAATAATCTTGGCATGTGTTTTTATATAAATGGTGAACTTTTAGGAACCTTTGCCAACAGTGGTTAATGTCATACTCATTCTGAAAGAGGACATTTTATTTCATTAAAGTAACATTTGCTTCACATGAAATTGATGGCAATATTTATATTTTGTTACATGGTATTCAATTTACTTGGATTTTGCATTTCTAAAAGAATCAGAATAAGTAGTTTACAAGTACTTTTAAATTTGCTACATGTCCCTGGTTGGGTAGTTCAGTTGGTTAGAGCATTGTCCCAAAACACCAAGATTGTGGGTTCAATCCCTGGTCAGGGTATATATAAGAATCAAACAGTGAATGCATAAATAAGTGGAAGAACAAATTAACATCTCACTCTCTCTCCCTTTCTTCTCTCTCTCTCTAAAATCAATAACAAAAGCAATTTTTAAAAATTTGCTACATGTTAAAATAATACTATAACATAACATATGGGAAATATCCATGAAAATATTTTATTAGGTTTATATAATTTTCACATTTTGAAAAACAAATGTACGTTTATCTTAAATACATTTAAATATGCATTAATGTTATTGTTAATTGTGATAAATTTTCAGATTCTAAGATAAATACATTTGGTGGTATGAATGATACATCAATTAGATACTATTTATCATAATAAACAGTATTCATTTATTATTTGTAAAATATTTTTGGGGAGGAAGTTGCATTGTACAAAATTATTTTTTAATTGCTATTAAGATAGATTTTATTATTAATTATTTTGTTAATTATTTATATATAACTATTGCTATAGTTGATTATACCAATTGGCTTTGTAACTACCCTATAATAAGCCCTATCTGGTTAAGTAAACTATATTTTTAGTATACTGCTGGATTGCATTGCTGGTGATATCTCTGATATTATTTACCTGGATGCTCATATATAAGATGAATCTATAGTATTATTCATTGTGTTACATTATCAGTTTTAATATTACAGATTGTATTATATTATCAGGCATTGCTATTTGGGGTATGTGGTCATAGACTTATTTATTAAGTATTTCATAATTCTACTTACCTTAGACTAGACTCTTTGACACGGCAAAGATCCATACTTTGAAAGTATGAGAGAATTTATATGATGCCATTTTTGGATGCAGTTATTTAACAGAATTAATTTAACAATGCTGTGTTTATTCCATGCATACACTTTGAGTACTCTATTTCTTCTTGAATTAATTAAGTGATTACTTAAGAAGTTTTCTTCAAGTTTTCCAAAAAAATGTTGTCATTAAGTTTTAAATAAGAATATGTTACTATATCTGCTTTAGTCATTTATAATTTTTTCTCATTTCTTAATGAAACTGGATTCATTAAACTTTTTCCTGTTATATTGCTTATTTTATTTATCAATTTATACCTCTTTAGGGAAAAATTATATTGAATTAATATTCATCTTTTTTGTTTTTATTACAATTGTTTTATTAAATTTTTAATTAAAATTCATGACACTGATGTGTTTCAAAGATGAGGAAAAATATCGCATAGATTTATAAGTATTTTATTTTTATTTTCCATGTCATTGAATGTTGGTTTGGGGCAGTGTACTATGTTACTTTTCATAGGAGTGATTATTTTATAATATATGTATTTTACTTCCCTTATTATTATCTAAATTTACTTGTGTTATTTACTGAAAATATAGACTAAGTAACTTCAATTTGGGATATTTATTGGAGTTTTATCTAAGATTATCATATAGCCTGGCGGGGTGTGGCTCAGCGGTTGAGAGTCGACCTAGGATCCAGGCGATAGGGGTTAGATTCCCGGTCAGGGCACATGCCCGGGTTGTGGGCTCGATCAATGACTCTCTCATCATTGATGTTTCTATCTCTCTCTCTCTCCTTTCCTCTCTCTGAAATCAATAAAGATATATTCCAAAAAAATAAAAATTAATAAAAAGATTATCATATATATATATATTTTTAAATCCCCCCCAGAGGATACGTTTTCATAGATTTTTTTTTTTTTTTTTTGAGAGAGAGAGAGAGGAAAGGAGAGAGAAAGAGAGAAAAACATTGATTGGATGACTCCTGTATGCACCCCAGCCAGGACTGAATCTGCAGCCCAGGTAGGTGTCCCGACTGGGAATTGAGCCTGTAACCTTTTGGTGTATGGGAAGACACTCCAACCAACTGAGACATCTGCCCAAGGCTCATATATATGATTTTTTAAACAATTTTATTCCTTAAGAAAAACCAGAGGAAAAAAACATATCATCTGCTTATAACACGGATTGGAAGAGCTCTAGCTATTAAATACATGTCTATGACTTTCTTTTAAAAATTGTCTGTATTCTGGGTTTTGTATACCTTTTCCACCAAATTTGAGAGTTACTAATGTCCTATTATTCCTTGAATTTATTTATTTAGTGCTATGTTAAATATAGTGCTACATAATCAAGTGTTGATATCTGAAATAAGTGATCTTCTTAAAATGAATTGGAAAATTTAAAATTGTTATTAATTTTGGAAAATGATACGCATATTTTTATTTTAAATGTTGTCTTCAAAATATATAAAAGGTTTAACTTTTACTTTGAATTTAAGATATATGATTTGTTTTATTTCTAATAACTAATGCAATGAGCAATTAAAACACACATAAGAACAAAGGAATATTATTTACTTATGTTTTCCCTTTCTTAGGATAGAGGCTTACAGAAATTCATAAAGAGAGTGCTATATCTTTAACCTTAACCAAAAATACAGAAAAAATAGAATGAAGATTAAAGGAAGTTTTAAAAAAGACGTGTTCCTGTTCTTATGGCCTAACTGTGATTATATGTGAACAATCAGTTTGGCTCTATGATTACTAAAAGCTAGCATGGAAAAATAAACCTTTCATATACACAAAAACTGTCTGTGAGATAAACAATAAAAATCCCTACTTGCTCAGGAGAATTAAAGCTGCTCCTTGTCCTTTACACGAGAGGGAAATTAATCTCAAGAAGTCCTAATTGAAGTAGGGGTGGGAGTGGTTGGGGCGGACAGGTACTGTGTGATTGAATGAGACATATTCTCATCAACCTTACAGTGAATTTTACAGGACCATCTTTCAGAGCAGCCTTTAATTTAAACGGATGATTTCAAATCCACGTGCAAATCAGTAAAAGCAGTTTTATGAGAAGCCAATACCATACAATACGATCAATGTGGGTCTGAGGGTCCAGAAGAGTGTTCTGGTCAGAAAGGCTGATTGAGAGTTATAAACATAGAACCAGCTGGTCTTGATCCATAAAACTAAGAGGACTTGATTTCCCCAGAGTCAGTCAGAATCGAGGCCTCCAAAATCATCTTCCCTCGACTCTTCCTTCAGATAATGTTGCTACAGGATCTCTCCCAGTCAAATTCAGGGCCTTCCAGGAGAGGATACATTAGTCTTGGCCAAAGCGACATAGGTGCCAGGGAGCTGGATTATTCGATCTTTGGAACATTTTCTTGGTGAGACAGCCGAGAAGAAGATTAATTAGGGAAGGTACTGGAACCAGATAGTTTAGGCTGCAGATGGCTCCTTGCCTGACTATGATGAAGAGTTAATTAAAATGTTGTGATTGCCCCAATGTTTTGCTTCCTCTCTACAGTACATTTACAGAAGGGAGAGGAATTGCCAGAATTATGAGCAGTGTTTCCCAAATCCTTTGGGAATACAAGGTGCTCACCTGTTTGAGGTTCAGAGATACATGAACATGAGGTCAGATATCAGGCAGGGGCTTTTTGCAAAGCCCACAATAAGCATTAGAGTCCAGCACAGGGGTTTTGTGGTTTATTGATTTTACTTTACCTTGCTTCTTTAAAACTCCTTACTTAATAATCCTTCAAGTACTAAAAAGGTACTAAGTTTTTTTTTACTTTATCAGAGATCCTAAAATTTTCTTCAGAAGATTATCTTGAATTCTACCATGTGTTCACTTGATTTTTCTGTAATTTTTCTACATTCTGTAAATCTTTAAAATTCATAGATTGAATTGTTGGATGCTAGAAATTATGGACTCTGATTCTTGCTATGACTGTGTTTATTATGAACATAACTTTGTACACTTCTCTTAGTAACAAGTATATGAACACAGCTGTATGACTATCCCTAGGAGTGCAATTTCAGGCTCAGGTGATATATACATCTTCACCCTTAATATGTAATATGTAACTAATTTCAAAATGACGTACCAATTATATTTCCACCAGCAGAATATGAAAGTTCCTATTGCTTTCAATCCTCTTCAAAGCTTCCTATTGCCCAGTTTTCATTCTGGTGATTCTGGTGGATGTGTACTATCATCTCATTTTATATGCAGGTATTAACTAGAAATATAATTAAATATTAGTTTATTAAATAAGAATACCATATAAAACTATTTGAAAGAAATATTGAATTATTTTAAAAATGTTATCATAGAATTGTCACAGAAAAATATTTTCTCGTGAGCAAATATATTAATCAATATTTGATTGTGTTTATCAGTTAGAAATATTCAGTATTACTAAACTCATTCTTGAGTCCTTTAATGGGAAAATATTTGTGTTTTCATACATAATTAGAATCATTTGCATCATTTTAAAATATTTATGATAATTACTTTATCATAATTCAATATGTTATAGAATTCTGGCATTTAAACATTATCTTATTTAGTTTCCTACTATAGCACTTCAGTTCTATCAATTCTATTATAACTGTTAGTTAATATTAATATCAATTGAGCAAGCAAACTAAACACAAATCATTTTCATAAAGTTTTAAATGAGAGAACAGTTTATATTTCAATCAAAACTCTAAATTTTTGGCAATGTAGTTCAGGCCATCACTTCATTTTCACAAGCTAATTTCTATATGGATATTAGTCTAATTGTTCTTGCCAAATAAGTTCCCCAGATACAATTTTCCTGGTACTGAACAAACCATATCAAAACTTTACGTGACTACTTGTGGAAGCCCTTTGATAGAAAGGTTGTAAGGTTAAGCAAAGAACAGATTTTACCTTGAAGCAAGTGAAAGAGTCAACTTCTGTCATCAGTTTCAAAAACCAATTTAGTCCATGCCATGCATCATGATACCCAGTTTTCATGTAGCACCACCGACTCTCACGTCATGCATGCCCTTCACAAAGAAGAGCATTAAACTTTCAGTGGTTCGATGCATTAAGTGAAAAACACACAGAAAATGAAAAAAATTGGCCCAGCCATTTTTACCTTTAGATAGTAGTGTGGTATGCTGACCAGATCCCTCCCTTCTGGAAGGAAGAACTCATTGTTCCGCTTACTGGGGTGTTAAATGGCTGAAGGCTCTCTGTTAAGTTTTCTCCCTGTGGTTGATCTTAACTGAAGAGAGCTGCCTTGCCCAAACTTACATTCACTTCCTGGGCAGCCTGAATCCAATGATTGTTCAGTGTGGGGTATAAATGCCCAGGCCCCTTGCCCTAACTTAGAGTAAGCCTGTATGACCATCCCAGGTCTAGAGCTCCCTGTGGGTCTGACTGAGACTTTTACTATAACTTCATTGCAACTCAGCTTTTCTCTTCCAAATTTCATTTCCTTCTTTTTCACAGGTATTTTCTCTAAGACTCTCCAGTGATTTCCTGCATCAATCTTTTTCTCAGAGTCTGCTTCCCAGGAATCTTAACCTACTAGAGCTAGTGCAAGGAGAGGTACAGGAAAGCAGACCCTAAACTAAGATTTTGGAGCTAGGTCATTATTGGTCAGCTGGCACTGAGAACCACACCACTGGTCATAGATGCTGTGTTCACGGTTCCTGCTATGTGGGAGCAGTATAATTGTTCAAATTGTACCTGAACTGAGCTAGCATAATTGTAGAAGGTAAGGTACTGGCTGTGGCAACATATCAGGCATTTGAGTTATATTTGGGGCATCAGAAATCTTAATTAAAAGGAAAATGAAATTAGATAGCTGTTCATTAAATATTGCAGTAAAGGTTGTAGTAAATGCTTTGAAGAAAGACAGCTGGAGTGTGAAAGCAGAAGGCCTCCTTAAAAGCTATAAAGTGCCTGTTATCCTCTGCACCCAGAGGGCAGAAAGATCTAAAGAGTAAGCCTAAGTCTCAAATCACAGGAGTAAGCAGGAATCCATGGAAGCTTGAATGAATTCTTAGTCCTGGCAGATCTACTAGGCCAGGTCAGGGTCCTGATTGAGGAGTAGAAGAGTAAAACATGGGATGGGAATTTCCAGATTTTCCTGAGAATTAAATTTCTCTACAGGTATGACCTACATCTCAGTGTTAAAAGCTAGCACTCTCCCTTTCGGAAGGCAGGGCAACGGCCTCTCCCTTGCAAGGTAAGAAACTATTTTTAATATTTAAACCAACGAATTTAGGTTAAGTCAAACATGACGTGGCCAGCATAGTGGTAGACCTCCTAAGGAGGTAATGAAACTATATCCCTAAGAAGCTGCAGGACATGGCCAATATACACTCGATGGAGCCAGAAAGATACATATGGAATTGGATGGGAGGTGCTGAATCAAGAGGAGTGTGGAAGACAAAGTTGGTTAAGGGAGACTATCAATATGAAACTTACCCTCCCAGCAAGACACTTTAGAGATGGTGCTAACATGCTTTTAGGATGGCCATCAAAAGCATGAAGGGATAGATGGACATATTACATAAAGTAAAAATACCAGAACTGCTATGGTAGATGGTGAAAGAAGGAATCAAAAGGCTCGGAGAATTTTATATGCTATAGCGGATACACTACATAAGATTGGAAAACTCACCATATCAGTGTCCTGTGAACATTGCATTTGCAAGGTCAATGAAGAGATTCTTTGTTAAGGGGGACACCAACATCACTAAGAAAATCTGTGGTGGCCATTCTCTGAAGGTCAGGGCTGATGGTAGAAGGTGCAGGAACTGGGCTCCCTTGATAATAATGAACGTGACGATAGGAATTGCAAGTAGTAGAGGCTCATTCAAACCAGCTCTGTGTCATTCAGACAAGGTTCTATTTTTCTTTGAGCGTTTCCTTATTTTCTGGTATGAATTTTCCAGGCTCATCTTATACTTTCTTTGCACTAACCCAGGAATCAGTCATTTCTCTCAGAAACCCTGTTTCCTTTTCATGTGCCAAACTGAATTTAAAAAAACACACAATGTCTGGATGCTAGGCTAGGTGTGCTCACTATTTTGAAGTGACTAATGTTCTCAGGAATCTTTAGTGGACAGAGCAAAGGAATATATACATTCACACACATATGTATATATGTAAGTACATGCATTAATGTCTATATTTATTTCTATATTGATTTACAATATATACATCGTACACCACAGGCTCACACTGATTTCTCTAATTCTAATGCAACACGACAGAGTTTGTTCTTGTTTTTTCCCTTTTCACATATGTAACTCTCTTTTCCAAGAGGAAAATGCCTGGGTCACATTATTCTAAATATATTTACTCATTCGGTCAATCCAGCTCTGTTCACTCGATCTCCCCCTGCTGCCTTTGCCCCTTCTCCCGTCTCCCTGAGAGATGCCTTTTTCAGCCCACGTAGGCCCCCAAAACCCACAACAAACCACTACCTCAGCCTGTCCCCATGGCCTCTGCAGGTTCTGATACCTGGGTGGGCGTCATCTTACTCTAAGCTATGATGCCCTCTTCTGTGAGGCCTACGTTCCAAACCCCAAGGCGGGCCACCCTTCCTTCCATTATGGGTTCTTTCCTCACATTCCTGGAGCACTACCTTCCTGAGCTGGGCTAACTTCCAATGAGTTGTCCTCACTTCATCTGGGTGCCAACACCTCACAGCAGGTGGATCCACTTCCCTCTAACTCCTTACTCCAGGCCATCCTCCAAAGGCACCCTCCTCAACTCCCCTGGATTTCTGCACTGCAAGTTGGATAACCTTGCGCGGCTTCCAACACCCCACGGCTGACCACTCTCTCCATGGACATCTCCCTTGATCTACTGGGGCGCTATCTGCCTTCCTTCCCTTATGAGCTTTTCATCCTTCTGGAGATCTGATACCTGGTACCTGGCCGTACTCCCTCCACCCTTGAATAGATAGTCACCTCTACTCAGGCTTTCATAACCTATGCCAGGCTGCTCTCTAGTGTGGGTGCCCTGCTTGCCACACTTGGCCTTTGACACCATATGCCGCTGAGTATCATCCAATGTGACCCCACACTCTGCGCCCATCTACCAACCCCCTGTCAGGCAGCCTCCTCATCCGGGTTGGGTTTCAGTGCCTTGTTTTAGGCCACCAACGTTCCCTCTCCCCACACATACACATATACACAGTGCACATGCACTCATACAGATCCCATTTCCTGTGCCTTCCTAATGGCTTTGGACAGATTTGTTCAAAAAGGAAAGGGTAGGGTGTAAAACAGAGAACTGGAAAAGTAGAAGAGATGAGGCAGACGAAGCGACCCTACATCCCATTCTAGAAGCAAAATTGTTCTTGCTTATGTATTTTAGATTTTTTAGTTCATGATGTGACTTAAAGGTCAAGTTTCAGTTTTCTTAATTGTTTTTCTTATTGTTCTATCATCATTTATTAAAAAAATCTATACTTTCCTCTCTGCTTTGAAGGGTCCCTCTGTTCTGAGAAAAATTAACTTTCTATAGAGTCATAAGTCTATTTCTGCGCTCTTTATTTTATTTAATCTGTTTATTTCTCTTCAGTACCCTAGGTTTATTATAATTCTTCATACTTAGTAGAGCAACTCCTCTTACTTTGCTCTCTTTATTAAATATCTTGTCTACCCATGTCCCTTTGCATTTGTATATACATTTTATAGTTGCCAATAATAATCTCTAATCTCTGCCTACATAACAGATTCGCAGATGTGGAATTCTATCAAATTATTTTTTTTCTGAAAATGCCATTTCGTGTTTATTTTTAAAGATATATTCTCTGACTTCAGAAATTTAAGTTGACAGTCATTCTCTTTTTTTGTTTATATACATAATTTTTTTTCTATTTGTTTGGGTTGAGAAGCATATTAGTCAGGATAAGCTAACTTATGTCCCAATGATAAGCCCCATTCTCAGCTCTTAAAACAGTTTCTCACTCACAGTACACACATTATTTGGTATAATGCCATTTCAATCAAATATCCAAGCTGAATCTTCAGACCTTTTTTTTTTTCTTTTTAAAAACATATCTTTATTGATTTCAGAGAGAGGAAGGGAGAGGGAGAGAGAGAGATAGAATCATCCATAATGAGAGAGTCATTGATCAGCTGCCTCCTGCATGACTCCCACTGGGGATGGAGCCCGCAACCCAGGCATGTGCCCTGACTGGGAATCGAATGGAGATCTCCTGGGTCATAGGCCGATGCTCAACCACTTAACCACGATCACCCAGGCAGAATCTTCAAACTCTTGATTGTCCCTGAGAGCTGTGACCTTTGAGAGGAAGAAAATGTGTATGTGCATTTGTATACGTGCATTTTGATCCAATTCCTTCATTATATTTATCAGGATGGCTCATTTTAAATAATCTGTAAGAAAGGGTATTTCAACCATTTCTTGATAATGCACTGCAGTGTAGAAGAGTTTACATATCCTGGAAAAAATTATTCAAAAGTGTGCCATTAATGTATATTTCTATACATTGTTGGTTAAAATCCCCCTTTTTTTCCTCAGTAGCTTCTTAATTAACCTCAACTTCATATAACATAGCATTTTTCATATACTTGAAAAATAAAATCTAATTTATTGACTAAAAAGAAAGTATGCTCCTTTTTTTTCTCATCCAGGATTTTAATTGTTCCCTTTTCTTGATTCTAAGTAATGTCCAGATTTTGCTTTCTAGAATTGTTCGTAGAATTTATTTATAAATTTCTCTGTAGAGTTTATTTAATCTGGAAAAAAATAAATGCCTAAATATAACTGGGACCCTACCTAAGGTTCCCTAATTTTTATCTTACTATTTATTTATGTCCTATCACCATTTTTTTAAAAACTTCAATAGTATGTTGTTGTTTAATAAACATTAGAATTCTTGACATTTTGTCGATATCTTGCATATTGCTAACCCATCTCTGGTGTGTTCATAGTCATTTTTTCTTATACAGATGCTCAGTCCTGATTTTGTCATTTCTATCTTTCTTGCTTGTTAACATTTCACACATGTACTAAAACATTTCTGAAGGCACCTTTCCCATAAGCTAGTGTTTGTGCAGTTTACCTGATACTAAGGAAAATGTTTATTCTTTTAATGGGCTGCTGATTAAAACATTAAACAATAGCTTAAGATCATTCTTGCTGGATTTTTAGTGTTGTTTGTTTGCTTGTTTGTTTATTTGTTTTAATTTCTCTTCAGTTTGAGCCTGATTAACAACACTGTGAAGGGGAATATAATATCTTGTGGTATGTAAAAAAAAAAGAAAAATTATGGTATTGATTTTGTTATAATCACAAATGTTTTTTACAGAATTAGAAGTTTATTTAATATAACCACCAGAAGTAGTGTATTCAAATGAAGTGATTTATTTACATTAGTGTTGCTTTGGCATAATGTAATTACTCAAAGTGTAATCCATACATAAATCAAGTTAATTAATACCATAAAACAATAGCCACAACAATTCCAATTTTTCCAGCAATCTTAATCAATAATATGAAAATGAGAAAATAAATGAAATTACAAAGCCAGCCTCTGTCAAAAGTAAGCAGGCACAAGTAATCCAGAAAAATCAATTACCATATAAACTTGATTTATTTAGTAGGTGACATTTCATTATTATATTTGCTTAACTACGTAAAATTAATAGTAATTGTAAGCAGAGTGATTGAAAATAAAATGAAAATATATAAATAAAATGTTATGTTATTCAAGTTCTTAACTGTTTTTTGAAAGAAGAAAGAGTCACAGAGAAAGGGAGAAAAAAGGAAAGAAGGAAGGAAGGAAGGAAGGAAGGAAGGAAGGAAGGAAGGAAGGAAGGAAGGAAGGAAGGAAAGGAGGGAGGGAAGGAGGGAGGAAGAAAACTCTCACCCAGGCCTTTAACTTACTTCTGAACTTTTACTGAGACTATGTTGCAAGTCTAATTATTAAATAGCTGACATTTTTAAAAAGTTTCTTGAGATAACTTTTATCAGTTTCTTGAGATAACTTTTAACTGTTTATCAGTGTGGTCCATTTATATAAAAATATGTGCATCACTTAATGAAATAACAGTAATTTCCAGAATTAAGAACCTATAGAAATCTTGCTAGGTAGAGCTGTCCAGTTTTGATCATATTTCTATGTGCTTGGTATGCAAGGGTGAATCTTTTTATTGAGTTAATTTTGTTCAAATTTAGTCCACAACATGTGCATTCCAAAATCATAAAGTTTTATCAATACAAGCTATTGTTAACATGTAATAATCAATTATTAAATGTAGGCATTTTTCTTGTTAGGGTGTTTTCTATTCTAATGCAATTTGAGGCACTTTAAATGGCAAAAGTGATGTTTTACCCTAAAATAATTGCTAAATATTTATAAAGAAATTCTCTTACTGTGTCCTTTATTTTATCCGTATTATTTGAAAATTTATTTTAATTTTTATATATTGATATATACAAATATCCTAGAATGAAAGGGAACTAACTTTGAATAAATTGTTTTAGTAAAAATGAAAGAACTGGAACTGTACTGCTGGTGTGAACACACATAAACTATGTTTTAGATCACTGTAATTGTTAAGAATGGGTTGAATTTGTCAAAAACTATGCTAGAGGTGGTGTTTGTGGGGATCTGACCTCAGATACATTTAAGTTCTCTCTGAGAACTATTAGTTTATATTCAAATATCTGATGCCTATGTGCAAAGGATTCTGAGAGATACAATGAAATGTAAGATTTGGTCTTGGGTATCAAAGAATTCATAGGTTACATGGAAAGATAAGATATGTTTGTTTAAAATTTATGTATATAAGCCTGATTTCAAGCAAGTTAAAGATTTATGTAATTAAAGCTGTAAAAAGTAAGTGAAATAGATTTTTTGAATGAAAGAGACCCTACTTCCAGCTGGGTGTTCAGTAAAAGTTTCACAGAGGGGGAGAAAGCTGAGTTTCTCAGGAAGTAACTGGCTCAGGTCTGGCTTAGTTTTGAGCCAGATGTTTGATATTAGAATTGAACCCCAGGAATCAGGTCTAGGTCAGGATGTGCAGTAACTCAAAATGGGAAAGAATCAACAATGTCACATAGCTTACACATTTTCATAGAGAGCCCTGGTGACAAAAGTAAGGACACTAACATTTTTCTGGCATACCAGTGTGTCCAGAGGACAAGAAATGATGACAGACACAACAGCAACAGAAAGTAATACAGGAAGAGAGGGGCACACCCACAAAACCAGTGAACAGAGTAAGGAAAATCAGAATAACACACAATGCAATGTGTAGATGATGTGTTATAGAATTCTAACCCTGAAATCCATATAATTTTATTAATCAATGTCACCTCCCTAAATTTATTATTTTTATTATTATTTTTTATTTTGCATGTAATAGGTATTTAATTACTGCATGTAGAATGATTGAAATATTTGGGGAATGAAGAATTTCTATCACCTGTGTGGACATAGAGTAGAGGTAATGATAAACTAATTTGCTGTATTTGTGGCAAAGGGAACCATCATTCATTTTATACATAATAGTTTTAGATAATATATTAGTTGACAAAAAGATTAGAAAAATGATATAGATGTTTAGACCCCTGTAATGATAAAAATTGTTTTAGGCCCTGGCCAGGTAGTTCAGTTGGTTAGAGCACTGGCCTGATGCTCCAAGGTTGCAGGCTCCATCTCTGGTCAAGGCATATACAAGAAGCACTCAATGAATGCACAAATAAGTGGAACAACAAATCTCTCTGTTCCTCTCTCTCTCTCTCTCTCTCTCCAATAAATTAAAAAATGATTTTAAAACTTTGTTACATATATAAACTAAAAAAATTTATTTGTAAGTTTAATTAAATTCATCATACTAAGAAACATTTAAAAAGAATTTGTAATTCTCAAAGTACTTCTTTTTCACTAAATACATTTTTCTAAACTTTCAGAAGTAAGTGGTTATTTTACATACAAAAGTTTGAATATAGTCACCATAGGGAGATATATGTCACTGTACTTAGTCACTTAAAGAGCAGGTGTCAATATTTGGAACATTATAAGCATTGATAGAAACTACATTTATAAAGTGAGAAAACCAGGATTAGAGGTACAGTAAGATTAACTCAGATTTGAACAAATTCAACTAATTGACATTTATAGAACATTTTACCCAACAGCATAATGTATATTTTTTACAAGAGCACATTGAACAGTTGCCAAGATAGACCATATTCTGGACCATTAAATAAGTCTCAAACATTTCAGAAGAATTTAAAGTATGTTCTCTGACCACAATGAAATTAAACCAGTAGCAGAAAGATTCCTGAAAAACATCTAAATATTTGTATATTAAATAACACCCTACAAAGTAACTCATGAATGAAAAAAAAAAAAATCAAAAAGGAGATTGTATTTTCACCAGTCAAATGTCCAAAAACTTAGACATTGATTGGTGAAAATTTACATCTTGATTTAATTTTCACTGTTTTTTTTTTACTGAGGAAAAACACTTTGTGTATCTATTGATCATTTCTATTTCTGTTTTTGTGAATTTTCCAAAAGATAAGCTCCATAGAGATAAATACTATATCACATTGTATTACTATATCCTAGTTCCTAGTACAGTAGTGGACATGTAGTAGTTACTCAATAAAAATTTATTGTATGCATTTGGGCATAAAAAATAAGTCGTGTCAATTCTTCTTTAACACCATCTGATTCTAGAAATTTTAGAAGGTGGAGGAGGAAACCTGACTTACTAAATTACTAATTTAATTTAATAGAATTCATTTTCATATTGGTCCTCAGTTTTCAAGAACCTTCACTGGTTTTCCTTCTTCTTTTTACCCTTTAGTCTTCTTATGTTTGTGGCATATATAATGCCCATTTTTTTTTAGTTGTACATAGTGGTAATAATTAGGAAAAGTGCATCTGTTCCATCTTCTTCTTAATGGAAATACCATATGTTTTTTGACCGGTGTTTAGTTGAATGTATCTGAGCTTATACTCCCGGGTAGGGCATAATGAAGTAGAACTCTGTTTAAAAAAAAAAAAAAAAAAAAAAAGCCTTAATCACAATTATGATCCTTAGCTTATAAATGATCTTCGATAAATTATTATCTCCTACTATAAATTCAGTTTCTTTATCCATAAAATGGGAAAGTAAGTCCATTCTTCCTAAAAGACCCATCTGAAGATTGATGTTGCATCTAAAAAGACTTGCATATGGTAATCTCCTCATAAGATTTAAAAATTAATAATTTCTCCAATTTTATAGATAGAAGATGGTCACTTTAAAAAACTTAGAAAAGTCACAAAAGCAGAAAAAGTAGAACATTAATCAAATTAACTTTTCCCCCCAGAATTCAAAATAATTCACAGCTAATATTTTTGTGCATTTCCTTTCAACTTTCTCAAAATGCTTAATGTTATTTCATGCTGTGGTTGCACTTCTACAACAAAATATATGCGCTTTTAGATCACTCATATGGCTTTATGTATTAGGTCTGCATTAAAACTTTCACTATATCTTTGTTTTGACAAAGATTCTCAGTAGCCTTGTGTTTAAAAACATAAGCTATCTACAAATACTAAACTTAAAGGGTTTTTATCAGAAAGGTTTTTATGTCCTGTAATAATAACTACAATTTTCATTTCTTAAGTGTTTACAGAAGCCAGATACAGTGTCAAATGTTCTGTCTTCATAATTATCCCATGAAGTGGTTACTGTTATCATCACCATATAAGATATGAGGAAATGCAAGATGAAAGAGATCACATTTTTGTTCATAATCACGTCTAAAACCTCTAGCAAGACTGACAAAAGAATAAACGCCAGTTACCAATACCAAGAATGAGAGTGTTCTCTACAGGCCCACAGACATTAAAAGAATAGTAAGTGAATACTATGAATAACTCTATACACATAAATTCAACAACTTAGATAAAATAGGAGCAATAATTTAAAGTACACAATACCAAGACTAACCCAAGATGATATAGAGAACCTAAGTCTAAAATTATTTAAGAAATTGATTTCATAAAGTTCTTCTGAAAAAAAAAAATAACTCTCGGTATACAGGTTTCACTGGTAAATTATAGCAAACATTTAAGGAAGAAATAACACCAATTCTACCCAGTCTCTTCCAGAAACTGGAAAAGGAAGAAACATTTCTGTACACATTTTATGAGGCCAGTATTACTCTGTAATAAAAAGTATAGACTAATCTCCTTGGATAACATAGACACCAACAGACTCCACAAAATATTTACAAATAAATATAAATAACTTAAAATAAAAAGTATGCACCACAGCCAAGTGACATTTTTTCATTACGTAAGACTGGTTCAGTTTTCAGAAATTAATCAATGTGATCCACTATGTAAACTATTTGAAGGAGAAAAAACACAAGATCATATCAATAGATGCAGAAAAACATTTGACAAGATTCAATATCAATTCATGATTAAAAAAAAAAAAAAAAAGACTCATCCTCATCATCTAGATTTAGAAAGAAACGTCTTAAACCCAATAAGGGGCATCTACACATTTTCAACAAATATTATACTTAATGATGAAAGACTAATGCTTTTCCCCTAAGGTTAGGAGTGAGACAAGAATATCAAGTCTCACTACTCCTATTAACATAGTACTTTAAATCTTGGCCAGGCCAATCGAAAAGAAAAATAAATTAAAAGCATGAAGATTGGAAAGGTAGAAATAAAACGGCTTTTATTCACAAATGACATGATTTTCCACGTAAAAAAAAAAATCAGTAATATACAAAAAACCTCCTAGAATTAATAAAGAGCTTCAGTAAATAAATTGTCTAAAAAATACAATGTTAACACACAAAAATGAATTAAATTTCTACATCAAGCAAAAAACTATTAGAAATCAAAATGATATATATCATTCACAATTAACTCCAAAAATTAAAACTAAATATTTCAAGTATCACAGGAAGCCTATATAAACAATGAAGGATACTATGGAAAACTAAACAGAGCAAAGATGTCTGTTCTTCCTAAACTGCTCTTTAGACTTCAGGCAATACATATGCAAATATCAAAAGAATTTTTTTTTTTCATATATGTAGAAACAGAACTTAAAAGTTATATGGAAAAACAAAGCAACTACACTTGCAACAGTAACTTTGAAAAAGAATGAAGTGACACACTACAGTAATAAAAATAGTGTGGTACTGGCAACTGAATAAGCACAGAGATGAATGGAACAGAATAGAGTCCTGAAATACACCAACACAGTTGGGGCCATTTCTTTGACAGAAGTGTAAGTTTGGTTAAATCTTAGAACACTTGGCAGAGGGCTCCATTTGCCCCCCACATCACTGGGGTAGGAAGCAAGCCTTCGGTGTTATCCAGCTTGTCACGGGAAGGGAGGTCACCACTGGCATGTCTCTAGGTGATTTCTCTAGGAATGGTCCTGAGTAGTGGCTCTACATTTCAACAGGCTGCGATGAGCTCAATTGACCCAGAAGTTTCTGCATTCCCTATAATGAAAACTCAGAAGTACAGACATGATTTTCATCAGAATAGCCTGGAGTTGAGATAATAAAGGTCAATTAGAAAATCTCATAAATGAAACTGCACCATGTGATAGATTTCAGTAACAGCTGCAAATGCAGTGCCCCCCTATGAGACAGGATCTGCCACATTTTGCTATCCACCAGCACAGGTCCCATGCTGATGTGTGTATGGCATGTGGCATATCTGAGCAGAGGCCAGTGAAGGTCCAGGAAATAACAAAAGAAAAAGTGGATTATCCACCTCTCTTTCTACTCCCTCTATGAACCTGTATCAATTTTCTCTTGAATTTATGTTATATTGGGAAGCTAAAAAACGTGAAGAAGGAGATAGAACTTGTGAAGAAAAAAATTACACTAAATTTGAAGTTTGTATTGATATCTTTGCAACTCCTGTTCAAATCTGTACCCTTAAAGTTGTGAAGAACCAAATAAAAGGCTAATATGTCTAGTAATAGTTGTTATCCAGTTATTAGACACAATTTCTCACCAGAGAAGGTTAACAAGTCAAAGGTAAATTTTTCTTAAGGGTTAAGTTTTATTATAATAATATACATTTAGCTGATAATCTGTTTTATTGATTTTTACTACTGTCATAATGAAAACAAATCAAAACAATTTGTTTTCACTTAAACTTTTGTTTTAATAAATAAATCATCAAATTATGCATTATTTTTGAAATTATAAATGTATTAAATGACGTGAAGTAACAGTTTTTAGACAATTATTTGGACAATCTGAATGCCAAGATTTTTATCCAAATTACATTACAGTAGGTTAACCTAAAAAAAATACCTTAAACATATTTTTGTTCTATTTTATGGAACATAAAAACAAGAAAGAAGTATTTGATGTGGAAAACTTTACCTTTTCCAAAGTAATAAAATTCAAAAATCTATTTAAAAAGTGCTTATGAATTGAAATGTATTTGTAACTAGAATGATCTCATTTGGGTAATATGACATATCACCACCAGATGGCAGTAGAAGATTGACTCATATTAAGTATCAGTTGTACATTCCTATGTGCTTGGCAACGTTTTAAATTTTCGCTCCTTTCAGAGCCTTTTTCATATCCAATGTTTTAACTAATTTCCAAATTCTATGCAAATACCAACTTATTAAAAATATAGGACTAAGGTTATTGGAACCTTACGATTATTAGAATTATAAAACAATTAATAATAGAAGAATAATTCTCAGTCTATTTAATTTTTTTGAAAAAAGTATATACAAGTATTTAGAAAGATATTAAAAAGTTAGGCAATCATTTGCTAAGTATTATAAAACATTTTCAGAAAAATATACTATGTATTTACTCGTACTATATTTATTCTTTATACTGAGCATAACATAATGGTTCATAAAGAGAATAAAAGGATCTATTAAGTGGAAGTAACAAGGATGCATGGCTAAGAAGCTTGAACTGGTTTTAATGTTCTATCAGTGATTCAATATGCAGCATGACATAAATAATTGAGTGGTACTTTCCAAGCATGTAATGGCTTTGCAGCATTTTCATAGTGGGTGCAATACACACTCATGGCCTCATTGGGTACCCAGGGAAGAAGCTTCAGGGCAAAGGGAGTAAGGGTCAGGCTCACATTTCCATGGCAGGCCCCTGTATGAGCTGAATGTGAATTTCAAATTTTCTCACTCTTCCACTATTTTTAAGTTATTTCTCTCTTTGTTTGACACATGACCTATAATTCATAATTAACTTACTCAATATTAAATTTGAATTGTCTTCACAGACACGTTCATACAAAATTTCAGATGTTTAGAATTTTTGTACAATGTAAAACCTGAGGATCTTGTGAGGAACTTTTATATTTTCCAATAAAGATTTCTTAATATGTTCATTGATATTTTCCTCAAGAATAAAAGAAAAATCTAGAAAAAGTGGTTATTATTTAGTTGTTTTTTTTAGTATCCATTTTGACAAAACAGCATAGTTTAAATTTTCAAGATTTTTTTTTCTACTCTTTAGAACAAGCATATTCACCCATCTATTAGCCTAGGTCAATGGTCACCTAACAAAGAAGTTGTGGCATGAGGCAATAAAAGTCAGGTATATTTCCAGCGTTTAGCACTTCACGATGAAACAGAAAAGAATCATTTACACAAGTATTATACTTTCCTGATGTTTTCTGCCTGATTTCAATAAGAATGTATCTAATTGTATTTTAGTTTTAATTGACACATGAAAACACATATTTTTATCATTAACAGAGGATATGGACTTTGCCCTGCATTTCTTGTAAAACTTTCAAGAATAATAGGTGTTAAAATATAATATTTCATTTCAAATATTTATGTTTAATTAGCTAATTCACTGAGGGCTTGACCAAAATATTACACAGGTAATAGTTACCTATTAAAAATCAGATAGATCTAGATTTAAGCCAGTTTTTTCTCTCTCCATAAATGTAGAATAAAAAGTACTGAATTTTTTCTTGGGCAATAGCCACTTAACTTTCCATTTATCTTTATTTTCTTTTGTCTTCCTCCCATCAGTACCTTTGGATGCTTCCAAGTCAGCAGCAGGTTTGAGCCCCATATTTCAGTCTGCAGCCATGTCCCCTTGACTTTCACAGTTTGAATCAGTGGCTTTAATGCAGTCCACTGACCATTGGGCTTATTTCAGTTCATCTTATAAATCTGAAGATACAAATAATGTAATAATTCTTCTATGCATTTTTAATTTTAAAAAGTTATCACAAAACATGCTGAGTCTGATTTCTGCATGGCAGCAATCAGCTTAGAGCTGAGTGGTAACTGCCCTACTTAGATTAAGTATGTGTGTCTGGTTCCTCAAACTTATACTGTGTGGATTCCTGAAGATGGTCTTAAATGTCAGTTATCATTTATTATCACATTGGTTCTGCTACTCTTTCCTAGAACAGTAAACTCTTTCTCTGTCCTTATGCCTCAGTCAACATCGGGAAAATAAAATATCAAGAAAACACAGGGCAAAAATAATGAGAAACAGCTTATTAATTTGTGTGAGTGAACAATATTTCAGTACACTTAATATCAGGTTACGTTTCAGGCCCCTGTAAGGAACAGAAATCCGTGACTCCTGTTAAAACCTATCCAACATTCCATGGTTTAAAGTTTGGCTGTTCCAGGAAAAGTGGAATGTCTACATTTTCATTTAAAAAATACATAATTTGAATTATATAATTTGAATGTAATTAAGAATTATTTAATTCTTAAATTGTTACTTGAAAACTCAGAGGTTACAAGAATACTTCTGTGTATCCCTAACCAGTCTTGACTCTTTGTAAGCAGCTATCTCTTCTTCAGATTTCAAGTTAACATTTTACATGTATTTATTTATTTATAAACATCTTTATTGATTTTTGTTTTTTAGAGCAAGAAAGGGAGAGGGAGAGAGAGAGAGAAACATCAATGTGAGGGTGAAACATTGATTGGCTGCCTCCTGCATGCCCCCACCTGGGATTGAGACTGCAACCCAATAATGCGCCCTGACAGGAATCGAACTAGCAACCTCTCAGTGTATGGGCAATGCCCTACCAACTGATCCACATCGGTCAGGGGCGTACATGTATTTAAAGAATCGATTTCTGAGTAGATTGTGGATAACTTTCTAAAGTCACAACTATAATAGAAGATTTTGGATACAAGATTTTGGATACAATAGCTGGCCCATGAGCTGCTTGTGGGGAAGAAAAAAAAAAAAAAAGCATGACTTCTTATTTCAATAAGACATTTCAAACCACTTGGAGTAGCACATACAATTCTTCAACCCCTAGACCTACTCTGTCTCCTGAAATTTTCAAGCTCCACTGCCCTTATGCATAGGAAACTATTAAAAAATTCCCAGTCATGTCTTAAATTATCACATCTCCAAGAATTTTCTTTACTTATTGTCTTATTGGAATCAGAAACATTTCTGAACTTCTGCTAACCCTTCAAATTCCAGTTCAAAGGTAATGTTTTCTCAAAAGTTGTTCATGGTTCACTTCCAAAAATTAGTTGTTCATAAGTTTCTACCTAATTCTGATTATTATAAATTTTTGGTAGATAATTACTTGTTTAAATGTCCATCCCACATTTCACACTGTGAAATTTAAGAATTTAAGAAATTAAATAGAAATAATTCTAAAAGTGTCTGAAAAGCTAATAAGATCTTGGGTATTTTATTTGTACCAAATAGAAGGTTACAGGCCTTATATTTTTCAGTGCTACCTAGTGCTTTGAGTCATGGACTTGGGAGTTTAAAAGACATGCAAAATTCATAGAATTAATTAATTGAAAACCCAAAAGTTGGACTCAGGTCTCTTGATGACTCATTGGCTCACACCCTATATTTTTGTGCTTAGAACATGCACCTCATAAATAAATAGCACCCTGTGGTTTCCTATGGTTTATACACAACACAACAGGATCAGAAAAAAACACACAAACCAACTACTTATCCTTATTAATGAATTTACTTCATTGTTGTTTTGATTACATTGGCAAGCATATACTATCAAGAACTGGATAAAAAAAACCCTACCTCCCCCTTCCTTCCCCCATCATCTAGTATTTACTTATTTTACAGCACTCAAGGGAAGGCCAGGTCCACTGCTTTGGTTCAGCACCCTGGTTTCCTCCAGCACCCTGGCTTCGTCCAGCACACTGACTTTCACCATTTGAACCCCTGTATCTAATTGATCAGAGTCTATACTAAAGTCTCCTATAAAATAGCTTTAAGGGTTTTGAGATCCAGAAAGATATAAATTAGATGAGTGCTGCCTCTGTGGGGCAATGAAACAAAAGCCATTTGACTCTGGGCTTTTGCTGACCTTTTGATCCTGCATTTGCAAGGAAATTCACTCAGTCAGGAGGCTGATATTCCAAATAGCCATTGAAATGGGCCCAGGGAACCTTTTAATATTTCATTTGGACTGTTTTGCTAGCTAGTGTATATACACATCTCTCAGGAGGTGAAAATAATCTTATGAGTGATTTTTATGAAGATGCACATAAAAATGTTTTTCTAACTTTAGTTTTCTTCAGATTGTTTTTGTTTTTCTTTTTCTTAGGGTTAATAATACATTAAAATTCTACCTGCAAGGAAGAAGGGGTTTTTATGTTTGAAGGGATACAGTGTTTCTGAGATAAGATAAAAGATCACAAATAGCTAACCATTTATTGGTATAAAATATTAAAGCCCTTATTTTTAGCATTAAAATTGAAACAGGATCACAGGATTCCAGTTAAGATCATTTGAGGTTGATTTGTTTTAGAGGAAAATGTGGTAAATAAATGTATTCTAAGATAACTGCCACCATTATCTATTTTTTAATCATTAAAGCCAGTGTTTTCAGAGGCTTCTCTTGACATTCTCATCAGAATGTGGCCGTAGCTGACAAATGGAATAGAGGCTAAAAGTCAAATTCCTATGGATTAAAATATTTAGAGAAAGTATGTATTGCCAAAGTGTTAAAAGGATTTTTAACATTAAATTGCAAACATTATGAAAACAATTTAAACTTTTATAAGGTCCTTTGGTGTCATTCTCTACCATGATTGAATGGTCATACCCCTGTCCACATCTAGCATCCTCAGAGTCTAGGCTCTAATAACCTTTAAAATAATGGGTGAAAGGTGAATGTTTCTGTAAGACAGTTACAGGGGGGTGTTTACTGTTTTTTATACTAGAAACATTATTTACCCCTTAAAAATGATCCATATTATACATGTAATTATACTATGAATCTTCAAATGAAGAATGAGAATTAGAATTGGTACACAGATCCATGTCCCAAAATAAAGTATTAATCTAGTTAAATTCAGGAAGGCTTGTTTGGTGGGTCCAGTAGAAATTATTACAAAAACTTTTTTTTAAATTCCAAATTGATTTCTCTGCTATTCTTCAAAAACTTAATAAAGTCCAATATTAAGGAATGCAGATAAAATAATAAAAGTAATCTGGAGACTTTTTCTGGTTTTTCTCATTGATTAATGGCATTCCTTTTGTGAGTAAATAAATTGCAATCAAATATTTATTTTTTTATACGTTCAATTTAACAAGCATAAATAATGTAAATACTATCATTTCCTATGTTGATATTCATCTGGTCTTTCATCTATACTTTCCTTAATTCACTGCGCACCTATAACTTGGATGGTCACTCTGTGTCAGGAATTATGCCAAGCCTCGATGAGACAAAAAAATATCAGGTTGATGCCTGGCCAGTGTGGCTCAGTGGGTTGAGTCTTGTCCCAGGCACCAAGAGGTGGCTGGTTTGATTCCCTATTGTGGCACATGCCTTATTTGCAGGCTGGATCCCCAAGAGGCAGCTTATCCATCAGTGTCTCTCCCTCATTGTTGTTTTTATCTCTCCCTCCTCCTTCCTTCTCTCTATAGAAATCAATTAAAAAAACATATTTAAAAAACTATATCAGGTTGTCAAGGTCTCTCTTGTTCATTCCTTATGATGTGAAAGTGAAAGCAAATATATATATAAAGTGAAAGCAAAACCCACAAGCAGGTACTTGCAGCATAACAGAGGAAAGTGAATCTAAGAGGACTCTGGAGGCACATGGGCAAAACCACTGCTGGGAATCCCGAAAGGCATCGAGGCTGAAACCTGAAGGGTTCCTAGGACCTCAGAGATTCAACTGGTGGGAAGGGTGTTTCACACATGAAAACCAAAAATCAAAAACAATAAATGAGAAGAAACACAAGTGAAAATAACTACGGCTTAAGCCTGGATTTTTATGGAAGGAGTGTGAGGGCAAAGGGCAAAGGCTACATCACAATTGTTTAAGATGGACTTTAAGGCAGGGGAGATTCAAAGAACATGCAGGAGCTTCAGAGAGTAATTATTTTCATTCAAATAACAGATACACGCACAGCTTCACTTATGCTTATGACACTTGCTAGACCTGGTATTTTAGTATTATATTGGGATTGAGAAACCTCACATCTGTCCCCATCATTCTGGATTGTCAGGTGGGGAAAAAGCCTCCCTTCAAGAGCTTGGTTCTAGGTTAATGTTTGAAAGCTGGAAATTATATTTAGAGATACTAATTGAGAAAGAGAGAAACAATAAACTAAAACTCTTTTTTAAAAGCTTGGCATGGTGATATCCATATCAATGAGTATACTTTTACATTTTTTGATATTACATTTTTCTTTTGCAAATAGAACAATCAGAAAAAAATCCTACTTGTTTTACCTCCTGTATTCTATTTCTTTTCTACATGGATCCTCAGTCATCCTGTTTGTATAATTATATAATGTATATATTATATATGTAAAATTATACTGATATATATATATATACACACACACATATATATAAATAGAGAGAGATGCAACGTTTTATATGGATATATAGACTTCAGGAAGGAGAAACCTTCATTTGAATTAACTGATAGGAAATAGAAAATTATCAAATATATTTCATTATGTTTTAAGAAAGAAAATATTACACTTTTAAACTTTTCTTAGTTTAGGAGCTACAAAATGCATTCCTTTGAAATTGATTTACAAAATGATACATCCACTGTTAGTGACAGTCCAGAGTGTACATTCAGAAGGCTGTCTTTACGAGTTGTTTAGATTTTGTTTCACTTTATAACTTACAGCTATCTATTAGGGCTAGTGTCAGGCATTTTTGGGTTTCACCTCCAGCTGTTTCTAACCTCTATTTTCAAGACTAATGGGATTAGACAATTAACAACATTAGTATAGTTGATGGTCTTGTCGGTAGGAATGGTAATGGGCTTCAGAAGATTAATAGCATGAGTAGAGTGTTATAATGGAACATCTGCAGAATAACATTAAGCTTATTTGTCATAGTAATTTATTTGTGGCTCCTATAACAGAATTCTCAGTACCCAGCTAATTATTTGTACTGACCAAACATGAATTTGAAAACCTGTAGGATGAGGGCATTTATATTCAGATTATGAGTAATTCGAATAGGACACCATAGAGCATTATAGTAGTAGCATTACCATTTCAATTCACCTGTGCTGTGCCTTGACTTGAATATATAATAGAAACCAATATACTTAACTAGCTAATTAACACTATTCAACAGTAAGAAAATTATATAGAAGTATTATTAGTTCGTTATAAATATTAACTGAACCAATATTTTAAAGTTTTTTTGATAATTTAACAAAGGAAATATACTTTTGTCAATTATTTTTTTTTCATTTCAAATTAAGGTATGATGATAGACACCTTAATTATGAAGATTTGTGCAGCTTGGAGTACAGAAATGCATGCTATCAGGCAACCCAGAATAGAAAAATCTCCATTTCAGTGTATCCCAAGTAATAAATGATGAATACAGTGCTTGCATCTATCTGATTATGAAGACCTGCCTCTATTTGAATCCATTTTTTTCTCTCCCCATTTCAGTTCATTAGTAGAAACTTATTTTAAACCAACAGAGATAATATCTGCCGGGGAAGAGAAAGTCTAATATATGCATACAAATACAAATCATTTTCCTCGACTCTGATCTTGCCTTAGGTTCATATTTCTGGCTTCCCCAGAGGGACTATGTACTATTTTCCAACACATTCTTAACGTTCCTGGCGGAGTCTCAGAATGTGTTATCTGGAAGGAGGTAGTTGAGCTGGGTGAGGCTCTGCAGTGGTAGGTCCATGGTCATGAGGTGCTGGGTGAATGTGTGGGGAGGCTGAGAAGTTCCATGAGGGAAGCAAATGCTGTGAAAGGCAGATTAAAGTCAGGAAAATGGTGAGGCAAGAATGTATGGTACAGAGGTGGGCGGAGTTTCGCTTATGAATATTGCTGCTTGCCACATTAATGGGATTTGATATTAACTTGGAGATAATGGACATGATTAAAAGGTATTAACTATGCTATTAACTATATGTGAATAACCTGGCTGAGAATTAGTAACCAAGAACAACTTTAGGAAGCTGCTGACCACTACAAGACTATAAATAAGAGATGCTGAGGGCTTAGGAAGATAATAAATAAAGATTAAGGTAATAATTAAGGATTAAGAGATTCTGAAGCTCTTACCAAGGTTGATTAGGTGGGATTTGGTGATGGACAATGGAAAATAGCAGTGAGCAAGTGGAGAATCTAAGAGGCTGCCCGTTTTTCTGGGGGAGGCGAGTGTGGTGATCACTCTATTAGTATGACTGAAATTACAAAGTGAAGAAACTGCCTACATGAGAGAAAAAATAAGCTTAGTTTTGGATTTCAGCTTGGGATACCTTGTAGAACATTTAAGATAATTAGAGTGGTTAACCCTATATGGCAGTGGAATCTGGGATAAAGACCCGGATCTCCATACAATTTAATCACAAGATGGAAAGAGTGGCTGATGTCACCTGGGAAGAGCCAAGACTGAAACAGGGGAGGGGGACATTTCACTTTGAAAGGTGGACAGAAGCAGAGGAGCAGACGGAGAAGCCGCGGTGCAATACTCAGGGGTATTGAAAAAGGTGCACTGAGGATAACAAAGAGAAGAAAAGCGATATTTAGAAATAGGGTTAGTGAACATTGCTACAGGCTTTTAAGTCCTTTAGGATAATTCAATAAAGGTAATGTTATCTTTTCCCTATAGCCCTTAGCAGACCATTAGTAACATTAATAAGAATATTTTCAGGAAAGTAATGATGGTCATTCAGAATTTATTTGATTTAGGAGTTTTTTAACTACCTTTGTGTCAAAAAAAAAAAGTTTCTTTTTCAAATAGCCACTTTTTCTTTTCTTTTCTTTTTTTCCAAAGCAGACACTTGGTAAATCTACCAGCTCAAATGAACTGAAGTATTTGGGATAGTTTAGATAGGCACTTGCATAATTCTTACCCTATAAAGGACTTTGTTTTTTTTTAATTTACCTATTATCATCTAGAAAAATACAAATTATTTAAATGATAATTCAACCTTTTGTGTATTATAGCTGACCTGATATGCATAGAATAGGGCTGACAGAGGGAATAAATGGGTCACTCCCCATGCTCCTATAATGTGGCAGAGCCAATGGATTTGTATGCATATTACATTACCTTTTAGCCTTGCAAATTATTTAGCTCCTTTATCAAACTAGCAGATGAAAAACTATCTAAAGTGTAAGCAAGACTTTAGAATAAAAACACAGAATGTTAAAGAATACAGGGAACCTGCAAAATCAACTCTTCCAAACCTCTAAATATTAGGCCCAGAGGTTTAATTTACTTGTGAAAGGAACATATTTATTTATTTATTCATTTATTTCTAAAATATGTTTTATTGATTTTCTTAGAGAGAGAGGAAGGGGGAGGGAGAGAGAGAAGCATTGATGCCAGAAACACTGATCAGTTGCCTCTGCACACACTTTACCAAGGATCAAACCCTCATCTTGGGTATGTGCTCTGACCTGGAATCAAACTAGCAACCCCTTGGTGAAAGGTACAACACTCAACCAACGGAGCCTCACCGGCCAGGGCATGAAGGGAACATATTTAATTATGAGAAAGTCAGACTAGAGCCCACATTACTATTCTTCATAAGTTCTTATTCCTTTTAAAGAAAAAATGAAAAGCTTGGTGTCTTTTTTTTTTTTTGTTAAATATATCTTTATTGATTTGAGAGAGAGGAAAGGAGAGGGGGAGAGAGAGAGAAATATCAATGATGAGAGAGCCATTGCTCGAGCCCACAACCCGGGCATGTGCCCTGACCGGGAATCGAACCCCGATCGCCTGGATCCTAGGTCGATGCTCAACCGCTGAGCCACGCCCGGCCAGGCAAAGCTTGGTGTCTTGATCAAATAGTTAATACAGCCAAATGATTTTTGCCACTCATTTGCACATATGTATATTATTTATGTCCTAAAAACTAATTTAATTCCCTCAATCCACTCCTATTTTTAAAAAGTGTTCTAACCAGGCCGGGCGTGGCTCAGTGGTTGAGTGTCGACCTAGGATCCAGGTGATCGGGGTTCAATTCCCAGTCAGGGCGGTGGGGGCTTGATCAATCTCTCTCTCTCTTTCTCTCTCTCTCTCTCCTTTCTTTTCTCTGAAATCAATAAAGATATATTTTTTTAAAAAAAGTACTCTAATAGCAAGGTGTTGTGATTTTAAAGCCAATTTAAATCAAATTATTGATCAGTGATGAAAGATTTTCATTGGATAAAATTTATTAAAACTGGTATTACAGGTACAAGGTTAGGTCTGTTAGCCTTCAAATATGGAACTAGAGCATTTATCCAAAAAGTTCAAGGTACAAATATCATAACATGGATAATTAGAAATGTAATAAAATATTTCACTTATGTATTAATAATTTAGTATTCCTGTGTAGCTATAATTTCTTTAGTTCATTTCGATCTTCAATATTTGTTATAAAGAGAACTCATAAGATTAAAAATGACTAAAACAGTGGCATGGAGAATTTCAGTCTTTGTGGCCTGTATTTTCTCTTGGAATTGACTGTGTGGGTGTGTGTACTCACTTGCAACAGAGAATCTGGCTATTTTCTTTGGGGAAAACAATATGTAAATATTGGCAAATATTTGAGACCGAACACTTGTGAGGTTTCTCAGGGTCTTGATATTCAGAAATCTTGGTTTCTGTTGGATAAATATTGAAATCATTCCAGGCTATTTTTGCATTAGAAGTTAAAATAGAAGTATGCTGAATAAAAATATAATTTTCTTTTTGTGATTAATATAGCACTGAGATGATACAAACTTGTATTACAAAAAAAAGACTAATATAAATAGGAAAAGATGATATGAAATCTGTAGAGTAAGACAAATTCTTTCCAAGCAACACTGAATAAAACTATTTCAAATGGAAAAAGTATATATAATAAACAATATTACAAGTAATCTCCAGATTATCAAAAATCAGTGGTTTCATTAGAGAAAAGAGTCAGTCTATAGTGTTAAAATGACTAAATATATTTAAAGATATTAACCAAGGTTATGAAATTTGCCTTCTCAATTCAAGAGCTATTATGGCAGTTCTTATTTAATGCTTTAGTTTAATGTTTCCTTTCAAATCAAATGAACTAAAAAAAATATAACTTCCAAAGCATTATAATAAAACTGAGATGATTATCCCCAGCATCTTAATAAGAGATTAGAAAGTCAGGTTAAATTTGTCTTAGAATTTAAATTTATATACATATTAGTGCTATATTTTCTGTTGAACTTCTACATTAACAAAATAAAGTAGTTAAGTTCAAGCAAGTAACTTTTAATATGAAAATGAGTGATAGACATTATCGCTGCTCACTTCCGGGAATATGCAGGAATTGAATTTACTCATATCATCAAAGATAGGTATGTCCATGTTACTTATCTGACCTATAAGTATAATTGAAGTAGATACCTATTCCCTCCTCCTGCAGGCATTTAGTAGCTGGTGTACAGTTTTCCACTCTTTCCTTCCAGCAGAATCAGAAATGGCAACATGGACTACAGCTGCCTTGCAGAGTCAAGAGACCTCTAGTGGACTTTGTGTGAGGAAGAAATAAGCATTTAATGTGATAAATAAGATTCAGGGTCGTTTTTTGTTTGTTTTTGTCATTATAGCACAAAGTAACACACATTTATTTATATAAGGTGTTATTTAATATTTTATAAAACATTTTTATGTCAAATTATATAGCAAGTATAATCAAGAAGATACATGATATATAATAGTGCCTGGACTATAGTAAATTATAAAAAAATGTTAAGCACTTTCCACCTGTGTGTATTGATGTATGTTTGAGAGAGGTTTAATTTCGTGGCTTTTTAAATCTTTTTAATATTATCTCTTCTATGAATTTACAGTGTAATTCACAATGATGCTGTCCACTTTTATCATAGATTATGTCAGCAGGATATTAGATTCCAATATTTCTTCTAAGAAAAGATAAATAATTTATAACAGATATAACATAAATAATATAATTTATAAATTTTATAATTTATGTAATATTAGAAATAATTGTACCTCGTGTTTCAAAGAGATAATTAGTAAATAATATATTCTTATATTCTTATTGCATTAGGAAGCAGAGTATTTGAAAAATAGATAATACAACTATCATCTAAATATCAACAAGGGCAAAGAAAATTTGCACCAGACAAGTTCAGACAAACAAGGGAGACTTTATTCAAGACAACTGCAAGAGAGGAGAGAGATTGAACTCAATTTCAGTGAAACAAAAGGCTGGAGTATTTTTAAATGCTGGGGTGAGCTAATGGAAACACACTGGAGGACTGAGGGGAGATTGTCAACCTGAGTAAGCCATCTGTTTTTGTTAATTGGTAATTATTGAAGTTAAACTCCAACCTTCTCACAGAGGCTGAATGGAAAATAGGGGTCTTTTCCATTTATTATTTATTTATTTATTTATTTATTTATTTATTATTTATTTATTTTAATCTTTACTGTTGAGAGTATTACAGAGGTTCCCCTTTTTCTCCCCCTTGCCCCTGACCCACCCTGTTTCTGTCTCACCCCATTCTTGATAATTACATGTCAAAGACATGACTCCCACCCAAGTCCTTGATAAAGACATTCCTCCACTGTAAAACTGACAAGAAGCTGGTAGAAAATTTACTTCTCAAAGGGACAAAAATAGAATTTACAATTGCAATTTTTTCTTAGGTAAATATCTAAGGAAAAGAAGGTTAGTCCCTACAGCCAGGAAGAAATCAGTCAGGATGAGAGGAATATTATAGTCATCCTGGTCATCACTTATCTTATTTCTATTTATCGTTCATTTGTAGTCTGTCTTCATAGACCCAATTCACGTACTTCCCAGTAGGGAAAAAATGATTTCACTCCCAAAAGACCAGTCTCACCAGTTTAAACTTCACATATGATAGATTTGTTTAAAGAAGGTTAGCTGGAAGAGAAGCATAATTTATATGAAGAGTGATGGAGGCTCTTTCTATCAAATTAATTTGTAACTATATTTGAATTAAAATAGGCTTAAAGGAAACACATTATGTCTGGAGTGTTATAATGTCTATAATTTGTACAGTATGAACATCCAGAGAGATACAATCTCATAGTAGACAGGTGCAGCCACAGTGGAAAACAGTACGGAGTTTCCTCAAAAAATTAGAAAGGGAACTGTCTTATGAGCCAGTGATTCCACTGTTGTAAATATATCCAAAGAATCCTGAAACACCAATTTGAAAGAATATGTGCATCTCTATGTTCATTACAGCGTTATTTACAAGACTCAAGATTTGGAAGCAGCCCAAGTGCCCATCAGTAGATGAGTGAATAGAAAAGCTGTGGTATATTTACCCAATGGAATACTGCTCAGCTGTAAAAAAGAAGGAAATCTTACCCTTTAGGATTGCATGGATGAATGTGGAGAATATTATGCTAAATAAGATAAGCTAGTCAGAGAAAGACAAATACAGAATTATTTCACTTATATGTAGAACCTAATGAACAAAATAACCAAACAAAATAGAAAGAAACTCATAGATACAGAAAACAGACTGACAGTTGCCAGAGGGGTGGCTGGGGGGCTGGATGAAAGAGGTGAAAGGATTAACTAAAACAAACAAACAAACTAACAAAAAAAACATAACTCATAGACACAGATACAGAGACAACATCATGGTGATCACCAGAGAGAAAGGAGAGTCAGGGCAGGTATAAGAGGGTAGAAGGGAGAAAAATGGTGAAGGGAAGAGACTTGCTTTTGGGTGGTGAACACATAATACAATATACAGATGATAAATTATAGCAATGTACACTTGAAACCAACATAATTTTATTTAGTCAATAAATTCAGTATTTTTTTAAAAATTTTATATTTATTTAAGAAATTTTGAGTTGGGTTTTGCTAATTGAATGCTGACTAATCCAGATAGCAGGCACATATTGCATACCTATATATATTATATCTGTAATGATATATAACCACCATATATCACTATAAAATTATTGTGAGAAATACCATGATGAATAAAATGCCAGACCCATATCAAACATTAATTACTATGATTGATAATAGTCACCACGTATCGATAGTTACACTTTGAATGTAGTGGCCATCTACTATACATTGGTCCCATGCTGGTCATTTTCATGGTACCAAAAATAGTTACATTTTTTGAGTCCCTAATTTGAGCCAAGATTTTTAATTGTATTATTTTGTTTAATATGTATATGTTATTTTATTTAGCAAGGGAAGAATTAAAGTTGCCAATCAGCTGACCTTGAGACAGGGAGATTACTCTGGAGTATCAGAGTGGGCACAACATCTTCACAAGGGTCCTAAAAGGAGAGTGGGCGTCAGAGGGAGATATGAAGAAGCTATGCTGCTGACTTTGAAGATGGAGGGAGAGGCACATGCCAAGGAATGCGGATAGTCTCTATAAACTGGAAAAGGCCGGGAAACAGATTCTCCCCTGGTGCCCCCAGAAGGAATGCAGTTCTGTCAACACCTTGACTTTAGCTCAGTGAGGCCCATTTTGAATTTATGACTTCCAGAATTGTAATCATAAATTCGTGTTGTGATAATTTGTTACAGTAGCTATGGGAAGGAATGTTGCCTAAGAACACCATGGAGAAGGAACATAAAGAGAAAGTTTTGTTTAAACGTAGGACTGCTTTGAGACATTCTATTTGAGTGGAAGTTTAGCCTGATAAGCTCTTGCCTAGTCTTGGATAAAACTTCCCTGGGGCTTGTTTTAGCCTCATAGTATAATAAATGTTTCTTAACAACAACAAAAGAACAAAATTCGTTATTTGAATCACTTTTTTTTTCAGTTTGTGGACTAAAACTTTTTGCAAGCATTTTAAAATGCCTAAACCATGGCTAGAATTTACTAATGTTCCCTGATTCACAATTACCAATTATTGATCTCAAGACAATTTAGTAAACTCTAGGATAAATGAGAAAGCAAAAGAAAACTCAGATTGTAATTTTGAATTTTATTGCCAATCAATTCCCTTTGCTAATGAAGGAGACCCCTACCACAAGCCAGGTAGTGCTAAACTAAACAGTTAAATAAGCTGGCTCCAGCACAAATCATGATTGGGTCCTTCCCCATATTACACACCCTTTCACCCTGTTTTTCCTTGACATCTTCCTCCATCAAAACTTATTTTAAATTTTAAATGATGGCACCATATTTCCATGACTGTATCTTTATCAAGTGCAGACCACCCTTTTTTAACCAATGATATGAGAAATCATCTACCTAGTTCTCTTATTCTTTGCAATTAACAAGAACTTCAAATAGAAAATGAGTCCCCAAAGTACTGAATAAAGAAGTGAATTAAATACAGTAACTACTTGCAAGGTTGGCAGAGTTTCCTTGGGTGGGAAGTCAAGTAAACAAATTACAAAGGGATATGGCAAGTCCCATTTTGAAGATATGTATAAGATGATTATTGAACACAGAGGAAAAACACCTGACTAAGCCTGGGCAGTGAATAAAAATTTCCCAGATGGGATAGTATACATTCAGAGTCATGGCAATCAAATCTATATTAATCTCATTGAGGAATGGATGGAGGGAGGAACCAGATGGATTAAAAAGATGGTGGAAAAGCTAGCTATTTAGAGAACAGTATTATGTAAAGGTCTTTGACATGAAAGAAGAGTATATTTAGAGAACTCTAAAGAGTAAGAGCTAGAGAACTGGATGAAGATGAAGTCACTGGCAGGAGAGCACGCTGAAGAGGTAGGAAAACTTTAGATTATGACCCATTATTGTGTGTCATGAAAAGGTACTCAAGCTTTTACCCCATGTGATATGTAAAATGTCTGCATATAGTAAATGCTATAAAACTATAAATTTTAATAATTATTTGTTGAGTTAAATTTATATAGAGCCATATAAGTGAATTAAATTCAATTTAGTAGTCACTCATTTTAAGATATTATTCTATATCTCTCAAATATGTTTGTTGAAAAGAAACATAGCCAGGTTCAATGCGTTTGAATAGTTGAAATCTTTCTAATCGATTTCATTTTACTCATGGAAAATCCATTGTATAGTGTAAGGTTGGCAGTATCTTAAACAGGCATCTTACCTGCCATAGGTGAAAGTGCAAATCAGTGTGCTGCTAGAGCAACATGGTGGTTTTTCTGTCAACCATGAAATATGATTATTAGGAAAGTCAGAGAGATAAATACAAAATATTAGTTCCTTAGAGAAAATAGCTAAGCAAATTTTAAATTCATGAGCTCCCATGGATATTATGTTGCTTGGAAATATTTATGTGAATATTATAGTGTCCAAGTTTCATGATAAGTGGCTGCTGAAAAGCTGAGTTGCACTGCTAGCCAGTTTTTGGCATGTGACTACATTAATCTTGAATGTAGGACTATATTAATCCTTCTTACACTCTCTCAGCAAAAATGAGAAATGTGTCATCCTCAAAATAAGCCTCTAAACAGGTTGGCATGAATTTGAAAGCATATTGACATAAATAAGGAAGAGCAAGAGAAAAATGAGTCCCTGCGGAACACCAAGACTTACTGCAGCAGCGGGAGGAGTTTAGGCAGCTAGAGAAATTAGTTGCTTGTTGCCCATTTGTGCAAGTAAAACATTTTCTACAGAATTTATTCTGTAGAGTTGACAAAGGGTTAGAAATTAGTACCTAATGTCAAGGCCAACTCTAAGGAACTTTTTATCTTTAGAATAAATTTTATAGACTCTTTTCTCAGGTAAAAAGCTGGATAAACTTTAATGAAATACATAAATCTTAAGAGCACACAGTATCATATTAATAAAAACTAATATTTGAATATTAAGTGCATATTAAGCTTGAAAAGAGCCACCAACCAGTTAATCCAATGCTCAGACAGTACATTAATGAAATTTAGAGAATCCATATATGACATTATGAAACATTATTTTAGAATACTTGCCTGCCCAACCCACTGAACATGGATGACTTTTATTTTCATTTCCTTTACTTTAAGAGATTTAACTTTCAAGATATTAAAGATGTTATTTAAATTTAAACCTGCTGTTACTTGTTGCTGTATTATAATAAAAATTAATAAAGCATAGCTTGTTAGAAGCTTGTTTTTTGAGTTACAGAATGATTTCTTTAAATCATTCATGAATATTTAGAGTTTGGGAAACACTATATGGCAAACACTCTTCTAACTTAGGGATGTACAATGTTATAAAACAGAAAGGTTTATTACTTCTATAGTGCATCTATTATATAAGGACAATTATATTATGACCAATTAATAAGTAAAATTCAGATATGCCAGGGGGTAAAGTTTTATATAGAAAATAAATCATTTATAAAAGGAGAGAACTCTCCAGTCAGGTTATGCTTCAGTAGAGATAGTAAATGCTGTCAAGTATTTTAACAAACAAGTTAAAAAACAGGACTCATATAACATGTCAATGATTTATTCAACTCATTAATTAGAGGTAGAAACAGGAAGATGGTAAAGTTGGTTCCAAAACTTATTTCGAATAACTTATTTTAGATGCCTATCCCTTTTTCAGCATTTTGAAAACAAGGAATGTTAGAATAGAGTTCCTAGGCTAGAAAACAACATTGGTTAATGTCCTATGGGGCAGTGAAACACAATTATTAGGGTTACTTTTCTTCTGAAAAGAACTACAAGTTAATGTGTAATAAAACAGTCTTAGTTCTAATCAAACAGAAAATAAGACTCAAACAGAAAAATTCTAGAAAACTGGACAATTCTTACATAAGCTTATTAACAAAAATGCCCAAATATGACTTTGCAATGACATGCAGTGCTCTCTTTTGATTTCCAAATTTTAAATATTTTCTTTTATTATCAATGCTCTACAAATATTTTACTTGCCACCTTATGTTTCCTATAGGTGAAGGCCTATGACTGTTTTTGGCTGATAAGATATGAGTTGGAATTATAATAACTCACTTTTATGCTGTGATAGTGAAAAGCGTACTCATGATTCTTTAGTATGTATCTTTATTCCCCTGCTATGCCATCTGATGAAGATACATATTCTATACCATTGGCTGTAAGTTGGTGGGTCCTCCATGAGCCTGTGCTTATGAGTGGCTGTGTATTAGAAACACATTCTCTCCCTTTGAGTTCTAATCCCTAAATAACAACATGTAAAATAAATGAGATATAGTGTATCTTTGTGGCATTAATTTATTGAGATTTGAGTGTCCATTTGTTACCACTGCATAACTAGTCTATACAAATAAATACAGAAATCATTGCCAAAAGTATGGTAGAATCTTAGTAGCTAGCTGGAAAGAGGGCAATTAATGTTTTATAAGTCAAAAAAGAAAAAAAAAAGTTTTAAAATCTCTTCTCATGTTTCTTGGGAGACCAATCATGTACTCAATAAAATTACATTTCTAGAGAAAGAGGCTGGAAAATAGAATATTAGTAGTAATGTTGGTTGCTGTTTAGACTGAATTGCGTTCCCCTAAAATTCCTATTTCGAAGCCCTAAACACTAATGTGAGTGTATTTAGAGAAAGGGCTTCAAAGAGGTAATAAGGGTAGGGTCCTAATCCAGTAAATCTTTGAAAGAAGAAAAAGAGACACCAGGAGTGCAAGGGCACAGAAAGAGGCCATGTGAGGACACAGAGAGAGGCAACCATTAGCAAGACAAGGAGAATGGCCTTAGGAGAAACCAAATCTGTTGACACTTTAATCTTAGACTTCTACCTACAAAACTATGAGAAGGTAAATTTCTGTTTAAGCCGCTCAGTCTGTAGTATTTTGTATGACAGCCATATAAACTAAAACAGTTGCTTTTAAACTGCTATTGGCAAGAAATTACAAGAAAGAATATCAGTGAAGAAGAAGAAAAATGACTGGCTTGCCTCCTTGGGACCTCAAACTTCCTAAGGCAGGAGAAGACCGAGAAGACTGTGTGCCTCCCAAGGAAAGTGTATCCCCCAAGCACATTTCACATATGGCTGAAGAGGTAAATGAAAAAAGAAGAACCTGTAAGAGGCCACAGTTACTGGTGGAAAGGATAGTTCTCCCAAGGAGCAAAATCTATGTTTAATCAAGAAACATTTCACATCCCCAAGGTAAGGGGCTTTCACAATTGCTTGAGTGATTGTTGGGTATCTCCCATTTTTCCCTCTCTCTCCCCCTCCCTTTTTAATTATCTGTCCCTATTTCTCTGTTCTTCATTGATTGGGGTGGGGAGGAGAGAATTTTTTTTTTTTCCAGTGCATATGAAGTCCAATTGTACGAGGTTGTGGAGACTACCATATAGACACTTAGATCCTGGCCTTCAATATGGACTCGGTGCGGCTGGACTTTCAGCTTATCTACTTTGGGGATAAATTGAGTGTTTTATATGTGAGAGAAAGGAAATGGCAAGATATTCGGTCAGCAAATGAGAGGACTATAAAGAAACAACAATTTGGATCAATTAATTATTCCATATATGTCCATCTATATTGTATTTAGATAAGACTATTTGATAAGTACTAGAAATTTGAAAAAATGATTGGTTATGTCAAGTATCATTAGTAGACTGAAGCATTAAAATTTGTGCTTTTATTTTTACCACATCCTGATAAATAGAATCAGAGGAAAATGAAGTTTTGGATTAGAATCATATGAATATCTGAGAAAAGAATGTCCCACACAGAGGAAACTGTTTGCATAGTCTGTGACTTATGGGTACAATCAGTTCTTTGAGGAAATTTCCACCTCTGCATGCAATGCCTTTGTATTTTGTATAATATCACCAATATTATACCCTTCCTTTAACAGCTTACTTAAACATGTTGAGATATTACGTCACTGTAGAACAAATTTTCAGATATATATGTAGATAGAATAGCTTGAAATTTTTGAATTGTTAATTATTCTGTATCCAACCGCACTGAACATTAAGTAATAATCAACATATCCATCTGAAGATATAGTCTTACTCCAGTCTGTTTTTTCTATTATAATATTACAAACTATTTCTTTCTAAACATCTTGAGTTATTTCCCCCCATTTTCAGGCATAGTCTCTTAGCTAAGCCTAGATTTCTTTGCCAAAAAAAAAGAGACTTTAGTTTGCTGTTCTGATCCCACCAATTCTACCATTTAAAAAGATTTTTTTCTTGTATTTATATGTCAAATAGAAAAAAAAAAAGAATGAATATATTTAAATGTTTTAAAAGAAACATAGATACATTACATATATTACTACTGTTATTTCTATACAGTGAAAAAAAACAATAAAATACATTTTTTGTTATTAGTATTTTTAAAGTGGATTTTTCTTACCAATTAGAGTGAGTTATTCCTAATTTGGTTTTATTTAATCTCATACTTCTCTTGGCTATTTAATTTCTTAGTTGGGTAGTTGATTTGTATGAAATTCTTGTTTATGTCTCTAATGCCCTCATGTTATTAGGGATGAATGACTTGAAATAACAAACAAATTAGGAATAATTCTCAAGAGGTCTTTAACCCTGACAAAAATAAAACAATTAAAAATACTAAGAAAATTTATACATTAAAAATAGTATGATAATTCTGAAAATTTAATTCATTACAAAACCAAGTTGGATTCACCTTTTTATCTTATAAATATTCAAAAAGTTTTTAAAAAGTCATTACCATACATAGCTATGTTCACTAGTCTGGAAACACTTCAGATTCCAAAGTTAATTACAGTAGAATATCAATGTGGATAGGTTTATATTATGAGTTCCACCATGATAATGGAGGAAATCAGTCTTTTCAATAGATGTTTATTATGATAACTACAAAATCACAGTAGTAGTTGATATATATATGCATATATATATATATATATATATATATATATATATAAATGTGTGTGTGTGTAATGTATATATAGTTGGTATATATAATAGGTTTTATAAATCTCTCAGACTTTTATTTTCCCTTCCCCATATGTGTGTATATTACAAATCTTATTTAATGAACACAGTGACCTTATGCGACTGGTATTATTATCAAACTATATATTAGAGTAAAGGAAACTGACATACTTAGAGATTAAATAGCCACTCTTTTCTCATTTACTATTTCTGTGTAAAATCTCTCCCAAACCTAGTGGCTTAAAACAAGTATTTTCTTTTCTTCATGGGTTTGTGGATCAGGAGTTTGGAAATGTTTTGAGTGGGCAGTCCTCTCATCAAACAGGAGTGAGCAGGTGACCGGGGCTGGAGAATCCACGTCCAACCCAAGGTGGCTTCTTCCCCTGCACGCCTGTTGCCTTGCGGCTGCTTTGCCTGCCTTTCTCTCTCTGGCACCTCTTCCTCCAGAGCCTCTCTGCAGCATGGTGCTCTCGTTAATAAAAGTAGAGAATGAGACTTCAATGAAGCCTGCAACCACCATCAATCAAGGAAGTCAAGGGTACCACCCCAAGGAAAGTTTCAGATAACATAAGAACTTGTGAACATTTATAAGTTTGCAATTTTTTTTACTCCTGTTGTTTTCTATAGTGACTAACAAAATAAATTTCAAATAGAAAATTCAAAAAGAAGTTTATTTTAAGGCTATAAAATAGGCATTAAGAGAGACTATGTTTCACTCTGCAAATTTTTCTAAGGGGAAATATGTAAAAAGCAATAGATTTAAGGGAAAGAAAGAAAAAAACAACAACCCAAAACTCTATTCATAGGATCTGTGCGGAGGCAGAAAAGGTTAGAAAACAAGAATGCCCAGCAGTCTTTCTAAGAACTTAGCATTTGGGTGTTAATGCAAATTTCCCAAGTATGCAACGGAAAATATGAATCACTCTAAATCTTAGGAAAAATTTGCAAACTTTTTTTAGAGCATCTCATATCTTTTACTATTTTGTAAGGAAAAAGAAAGGTCATAAAATATACATGGAAAGATTTATCTTTTTTTAAAACTGTATATAACTTAGTAGATCACTTATTACCCTTGTGACAATAATTATTACCTTAAAAGGCGGGAAGATAAATTTTGGTCTGGAAACACTGGCTATGCTGATGAAATACTTTAGTAGTGGGATCAGATCTCCTATTAAAGAATGTGCTCTGCATTAACAGGGAAAGATAAGGAAATATTCTGAGGCTGGGGTTCTGTAACAGAAACTTAAATGAAGTAGCTCTATTGGGAAGTTTGAAGGAAATGATAAGACCTGTGTCATGTCATCATTTCTAGACACCACTGGCTCTTCTCCCATCCCACCAATTACATAACAGAATTACAAAGGTATACTCTTCAGGATTTTACTTGGATTTATTGTGGAAGCTCAATCAGAGATATGTTTGTATCGACCTTGGTCTTAGACCGAAAGACTGTCAACCTGAGAAAATTACATCTGGGTTACATCTGCCCGAACGTGCAACACAGAGATTAAGGAAGCGTTTTGATCTATAAATTACTACAACATGATGCCAGGTACCCCTAAACTTTGATTTTTCAAGGGCTTATTTTACTATTTAATGTATTTTAAATACATTTTAATAATTTTAAAGTATGAAATGTACATTAAGGATTAGTAAGATATATGCATTATGATTTCTATTTCCTTATTGAGAGAGAGAGAATATTTTCTAAATTAATGTGGATAAAACAACATTTGAAATAAATGTCAGCATATTATCTTTATTTATGGTTAGGTTCTGCTGCATATCACAGAACCCTTTGCTTCCATAGATGGTTTTTAGAGTTTCTCTTTCCTGTTAAGAGGCTGGGGTAGGCAATCCAGGGCAAGAATTGTGGGGTCTTAATTATAATGCTGCCAAATTTCCTTTTTTTTTTTTTTTTTCCTATCTACTATCTTTAATGTGTTGCCTTAGAGCTTAAAAATAATGCTTAGGCTCAGATCATCTTTTTACATTTAAGACACAAATTGAGGAGCAGGTATTTAGCAAGTATGGATTAGCCTTACCCTTTTAAAATAGAATTTCTGGAAATTTCATATAAAACTACTGCTTATATCTCATTAGTGATAAGTCTGTCATAGATCATATTTATTCCAGAAGTCAGCATTTTGTTATTTGGGAATAAGGGGGCAATGAATTTAGGGACAGGCGACAAGCAACTGCCATCACATACGTTATCAGAGCGTAAGGGAATGGATCAAAATCTCCTCACTGGCAGCTGGCAGAGGAAATATGCAGAGTGAGGAGCAGTCATGATGGGACTGAGTGAGCTTGAGGTGGGAAGAGTCTCATGGCCTTTGGGCTATTAGAACAACCATGCAGAATAGACAGGGCCATGCCCACAAGCCTGCTGGAGGGCCTTTTGGGTGGTGCTTCTGTAGAGTGTACCAGCATGCTGGGTGGGCAGTGACACTGATTGGAAATAGCTGAATGTAATTGTAGAAGTCTTCATTTTGTCTCCTTGGGTATTTCATACAAACCCCTGGAACATATGCAGAGGAACTTTAAGACTATCTTTACCTGCTGGGAAGTAGCTCTCTGTAAGACCACCTACTTCGTACACAGACATCTAAAATGAGGGTGAGTGCTGACCTTCTCTCTGTTCATACAACACTCATATGTGGGATGTAAAACTGAAAGCAACAAATGAACAAACAAACAAAAACTCATAGACACAGACAACTGTATGGTGGTTACCAAAGGGAAGAGGGTGGGAAGGTGGTAAAAGGTAAAGGGGGTCAAATATATAGTGATGGAAGAAGATTTGACTTTGGGCGATCGGGACACAATGCAATGCACAGATCATGTATCATATAATTTTACTCTTGAAACCTATATAATCTTATTAACCAATGTCACTCCAATAAATTTAATTAAAAAGTAAAATTTAAAAATAAAAACAAACCAAAAAAGTGAGGGTGTGTGGCACTGGGCTGGTGCTAGAAAGTTTGGGCTGTTAAATGGGGACAGGTTGGGGCTGGGCACACCGGGTCCTCAGAGAGGACATATGTTGTCTGCTTACCTGTGGATTCGGCCAGACCAGCCTCACCCAGTCTGACCCTGCTGCCTTCCTACCAGCTCTAAACACAAACACCAAAGGATGAATGTGGACAAACAAAAACCAGGCAGCCAGTATGTACCTTCCTAGAACCCCAACCCGCAGTCACCCCACACCATGATACCCAGGTAGGGGCTGTGTAGGCAGTTGTGTGACTGCAGGTTGTACACCAGGGTAATCCTGGGTGAGGAACCCTGTTGTGGAGGTCTCGCCCCTTGCCTCTGGTCCACAGCTGTGCCCACAAGTCTGCATGCAAGAGCAAAGTAAGACCACTGAACAAATGCAAAGTTAAACACCCACACTGATCTCCTGAGCCACATCCTGTCCTCTGGGGGTAGGGGTGGGTAGGAGAGGGAGGATTGGTTGATGGATTCTAAGTCAGTTGCCTGAGGCATCACTTTCAAAAAGATCTAGTCTCCTCTCCTCCTCGAAAAGGCGCTGACATACTTAACTGTGTATTAGACTCAATGCAGTGTATGCATATTGGAAATAGTAGTCAATTTTAGAAATAAAGGTACAGACATCTCCAAAATACTGAGTGGCTATCTCTCAGTACAGGGTCTGAATGAGCCAGGATCATGCTTACAGGACAGAACAGCTCAAAACCCATTCACATCTTATTATAAGGATTTAAATTTCAGCTTTAACTCTTGTCTTCCACAGAACAACAAAACAGATTGTGACTATAAACAATTAAGGGGCAGAGGTTGTGGGACATGGTGGTAGCCTGAACAGCAGTCAGGCCTTATCTGCAAGGCCTGGCCTCCTTCACTGGAACAGCTGTACCCCTCCCGGCCCTGGCCCAGCGAGGGGGAGGGTGCAGCACACACTTTGGAGTGCAGGAGTCAGAGAGACAGAGAGAGTTCTGTCAACAGCCAGGGTGGGCAGCTCTGTGTCCCGAAGGTTCCCAGGGATGATCAAATTAAAGTGTCAGTTTAGGAAGGGGTAACAGCAGATGAAGGGAAACTCCAAAGGAGTGAGGAGATGGATGTAGCTCTCTCATTCCCCTGTTCCCTGCAGTCCCATGGCCCCCTAAGGGAGGATGCTAGCATTTGTGGCTTTCTCCCAGCTCCAGGAAAGCTGTGTTTTTGTTTGTCTCTTGTAGCCAAATTAGAGCATGGTGGTAATTTTATATTCTGTACATAATATAAGTGAGGCAAAAGTAGGTTTACAGTTGTGAGTACATGAAACGTGGAGTTTATTCTCATATTGTTATTTATTAATTATTATATTATTGTCCATATGAACAACTGTAAACCTACTTTTGCCCTACCCTGTGTAAATATGACACTTGGGGAGAACTTATAAATGCTCTCTTGACCTGGATTATGACTCTTTTCCTTCTCAAGATTCATATTAGGTATTATTTTTTCCAAATAAAAACCTTTTTGAACACAGAAAGTATTAAGTTCTTATTTCTTTTCATAAAACCCTGAGAATATTTTATTGCAGTACTTGTCTAACTGTCTTACAATATTAAGAGAACATAAAAAATTTACATTTATACTATATAGTACACAAAGTATAATATATGCGATAATATTTAATAAAAACTATGTACTTTCATTTGAATTTTCAGAGAAAAAGCAAAATAGAAATAAATTTAAAATATTTTTACAAAAAATAATAAAAATATAGTTATAAAATACAATAATTTCAAATATTGTATAATTTCAAATAAAAGTATAATTTCAAACATTTATACTTTTTTAGTCATATATTTAAAAGGTAGACATATGTCAATAAGTTTCCATTAAAAACTGAAAAATTAGAATCATCACTTGCTTTAACATTCCTTCTCTACATTTTTAAATTTTTAAATCTAATATTATTGTATGTAATCAAAATATATTGTTTGAATTGCATGTTTATTATTTATAAGGTTTATGATATTTACATTTTGTAATTTCATAAAGTGGATAGTTTTAGTTTTACAATTAAATAAATATATTGTTATAATCAGTTTCTTTTATGAAAGCTTCCCCATTGCTAAGTTATCCGAGTGACCTTTTGGATGGCTCAGTTTCCTTATTTAGTAATCATTAAGGTTCACTTTTAATTTCAACATAGGCCAAAACATACTTTATTCTTTAAGTTTTTGCAATGTATCTGTTCCTGTCTTTTTGTTTATAACACAGCTTTATTGATACATAATTATTCATCAGACATTAATTTCCCAAGAATTTATAGACATTATGCCAACATTTCCTGCCACAGTGTATTGCTATGGAAAAGCCTGCTGCTAAGCTGTATTCTTTCCACATTCATGACTTTCCTGTCTTGATTTTCAAATGTTTTCTGCCTTTTTATTTTATGAGATTACATATTTTTAAAACTTTGAATCATTTTTCAAAGCACGATATCCTCTTTCAATCTCCAAATAAATGTATTGTTTTATGTCAAACTCTTTTATACCTTTGATTTATAAAAATATATTCCATGTGCTCTTTATATTTCATTAGAAATATTCATTAATCATATATCAGCCTCAGGGTGTTTTAATATACGTTTGGTCTGTTCTTACTTTATGCTTGTTGTTCATTTTATTTTATTTTTTTCACCAGAATTCAATCAGCAGTGTGATATCTTCTTCTTCACAGTCTGTTCACACTCATGTCATCACTATGATTGAAGATTTTTAATAGATTTTAGAGCAATGTGGAACTTAATATTAGAGAGAAGTGTTTTCTGGTGAAGGTATAAAAGAAGTTATATGAAGGCTTTTACATGTTTGTTTGTTTCCATTTTGGTTTAGATTTCACTGTAAAGTAATAAAAATATATGCACCAGCGTTTTGTGTCGTTGCTTGGGAATTGAGGCTGTTTCTCTGTTTTATTGAAAAAAGAGTTGTTTCTTTTTTCCCTTTTATGTTGTTTGGGAATTGAGATTATTTCACTGTTCCTTTACAGATGTAGTTGATTCTTTTAACTGTTTTGAAGCTGTCTAGAAATGAAATTAAAACGTCTTAATTCAGCATCTTTAAGTGGAATTCTCTGTTTTGCATTATTTGAATCAATGAAGCAGTAATATGACAGAACAGAAAGATATCAAGATTTCTTCCCAGTTAGGTAAAAAGTCCACTATATATTTCTCTTTCCCAAGGTTATTGTCCTATACAAAATATACTAATATATTCTCAAGAGATTTGGAATCGCCTTGTCCTATTCTATCATTCTACAGATTAGAAAATTGAATTTAAAACTGCATCTCTTTTTAAAGTTATGTATCCAACAACCCTGGAGGCATTGTGTTTTATTTGCCTTTAGCCCATTTGCTTTTTTGGGGTGTGTGGGGATGGAGGGCAACAGTTCCTGGATGCCAGCCAGAAGAATTCATTTCTATGACTAAAATTTATCTCTGTGCTGATGGTAAATTTCCCTTAACTGACCAAAGCCATGGATGTCCATAACAAAGATTTATTCTTATCTTTATTAGCTTTTACACTCAGCAAATTTGCTTATATTTCTTCTTTAGTCAAAAAAGGAAGTAACAAAAGATTCTCTTGACACATAGTTTTATAAGTGTTTTCTTATAATCAGGAAACAAGCTATTGCTGCTGGATTTTTCTGGTGCTCTCTCTAAATTCACTTTGCTCTTTGTATCCAGTTATTTAATAAAAATTAAAACACATAGCAAATGATATATCATGAGAAAATAAGATGTGAGTCATTGACCACTGCATTCTTTAAAAGAAAAACTTGAAACACCTTTACAAATTAGTTCTTTGAGATAAGCATATAATTAGTTTTTGGACAGATAGTCAATGCAGATTTCACAAGAGTGACAATAAAAAACCAGAGTTAATTACAAATCTTGATTTTCTAGCCTAGCATTAAATGGTCTTCTTAAGTCTGAAATTAGTTCAAAATAGATGTGAGCTGATTCCCAAGTTCTTTTTTCTTATATTCTTGTACTGTGCAATTGTAGAACTCAGGCCAAGAAACTTGATGACTTCTTATAATGTGAAATACTCACTACTATTTTTATGTGTTTCTTTTTTTTATGTTGAAAACAGTCTTAAATTGGGTTAAGTGTAAGCAACTAAACTGATTATGCCTTGGTATATTCATTATGGAATGACTTGTGACATAAGATATTTCAGATAGAATCAGATTATATTTACCAGTATTAGGTTTTGGAAGAGAAGTAACTAGGATGAATGAAGGAAAACTGAAATTTTCTGTCCTGTGATTGATTCAGTTTCTCTATCTGCTGTTGCATCTATATAAATGGAGGAAAAAGGCAACATCGATCCTTTGTCAAAATTGAGATATAGGCCAAGCATGCTCTCATCTCTCTATTTCCTTGAAATGAACTTTGCATCGACCTACATAAAAACATGTGTTTATGTCCAGCCAGTATGGCTTAGTGGTTGAGCATCGACCCATGAACCTAGAATTCATGCTTAGATTCCCTGTCAGGGCACATGCAGTGGTTGAAACATATTTAAAAGAAAAAGAAAACACATACACACAGAAAAATGTGTTTATGAGCTGAATTGTGCCTGCAAGTGCCTGTGAGTTATGCTCCAGGAAATAGGACTTTAAGTGGCCAGCTGGTTCTCTGGATGCACTTGGATGTCATAGAAAATGGCAACATTTCTCACTAAGTTGCTATGTAAGAATATTTTTATCCGTTGATGACTGAAAATCCAAATAACACTGCCTTATACAAGATGTAATTTTATTTCACTTTCATGTAAGTAAAACATGCCAAGAGGTATGTTGTCCAGGTATAATGTCTTGAACAGTGGAATCAGAGAGCTTATTTTTTGTTTGTTTTACTTTGTTTTTTTAATTTATCTTTATTGTTGAAAGAATTACAAAAATGTCCTCGTTTTCCCCCATCTGACCCCTTCCACCCCACACCCCCACCTCCCCAGGCCTTCACCTCACTACTGTCTGTGTCCAAGGGTTATGCATACATGCATATAAATTCTTCGGTTAATCTCTCCCAGCCCCTCCTCCCCTTCTCTCTGAGGTTTGTCTTTCTGTCTGATTCTCCATTACTCTCAGATTACGACTCCATATGAAATTACTAATCCAGCTCTAGCCCTGATGATCAGCTCAGGCCAGCAGGAAGGAAGAGGAGGAAAGAAACAGAATAAAGGTTGTTACATCTAGCTGTTAGGTAAGATAAGAAGTGTGTTACTCTGAGTGCCCACAATCCAGCTAAAGAATAGAGTCCTGTTGCAAAGAAACAGGGAGGACATAGATTTTGACAGACCACTAGGAATCAGTTCCTCTGTTAACTTCACAATAGTTTTTTGGACTCAATTTTTAAAAGTATTTTAACATGTAAACTAGAATGTAAACTGTATGAGAGCCAGGACTTCTGTTTTGTTTTTATTATATGCCTAACATGTAGCAGAGTGTCTGTCACACCATAGGTACATAACCGACATTTATTGAATGAATACGTCTTATGAAGTGCAACAAGCTCAGAAACCATGAGACCTGGATTTGTGTTTAGGTCTTAAACATATTCCCTGCCTGAATCTGTGCCCATCGCCTAATTTGGGGGGCCTTATTTTTCTCTTTTTACAGTTGGCCAAATTATCTCTAGAACACTTTTTATAGTACTACTCATGACATGGACAGTGCAGTTGAAAAACCAAGCCAGAAATTCTGCCGTTTACAGTGAGGAGTTTATTTTGAAATAATGTTTTATGAAAATATATCATGCTTACAGAAAAGTACACATATTATGAGTGCATGGTTCAAAATTTCACAAACTAAACAAACTTCTTTAACCAGAAGCCAGATCAAGACATAGAATATGCCCAACATCCTCAAAGCCCTCCTATTGTCCCATTTAGTCACTACACCACAAAACTAAATACAGTGATGGCTTTTATTGGCATTAATCTATTTTTTTTTAATTTAATATGTCTGGTTTATTTTACTTAACCAGGTGTCTGTGATATTCTTTTATATTTTGTATATAACATTATCTTATTTACTCTCATTGATGTGTACTCATTGAACAGGATCTATTTTTATATCTATATATCACTAAAATATATAGAATAATCAGTAATTTATGTATATATGTTCATGTATAAATGTATTGATCCTTCCTAGTGTTAATGGACATGTGGGCTATTTCTAGTTTGGGCTGTTATTAAGAATGTTGCTAGATTACTTGCACATAAGTCTGCTGGTGAATATACATATACATTTCTGCTAGGAATAACTTCTGGATAGTAGAATATTTAAAGCCAAACAGATAGATACTGTCAAGTTGCTTCCCCAAAAACTTATACCACTGTATATTCCAATGAGATCCATCAGATGAAATCCAAACCACATGAGATAGCACCTCACACCTGTTAAGATGGCTATTAATAAGTAGTCAAAATATAACATGTGTTGGTGAGATGTGAAGACAAAGAAACATTTATTCACTATCCATGGAAATATAAATTAGCACAGACTTATGGAAAACAGTATGGTGGTTCCAAAAAAATTAAAAATAGAATATAATTACCATATTATATATTATTACCATATATTATCATATATAATTACCATATATTACCATATAATATATAATATATATTACCATATATTACCATATAATCCAGCAATCCCACTTCTGAGCACATACCCAAAGGAATTAAATTTGCTATCTCAAAGAGGTATCTACAGCTCATGTTCATTGCAGCATTATTTATAACAGCCCAGACATGGAAACAACCTAAGTGTCAACAGATGAATGGATAAAGAAAATGTGGTATATCACATGTAACGGAATATTATGCAGCCTTAAAAAAGAACAAATCTTGCTATTTACAACAGCATGGATGAAACTGGAGGACATTATGCTAAGTGAAGTAAGCCAGGTACAGAAAGACAAATACTGCATGATTACAAGTATATGTAGAGTTTAAAAAAGTCAAAGTCTTGCCAGCCTGGGCATGGCTCAGCAGTTGAGCATCAACCCAGGATCCAGGAGATCACAGTTCTATTCCCTGTCAGGGGACGTGCCTGGGTTGGGGCTTGATACCCAGTGGGGGGCGTGCAGAAAGCAGTCGATCAGTTACTCTCTCATCAGTGATGTTTCTCTCTCTCTTTCTCCCTCTCCCTTCCTCTCTCTGAAATCAATAAAGATATATATATATTTTTAAAAAGTCAAAGTCTTAAAAAGACAAAATCTAAAATAGTAACAAAGAATAGAAATGTGGTAACCAGAGCTAGGTGGTGGGGGAAATGGGGAGATGTTGATCTAAGGGCACATACTTTTCCTTCTAAGATAATTAAGTTCTAGAGAGCTAATGTACAGCATGGTGACTATAGTTAATAATAATGTATTGCATACTTGAAATTAGCTAAGAGAGTAGATTTCAAGTGTTCTTACCATATCCGCACACAAAATGGTAACTAATGTGTGGTGACTGATGTGTTCATTAGCTTGAGGGTGATAATCACTTCACAATATATTTGTGTACCAAAACATCACCTTGTACGCCTTAAATATATACAATTTTACTTGTCTGTCATGCTTCAATAAAAGCTGGAAAACAGTAGAATTGTATGATAGTTATAGTTGCTCTTTATAATTGTCAAAAATAATAATACTGACTTAAAAATTACAGCTTCTCAAAAAACATTTTATTGTGGTTTTAATTTGCATTTCCCTGCAATGCAGGTGATGAAGCAATTTTTATGTTTGTTAGACATTTGATTTTCCTCTTTTGTAAAATGTTTATTCAAGTTGCACTGGCCAGTGTGTCTCAGTTGTTAGAGCATCAGTCAGCCCAACAAAAGGTTGCAGGTTTGAGGGGTTGCAGCTTCGATCCCCGGCTTGGGAGGCAAACTGTCAATGTGTCTCTCTCATATCAGTGTTCCTCTTTCTCTCTCCCTCTTTCCCCCTTTCCCTCCTTTCATTCTCTCTAAAAAAATATCAGTGGAAAAATATACTCAGGTGAGGATTAACAAGAAAAAAATGTATATTCAAGTCTTTAAACATTTGTTTCAGGCTTTAATAATCGATTTTTAGACATTCCTTATTGATACTGGTCATTTGTTAGATATATGTATGATAAATATTTGGTTCCAGTGTGTGGCTTCTCTTTTTATTCTTATTGGGATACTTAAGAAATAAAATTTATTGAAATTAGTCTAACGTATTTTTTCTTTTATGTTTAGTGGTTTTCATTTTTTATTATTTATTTATTTAAAAAATATATCTTTATTGATTTCAGAGAGAGGAAGGAGGGGGAGAGAGAGAGATAGAAACATCAATGATGAGAGAGTCATTGATCGAGCCCACAACCCGGGCATGTGCCCTGACCGGGAATCGAACCCAGATCGCCTGGATCCTAAGTCGATGCTCAACCGCTGAGCCACGCCCGGCTGGGCTGCTTAGTGGTTTTTAAAAAAATCTTTGTCTACACAGAGGTCATGGTAATGTTTTATTATTGCCTTCTTAGAAGGTGTATTATTTTGTCTCTCTCAATTAGAATTCCGCTGCATTTGGAATACATATTTTCTCATGATAGAAAGCAGAATTTAGGACTCATTTGGTTACATGTGGTTGGCCACCTGCCCCGGGGCCTTTACTCAGCAGATGGTCCTCCTAATTCACTAAAAAGCACCTTTCTCATAACTTTTGATGGATGTGGATCTAGTTTTGAACTTTTACTAGTGTAATTATTTATACTTGTGCTATGGCACACTGTCTTTATTACTATATTTAAAAATAAGTTTTGAGCCCAACCAGGGGTGGCTCACTGGTTGAGCATCCACCTAGGATCCAGGAGATTGGGTTTCGATTCCCGGTTCGATGCCCGGGTTGCGGGCTCAATCCCCAGTCATTGATGTTTCTCATCTCTCTCTCTCCCTCTCTCTGAAATCAATAAAGATTAAATAAATAAATAAATAAATAAAAATAAGTTTTCTTTTCTATATTGCCTTGGCTATTCTTGCTTCTTTATAATTTTTTATAAATATAAGAAACTGCCTGTCAATCTTCATGCAAGAAGATTAATAATAATAATTACTATTATGAATAATTATTACTACTATTATTACTATTATAAACATTTGGGCCTTTTCTTTCAGATTTCAGTGAAACTGTATTTTTACTTGGCATAACTGACAGCTTTAAAAACATTGAGTTTTCCAGCTCAAGAACGCATGTTCTCTAACTCCTCTCAGTAACACTTTATCATATTTGTGTATAATTCTTGCACACTTTCATCTTAAGCTATGTGATTTTTTTCTAAGTATTTTACTCAGTCAAGTTCTGGCTGTCTTCACAGTATAAAACCACATTTTTCCTTTCTTAGATTTTTAAATCTGCTTATTATTTATTTTATTATAAAAATTCTACTGACATTTAGGGAAAAAAGCACACAAATGCTTGTTCTTAACATAACAGATACTATCATTTTTTTGGACTTTATCCTATGTATTTTATTTTTTTATTAAATTTATTAGGGTGACATTAGTTGATAAAATTATATAGGTTTCAAGTCTGCAATTCTATGAAACACCATCTGTAAACATCATTATGTGCCCACCACCCAAAGTTAAAAATTCTTTTGTTACCATCTATAGTGTGCATGCAACTTGACCTTCTACTTTTTAATTTTATATATTTTAAGCACTATTTCACTTCTCATATTCCTTGTGAATATAGTTTTAAAGACTACAAAACATTTTTCTCTAGCAGATATCCACAAGCTACACACCCCCTATTGAAAGATATAGAGATGTTTCTGTTTTCTATCAAGAAAAATTTTTTCATATAAAGAATTCCTATTTCTAATCAATTTCTTAGGATATGTTTCCAGAAGTGAAATTATCTGGTCAAAAAAATGTGAGCACTTTGATATGATATGTCTGATATATTTGCTATCGAGTGGCTTTTATTCACAGAACCAATAACAAGATGCAAGACAATAGTCATTTCTGTATTTTCACCATTCATATGGATCACCATTCAAACAGTTTAACATTTAATATACAAAACACATAATACTTCCCTGATAATGCCCTATTTTGTTTGCATTTTTATTGAACGTTGAAAAATAGGTTTGCTTATTAGTTTCATTTTGTCTCTTATAAACCAACTTTTGTGCTGGTTGGCAATCTCCCTGCTATTGGTACAGGGAAAATAACCATTGGCTGAAAAAGGTTTTATGTGGATCACTGTGTGCAGGTGGCTGCTAACATGCAGTGAAGGAGAAAAGTGTAATTTAGATATTTTTTTAAAAATGTTTCTACCAATTTTAAGGAGAGAGTAAGGGTGAAAGAGGGAGAAAAACATCCATGGATTGCCTCCTGCGTGCACTGCAACAGGGAGTCAAACCCGCAGCCTGGGTGTGTGCACTTACTGGGACTCAAACCAGTGATCTTTTGATGCACAGGGTGATGCTCAGCCAACTGAGCCACACTGGTCAGGGCTAGATCTTTTGACTTTGTGAACCGGCTTCCAGAACACCACTGTAATGGATTAAAAAAAAAACAATTAATTAAAGAAGTTACACCAGGGCTTCCCTCAGCTCTTACACTTCTCTTTAAAGCAGGGATCCCATTATTTTCTGTAGCAGTGAGTTGTTTGGGATTCCAATAACCAGAGAGTAGAGGAGATCTGGGAACCTGATTTTAGTAGTATTCACTGTGGTAAATCTTCCCTGGATGCTAAACTGTGTTCTACTCTTTTTGGTGTGCTAGATGTCATCATTGCCCATTTGTCACCCTAGGGCTTCACAGATACTTCCTGCATTTTCACAAACCATATCATAACCAAAGAAAATTCCTAACTATAATGGATTTGTTTCTAAATGTCATCTTGAGATGGCCAGTACTAATGATCTGCATGTGCTCTCTCCATGCCGTGATCTCTTCTCATGATGTTTTATATTATTTTCTGTAATGAGCACTGTGTCTCTTATCTCTGGTGTGAGAAATCCCAAATCTGGCCCTCTCATGAATATACTTCCCGCATTATGAGGGCCTCTTTCACATGCCAGTTTTATGTGAGTTTCCTCCATAGGTGTTCTCTCCCCTGTGTCTAGACAGCCACGAAGGCTCATGAGTGTGTTGGTCTTGAAACAGAAAAGACAGAACTGAAATGACAGAAGATTATTTCTTTGCTTGGAAAAAATAAGTCATTTTCTTTTACTAAGAGAAATATTTTATATACATATATATAAATTTCCACATCTACCTATCATCTATCTATCTATCTATCTCTGTCTATCTCTATCTACCTATCATCTATCATCTATCTATCTATCTATCTATCATCTATCTATCTATCTATCTATCTATCTATCTATCTATCTATCATCTATCATCATCTATCATCTATCTATCTATCATCTATCATCTATCTATCTATCTATCTATCTATCTATCTATCATCTATCTATCTATCTATCTATCTATCTATCATCTATCTATCTTATCTATCTATCTATCTATCTATCTATCTATCTATCTATCTATCTATCATCTATCTATCTATCTATCATCTATCTATCACCTATCTATCTATATCTATCTATCACCTATCTATCTATATCTATCTATCTATCTATCTATCTATCTATCTATCTATCTATCTATCTATCTATCTATCTATCATCTATCTATCTATCACCTATCTATCTATATCTATCTATCTATCTATCTATCTATCTATCTATCTATCTATCTATCTATCTATCATCTATCTATCTATCTATCTATCTATCTATCTATCTATCTATCATCTATCATCTATCTATCATCTATCTATCTATCTATCTATCTATCTATCTATCTATCTATCTATCTATCTATCTATCTATCTATATCATCTATCTATCTATCTATCTATCTATCTATCTATCTATCTATCTATCATCTATCTATCTATCATCTATCATCTATCTATCTATCATCTATCTATCTATCCATCTATCTATATCTATCTATCATCTATCTAATCTAATCTAATCTAATCTAATCTAATCTAATCTAATCTAATCTAATCTATCTATCTATCATCTCAAAGCCATAGTGGTCTAATATAAATCTGAAGGATGTATTCATGCCCACAGCTTGGCCATGAATGGGATATGGGATCCAAGATAGCTCCAGGGAAATAAACCCGAATAATCACTAAGCCTTGGCATGAACCTGTATTCCTGATGGGGCAACTTCGGAGCAGCAGCAGCTTCTTGTGGTTCTGGAAGTGCTTATTTCTCTTATAAGTCAGTGTTCTTGTAAAATTGCCCAACTTGATTGGGAGGATCATTTGTCCTGGAAAAAAAAAAAATGAAAGAGGAAGTGTATTTGCTCTCTAATCTTGGGTCTTTCCTTAGTGTATGGACAGAAGAAAGAGGAGAGAGAGAGAGAGGGAAGGAGAGAGAGAGAGAGAGAGAGAGAAAGGAAGGGAGGGAGGGAGGGAAAGAAGGAAAAGAAAGAAAGAAAGGAAAGAAAGAAAGAAAGAAAGAAAGAAAGAAAGAAAGAAAGAAAGAAAGAAAGAAAGAAAGAAAGAAGAAAGAGAAAAGAAAAGGAAAGAAAAGAAAAGAAGGAGAGAGGGAGGGAAGAAAGGAGAGAGAGAGGGAGGGAGGGAGGGAGGGAGGGAGGGAGGGAGGAGGGAGGGAGGGAGGTTCTGTTAAAAGGTATACACATCTTTCCTATCCTTCCAGCTGCTTCCCATTCTTTACCAGCTCTTGACAGAAAGACAGGCAAAGCTTTCTGTGTGTCAAAGGACCATACTTCTGCATGTGACATGGATCATCCAGAGAGAAAAATCCCATATCACCAGTATTGCCAGATCACATGAGCTCTGAATCTGAAGTTACTTAAAAATTGCCTAACCTAAAGCATACCTACTATTTTGTTTCAAAATGGAAATAAATTAACTCTTCCCTAATCACTGAAGGAAAAAATGCCCTTTGTGAACTTATACAATATTAAAAATATAAAGAAAGTTAAAAATAACCCATTTATTCTGGAAATAAGTGCTATTAACCTTTTGGATACATCATTTCAAGTTTATATATATTTAGGTATGCATATAAAACTATATATAACTATACATATAGTCCCCCAAAAGTATACACACTTTAACAGCTAATAGCTGTTAAATGAAAATGAAATGTATTTTAACACCCTGCTGATTGGCTATTTCGAGCCACAACTTGCCCTTTCGGCTGGCTACTTTGGTCAACAAGGTGTTTAAAATTACTTAAATTAATTTAAGTGCAGGCATGGGTTATCTCATCCTTGATCAGCAAGGTGTTTTAATAAACAGTGCCTTTATAATTATTCAAAGTGTGTGTATACATTTTTGGGACAAATCATATATGTATACTCTTTTGTAATTTTTATTTTTCACTTAATAAAATGTTGTGGATATTTCTCTATGTCAATAAATAACAATTTGCATCTCTATTTTTAGTAAGTTTTTGTACAGAATTCACTGTATGTATGCATTGTACTTTATTTAAACAGTCTTCTACTGATGAAAATTTGGGTGGGCTAACATATCCTAATGCATCAACATGGGTGTGAGCAAAGGCCGCAGGTCCAGGTGATTTCCCATGTCATTGGTGATTGACAGGGTCTGCTTCACTTCAAGTTGATTTCACTGGAAGAAAGGATACACATTAAGCAGAGTGGAGACAACATATACAACAGTAGCACAGGCTTCTTTTTTCTTGTGTCCTCATGAGGCTTTAGAAATAGTTATTGTCAGCAGAGCTTATGTCTAAATAACTTTGAACCTTAGCAGCCATCCCCACTGTTTCCATCTGTCATGGACAGTGCTCATGTGGAACTGTTTGGTAAGAAAGCTGAGTGTCAACTCACTCGCTCCCCTCTCTCTCCCCCTTGCTTCCTATAATCAGCACTTTTATTTTTCTAACCCATGAAATCTTGCTGGTCTTGTGCTTTATAGAAACTGAACATCACGAAAGGATATGGAGGTGGCACTTGCTCCATATTGCTTTCTAATCAAGTTTTCTCATAATTTTAGGAAGATTTTCATAAAAACCTTTTCCTATTCTATTTCATAAAAAAAATTAAAAAAAATATTTTATTGATTTTTTTTGAGAGACAGGAAGGGAGAGGAAGGGAGAGAAACATTGATACTAGAGGGAAGTATTGATTGGCTGCCTCTTGCAAGCCCCCTCCCAGGGATCCAGCCTGCAACCCAGCATGAGCCCTGACCAGGAACCGAACCAGTGACTTTTTCGGGCGCTGTATGATATCCAACCACCTGAGCCACACCAGCCAGGGCTATAAAAATATGTTTGCTTTCTTCTTTACATTTATATATTTGTACATTTTTAAATTTAATTTATTGAGGTGAAAGGGTTAATAAGATTATATAGGTTTCATGTGTACAATCTCATGACACATCATCTGTATATTGCCTTGTGTATGTTTTATATTTAAATAATCTTTTTAAAAATTTGCAACAATTTTAGATTTTAGGGAAAAGTTACAAAGATAGTACAGAGAGCTCTTATATATCTTTGATACATTCAAATTTTCCTTCTGATGTTATCATCTTAAATACTACAGTATATTTGTCAAAGCTAAGAATCTAATATTGGTGCATTACTATTAAGTTCAGACGTTTTAGATTTCACCAGCTTTCCATTAATGTCCTTTATCTGTTCTAGTTACTTCAAACACTTTTTTATTCTTTAGTATTTTATTCAGACTTTCTTAGTGCTTCTGGTGAAGATATTTACTTGCCCAATTTATTCCAGTGTCCACCTTCATGTGCACACACACACAGACACACACACACACATCCAGCTACACACATACAGAGTTTTCATTCAGTGAATCCATACAGCTATCTTTGATCCACTCCACATATCGTTGCTCCTCATACAATACATATTTTGAAATAGTTTCTGTCTTTGTAGTAATTGAGAATTCTTGACTTCATTAAGTTGACAAAGAATGGGATAACTTTTTGAATACCTATTGTGGTTCAAACACATTATATATATTTTCTTTCCCTGATACTCATGAAATTCTGTATATGTTCACCATTCCTTCCCTTTATATCATGTCAAATTTCTCTCTATTGATTCCTTGCTTTCTTTAAACACACCAAAAAGGAGTTTCTCAAAGTTGTCCTATTGAGTTGTCTGTTGGAGCCTAGAGGGCAAGAGTTAAGACTCATTAAGGATGAAAGGTGTGAAGAAGAAATAAGCAATACTCCCAAATTGTGATGTGCTACAATCCAGTTTTTATAGTGGTTAAATTACAGTTCAGAATAAAATTAACATAAGGGATTACAACAGAATATTACTATGATATTGGAACAAATTTTAGTCTTAAATCTCAGCATACCTAGCTGTTCATAATTGAGCTATGCTCATGTTTCACAGGAACCAAGTTAGATTAAGGGCTGGCACACAGTGAACATGTCTATAAATAAGCTTGAATGTGTGAACTTATAAAAAAATGAATAACATAACTAAGAGTGAAACAGGACAATTTGCAAGTTAATAAAGACTTCTCCCTAAAAATGAATGTGAAAAACATGAAAGTCCAAAGCATTCACTAAGAGCACCACATTTTCCTAAGTAAACAAATATAACTCTAAGCTTGTATTTGTCAGGAAAAATAGCAGAGAGTTCAGCTGCAGGCTTTGGGAGACAGATAAATGGTGACAATTTTCTTTTTATTGGAGTTACATCAGTTCTCTAATGACTGAGCAGACTCTAATATTTGTGAAGAGCTCTCCAGTTTCTATTTCTACTGGCTCATATTTTGATGTTTGAAGGTGATTTGAAGGAAGTGGATCATTTATTTCCAGCCAAGCTAGGGTAAGGGGAAATGTATTTAAGGCTTCTAGTCATGGTATGAACTTTGCATCTTACAAGCCAACATCATGTCCAATTCTCAGGGAAGCTCACTTTTCCCTGAAGTGTTTGCTTGTTTATGCCTGAGCCTTTCTGCTCTCACTTCAATGAGCTACCTTTTCCCACCAAAAGCAGAGAAATACTGACTGTTTGCCTCAGTGGTCTGGGGCAATGTTTGTTTTCAGAATTTTAAAACAAAAGTTGCTAATGTCATTTTAAGGCAAGTGAACTTAGATTTAGCATTAAAAATGACAAATTCCATTTTTTTGGGAGAAGAGCAGGAAAAAGACCTCTGACATGCCCAAGATTACCCAGCACTGGGAATTAAAAAAACAAAAACACACACCTATTAATGACTCAACTGAGAACCATTTACAGATAGAAACATTGACAGACAGCACTGTATAAAGGAAGGGTATCCTGAAGAGGTGGGAGATTATACTAAGAAAATAGGAAGTATGACCCAGTTCAGGATCAAAACTCCAGCCAGGGAATCATAGTTCTTAACTATTCTGTAGCAGCAAAATATGTGGAAGTGGATTTTGATAGTGAAGCAGAGAAAACAAGTCTAATAAAAAGACTTTTGAAGAGTAGGGGAAGATTGTCAAAGCATTCCTTCACATAGAACTTTTGTCTGCCCCCAAAGCTGCAGTGATACATAAAATCTCTCGCTCTGAAGACCCCAGGGAAGACATTCTGCCAAGATGTGAGAGAACTTGTTCTTACTTCAATACCACCCAAGAAAGTTCCTGAATTTTTATCAGTATGTACACTGGTAAAAAAGGAAGAGAAGAGTAGCAATAGGTTCATGACATATTATTTTAAATATTTCTTATTGAATAATTTGAAAGGAATGAAAAGTATAAATATTTTAACAACACTGATGCACAGAGCTGGTCAATCTAAACTAACTGGTCAACAACCTAAACACATGTACGATATAAATTATTTAATAATTATTCACTGAGAATCTAGCATTGGCAGAGCAATATTCTATAAGCAAGGGATATAGAAGTGCAAAAAATCATGAAAGGCCTCTCTATTTAGGAAATATACATTCTGTTGAGGGAAGGTGTCGGGCTATAATTTCATGAGATTCATAGGCTAAACAGCGATCAGTTGGAAGCAAGTTGTTGGGAAAAGACAAAGGAGTCATCCTCAGTTAAGGCTCCTTGGATATAGTGAGAAGAGATCCCCAGATAATAATGTTATTGCTACAGATGGGTAATTCATAATGTGTGCACCTACATAAAACTCAATGAAACCAAATGTGTTTAATTAAAACTGGGTAATTAACTTTAAATCATCTCTAATAAGATGTTTAATATCTTCAGATAGTAACATTTCCTGGTACTTCCATGATGTAGCAAACCAGGCCTGCCCACCTTTATTTGACGTTAAGATTGTAAAGCCAGGAAAGACTGAATCGTCACTACCTCCTATAAAATAATGTCTGAGTAGATTTTGGTCATTTTTGGATGAATTTCTCTTCCATAATAAATTGAAATGTGTTAACAAATATTGGACCATAAAAATAAAATTATTATAAATTAAAATTAAAATTGTAAGTTCCCCAAAGCTTTGTATCATAAAGCAGTTTATGCATATGTATATTCAGAAGATATAGGTCTGCTCCAAATATCTTATTACTTGAGCTGTCAATTCTGAATATATTTTGCTAAATATGACCTATCTGTGTCAGAAGAGATATGGCTAAGTGTATTATGTGAATAAGTTAGAATGTGCAAATTAAATTTAGTGATCTTTGGGTAACTGGAATTCATCATTTAATGGTTATCTGTTCTAAGTTCCCATTCCTCTTTTTATTCAGCCTTATTATTTATCCAGCAACTTGATTGTTTAAGAAAGTTTTGTGCTCCTATGGAAAACACAGATGGTCAACATCTCTTCTTTCCAAGAGTGACCGTTGCAGAAGGGAATGCGCTTGCTCTTCAGTATTATTTATTCAACAAACACTCAGTGAGTACCTGATTCAATTCAATCTCTGTCCTCTCTGTTTTGGGTAGAATGACAAATGAAGCATGTTTTAGAGGCTTTGAAGAATTCACAACAGTAGGAGATTTAGGGAAGTCAATTATAAATGTTAAATTTGGAATGTGAACAATGTGCTATGCGATAGTAGAGGTGGTAAAGGTTACTATTATAAAAGGGGACAAGAAAATTGTCACAGAAAAGCTGATAATTGACTTGCATCTCAAAGAATGAGTAAGGCTCATTGGGAGGACATGGGTGAGCATAGGAAACTGCAATGGTTTTGGCAGAGAAAACAGCATAAAATTTAGAAACTGCCTCTACAATTAGGATGTAAAGAAACAGGAGAAGGAAAGAAGAAACAAATGTGAGACGGTAGATTTCCAAGGGCCTTAATTATAACAATAACAAGATTGGAATATCTGATATTGAGAAGTACACAAATCAGTTTCTCAACTGAGCTTCTATTTTCATGTATTAAAACTGAATCCTTTCTCTTGAAGTTTTAAGATCTTGGATGAAATTAGGCTTTCTTATTTTTCTTCATGATTGTACTTGGATGTTCTAATCTTTTTTTATTCATTCGTACTACTGATCATTCCTTTATTTCTCTTTTTGCATAATTTCTCCTTTTATATCAGACCCTTGTTTTTATCCCCAAATCAGCTAATATATTATGCCCACTCTTTATTTCAACTGTTTGTAAGTTTTACATTACTTGTATGCATTCTTTTATTTCAACTTTTTAATTTTTATTTTTGTCTTCAAATGATCTCCCTTAGAAGAATCATTTATTCAAAAAGCTTCAAATATTGACAGACTCCTATTTTGACCCCACTTTGTCAGGCTCCTTTGTGCTGTCTTGTCAGCTAGGCCTCCGCCTTGGCCTGCCTCCCTGCCCTTTGGTCTAGTCTTAGCAAAGAATCCTGCAAAGTTTAGAAAGAACCCACCCTATCCTTGATATCTAATCGTGTTCCTCTTAGTAAATTTTTATCCTCTGAACCACTGACTATGCTCATTGGCTATAAATCCACACTTACCTTCTCTGTAATGAGAGAGGTGAGTTCAATCTATCTCCCTTATTGCAATAGTCTTGAATAAAATCTGTCTTAGCTTTTTAAACAAGTGTCAGACTACTTTTTAAAGTACAGTTTTACCTCCATGTGAATAGATATGAAATCACCAGCCCAGGCCCAGGCCCACATTATTACATGCTTTTTTTCCCCATATATATCATCTCAACCAATCATCAAATGTTTCTGCATATATGTCAGGATCTCTCAAATGAACTCTGTTAGAAATATCATCCTTTTATTATTCTAGGTTTAGAATTTTATTTTATTTTATTTTACATATGTTTTTATTGATTTCAGAGAGAAGGGAGAGGGGAGAGAGATAGAAACATCAATGATGAAAGATGGTCATTGATTGGCTGCCTCCCGACCCCCCCCCCCCACACACACACTGGGAAAGGAGCCTGCAACTCAGGCATGTGCCCTGACCAGGAATTAAACCTCGATCTCCTGGATCCTAGGTCGATGCTCAATCTCTGAGTCATGCCCAGCCAGGTAAGGTTTAGAATTTCAATGTCATTCTGGGCATCATAATTTCACCACCCTCTACCATCATATTCCAGTCTACAGTTATGTGAATCTTTTTTTTGTTTTTTTAATATATCTTTATTGATTTCAGAGAGAGGAAAGGAGGGGAGAGAGAGAGATAGAAACATCAGTGATGAGTCATTGATCAAGCCTGAAACTGGGCATGTTCCCTGACCAGAAATCGAAACCCCGATCGCCTGGATCCTAGGTCGATGCTCAACTGCAGAGCCATGCCCGGCCGGGCTATGTGCATTTTTATTATCCGTGTCTTCTGCATTTATTCATCCATTCATTCTGCTTGATATCTTTCTAATTCAAGGTTTTGTCGATATGTGTTGGAATCCTTCATTAGCTTGCTTATTGGCAGTCTTTTTGTACTCTTTTTCTCCTTTAATTCTCTTATGAAATACCACCAACTTATTTTCCACAAAATAAAATTTAGTCCTGTCACATCTTACTCTGATACTTCTACTGCCACCCAGTGCCTAATGTATTTCCTAAAGGTCTTATGTAAACTGCTGGTGATATCTAAAATAACAATATAGTGGATGAGCACATACTTCTACACAAATTCATGTATCACATTAATTATGTTTATATTATAATGATATGATTATAATATATAATAAATTAATGCTCCATTTTGTGACACCATCACACTCTCTTTTTTCTTAGTAATTTATCAATTTATTACTTTTAGTAGTGGACACTACTTTAGTATACAAGGCAGAGATTATAGTAGAATGTGTGAGAATGACAATCACTGGTTCTGAACCCAAGTTATGCCTCTTCTGTCTTTATATTCCTTGCTAAATTATTTAATATCTATATTTCAGATTGCAATGCATAAAATAAAAATGATTATTTGAACCTACCTGAGACACTTGTTATGAGTTATGATTGAGATAATGTTTGTAAATTAGCACACTACCTAGCAAATTAATATTCAGATAATATGAATGTCAGTTATTAGTATTATTGTTATTAAGAGTCCATAAGTTGAATTGGAATATAGACTGTGATCTGTTTTGTGTATTCTTGCTTTTCTCCTGCTTTTTCTTTTGTTGAATATCTTGAACCAGTGCTGAAAATACAGGATTTTAAAATCCAAATGACAATAAATGTGAACAAAAATAATTCATTTAAGCATATAGAGAAAACATTTTCCACACCATCACATAAATTTAAGAGAAGTAATTAATAATGCTGCTATAATTGTCAATTATGTTATGACCAGGGAAATAAATCTGTGACTAGACTTCAGCTTGATGAAAAGAAATAATTTTTACACCCAACTTCTCTTTTTATCATAGAAGTTGTTGGCTTTCATACAGAAAAACTCTCACTTATCCTTTTAAGTTGTAGGAAGAACATGTTTCAAGATAAAATATTCAACCTATGATATAGTGCACATAATTCGGTCTAGCTTTGTAAATTAGCACAAGTTATTTGAACCAACTAAATTTCTTCTCACAAAGCAAATTCATGTCAAGATTATATGCATGACGAGGAGAGAATGTGATGACTGCAAAACTCAAAGTATAAGAGTGAGTTGCAAGCCCCGGCTGTGGTTTCAACCTCCAGTCATGGTACATAAAAGTAACAGCTAATGAATGAATAAATAAGTGGAACTACAAATTAATGTTTCTCTCTCTTTCTCTCTCCCAAATCAATAAAAAAGAGTGAGTGCATGTATTATTTTATCTGAAATACATGCTTAAGTATTTTTGAAACATCATAGGAAATATTTTAATATTCTGAAAACCACTTAAATTTCATATGTAAATATTGATGATATATAGATATAGATGATATATAGATAGGTATAGATGTAGATGATATAAATATAGATATAGATGATATAGATATAGATAGATAGATATAGATGATATAGATTATGTAGATGATATAGATATAGATATATAGATGATATAGATGATATAGATATAGATATAGATATAGATGATATAGACATATACAGATATATAGATATAGATATACATGATATAGATATAGATATGTAGATACATAGATATAGATATAGATATAGATATAGATATAGATATAGATATAGATATAGATATAGATATAGATATAGATATAGATATAGATGGTATAGATATAGATATAGATATAGATATAGATATAGATATAGATATAGATATAGATGATATAGATATAGATGATATAGATATAGATATAGATATAGATATAGATATAGATATAGATGATATAGATATAGATATAGATAGATACATACACATGGTGAGGCAAAGGTAAATTTAAAGTTGTTCGTATGGAAAATAATACAATAATTAATAAATAATAATACAAGAATAAACACCATGTTTCACATACTCACAGCTATAAACCTACTTTTGTTTCACTTGATATATATATATACATACATATATATATACATATATATATACATATATATATATATATACATATATATATATATATACACACACATATATATATATTTAACCATAAATCATGGCAGACATAAGTGGAAAGATAAATATTTTTCAATATTTTGTGGCTATTTCCAAGTAATTAAATACATTTATGGACATGTGCATTCTAAACATTGCCTCATAGTTGTATCAAAACAATTGTTTATTCAAAGTGTTTTTATAGACTCAGAACCTATCAGGAAAGTTGAGTATTTTTTAATGTCTTACTTAAAATAATTTTACTTACAGAAGAGATATAAACATAGTACCAACAGTTTCAATATGCTCTTTATCCAGCTTCCCCTAATATTAGCGTATTCATTACCATGGTACAAATATCAAAACTAAGGAATTAACAACAGTAAACTACCATTAACTAAATTACAAGCTTTACTTGAAGTTCCCCAGTTTATCTGCTAACTTTATCCATTTCAAGGCAACAACTTATGTTCAACTTTCATTCTCAGTTTTCTCCACCCTGTGACAAATAGTCACCTTCTGCATTCCACCTTGGGTTCCACAGACCTCCTGCATGATTTTTTGTTTACTTTCCATGCAAAAATATTTACTGTTTAAAGTGTAAAGCTCTAAGAATTATAAGGAATGCACACAGTCATCTTTTCACGATACAGGACTGTTTTATTGTCCCCCAAGACTCCTACTACTCTCCTATTATCTATTATACCTTCTCCAAATTTATATCATCTAGAAACAAATGCCTTATGCTCTGTTCTATTAGGTTTACCTTTTGTAAGTTGTCATATGAATGGAATCATAAAATAAGTAGCAGATAGATTTGCCTGCTTTGACTTATCACAATGCATTTAAGATTCATCAGTGTTGAGGCCTGAATCAGCAGTTTGTCCTTTTTTATTACTGGGTAATATTCTTTTCTATAGGTTTTTCCATGGTTCATTTATTCCTACATCTTTAATAAACACCTGACTTTTTCCAATTTGAAGTTAGTCATGGACAGTTTGTGTGTGTGTGTGTGTGTGTGTTTGGTCTATAAACTCTGTATTGAGAAAATAAACATTACAACTAAAAAAATCCCAAGATTTTGAATAAAATGTACATCAGGGATGTTATACTAAAGACAATAAACATATTTAAAAATTCAACTCCATTAGTAATTAGGGAAATGCAAATTAAAGCCACAATGAGATACTACTACATATCTGTGTTAAAAAATGTACCTTTAGTGCATGAATACAACGAGCTTCAGTGTATTGATAATAAATATTGCAACCTTACTAAACTCATGCAAATAGGCCACTTTCACAGAATGACTGGGCATTTAAATCTGTTGCCTTTGTATTGAGCTCTACGGGGATAGCCAGGGTGAATCCTTGAATTCCAGCAAACCCATTAAGAACTGTTTTTTAGTATCCTATGTAGCCTTGTGAATTTCCTGGATTCAAGGCTGCAAGGCATGTTGGCTTTCAGAGCTAGAGGTTTTGGGAAACTGTCTGTCAGATGAAAGGCTTTAATAGTTGGGGATCCAGATGTGGGGTCCAAACCCTTTCTTCTCAAGGAGAAGCTGTGAGTTGGCAGTTCTGTTCTGATTGTATGGCACTGTGCTGGCCATGAGGTTTATGACGAGTGTGTCAACCTTTTTTTCACAGAAAATTGCTCACTGTGTAGCTGTTATTCAATGTGTCTGTGGAAGGAGGTGAGTTCAGGAATCTTCCATGTCACCATGTTGGCAGGAGAACAGCACCAGGTATTAGACCTGGTGGTGTCAGACTGCAGCAACCTTGGTACTTGAGCTCTGGCTAAGAAAGAATTCAGAGTCAAGGCTCAAACTTTAAGAGAAAATTTATTTAGAAAGTCACAAAGGTAGAATAAGTGAGTTATAGAAGAAATGGACTCAGGAAACAAGCTACAGAAGCAAAAGAAGGGCCCTTGGAGCTTAGGAGAGAGAAGCGTAAGGGTAACTCACCTTGGGAATAGGAATGGGAGGGAAAATGTGCTTGGGTTCTCCCTGCAAGAGAGCAAGCTGGGTACTCATCCTCAGGGCTTTTAAGGGTGGAAATTTTATGGGATGTCCCAGGGGAGGACCCCAGTAGAATATTCATCAGCTTTTCAGGTATGTCCTTTCAGGGTTATGGTCTCCACTGACTGGTTGGCTCAAGCACAGGGGGTCATTACTCAATGTGGCTGGTCCTGATGTTAGCTGTGGCATCACTTGTGGGGGTTTGCTGCTTTTCTGGGTCTGGACCTGAAATATAAATGAGGCCTAGATGTTATTTCTAAGGAGGAAAGGTAAGGGGCTCTAACCACAGGACTGGTGATATGCTAGGGGAAGAAAAGTTACCCTAGGGGTGAGATCCTTGTTTTCCCAGTGTTCTTGCTAGGCACCTGGGGCTTTCTCCCTTGATGACTTTCATTCTTATCTGGCCCATAGTCCTTTTTGGGCTCATGTATGTCTAACTGCCTACCACAACCATCTTGGATGGGAGCCTCAAAAACTCTTCTACTAGAAGGTAAAAGAGTTCACATTTGGTCCTGGTTCAATTATTAACCAGTTGTATGATTTAAAGTATATCATTAAGTTTCTCAATCCATTTTTTCACCCATAAAATGACATTTGTGGAACAATACATATGTATAATCCTGAAAATACTGTGATTTTGGATTATAAAGTTTGAATCTAAGAAAAATATCTTTTTTGTGGGATGAAGATATCTATCACTAGAAATAGGCGCTGAAATAATAAAATTGGAAAAACATGAAGTGTAACCTTATTAAAAAGCCCATATATATATATATATATATATATATATATATATATATATATATATATATATATTTAAATATAGTAGCCTTTAGAAACTGTCAATAAAATGTCTATAGATGGTTTTTAAATTAATTAAACAAGAAAATGCAATGCTAGGAATACTTCTATTAAAAATTATGTGAGTTACAGTCAAATGTAGGAGATTTTGAAATCAAACTAGTGAATAAAAGTAGTTAGAGTTATGCAGAGGTTACTATAAAATTATAGAAAAGAGGCTGTTATAAGGACTTGCATTAAAAAGTGGTGATCAAAATCAAATAAACTTGAGAACAAAACTTAAGGATGTCTAATGGGCACATGATACAGTAGATTTCAAGAAATTAAATTGTGAATGTAGGGGACCCTAAATGTGAAACTTGGGGTACATTTGCTCCATTCTTATAGTTGGCAAAGACTGACCCTGATAGAGCCACTCTGATAATTACTGATTATAGTCAAGTCATTGATTAAGTCATCTTCTTATTAGATTACACTTAGAACCATATCCTGGATACAAATCCCTGATAATATTGAAATCTGAAAATTGAGATGGAAAATTTTCTCACATTTTTCGGGCAAGTACATAGCTAAATCTGAAAGGCAGGACTTAATTAAATGCATACTTAAAACATGTTAGTTTTAGAGATTATATTTTAATTATTATCATGCTAATTTGTGTGCTTATTGTATTTCTTAATTTTTTGAACATTTAGGGAATGGCATTTTGGCTTCATGTTTTAAATTTGAAAACCTGAAGAGAATTTGATTAAAAGTTTGAAAATGTTACATCAGTGTTAAGAATATTTGATTTGTTGGATTATGTGTTTGATCTATTGTGTATTAATTGTAGAAAAAGTAGTAATAATTATTCTCATTCATTGATAGTAAAGGATATCAAAATACTATAATAATTAAATATCATAATGCAACCATAATGCAACCAGCATAGAAAAATACTACACACAGACTGGATGTGTAAATTACAATGACCATGAAAGACCAAGAGTACAATAATTACAAGAAAGGAAGACATATTTAAGACATTTTTAAGATTACCTCATAAATTAATGTGAAGAGAATAAATGATGTTTTTAACTTATTATTTGAATCATCTATACAGTTTTATTTTTAAGAATAATTAACATATCTTTGTGAAACTGTTGAAGTTGGTTAATGAGATCATTTTGCCAATGTCCAAGAAGAGATTTGGTGGAAAGAAGATATCCTTTAACTGAAAAATTTCTAATATTTTTTAGTCTTTATCTTTAGTAATAACCAAAAGTAGATTTCTCTAGTATGTAGTTTGTCACTTGACATTTAAAAGCAGATATTATTTATTTTTTTATTTTAAATATATCTTTATTGATTTCAGAGAGAAGGAAGAAGAGGGAGAGAGAGAGATCAAAACATCAATGATGAGAGAGTCGTCATTGATCGGCTGCCTCCTGCAGGCCCCCGACTGGGGATTGAGTCCACAACGGGGAAAGGGCCCTGACTGGGAATCGAACAACAATCTCCTGGATCCTAGGTCGATGCTCAACTGCTGAGCCACGGCCAGCTGGGCGCAGATAAGTTATTGATGATGAGGACTATGAAGATGATTATTTTGTACTGTTACTACATTATTTGTTAGACTTCTCTCTATTTAGAGTTTAAAGGCACCACCTTCTTATAAGATAAATAGCCACAATTAACTTTTATTTAGCTGAAAGCAAGTAGCCAACCCAAAACAGATATTGTTTATTTTCATTTTGAGATTAACAAACCTTTCCTACTCAAGCATTCTCTTTGCATCTCACCCCTCATTCTTATGCTTTCCTTGTTTCACCATGTATGATTCTGCCTCCTGCCATAATTTCTCGGCTCACAGTGTATCAAAAATCTCGAGGTCTGTCTGTGTCCAACACATTGCAACGCCCTTGGACTAGCCCTCTATTTTATAAAGGATGACAGTGTTGCCCGGCTGGCATGGTTCAGTGTTTGAGCATTGACCTATGAACCAGGAGGTCAGGGTTTGATTCCAGATCAGGGCCCATGCCCAGGTTGCTGGCTCTATACCTAGTGGGGGGCCTGTAGGGGGCAGCGGAACAATAACTCTCTCTCCTCACTGATGTTTCTCTCTCTTTCTCCCTCTCACTTCCTCTCTCTGAAATCAATAAAAACATATTTTAAAAAATTAAGGATGTGAGTGTTAATGAATGCATATCAATACCTGTGTTGATGATTATTAGGGATGAAATAGTATAAGATCTTACAAAAATTGTGAAACCCCACATTGTCTGCAGAGACAGAATGAAGGGAAAAGGGAGGGATGTCATTTGTGACTAAGAAAAATTATTTTAATTTCATTACCATCTCAAGCCCACTTTAGAGTTCTCAGTTTAGGACTTTACTAATGGTTTGCACTTGTAGAGCAATTGCAATGGCAGGGAGGGAGATGAGTGGAAGGAAGATTGGGAGTGGGGACACAGTCCAAAGATTTCCATAATCACAATGAGATTTCTAATTGTCCAGTCAAAAATTAATGCACATTTTACATTTAACAACATTCTATGTATAACAATGTTTGTTATGATGATATTCTTTTAAAATTGCTCACTATTTAGTAAATTTCCATTTTAGGAAAATTTTGCCAAGTTATGGCCTCACCACCATACCGCCTTATTCTGGTGGAATTCGTGTCCCAGTTTGAGACATATGGGCTTATTCCTATTAAGACTTCAACTCATGTTCCTAAGGACAGTACTTTAACTCTTAGCCTAAATATATGAACACTCAAATGGAGAAATTATATGCATCTTGGCAGGGAGATCCTTCCAATGAACCTATTTATAAAGAAAGTCCTAATTATTTTATTCACTTTGGTTTTTTTAAATCCTCACCCGAGGATATGTTTGTTTTAGTTTTTCATTTTTTAGAGAGAGGAAGGGAGAGAGAGAAACATCAATAGGAGAAAGAAACATCAATTGGTTGTCTCCAACACATGCCCTGACCGGGGATAGAACAGGTAACCTAGGTATGTGCCCTGACCAGGATCAGGAACTGAACAGGAAACTTTTTGGTGTACAATATATTTCCATTTCATTTAGGTAAGAAATTTAAATAGAAGTAGTATTACAAAACAAACACAGTAATGGTCACATGTCCACATTTGAATATGAGCCCTTTAAAATGCAAAACAGGAGGGAATGAGATGCATCATGCTTGTAGTTGACAAGGGTAATGTTTAAATGTAATGTATATGCTATTGCAAATGCAAATCTGGAGCCTAGATGTTTGACATTTCAAAGGTGGAAAAGAAATGGAAAAACTGACCTTGTTACACTTACCATTTGTCCTATCTGTGTAAAGAACTTTATGTTACTTTGTGTTTATTATAGCTATATGCTTCTCAAGTACACCTTTTGAATCTAGGGACACATAACATTAAGCTTAACACTAACAGAAGAAAAATTGCTTTCCCCAAACAAACTCATTATAGACAATGGAAAATCAATCCCAAAATGAATTGTACTTTGCAGTTCAGCTTGCTGTGATAGTTGCAGCATTGCTATTGATGTACAAACACACTGATTACACCCACTCATCATCTCTCTATGCCACAAGCACTCTCCACCTTTTTTGTCACCCACAAATGTCCTATTGATTTATATGGTGCTAAGAAACTTGAGATTATATTTTCTCCCCTGAGTTATGTAATTAGTTATGATCGCATTCACTTAACCAAGAGGGAAAAGAGGCTCACTCGACTAGATCCACAAGCTTATTCATATGGTTATTTAGCCAATGAGTCAATCAGAGAGAACAATGCCAGTGTTTCTCTTCAGCTGTGGAAAGACCTGCTAGCAATATCTGGAAAATTTTGCATGTGGACTTTTCCTGGTTTACTCTCCAGTCCTCGGTTATTTTATGAATATGTAGTCAAAGTTACACTGGATTAAACACCACAGCCTATTCTCAAGCCTGAAAAGAAACTGGCATGCTCCTTTTATTCCTAGGGAAAACAAAGGGCCAAGGGTTTGTCCACTTGCTTTATGATATTCAAGGTGCGCACCTGAGAAGCAAAGTTGGCCTAGTTCTGCTGGAAATCATAAAAACGATTGACAGACAACTGATATTTTGTTAGGATTTTGGTTCCATACTTTAATCTTTTTAATAGATGACTAGTGGGAATGAGGAGATAAAAAGTAATAGTAGCCCAGACAGGCATGGCTCAGGGGTTGAGCATTGACTTAGGATCCAGGAGATAGAGGTTCGATTCCCAGTCGGGGCACATGCTCGGGTTGCGGGCTCGATCCCCAGTCAAGGGCATGCAGGAGGCAGCTGATCAATGAAGAGTCTCATCATTGATGTTTCTATCTCTCTCCCCCTCTCCCTTCCTCTCTCTGAAATCAGCAAAGATATATCTAAAAAAAGTAGAAGTAAATTACAAAGTATGTACTTTGTGGTCAATGAACCATGGAGTCCCTGGCTTCCCTTCCTAAATACACTTTAAGAACATGAAAACTTCCCAAGGAAGTCACACCCTGTAATCATTGAGATGAAGTCTATTTATTACATCTTTAAATTTTAAATTAATAAATATAAAATTGAGTCTCCAGTTTTTCTCTAATTATCACGTTTTAGATTGCCAAATCACACCCACTCTTCCATATTATGTCAAAAATGAATGTACCCGTTGGCATGGTAACTGTGTTGTGCAGCAGCTTGTCCAGAGGAACATATCTCATCATATTTGCAAATTATAGATTAGGGCCTTTAGTTTTTGATGCAAAATGGTAAAAATAATTATAAAATATATTATATACTTGTTATTTAACTCACAACTTTTGAATAATACATATTATTTAGGTAATAATTTTTGAAGGCGAATAATAAACTTAAAAAGAAATATAGAATTAAATTTTCCTGAGGAAGAAAGTGTGTTCTTCCCAATGGACCCTGATGGTAAGATTATATGACAATTGCAATATACAGGGTGTCCTCCCCCAAAATGCATATATACTTTATAGCTGATAGCTCAATTTTGAAAATAAAATGTATTTTAATAAACACTGTCTTTATAATTATTCAAAGTGGGTGTACACATTTTTGCAGACACCCTATATTTGTGATGCTTGCTAAAATGGACAACAAAAGTCAGATCCTCTGAGTACCCAAAGTATAAGGACTCAGAACACATTTGGCTATCATTTATCGCTGAGTGATTGTCCATTTCACACTAGCCATATTTCCCAAATAGTTTTGGTATTACTAACTTAATTCATTTAAATCTTTGAATTTTTCAATAAAAAAAGAAACAATCTATTTTTATACTTTAAAAAATTCTGCAAATTAGTGAAAAGATTATTTGTTACTCTATCAAGCAAAAATTTTAGTACAGAAATTTGTATCTAGAGTAGATAGATGTGATGAAATTTTTGCTCCAGGAGGTGACTTGGAAGCTGTGACCTCACATCTGTTTGGAATTTGCCTCAATTATTTTAAGTTCTTAAGTAAGGACTTAAGTTTCATGGAAGTGGTTACTGCCTTTAAGATATGAAACTAACATTCCTGTATCCCACCAAAATGTATATCCTGTTACAAACTGTTTAATATTTGATTGTGACCAAACTGCTCATTTTCCCAAATCTTTTCATGTAAAAGGAATACATGTAAAAGGAACTTTTCAAAACATACAGGATATAGTTGGATATAATTTATTAGTCTTGATCAACATTTTTGAAGTGTCTGAAATTGACAGCAAATAGTTCCAAGTGCCAGCACTACAAAAATTAAATATACATAGATATAGACATATGTCAATATATATCTATACACTTATATTCCTATAGTTAGGAGACATCATTTAATTGGAATAGATTTGTAAACATAATTTAAATAAAATATGTAGGCAGTAAATATAGAGGACTCTAAAAAGTGGTGATTCAAAGATCCAGGTTAATTATATTACATACACACACACCATTCATTCATTCATTCATTCATTCATTCACTCACCCATTCAATAATACATTAACAAAAAGTTTGAGCAAGATTCTCAGGTTTACCTTATAAATAGGATTAAAAATTCTACCTCTTAAGTTGCAGTGAAGAAATCCAATACAAGTCTTAGCGAAAATTCATATTTCAGTTTTAAAGGGAGGAAATCATGTTGCAGTGCCTTACCTGAGAGTAAGTTATTTGTTTTGGGAATAATTCTTATACTAGTTTCAGATAGATAGATGGTGGCATCAACTTCCATTAGACATCTTTGAGAATCTCTCCTACCTCTTGGGTAGGTTGCACATGTCTTTCAAATGACTAACTGCAATGCCTTAGAATATCCACGCTTTCTTATAATCAAATGAGCAATGACTTAGGCAATGACTACAGATTTCAGGGTCCTTCTGCCCCAATCATTTTTTTCATATTGTCACTATAATTGAAAATCCAGAACCATAAACCCAAAGGCAAAAGAGGTGATCTCATCAGCACACTAATGCTGGAAGTGTCTGCAAGAGTTGAGCTGAGGTTCTTTTTCTGGATCACTAATCCATGAGTCACAGCTAACTCAAGCATAGATTTAGCTCACAGAGAACTTTCCTTCATAGGGATTGTTATAACTCATATCCTATAAAATCTGTTTAACTACTACCTAATCTAAGTACAAGAATGGTGGAAAACAGTTTACAGCATTTTTTCTCTAGCAAAACCACAGAGGACAAAGCACTTCTTTAGTCACTCTGACTTTATTAAGGACTCTCCGAGTGTGCTTGTAATGATAGAAATAATGCGTCTCGTGGCATTTATTGTATTGAACAATATGAGCTGAATACAAATTTGAAACTGAATCTCTCAAAAACACGCTTTCTTAGAAGCACACATTGCAATTTTTTTCACTTATGTTGAGGGTGTACAGTTATCAGTCTAAAAGAACAATGCAGGAAATTGCAATGGACTAGAAGAGATTTATAGGATAAGCTCACTTTAAAAGGAGTCAGGTTTATGAGCTTTCTTGAGATGGAGTGCTTCCCTTATTTACTCAGAGGGACAAAAACAATCAAACGCTCCATGATACTAGACCAAGATCACCAATGGGAAAACGGTGGCTGTAATAAAGACACACTTTGCTGCATCAAATAAAATGGCCATATATGATGAAAAATTATGTCTTAAGAAATGAAAGTAGAAGCTCCAAAGGACTCAGAAACAAGTACATCAGAAACTGAACATTGTATTACATGTACCTTTAATTAGCTTTTGTTTAAGAAAGGTATTTTGCAATAGCAGTTTTATTAAAACTCATTAAAATAAAATTGTTTTACACATGAACTATAATAACTGCTCAATGTGAATGTATCTCAAGATGATACATCGTATTGACCAAGAACTAACATATGACCTTTTCTATTCTTATGAAAAATAAAATATATGCCTTCTTTACTTGTATAAAATAGCAACATCTATGTATGTATACATGTGTGTGTTTGTGTGTGTGTGTGTGTCTTTTCGTACATATTTTCAGAGCCTTTATGAATGTTAGTTCTGGCCTCACAGGAAAGATATGTACTGTTAATAATACTATATATGTGAGCTAGGGGAACAAATGTTTTATAGTGGCTTTTAAAACTAAATTCTAATTCTAAGATCTACCACTTACTGGCTGTGTAAGACCATTGCTCACTGATTTACTCGAGAGGAATTATATTCTTTAACCACTGAAAACTAGCCTAGGAACAGCTTCTTTACCTGAAAATATAGAAATGTCAGTACCTGGAAAAAGAAAATTCTGTAAAAATTCAACTACTGCCTATGTTGACTAAAAGTATTTTACATTTGCTCAAATACATTTATAATTAAAATTAGATTATTTATTGTCTAATCTCCTCCGTGATACAGACAATGACACCATAAAATGTCATTTATTACTATAAATTTAATTTGTAAAATAAATTGAAAGCACGCCAAGATTTGTTGTCGACATGGAAAATGAAGTTGAGACTACTGACAATCATCCAGGTGGTTCACATTAAAATATAATTCTTATGAATTCCTTAAATAACTATGGAATCAATGAATTTTTTTCCTGGGAATTATTTATTTATTACGTCCTGTTGCCTGAATCTGCTGTTACATATTGATATAGACATGAAAGTATATAGATGTGAAAATGGTTTTCAAAAATTATAGCGGGATATTTGTTTTCATCTTGTAAACAAATCACCATTTGCTTCCAAACTTCTACATTTCTGTCGATTCCAAAACCCAACATACCCCTTCTCCATATTTATTGCCGTTCTCTGATTTCTTGCCCAAGGTTCACTTACAGGAAGCGCTGCAATAAACTTCTAACTTGGCTTCCAAACTCTGGACTGGTTCACTTTTCATTCATCCTCAACACTGTGTTAAATGTCATTATTAAAAAAGTACTCTCATCACAATAATAATGTAAAAAGTACATGTACCTTTGATTTCACTATCTTCAGAAATTTTACAAAGTAACTATTTACCTAACTAGTAGTAGTACTTACATATTACTGTGCTCCACATACTCCACTATATTACATATTTTAGACTGTCTAATATTTGATTTGATGAATGTACAATAACTTTATTTCATAATTTTAACATAAGGTGACTGATAACTAGAAGTATAAAGAACTTCAATTTGGAAAGAAAATAAATATATACATTTTTAATTTTAAACCATCTAAAAATTATATTTAACAAAAATTTCCACTAAGGACATTGAAGAAAATATTTAATGGCCCTAATTCAGGTCCCTTAAAAATGCTAGTACTTTTCCAGTCTTGGGTACAAAATCCTTGACTTTTATCCTGTGTGCCAGTTACACAAATTGGTCCTTCAACAGACACGCTCACCTTTATTCATGTTCTTTACAAGAATGACATTTTTTGTGTCACTACCTAGTGAAATCCAACTCATCATTCAAGACCACCTTTATTGTAACATTTCCATCTGAGTTCTCATTAACTCTCTTCTCTTCCTGAGGCAAATATTACAGGTCTGTATGTGATATTGAACAGTACATCATTCATAACTAGTTAATACATCGTTATATCACACTGAAACATCAGAGATGTACACTATTTCCATTTTCAATTTGTTTTTTTAATAAATCAGGGACTATGTGTTATATATTAGTCTGTGTATTCTTAACCCTTAGCACCATGCCAACTACAGTAAGTAGTTAATACAAATTTTAATAGATTGTTCTTTGCATCAATATTTGTTAATAAATCATTATGTAGTTAAACAAAACAATCTCTAAACCTATAAAATATGCTTAGTTTTCAGTAGCTGCAGGTTAACTTTTTAAAAAGTAAAGGTTAAAGTATTCCTTGTGTAGTATTACTTTTTTTTTTTTTTTTTTTTTTTACTGACTGTAATGTATATAATACAATAAACCAAGGGGAATTTTAAAAACACATGTCTAAAATTGCCAAAAAAAAAAAAATTAAAGAAGACTATCAAGCTTAGTTTATTAAAATATACTGACTACTTATGTATCTATCAGTAAATAATATAATTATACACAGAGGCATGCTTATATTGATACAACTCTGTTTTACAGAGAGATACATATTTTATATTTCATCAAATCTAAGGCACAATTAATTCTAGGAAGCTCCATAACTGATATATTACTAAGAATGGGGGAAAAAGTAAATGCAATGTTTTATAATTATTTATAATTTTATTTTATACTTATCAAATAAGCTATGCTATATTTACTTAAATACAAACTTTATCTTACATCATTTGAAAATAAACATAAAAACAAGACAAAGATAATCAATTAGATAAGGAATTTCCAAAATCTTTTCACAGAGACAAATGATTCCGAAACATTTTGCTATACAGTTATTGTTGTTATTTTTTCCCTCCACATAAGACTGTACCATCAAAACATTGGTGTTACAACACTTTAAGGAATCCATAAAGAACTCATAGCCATTGTTTCCAAGTTTTTTCCTCATTTGCACTTATAAGCAAGAGAACTTTTGATTTCTGCTTTAGGATATTTCTAAACACATTTCTAAATCAGCATTTCTAACCCTTCCTCTCCATACCGTTTTTCTCCCTGGGGTTCATGCTATTGTCTTTAAGGTTTTGCTCAAAACCACTGACATTTATTGTGTAAGTCTTGATGCTAAAGGCTATGAGAGTGTGTGCAATAATTGATAATTATTTCATGACTTATGCTTTAGACAATAACCTTTCAAAGATGCCATTGACTAATGTATCTGCTTGTAATCTTAAAATATGAAAAATACATGTGACATAGAATTAAAGAAATATAGCATAATATTTACTGACATCAATCTGCAAGATTTTACTTTTAAATGTACACATATATCAAATCATAACATTATATACACACTGTAGATATCTGAAATTTTATTTGTCAATTATAGCTCATGAAACTGAAAATAACTTTCATGATTTGATATTGGACATTGGATTAAATATCTTTTAGAATTTTCTCTCATTTTTAATTTTAATCTACTGAAAGGCATCAATCATATACACAGATCTCACTTCTTATAACAAAACATATTTTTATGTTCTTTCTCTCAAGAGTTAACCATGACCATATTCTTTTTTCAAATTGTCATTTACTTCAGAAATTGCAACAGAAAGATTAAACAGTTTGAAAGTGAAGAATTGTTTTCTTACTTTAAATGGAAAAATAAATCCATTTCACCATGACAGGTTGTCCCCTTAACTGAAAAAAATAATTTCTTAAGATACACTTCCTTATGACAAGAATTGTTGGAACCAAAGAGGTATATTTGTATGACCTCACCAGGTATATTTGTATGACCTATCTAAGAATTAGTCAAAATCAGAGCAGTCACAGTAAAGTACAATGAATTCCCTAAAGTAAACCATGTGTTTGAGGGTATCTGTATATGACATTCAGGGCCTCAGAGGTCAATCAATGCACTGACTATAAAAACTGATTTATAGTCTTAAATTAGTACTATAATTTTTATGATTAAAAAAGTGATGTTATTTTTTTCTTGGGCCACCCTGGAACTCTTTCATTATTAAAACTATTTTAACTGTCCAGATGTGATAAATCTATAAACAGTCGCTCATTTGCAAGAGAACATTCTTGCCAAGTCAGTCAACACTTAGATTTCTGTAGATGGTGCCATTACAAAGATTTATTTTGGGGGGTGAGGAGAGGGAGTAGAGGGTGGTTTGCTGCTTTTACAGGATTTTGGCAAGGAGAAGAAAATCTTATGGAAATCCCCTAATTTTGTTGTTTTCATTTCCTTTCTATCTCTCTTTACACTAAATGTCTATCTAATCTCCTTAAAGACCCCCCAGGCTCATTTCCCATTTCTGCCTTCCACCTTTTATTCCTGTTCCTTAAATACCTTCCTTCCCTCCCTTCATTGTTGTCCCTTCCTCCCTCCCTCCTCCCCTCCCCTTCCTCCCTTCCTTTCTCCCTTCCTTCCTTCCTTCCTTCCTTCCTCCCTCCCTCCCTCCCTCCCTCCCTCCTCCCCTCCCCTTCCTTCCTTCCTTCCTTCCTTCCTTCCTTCCTTCCTTCCTTCCTTCCTTCCTTCCTCCTTCATTTTTTTAAATGAACACATTTATTTTATCAAGATAGTTAATATAGAACCTAATAGGTCCTTAAATAGAGGGGTGAAACAAATAGGACACTTTGAGAAAAATAAACTCTGGATAATTTCATTTGTATTAGCCTGGGACATCTGCTGTGTTATTACAGAAGCCAGAACAATGTGGAAACAATTCATAAAATAATGAAACTTACTGAAATAGACAAAGCTAAACGTTTTGCTTCTGTTCTTTTTCTTAGAAAAGAGTTACGTGCATGGACCTAGGAAAGTTGTATTTGAGGACAGAATGTGAAAGTAAAAGAATACAGCTCCAGTGAAATGGAGGTGCAATTTCCCTTTTGTTTACTGTAGTATGACTTTGGGATTATTTCCTAAAATAGGAATGAACAAGTTGTAAAGAATTTATATCAAACACTTGCTTACCCTCATAATACTAACTGTAATAGAACTTCATTTTTTAAAAAGGAATTTTTTTTTAAAGTTCAAATCAAAGGAGAAAAATGGAGTAGTGAGGTTGAAACTGTCCACAAAGTGTCAGAGTTTGTGTTTTACTTGCCAAGAACTTGCTCTTTTATCATACAGATTGTGCTTTTTAAAAAAAATTTTGAGAGTATTACAGATGTCCCCCATTTCTCCCCTTTCCCTGCCTCCACCCATCTCCCACCCCACCCCAAGCCCCCATCTGTCCATTGCCTGTGTCCATGGGCTGTTCATATATGCTTATAACTTATTTGGTTAATCTCTTTTTCCTGCCCTCCTTCTGACCTTCCCTCTGAGATCTGTTGGTCTGTTCCATGCTTCCATGTCTGTGGTCCTGTTCTGTTCCTCAATCTCTTCTGTTCCCTAGATTACACATATGAGTGAGATCATGTGGTATTTGTCTTTCTCTGGCTTACTTCACTTATGGTTTATTTCACTTAGCATAATACTCTGAGTCCATCCATGCTGTCTCAAAGGGTAAGAGACCCTTTCCATGAGAGTCAGTTAATATTTGACAAAAGAGGCAAGAGCACAGTGGAGTTTTCACTGATACATGTCCTAGGGCAAGGCAAACAGAGAAAAAATAAACATATGGGACTACATCAAATTTAAAAGCTTCTGCACAGCAAAAGAAAACACCCTCAAAATGCAAAGGGACCCCATGGTATGCTAGAACATATTTGCCAAGGATACACCTGATAAAGGGTTAATTTCCAAAATATACAAAGAACTCATGCTACTCAATAAGGGGAAGACAAACAATCCAATTAAAAAATGGGCAAAGGACCTGAATAGACACTTCTCCAAAGAGGACACAAAGATGGCCAAGAGACATAAGAAAAAATGCTCAACATTGCTAATCATCAGAGAGGTGCAAACTAAAACCACAATGGGGTATCACCTCATACCTGTCAGAATGGCACCATCAACAAATCAACAAATGACAAATGCTGTCAAGGGTGTGGAGCAAAGGGCACCCTAGTACACTGCTGGTGGGAATGCAGACTGGTGCAGCCACTATGGAAAACAGTATGGAGTTTCCTCAAAAATTAAAAACGGAGCTGCCTTTTGACCCGGTGATCCCACTTCTAGGAATATATCTTAAGAATCCTGAAACACCATCACAAAGCATATATGCATCTCTAAGTTCATAGCAGCACAATTTACAATAGCTAAGATCTGGAAACAGCCCAAGTGCCCATCAGTAGATGAGTGGATAAAAAAGCTGTGGGACATTTACACTATGGAATACAAGTTGTACTTTTAATCCACATGGACCTCCTCTTTTGAAGAGCCTCTTGCAATTCTAAAATTTTATGATTTTTGAACTAATTTTTTAAAAGATTTGACAGCAATAGGTTTTATTTTATTTTTAATATTCTTTTATTGATTCTAGAAAGAGAGGAAGGGGGGGAGAGAGAAACATTGACAGGTTGATTTGTGCACAACTACTACTGATGATGGAGCCTGCAATCTGCTCATCAAGAATAGAACCAGTGACCTCTCCCATGCATGAGACCCCTCTCAACCAACCCACCTGCACTGGACAGGGCAGAAAAAAATATTTTTAAATGATTATTGTAAAGGTAATAGTATGTACAATGAAGCTGATTTGTGTAAGGATTTGTTTAAAAGGAAGCCAGATATGAGACTTTATAAGATAAGCACTTAGGATTTTTGAAACCGCAAGTAATATTGTATGTTATGCATAGAGACTGAGAATTATTTTAGCCCATCTTTTGTGCTCAGAGTTCAATGTACAAAGACAGCTCTTGGTAATAAATGCTTGGATAAATATAATTCTGGATACTTACATTTTAGATCATGCCAAAGTAAAGAAAAGTGGAAGAAATACTCTATAGCAAAACATTTTCTGTTTTTCCAATATCCCGTAAGCAAAAATAAAGCTCTGCCAGAAAAATTTTAAAATAAAAAGGCTTTAAAACTTTTTAATTATAAGACTATATCTAAATCAAGAAAAAATAGGATTAAAGCCATTTTGACCTAGTCTAAGTCTAAACCTATTTCTAATCCAAAAGACTTAACTTATTTATTCAAGGTTAGTATAAATATGCATGAAAAATGCAAAAGACCTTGATATTTCACAGATTTTGACCTTTCTCTGTGTGCCTCATGAATTTATTCCCACTTCTTGCCATTTAACTTCACTTTCTTATATCTTGAGTCTACATATTTAATGACTGTTTAAAGTAGTTACCAACTCCTTTTCATAAGAGGGTATATATGTCTTTGTCTTAGTTTATTACTTACTTTACTTTGTAGCTTTTTTTTTCCATTCTGGAATAAATTATTAGTGATCCTTTGAGCATTCTTTCCTCTCTGAACCATAATGAAAACAAGTTACCAATGCTCAGAGCCCTGGAGTGTACAGCAGCCTTTCCTATTCTCCAATATTATCCTGAAGTTTCAGGGATTTTTTGTTTGGTTTGGTTTTGACTTTTTGCTGGTTGGTTGGTTTTAATAAACACTTTAGTGTAAAAAAAAATCTGTTTAATTTTGTTCCTGTAGCTTATCATTATATGAAGTTAGAGACTTATGGGCTTTGGGAATTTCACAGAAGCTTTCCTTACAGGTCAGCATAACAAATGAAATAATGACAGTATATAAGGTACAGTAGAATCCTGCTACAAAATGTACCTATCATTATTATTATTAGTTACTTTATGATCTAATGATGTTCTCATTAGAATTATTCTTCAGTCAATAAACAAGTTACATCGCTAGGATCAATAACAACAAAAGAGACAGTAACATTGTAGTTCTGAGTTGGCTTGGAACAGAAAACTAAAAAATCTGTGCTGAAGATCCATGAACATAACAATTATGAGAGACTCTGAGACATAATTTGGGACTCTGGAAGGAGGCAAGTTTCTATAATCTTACCGAATTAATATAAATTCTGTGGTTTTATTGTTTTGGTCACTGACTAGTAAACATGATCATTATGCTTATGTGATAATGCTATCAACTTCACCTTTTCCAAATAATATTGATACTGACATCATTGCTATTCAAGATGATAAACTTTGGTTTGAAGATACACCCTTACTAAAGCACACAAAAAAATACACTCTTATTATTAAGCTGTAAATATAATGTTGCCACTCAAAGGAAAGAAAGAGAGAAAGAAAGAAGGGAGGGAGGGAAATTAACATATAAGAATATTTTATCTCTTCTGCTGAGCATTTTCACTCAGATTACATCATCCTCTCAGCTATCCTATTTTCCAAGCTAATAACATATACTGACTTTACAATAAACCTGCAAAGCTTCATAGTAACTTTCCAGACAGTGAAATTACAAGGGTGTTTTGTCTCATAAAGCTGGTTTGTTGTAAAGCCAAGTCCAATAACTGTGAGCCTGTGAAGCCAATGTGTTTTCACCAAACCATGTTTATAGGAGGGGTGGGGGGGTAGGTCAGCCCCATCAGTCTCATTTATTTCTGAAAATAAGTCTAAGGTAAATGTTAGTTATTATAAAGGGTAATTCTTTCAATGAAATTAATGTAGATGAAATAGTCTTGATAATATTATATATTTATCTTCACATCATTATGATATGAGGTTTTTTAAAAAAGTGAATTCAATAAATATTTTTAAAAACCTGTGGAAGAAAAAATATGTAATTTTTAAAATTATAATATAATGAGCTCTCACTCATGTTTTGAGATTATTTCACTTGAATGCTATCATTTAGAAATTATTTAATTAGTAACCTTTTTAAAAGGAGCTAAGATTTTTTTCAGTTTGTGAGAAACAATGCCAGGCTAAGGTGGCAAAATTACACTAACTTATGTGTAATATATTATATATATTACTTTTTTTTAGTGATTTGAAAATCCTGGAAAATATGTTTTTCATAGCTGGTCTTTTCCCTTTTTTAGATGGGCCATGCACAGAAACTCATCAGGGCAGGAAGCCCCAGATGCCTGACAAGGGGCAAAACAAGATCCTTGCCCCAGCTTGACCTACCCTTCCCCAGCATGTTGCTGGTCTTGCAATTTGTACCCCCTGAACTTTTTCTCCCTAAAGATAACATCAAGGCCTCAGTTGTATTTCAGCTCAAGGCCCAGAAAAGCAGCAAAACCAGACAAGAGTTGCCCTGGCTGCCTCAGGACCAGTTACATTGACTAATGACCCCCTGCCCTGGAATTGACCAATCAGTGGAGACCCAGACCCTGAAAGCTGATGAATATTCTATTGAGACCCTCCTCTGACACCTCCCTTAAGATTTCCATCTGCCAGAGGGAGATAAAGATGCTCAGGACAAAAGGCCCAGGGCGTGCTCCTTACCAGGAGAGCACACCAGCATCATCTCCATTCCCTTTCTCCCCTCCTAGGGGACCCCCGAGACTTGCAACCAGGGAACAATGGGCAGAGGCAGCTCATCCCAGGCTTACCCCCTGAACCTGCCTCCAAAGCCCCCTTCTCTCTCTGACTTCTCAGGGAGCCAGAGCAGCCCAGCCTGGACTCTCCTGTTGCTCCTTCTAGGCTCTTCCTTGTTTCACTGTCCCATGTATATATTTGCTGCCATCATGGACCCCGTACCATTTGACTCAGTGCTGTGTAGCCCTGGCTATACTCAACCTCCACCTTCTTTTCCTTAAATAAATTCAATTTCTCTTTATCTACCATCTCAGATGGCTGTTTAGCCTGCCCACACACCACCAACCTTGAACTTTCACCCTTTACTTTGAAATATGAGACAAATGGAGTAGCTGTTTTCTGGAGGGAAGAATTACATGAAATAGCCCTTGCTTTGTTCTAAAACCCTTTACTTTTAAATTGTGTATTAATTATTAGCAATATATATCTGCATATTATTTTTTTGTATTCTCAGATACAATATACCTTTAGTCCTCAATCATGAAGTATGTTACTAAATTTAAGATATTTAAAATAAAACAGTATTTTCCATGTGATTTGAATCTATATGCATATTTATCAAGGAATGCAGATCACATATGTTATGATCATATTGGTAACTTGGAAGATAAAAGTATAATATTTAATATTTTAATATTAAATTTGAATTAACAATTTAATATTTTAAATAATAACAATTTAATATTTTTAATCACTGCATTAATCAAATGAATTTTAATTTGGCACCACTATATGCCAGTTATTAGATTAGTTCCAGAGGTCATAAAAGTGAATGAGATACAGTCCTTGTTATCTGAAGAAAAAATAAAAGAAAAAAGTAAAAAAAATTATAGCAATAAAAATAAAATTACAGATTTTGATACATGATAAATATCATAAAGAAAAACTACCAGTTTTCTCAAATGGAATGGCTTATCACTCTTGCACTGATATATATAAAAATATAAACATAAATATGTAAATATATTTTTATATAATATATATATAAATGAAAGGGTAATCTTCACTTTTAAAATGTCTAAGTTTAAATAAAAATGTATATAATAGTCATTGTAATTAATTTTTTATGGCAAAAATTAAAATTTGATTTTTATTTTGTAACTTAATGTGACCTTGGGCATGTAATTTACCACTGTGTAATTAATGTTTAAACATCCTTTTATTACTGGAATTAATCTCAATCACAATACATTTTTGTTGATGTGGCACTGTCTTCTGCTTGCTAGTATCTTTTTTAGAGTTTTACCATAAGTGAAATAAATGCCAAAAAAACTTCCTTGTGCAATCTTCATATGATGTCAATAACAATGTACTTGCTTTTTTTTTTTTTATCATTTTTTTCATCCTTTAGATTTTGGGGGTTTTAAATTTAGCAATATTTAGCTATAAAATTATTTTTTGGCAGGGGTTGCTTTTTGATAACATTATCTATGTGTTTCTATAGAAAAACTACTTAGAGTTTCCTTGCCAGAATAATATTTAGTAATTGTAGTTTCCTAGATAGTTATCAATTTCATCCAGATTTTCAAATATATTTATATTAAGTTATAAGACTAATATTTTAAGAGTTTAAAATGTTTCTCTGTTGATAATTATTTTATTCTTCTCATTTCATATTTTGTATATTTCTGATTTCTCTTTTTCTTCAGTTGGTTAGTGGTTTGCATCAATTCAGTTTGTCATTTATTATTTCTAAGTGCTTTGTTTTCCAGTCTTAAAATGTAGTTTTTATACTCATATAATATTTTAATATGTTATTCATATTTTTGTTCTGAGCACTGGTGTGTAATCTGATTTTGCCTTTAAATATGTAAAGCTTCTATGGTATCATGAGTCAAATCATTGACTTCCCCCTCACAATGCAACAACTGTTTCACTCTCCAGAAGTTCTCTGTTTCAGGTGACATTGGAAGGGTAACAAGACTTCACTTTGATAAATTTAGGTACCAAGAAAATCCATAATGCAGTTCAGTAGCAGTGCTCAATATATAGGGGGAAACAGTATTTTCAAACACAACACTAAAAGTAAAACTTGCCTTGGAAAATGTAAGTCACATTTCAGTTTTAAAAGAGCAGGTGCAATGTGACTCATTATATCATGATTTTCTTTTTAATTTCAGTTGTGGCAATTTCTCCACTGCCTTTTATAATTTGTGGAATTAACCAGAACAATAACAATTTTGATGATTCATTCCTCTTAGTCATCAACATTCATTCTATCATTACAAACTTCTATTTCTATTCTCTCATTAAATTTAGAGTAAATACACATGACTGCCTCCAATGTCATCACCTTAGTGTAAGTCACTCTTATTTCTGGCCTGGGTAGTTGCAATAGATTCTTAATTTTATACTTAAGTTCATATTTGCGTTTCTCAGAACATTGTTGCACAGTAACCAATATGATCTTTATAAATATAAATCTGATAATGTCACTTCAAATTAAAACATCCCTATAGTAAAACTCCTAGAAAATAACACCGGAGAAAACCTAGATGACGTTGGGTATGACCATGAATTGTTAGATACAACACAAAAAGCACAACCCATGAAAGGCATAATTTATAAGCTAGGCTTCATTAAAATGAAAAACTTTTGCTCTGCTACACATATCATGAGAATGAGAAGAGAAGCTGCAGACTGGGGAAAAATATTTGCAAAAGTTATATCTGATAAAGGACTGTTATCCAAAATATACAAAGACCTCTAAAAACTCCAGTTTAAGAAAACAAACAACCTGATTTAAAAGTGGGCCAAAGACATTGACAGATACCTCATTAAAGAAATGCAGATGGCAAGCAAGCATATGAAAAGATTCTCCATGTCAGATGCTATCAAGAAAGTGTAAATGAAAACAACAGTGAGATACCAGTACACACCTATTAGAGTGGCCAAAATCTGAAACAATGACACCACCAAATGTTGGTGAAGATGTGGAGCAACAAGAATTCATTCATTGTTAGTGGGAATGCAAATGATTCAGAGACTTTGGAAGATAGAGTAGATGTTCATTGCAAAACTGAATACACACCATATGATCCACCAATCATGCTCCTTGGTAACTATAACCTATATCCACACAAAAACCTACACATAGATGTTTGTAGCAGTGTTATTCATAACTACCAAAACTTGAAAGCAACCAAGATGTCCTTCAATAGGTGAGTGGGTAAATAAACTGTAGTTTATACAAACAATGGAATACTATTTAGTGTTAAAAAAAAAGGAGCTATCAAGCCATGAAAAGACATGGAGGAAACTGAAACACATATTACTTAGTGAAAGAAGCCAATCTGAGAAGGTTACATACTATGATTACAGCTCTATGATATTCTGAAAAAGGCAAAACTATGGAGAAAGCAAAAAAGCCAGAGATTGTTTGCGGTTGGTGGGGTGGAAAGGCGAATGGGAAACAGAGGATTTTTAAGGCAGTGCAAATGTTTGTATGAAACCATAATGATTGGTACATATTATTTTACATTTGTCCAAACCCATGGAATGTACACACCAATAGTGAACAGTAATGTAAACTGTAGATTCTGAATGATTATTATTGTGTCAATTGGGTTAATCACTTATAACAAATGTACGATTCTGGAGAATGTTGATCATGGAGGGAGGCTATGCATGTGCGGGAGAAGGGGGTACATGGACAATCTCTGTACCTTCCTTTCAATCTTGCTGTGAACCTAAAATTTCTCTTAAAAATAAAGTGAACAACAAGCAATCTCAATGGCTTTACATCCTGAGAGGTAAATCTGAAACCATTAACATGAACTGTAAGGACTTTGATGAGCAGAATTCTACTTATGTAACTCATTTCATCTTACTCCACTTCTTGCCTCTCTTACTATAGTCATTTTATAAATGTTTCACATAGGCCAAGTTCTTTTTCCATCTGTGAGTGTTGTGCATATGGTTCATTTTGCCTAGAATATTCACATCTTTACTTATTTCTCCTTAAACAGGTATCAATATTTGTATCATCTTTCTCAAAGAGGCATACTCTAACCATTCAGTCTGTAACCCCTTTTTTTTTTCTTACTGATAATTTATCACAAGTTCTAATTACATATTTAGTGATTTATGTCTCCTTCACTCTATTAGTTGTCCTGGTTGACAAGAATTATGTCTGTCTGTTCACCAATGTATATGCAGCATATCCTAGCTTAATAATTAGCCCATAGTCACTCAAAAATATTACTTTTGAATTACTGATTAAATATTATTTTACTGTTTGTAAATTTCTTTTAAGTCATTACCTTATCTTGTCTGTATAGCAATCATGGCTAGCGGATTATTATTTATATGTTGCAGATAAAAATACCTGAATATTAAAAAGTATCCTAAGTCCCAAAGTAATATAAATTCAGATGGTAAAATGCATTTAAGTTCCCATTTCCTGCTAACATCAGTGGTATTTATTTGTATTCTTGTGAAGAGCTATTAAATTGTACAAATTAAGATATCCATGGCACTCAGTGTGTGAGCTGTCTATAAAATCATTGTATTTTTAAGAATAACAGGTTTTAATTTTTAGTGGCATAAACACTCACTTTTGAAAACTCTTTACATTTTTGCTATTTATTTATTAGTTATACAGCTCTCTAATTCATAATTATTTTAAAATAAATATTTGAAAGTGTACAAAAGATTTTAAGTGTGTATAGTTGTGCAAAGAAAATAAGAATAGAAATAAGATAACAAGAGAATATTTATAGGATAAATATCAAGTTTTATATGTAAAATGCATACTAGAAGTAACATGACAGCTAAAACAGAATTCACAAGAAATACATCACAGTATTATGAGAAAAATGGCTCTCCTGAGTCACCACAGAGAGGACACTATTCCAATTAATGAGTTACATCCTCAACAGTGGTTCTACAGTAAATTCAATAATGAGTTTCATGGGGATGTGAACTCAATGTCTGTCAATATAGGAATGAAAGCAAAATTAGTTCTGTACAGAACAAAAATTATGTAGTTCCAATAAACTCTCTGATGCTGAGCCACCACTGGAGTTTTAGTTAAACCATCTTATTTGAACAAATGTAGGATGGAGAGTTAAACGCAAACATATGGTGATCTTTTTAACTACATTATCCCAAGCAATAGGTCTCTTTTCTGAGAAGAAATCTCAAGTATCCAAGTTAAATAGGTATTTCTACTTTCAAGTTAATGGTTTTTGTTCCCTGTATATAATATATTGAGAGACAAGGACAGATGGCAATAAGAAGACCAAATTTCCCTAAGGAGATTCATATGGCAAATATAAGATTATCACCGAACCAGTCATGCCATAGCTCCTTCAATTTTGGGATGTTGAAAGGATTCTTTCACTGGTGGTTTTACCCTTAGATACATACATTGTCATGTTTAACTTATTTCCAATAAACTACAATCCTAAAAGACTGTTTGAAATACTAGTACTTTCATTTAACATTAATTTTGTGTTATATGTGATGATCATTTGGATTTCAGGAAGAAAGTTTTATTATATTGCAAGGCCAAAACTATTGTATTTGACCTGAACCAATGTAGTCTCATTTCTCCCTGAATTCTCAAATTTTGTTAGGAAAGCACCACAATATATAATAGCAACTGAATTCATAAACTCAATTTCAGGTCAAATACAAGTTTATTATATGACTAACCTGAGAAACCCTAACTAGAGTAGAGAATTTAATAGATAATATTAGATGACATCATGCACTATCTGAAAAAGCTATACATTAAATGACTGAGCAGCTTCATTAGTGTCATATGAAGAACTTAGAAGCTAATGTTTTCCAGCATATCTAGAAGGAGACAAAAAGAGAAAGGGAGAACAGCTCTTTAACAATGCTGTCACCCTGCAACAATGTATAATATCATTAGGTAGTTATTTATTGATGAGAAATGTTAAAAAAAATTCTAATTTATGCTCCCAAATTTAGATTGATCAGAATTTTACTTTATTTTTATATATTATCTCCCAGATTCAGAATGCTAAAATGTGAGGTGTTTTCATTTGAATAAAATTAAAACATCCCACAACTATTATAATACAGACTTAAAGGTGTTTCTGATAAAAGTTGTTATATTTTATAGAAAATTGGACCAGAACTTGTCACAGTGGATTGAATGTGGTTTATTTTTCCTCAGTTTCAATGGATAGTTTTATTACTTATTTAATAGATCAGCAACCTCATTTCCCTTCTTCCCTGTAATTGTAATTTCATCTTGCTTCCATGCTGAGTAGTGAAACAATAACAAAGCTCATCAGAATAAGCTAACAGCTCACTTTCTTTTAACAAACTGTAAATATATGCACTCTAGAATGCACAGTGGTTCAGTCACTAAGAAATTAAAATGAGATCTTGAAGAATGTAGGCAAATCCAAGGTGCAGTAAAGATGAGCTGAGATGTTCTGCAGATGTTTAAGTGTTTCTGGGGCTGCATCTCTTGGTCACTAGGTGAGTCTTGAAATTGGGGAAGGTTTTAGCTAACACCAAGTGCAGATGTTGAAAGCACTAAGTTGACTTAGGGGGTGTGCACAGAAACCAAAAACAGGAAAGTACTAAACACTGCTGATAGCATCTTCCCCAGGAAGGACTTTACCTCCAGAAGCTTTAAACTGGCACCACCCCCAGTGCTCACATGGCTGACGTTACCCTCTGTATTCCATTTGGTACAGCAAGTGGCAGAGTCTCCACCACCTATGATGGTCATGCAGCCCCTGGAAGTGGCTTTTGCATCCTCCATGAGGGCTTTGGTCTCTTGGGCAAAAGCTTCCCATTCAAATGCACCCACAGATCTATTCCATGCTATCTGTTGGACTCTAGTGACAGCCTCAACATACTTCTTGCTGCTCAAAGGACCATAGTCCAAGCCCACCCAGCCAGCAGGTATGCCAGAAGCCACGGTGGTTTGGCCAGTCTTGGCATTCTCATCAAGCTTGTCATCAGTGATAAAATCAATAGGCAAGGTAATCTTCACACCATTCTTCTCAGCTGAAGACATCGGGTCTTTGACAATCTTGGCTTCCTCTTCATCAGAGACGTGCCAATTTCCATGTTATTGAGTACCTTAAGGTAGGTAAAAGCCAGTCCATCACCAATAATCATCTCATTGACTTTATCCAGCATATTACTGGTCAGCTGGATGTAGTCTGTAATTTTAGCTCTACCCAGGATAGCCATGAAAGCCTCTTTAAGACCTTGGCAAAGTAGTTCAGCTCCTTCTTCATCCCAAAATCTCCAGCTTTCTGTGGCAGATTGACTCCCACCATGGAGCTGTGGGCTCGGTGAGCATTGCCAAAAGCATCATTAACATAGACATCCCTTTGCTTGAAAAATGAGGCTCTGAAGGCTTCTATTTTAACTGGCTGGGTTTTAACCTTGTTCCCAGAAGCATCTTTTCCTTTCCCTTCTTTCTCCACATGAAAGTGAAGGCCTTGCAGGATGACAGACCCAGCAGCTGGGTCAACATAAACTTTCTGCACTTTGGGGCCCATGCAGTCCTTCAAGAAAAAAAATCCTTGCCCAGCAGTTGGTTCCAGGGAGTATTTGTTAGGTATGAGAACATCATAAGGCCTGCCCATGTGGCTCATAAGAACTGACCTGGCTCCATTGTCCAAGCAGAATTTGATGCTTTGGATGGCAGCCTTGATCCTCTGGTTGTGTTACTGGTTCTTCCTCATAGGAATATTAAACTCCGCTCTCATGATGACCTGCTTCCCCTGCGCATCCAGCTTGACCAGAGTCTGCTTGTTAGAAAGCAACATACTGGCAATACAGCAGCAGCGATGGAGGGGGTGGGGCCCAGACAGCGGAGGGAGGGATGGGAGCCAATGTCTGATTGAATGTGGTTTAAATGGAATGTTATATAAACCTTTCATAAAGACATGAATGAAAATAGTTTAGGAACAGGAAAACTAAGCTAAAGTTAATTTTAGATTCCTTCATCATTTTAAATTATTGTTTCCTAGAATGAGAGCTAGCAAACCAGTAAGGCTTTTCTGATGCTTTGTGCAAATGACAAATGTTTCCAAATGTGTGTGGGAACAACGACAAACAATAAAGACAACTTTCTGTAATTCTAAAGCCAACAAAGAAGAAAAATAATTTCAGCAGCATATGGTAGAAATATATTTTTTTTGGCACAGAAAGAAAAATAAATGATTGACAATAGATTCAATTTATGAGCATATGCATGGAAAATGTGTGATAACTCAGTAATTAAACTGTAGACAATAGCACGTTCCCAAGTGTAAGGCGGCACATAATGTTATCAACGGCTTGGTGAAATCATTCAGCTTGACACACCATTCAGAATATGAGAAAATAGGTAAGGATAAATTAATTTTTTCAAGCTGCATAAACAGAGGACAAGAAGCAAAATAAGATTATATAATTATTCAATAATTACTGATAGTTTTCATTTTTTAATAAAACAAATTAGTTACCTGTTCTTTCTATGAGTGATATATAAATGAAGAATGATATCAAAATAACATTTTTTTCTGATTATCTATATTGGCAGAATAGTTCCATGGTTGGAAAATTTAATTTGTTTAATTAGCCAAGGTTACTCAAAGGAAGCTTCATAGTGGATCTAAATTGTTTTGCTTATTGATTCTACCATTTATTATCAGAGAAAACGAAAAGCAAGTTACTTAAATCTCTCTAAACTTCACCTATAATTTTCTCCTCTTAATATAGAGATGTCATCAGACACAGACATAGGGATATAGTGAGAGTTAAAATATCACATATTAAAAACTTTGTTACAGGCTAGTTACTCAATCATTCCTAATCCTATCTTTCTTCACTTCCTCATTTACAAATAATCCAATGAAATAATCATGCAATAAGATTTACTGTAAAAATAAAACATTTGTTTAAAAGTCTATTCATTCTGGGCTAGTCTTTGTGTGTAATTACATTAGTAGGTCTCTGATAAAAGCAAAGTAAAAGAAACAGACAACAGAAACAAAATCTAAATTAGAGGTAGTTCTTATTGGACATCATTCATACAAGTATTATCTGTGGCTGGAAGTTTCAACCAAATATAGGTGTCCTTTTTTTGGTGAGGACTTTTTGGTTGGCTTTTTTTTTTTTTTTTTTGGTGAGCTTTTATTTTGTTTGTTTGTTTTGTCAGCATGATATTTGCTAATCCTTTGAATCCATTCAAGTTGAATTTGTACTTAATGGGCTTCTTTAAATTAGAATATTAGAAAAAATTCAAATTAATTTATAAAAATCTGAATCACAATGACACAATGTATGGTCACATATGCAAAGTTATCAGTAGGTTTTGAAACACAAATTTATTCTAGTTATACTATAATTGTGTTTCACATTTCACAGTGAGTCTAACCTCATTGTTAGAAGTTATATTTACTCTCCACATAAGTAGCCTTATTAGCTTTCACACATATAGCTAACCAGCCGATAGTCTTTTGATGTATACAAACTACAGAGAATTTCTGCATTACTAATTCCTCATGTACAAATATTTTGACTTAAATAATTTTTTATTATGTATTTCTTTAAACTTTATTTATGTTTCTTTATGAGTAGAAATTGTCTTTTTTTCATACTTGTAAGTGGAGGGTACTCATTGTTAATCTGGCACACAACACGTATCTCTGTAGACTGAGTTTCATCCCATTAATTCATACTGACTTCGTTTACCTTCCCTCTTTTTTGCCAACTCCAAGCTCATCAGCAAACCCTATGGCTGTATCTTTCAAATCCACACACAATTTTATCATTTTTACCAGCTGCCATATTAACACCTTAGTCCAAATCACCATCGTCACTGTCTTACAATAGCCTCCTAACTGCATTCGTTGCTACCACCCTTGGACTTCAACAGTCTTTTGCACAATGGCCTGAGTAATCCTTTAACAACATAACTCATGTCACTTTACTGCTTAAAATATTTTAATGGCTTCTCATTTTTTTTTGTGAATAACAGTCCAGTTTTCTACCAGTTACAGCAGTAAATGGCCCCAACTTTTAGACAAATTCTTTGTATTCTAGTTCCTCCCCTAATTGATGAAATGGGATAATTTTTCCAGTTACATTTCTTTTTCTTTTAACAAAATCATAAAAGAAAAAATCCAACAATATTGATTGTAGGAAACAAAGTTGGCAACTAAAACTAGTAATTAATGATACAGTCTCAATTCATCAGTATGAAAAGTAACATCAGACATAAGTTATATCATGTCATTCTTCTTCAGTCAAACCACTAGCTACTGTGAATATTAAAATTTATATCTTTTAAATTTCAGTGAACACTCTGGACCTCATTTTCTTTTTATTTAAGACATAATAACTTCTGGATTATTTTTAAATTTCCTTCATAGGTCACTGTTCCATTACTATGCATGTGAAATATTTCAGGTTAAATCTTATATTTACTAGAATTAAAAATAGAGTAATAGTATGTCTTTAATAGTACCAGAAGCAGAATGATGGAATAGAAAACAATTTTAAAAATCACAGTGTACTCTTTATTTTATGGAAAACATAAGAGGGAAACAAAAAAATTGAGGACTCAGTATAAAAATAAACATGGATTTTTAAATATAATCAACAATTGCTTCCAGAAAGTCAAGCTCTAAGTCTGGAGCTTATATGTAAGGCTGTGTGTTTTTCAACCTTATGGATGAAACTCTTACCATGTCATCATACTGGTGTCCACTAATCCAAAATAAATACTGATATTATTATATGTTAGTAAATCATTGCATATAAATATATCTTGATGTTCATGCATAGCAGAAAATAGAGCATTAAAGAAAATCTGAGCATAAAAATTGTTCTTAATTGCATAAATTTCAAGTGCTTATGGAGCAATGTTTTCCAAGTATAAAGGCTCTATCCACTTTTGGTTGGAATCATTTTTTACAACTGAAGCCCCTTTTGTCAGCCATTGTTGAAATCCATCCTGTCAAATAATTCTCCTTTAAAAGTGGCTCATTAAATATTCATATTCTTATACCATAGGAACTCTTTTCTATTTGTATTTGATTAAATCATATTCAAGTAATACCTCCTATGCCAGTAATCTGAAGATTTTCACCTGTGAGTTTCTTTAGTATATACAAGGAGATATGAGATTTGCAAAAGCAATGCTGTTGCTTATAGAAAATATATTTCATTCCTTAGTCTCTCAATGGTTTGAAATTCATTCTGTCATGCAAATCCTGAGGTTAAAATCCTATTTAAAGTTCACATTTGAGTTTATAATGGTTCTGCTTCTGTGTTGAATTATATTTAATAAGAATGCAAAATACAAAGAACACATAACCTTTTACATCTAAAACAGATTACATAATATTTGTAATTAATAAGCATCACTCCATGAGGAAATGGCATTCTGCATGACAATTTTATAGCATCATTAATATCAATGCTAAATGTCAAAGTCCCCAAATGTCAAAGCATTTTTTTTTAAACTTACAAATACTGTTGTTATAACAAATGGTGTAGCACCTGTGAATTGATAATAAAGTCATCCTGGGATTTGGAAAAGAATTCACAAGCACATAATTGAAGGAGTTAAATCATCATTGCAACTTATATGGAAATTCTTTGAATATTGATATTGTATTTGAAAAAGTTGAGCTTTCAGCTGAGCCAGTAATATCAGCTTAGGATCAGTTAGGATATTGTGATGTGTACATATTTGTTTTGCTGGTCAGAGATAAGACTGACCTAACAATCTGCTGAGTATGGATTCAAGTCAAACTGCCAAGCTTCGACAGTTGTAGCTAATAGTTTTGCTGAATGAGTGCTCAGTTGGAAAAGAGACAAAGTTAATCTATGTTTAGTACTTCATTGTTGTACATTCCTTTGCTTCAATAACAGAACCTTAACTACATTAATACATGTCTCCTGTTCATTCTCTAATGTAGACCGTTCTGTCATTCTTTTCAAATACTCCTGCCAAGAGGAAACATTAATGTTTCTCATGCCACCCACACTCTTCTCAGTCTCAAAAACTGTTCTGCCACCTCTCTCCTGGCAAATAGTCTCTCTTTTGAAGATCTTCTATGATGTAACAAACAACCTCTAACATCACAAGGAATTTTGTGACCTACCTTCCTTCCTTCCTTCCTTCCTTCCTTCCTTCCTTCCTTCCTTCCTTCCTTCCTTCCTTCCTCCCTCCCCCCTCCCTCCCTCCCTCCCTCCCTCCCTCCCTCCCTCCCTCCCTCCCTCCCCCCTCCCTCCCTCCCTCCCTCCCTCCCTCCCTCCCTCCCTCCCTCCCTCCCTCCTTCCTTCCTTCCTTCCTTCCTTCCTTCCTTCCTTCCTTCCTTCCTTCCTTCCTCCCTTATTCCTTCCTTCCTTCCTTCCTTCCTTCCTTCCTTCCTTCCTTCCTTCCTTCCTTCCTTCCTTCCAAAGGTTTTAAATTATTATTTTGTGTCAGGCACAAGGCCAGATACTAGTAATAAAACATTGAGTGATATACAGTTTCCGTTTTCAAGATTTTAGCCTCTAGCCTGTTTCTTGTCACTATTTTTGGAAGATCCATCATTCACATTCAAGTGTCTTCTGTAATCCTGGTTCCCAGCTTCCTTAAAGTTTAATAACTTCTCTTGACACTTTAGTTTTATTTTTCATTCCCACTATCCACATCCTTGTTTAGAATATCATCTTTTGCTAAGTTCTTCAAAGTTTACCTAAGTTACCCCATCTCCATAAAACATTGTTGAATTTCAGCTCTTAAACCCTGTAGCATTTTCTATATATTTTATCAAAAGATGCATGCCTGAGTTAAACAAATAACCATTAAATGACTACTTTTTACTAGGAAAATATTTACTTTCAATATTGACTTGAATGCTTATAGTGAACTTCCCATATGCAGTTCTGCCTTGCAGAGATTCTTGCTAACTATTCAATTAATATTTCTATGTCTATCTTGTTTAATATAGTCCTAATGGTGTTACTGATAGCACCACCCATTAAGTTTGTTAATATGCCTAGAATAGTACAAATGACTCTAAAACAAGATTTTATCCCTTGCATCAAGTGAAATAGATAACTAAATTTTCATTAAAATAATCAAAATTATCATTGTCACACAAATATTTTACCCATATAATGAAATGAATATAAAATCTACTGGTACATTTATCATAGTAATATATAGTCACCACAAAAGGCAGCATTATAATGTTGGGAAGAACGATATTTGATTTTTAAATTTCTGCTGTCAAATGTTCCAGATCAATGAACACTGGCTATGACAGAGTGTCCCAAATAGCCTTTGTCTCTCACATGATTCTATAGAATTTTCAAGTCTGTAACAAAAGTCTGAGGAATCTTTGTCTTCTCTTCTCAAAGCCTCCTTAGTGATGACTTGTACATTATTACTCCCGAAAATCACAAGCCTCCTTTCCTTTGTTCATCAAAGTAGATATAATAAACTACTCACAAAGAAAATTAATGAAAATCATTCAAAAAGTATATTCTTAAGAAAGATAATAGCTGCCATCAAAGTTCAGAAAAAAGAAACTAGATACTCTTAAATTGCTACTTCAATAGGACACAATCCTTAAAAATTTGACAATCTAAAGAACTGTAAAATATTTTCCTTCTGAAACTAATAGGGAATAAGTTGCTTCAAAATGAAACAAAAAAATTTATTTCTAAGATAAGAAAGAAACCTAAAAAAAACACTAGGACTGATTCTAAGCCTTTTGCTATGGTATACTCTTTATGATATTTATATGCAAGCTTATTTTTCCCTGTTTAAAATTACTGCTGTTCACATGTTGCAAGTTAAGTAAGCTCATTTTTTTCTCTATACATTTACATTTAATTATACAGTGAATTATTAAATCATTTGTCCACGGCCATACAACAAAAAGATTATACATTTAACATGTATTTTAAAGCACTTACATCCAGTCTTTCAGCATGGACTGTCATGGGCAAAATTAAGCTAGTCTCATCAAGCGGTTCCTGGTGGGCAGAGGACCAAGATTGCCCTGTGCTGGGTCTGATTCCTTTGGCTGGAATCCCAGATATGGTTTTTTGTGTGTGAAAACAACAAGGCTTTGAGAAAACAGTTGAACGGGTAGAAGAGAAAAAGTTGTATGAACCTTCGGTATGTGAGGTAGCCAATTAGAGAGGCAGAATATTAGTTCCCTAACTAGATATGAAAGTTACTCTAAATTAATAGGCTTTTGTTGACTTATTTCATAATATATAATTGTGCAAATGAAAAAATACAGCTTGGGTCATAAGCAGCTATTACTGTCTACTACTAAATAATAAAGAAATGTGGTAATGTCTAGGTATGATAACAGATGTTAGAAGCTCCTGAAAATATAACAGTAATAGAATATGAGCACATGTTGAATTTTTCAAAAAGTTGCAACTTAATGGTAGATTTTCATTTTTAATGTTCTTTGAATTCATTCTGCCAAAGTGATAGAACAGATATAGATTTAAATCAAACAACTGAGATTAAAACAACCTGAGCAAACAGGACTTGAAGTTTCTGCTCATCTACGAAGGGAGCTAGAAGGAGTGTGTTGCCATCCTTATAATGACAACAAAACAGCATTATAATCTGAAAGTTCACAACTTTCCTTGGGCTCATCAGAGAGCTAAGGTTGCAGGGCAACCAACTAGCATGTAATGTAAGAGAGAACCACCTGAAGAGAGATACATGATGTGAACATTTTCTTACTTGGTACTGAAATAGTCAATCTGACACCAGTAAGGAAAATTCAGCAAGATTAGCTCACAAGTTGATGGAAACTGATTGTGGGCAAGGGGAAGAGTGTGGAGACCCTGAGGGCTGCAAATATAAAGAGTGTGGCTTTTTGCAGGCTTTTTTTGCCATCACTCTCCCTTGGTAAGATTCCTTAAGAAAACTCCCTTTATGGTGTTTGGATTAAGAGAACAGCAGCTGCTGGTGAAGAGAGACTAAATTATGTCCAAACCATTCCATTCTTCACCTTCTTATTGTTGGGAATGGTTTTTCATGAGTTTCTCTGCATCTTGCAAGTAGAGGCACTGATAACAGATAGCCTTTGGTTTGGACTATTTTCCAATAAAATCTATAGTGAACAGCCTTAGAAGATAGAAATGATGTCTCCCTCAGGAGCTGAAGGCAAAGGTTCCTACTGGGGCAAAGATTGGGCATGTTTGCTTGCAGACCCTTATACAACTATCTCTTCCTAGGTTTCAAGTTCCTTACCTGTGGCACCTCGCCTAATACTGCAGTATCCCATGGGACTGGGGTGGAGGAGTGGAGCAAAGGGAATTGATGTGGACATGGAGTTCATTCTGCTTGGTCTCTTGTGAGTAAGCCAGTCTTTTGTCTTTGACCCTGGGTTTTCATATTTTCTGCCAGCATCCATGAAAGTGAGGTGATATAGCCTGTTAGCTTTAGGTAGGGTACAAGATTTTTCAGTTTTTGACACATCCCTCAGGAACAAAATCAGTAATTTATAGAGTAAAGGAAACATAACTTGTAGCTCGAAAGAGTCTGGTAAAAACATATTGGAGCTTAATGAAGTAAATGAAAGAAGTGTTTCACCCTGAAGGAAGATCAGAAATATATGTTGGGCCTAGAGCTTTAGCTAAGGAAGATTCAGGACTCCTGAGAAGGCCACAGCCCTGACGCCTAGGACTATAGTGCCTGCGGAAGCCTGAGGCTCAATCATCACAGCAGAGGATCACTCCCTGCTCTAAGCTAACACACAGCAAATCTCAGGTAAGCTACAACACTGCCAGGAGAGTTGCAAGTGCACGGCACACAGACCAAAGCAAGGACTTAAAGCTGAAGATGAAGATGACTGAGAAACAGTCTGGCGAATGTACCCACACCCTATAATAATGGTAAACAGAGGACCTTAAAACCTGTGCTGCACTGAGGATAACAATATTAGCCATACACCTAAAACCCAAGCACATTCCTTACAGGATTACCTCCAACCTTCACACTATAAGATTCGATGGAAGAATGATGTGTCCTTTTTAAAGCACAAAATATATTTACCTTAGTCTCTTCTACACAAGATGTCCAGCTTTAGAAAAACTTATAAACAAAGCATATTAAAAAGCAAGGAAACCTAATTTCAAGAAACATAATCCTCAGCACAACAACATATATAAGGAACAGATTTTGGAACTAATAGAATTGTAAACAACTGTGATTAACAAGTTAAATCCTCAGATAGTAAAGATGGGCAGCATGAAAGATCAGGTGGATAACTTAGACAAAGAGATGAAAACTATAAGAATAACAGTAAAAAATACAAAATATGAAAACCACAGTAACAGAGGTAAAGAAGGCCTTCAGTGACTCTGTCACTGACTGGACCTAGACTAAGAAAGAATCAGTCAAGTTTAAGAAAGATCCCAGAAGGACAAGAGACAGAGAATGAGGCAGACATATTTGAAATATAGTAGTTAAGTATTTACCAAAATTAATGACAGAGAATTCTCACAAATTAAATAAGCTCAGGGACACCAAGAAAAATGATCAGCAACAACAAAATATACTCATGTATTTCATATTCATTTTGCTTTAAACAAAGACTAACAAAACCTTGAGGGTGCACAGGGACAAAATTCACATGACAAATAGGCAAACAAAGATAATAATGATAAGTTGACTTCTCATCAAAATACATGCCAGTCATGAAATTTCAGGGAGAAAACAAAAATAAACAAACAAAAAAACCTGTCGACCCAGAATATCTAGAAAAAATACCTCAAAAATTAAGAAGAAATTAATACTGTCTTGGACCAACAAAATTTGAACAAGAACATTTACAGAAAGTTTTTCATGAAAATGCAATATGAAACCAAGACAGAATCTTAGATCAACATGAAGAGATTAAAACACTAGAAATGAAATAAAGTTAACTTAAAAAATTTTAATCACTCTTAAAGGCAAGTGACTTTACAAAATCATTACAAATTTATTGTAAGCTTGTAGCATTTGTGAAAGTAAAAATATATGACAAAAAAAAGCACAACAGCCTGGCTGGTGTGTCTAAGTGGTCGCAGACCCACCTATGATCCTGGGGATCAAGGTTCGATTCCTTGTCAGAGCACATGCTCTGGTTGCAGGCTCAGTCCCCAGTAGGGGGTGTGCAGGATGCAGCCGATCAATGACGTCTCATCACTGATGTTTCTCTTTCCCTGTGACCCTCTCTCTTTCTTTCTCTGAAATCAATAAAGATATATTTTTTAAAAAAAATGGCACAACAAATGGGAAGTAAGAATTGGGAATATAGTGTAGTTTTTATTCAATGTAGAGTATATAGCCTTTATACTTTATGTCAGAGGTATAATATTTTTTAAAAATATATCTATTTCAGAGAAAGAGGAAGGGAGAGGAAGAGAAAGATAGAAACATCAATGATGAGAGTCATTGATCTGCTGCCTCTTGCACACCCTTTGCTGGGAATCGAGCCCACAACTCAGGCATGTGCCTTGACCAGGAATTGAACCATGATCTCCTGGATCATAGGTCTATGCTCAACCGCTGAGCCACACCAGCCAGATAAGGGGTATAATATTTTAATATAAACATTGATTAAATGAATACATATATTTTAAACCTTTGGAAAATTATTGAAAACATTTTTTTAAAAAAACTACAGCCCGGCCAGGCATGGCTCAGCGGTTGAGCATCGACCTGGGATCCAGGTGATAGGGGTTCGATTCCCGGCCAGAGCACATGCCTGGGTTATGGGCTTGATCAATGACTCTCGCATCATTGATGTTTCTATCTCTCTCTCCCCCTCTCCTTTCCTCTCTCTGAAATCAATAAAGATATATTAAAAAAATAAAAATAAAAATAAAAAGAGTATAAATAAAAAATACAATATATTAAGCCAGAGGGAACCAGTGAAAACAAGTAGCAAGATAGTAAACTTCAATGAAATTATATCAATATGCATATTTACTTAGAGTAGTATAAATCCACCAATTAAAAAACAAGTTTGTCAGACTTGATTTTTAAAAAGAAAAAATCAAGGCTGAATTATATACTGTCTAAAACAAACCCTATTTAAATATAAAAATTGGTAAAAATAAAATAATAAAATGAAGTATTAGAGTAGTCAAAATCTTAGAAGCATAAATTAAAAGAGGGTTGCAAGGAGCTGGGGGGTAAAAGGTATAGAGTTTCAGTTTAACAAGATAAAAAGAATTATAGAGGTGAATGATGGTTATATGATTGTACATTATAAATGTATTAAATATGAATTAATTGTTCACTTAAAAATGGTAAAGGTGACAAATTTTGTTATATATAATTACCACAATAAAAAATTTAAAAAGATGGAGAAATATATACCATTCTAACATTAACCAAAATAAAAGCTAAAATATCTTCATTGATATTAGAAAAATTTAACTGAAGAACAATGAGGATTAAGAATGAAAAGAAGTATTATGTAACAACATAGGGGTCAGCCCTGGCCTGTGGCTCAGTGGTTAGATTGTTGTCCTGTGCACTGAAGGCTCACTGGTTTCATTCCCTGTCAGGGCACATACCCAGGTTGCGAGTTTGATCCCCAGTCAAAGCGCATATGGGAGGCAACCAATCCATGTTTGCCTCTCTCTCCCTCTCCCTTCCTCTTTCTCTGGAATCAAAGAAAAACATATCCTCAAGTAAGGATTAGAAAACAAACCAAAAAAAACAACACATAAACAATATAGGGAGTCAAATCTCCAAGAAGACATAGAAACCCTAAATATTTATTTATCTAACAACATAACTTTAAAATAACATGAGATAACATGACATGCAATTCTATAACATCACATAATATCACATAACATGAGGCAAGAATTGTCAGAACTGAAAGGCAAAGTAGCCAAATACAAAGTTTTAGTTAGACTTCAACATTCTTCTTTCAGATATTGATTGAATAGAAGGCAGAACATTAGTGTATATATGGAAGACATAAACTCTATCAAGTGATATAACCTATCTGATACATGCAGAGAACTTCACCCAACAACAGCAGTATTATCAAGAACACATTGAATACTCTTTTGTAAGGACATGTAAATCATACACTGACATGGACCATATTCTAAGAACAAAATTCTTAAAAATATTAAAGAATAAGATGCATCCCAAAGATAATTTCTGAAAGAAATGGAATTAAGCTAAGAATTTATAACGAATACCTGGAGAAAACTAAAATATTTGCAAATTTAACCCCACACTTCTAAATAATCCATGGGTTAAAAAGGAAGTGTCAAGGGAAATAAAAAAATTGAGCTAATTGAAAACAAAAACAAACAGTATCAAAATTAATAAGCGGCATTATATCAGCACTCAGGTATAAATTTATCACACAAATGCTAAGATGAGAAAAGATAAAAATTTCTGATCATCTGAAAAGATATAATAAAAATAATTTGTTAAACTGGATATCTGTTCATGATAGAAACTCTGAGCAAATTTGGAATAGAAGGGAATCTACATTTAATACAATACTTCCTGGCAAAGATGGAATGCTTTGTTAGTAAGATAAGAAGGAAGATAGTAACGTCCTCCCTCATCATACAGATTCAACGTCACACTGGAATTCCTAACCAATGTAATAAAGCAAAATAAACAATGGACATACAGATGAGACATGAAAAAATCAATCTATATCTATTTACAGGAAGCACTGATACCAGAATAGCTTAGTGTTTAGGTTAACAAAATCAATGCCCCGAGACTTCCCTAAATGAAGTTGTCACTAAAAAATGTGTATGTTTAGTTATTTTTGCCATTTATCCCATGTCCTGAACTCTGAGAGATTTTGTATTCAGAATCAAAAGAACCCTCTGAGCACAAAGAAGAATCTGAAGATATGTTTTTGAGGACAAATTTTCTGTTAGACTCTGTTAGAATCTACTAGAAATTATAGTTGGTTGATATTTCTATAATATAAGGTCCTCAGTATTTTATGTGAATTTCTTTATAGAATCCATGATAAGGAAGTGAGCTCTGCTTGAAAACAAATTATAGAAATACAAATATAATATATACACTATATATAATATATATCATATATCATATATTATATTTGTATTTCCCCCATTCAGACCCTGATGAACATGGAGATTTGAATTTTCATTGTTTTCCAAGAATCATCACAGCAGTGACATCTCATCTCTATGTGAAAGCCTGAATAAAAACAAAAGTCTTTAATTTTTTGAGGAAACTCCATATTGCTTTCCATCTTGGCTGCACCAGTCTGTATCCTCACATTCCCTTTTCTCCACACCCTCGCTAGAGCTTGTCATTCACTGATAAAATTGAACTGCCATTTGACCCAGTGATCCCACTTCTAGGAATATATCCTGAGAAACCTGAAACACCAGTCAGAAAGAACTTATGCACCCCTATGTTCACAGCAGCACAGTTGACAATAGCTAAGATCTGGAAACAGCCCAAGTGCCCATCAGTAGATGAGTGGATAAAAAAGCTGTGGGACATTCACACCGTGGGATACTACGCAGCTGTAAAGAGGAAGGATCTCTTACCCTTTGGGGCAGTATGGAGGGGCCTGGAGAGGATTATGCTGAGTGAAATAAGCCAGTCAGAGAAAGACAAGTACCACATGACCTCACTTATATGTGGAATCTAATGAACAAGATAAACTGAACAAAATAGATCCAGAGATATAGAAGCATGGAACAGACGGAGGGATCTCAGAGGGAAGGTGGGGGTGGAGGAGTGGGTGGGGAGAGATTAATCAAAGATATTATATGTTTATAAGCATAACCCATGGACACAGACAAATAGGGAAAAAAAAGAAAAAAGAAAAAAAAGTGAAAAAGAAAAAAAATATCTACTTTCTGTTTCTGCAAAAAAAAAAAAAAAATGTTATTTATGAGCTGTGGAAGTCACAGTCTCCATAATCTGAGGCGAGGAGTGCAGTAAACTAAGAAGGTTCTTGAGAAAATCTATATGAAGAAAAGATTTCATCTTTTCAGGAACCTTCATTATCCCTTTACTCCTAAGCAATCCCAGCTACAGCCTCAGCAACACTTTGAAACTGAGTCTTAGAAATGGAATATTTCTAGTGATTAGGAACTTGCCTGACACTTTTCTATGCTTTGAGTTGCCTTGCAGAGCTTTGACTAAAGATATATTGAGCAAAATGGCTGTAAGGTGTCAGAAATTGAAAGGTGTTACATAAGGAATGACTTTTCTTACACACCTATTTTAAAGGCATATTTACCAGAGGACTTTAAAAATAGATCCATGCCACTTTTATCTGCTTAGATCGGATCCTATTGCAATGAGAAGCAGATATATCCTACAGAAATATTACTGCAAAATATTGCAAAATTTTACTACATCTTTAGATTTGAGCTATTACAAGGAATAATAATAATAAATACATAAAGCAGCTTAATGGATTTGTTTTTATTCATGGTGAAACATACCTAATTCAGAAGCATATATACAGAATCAAAAATGCGTAAATCTTCATTTAGTTATTGTCTTTCAGGTTAGGCCACTTTTGCTCACATTTAGTTGTTTGGAGATAGTTTAGAAGAGCCCACATGACAGTATTAATTTAATTTTTCATGCCAGATTTTTGTATCTAGAGCACAGAAATGATCATGATAACCATTATTTATTATTTTAATTAGTATACAATTAGACAGCTAGTGGCTAACAGAAAGAGGAAAGAAAAAATGTTGAATTTCGAATAAGAAATGTACATAAATTAATTTTCAAAAGCCCTGTCAAGAGTTCTTTTAAAAAAATTAAAAATGAGATTCACTGACTTCCTTCGAGAAAACAGTCAAGGATTCAATCACATCGGCAACACAACACACATATTCACGCACACATTCCATCTTAAATGTATCCACATAAAAACACATATAATGAGTTTTTCTGATTTATTTCCCTAAAAGTGCACTTCAGCCTTATTCTCCATGCCTGTCATCCTCTAGTCATGCCCCTTCCTGCCTCACAGCCTCCGCTCATAACGTTGCCCAATCTTTACCCTGCTAGTGCTCAATTAACAAGTCACTTACTGACAGAGGCATCATCTGACTTTCTGATTTAAACTATGTAACCCCCCGCCCTTCTTACCGTAGTTGGCCATTACTTATTCAGCTACCTATTTTTAAATACCGTTTTCACTCTCTAGATTGTGAGTTGCATCCTGATAAAATAACCTTGCACTTGATTAACCGTTTTGTGTGATTAGTGCAATTGGGTCTAGTACAATGGCTGGCACATAGACTGTGTTACCCTCTGCTTCCTGCTCTGGTTCATGTCGTACAACTCCTGCTTCTGCTCTCCCACCCCAACAAGTTCCTCGAACTGACCAATGGACGCCTACCCCAGGGCCTTTGCAGTTACTGTTTCAGGTGTTGTGAACCATGACTCGTGTGCATTTAGGTCTCTGTTTCTCTGCAACATCATCAGAGAAATCTCAATGGTCCATCCTTTCCAAAAGAGTTCCTTTACACAACCAATGTTTCCCAGCTTTACTGAGATATTATTGACACATTGTATGTTTCTTTTGTTCTAATTTCACACAGCTTTATCCTTTCTGCCACTGAGTATTTATTATTTTGCTTTTGTCTCTTTTCGATAGAATATAAACTTTTAAGAGTATTGACATTTGTCTTGTTTTATTTTAATTCATGTGTAATTTCCGAGCAACCATAAAGTTCTTAGTGAATACTGTTAAATGAATAAATAATTGTCCAACAAAGAGTTCTTTGAAATATGAATGAATACATTAATAAAATAATGCTGCATGAATTATTGAATTAAACCAACAATCAGGTTGTACAAGCAGTTTTTCTCTTTGGCAGGCAATAAGCTATACTAAGAAGAACAAACTTCCAAGTTCTATGTTTGAGTCTATTAAATATGCATCTATGCATAAAGTTTTATTGATATAGTCATAATATTCATACTATATTAGTCTATATTTTTATGCTATCACATATCTGTTTCATTAAAAAGGACCCTGAATTTTTGTAGGCCATCATATCCTGTCCAATATCATTTGTCAAGCATACAAGATCCTCTATAATTTGGCTATAATCTGTTCTCTTTATCTATATATTATATGAAAACCTCACATATCTCTTTTGAATCATCCAAAATCTTAAAAATCATGCTGACACCCAGCACCCACACCTTGGTTTCTAATATCATGCTCCAATAAAAGAAACTGGAGCTCTTTTTGAAATGACTTTTCCTAGGGCTGTGGCAGGGAATATAAGAGATGATCCTAGAGCATCTTGTAAGATCAGAAAGCAAGAAAATGTTCAACAAAAAAGTCACCATGATAATAGGAATATGTCAGGGGCCAAAAAAAGACTCCCAATGGCCAAAGCTGGAACTATTTTTGCAGCAAAACAAATTAAGTAGAATTGGATTATAACCAGAAGTGTAAAATAAATGTCCTTGAGTTCATAATGATTCACAGAAATGACTGAATAAATGGGGGAAAAGAGGCACTCTCTTGTGCAGAAAGATTTCAAGGCATTTATGCATCTACTCCACTCCGAAGGGAATAGAGCATAACTCTCTACTCCTTAAGTATATGCTGTATATAGGATTTCTTTCCACAGGGTACAGGATAAAAAGGGGGGGAAAGAATAACTTTACAGTGGAGAGGCCTGACAAACACTACCTCAGCCAAGTGATGAGGTTCACACCAATGTTTATAAGTCCCTCATCCAAGTGATTAAGGTCAACATCAACACTGATAAGTCATGTTACTAATATGTACCCCTAATATGATGTGATGAGAATGGCACTTTATCTCTGTGTCTTCCCCCAAACCCATAATCTCAGCCTAATCATGACAGAAACATAAAACAGAGAGGAACCAACCTACAAAATATCTGACTTGTACTCCTCAAAAACTGCCCAGGTCATCAAAAACCAGGAGTCTGAGAAGGGACCACAGTACAAAGAGGACAAGGAAACATGGTGTCTAAATGTAAAGGCCTAGATGAGACCTTTCTTTAGGTTGTTTTAGTTCTTTTAGTTTTACCTAATGTGCTTAAAAAGCACATTAGGTAAAACTAAAGGAACTAAAGAACCTAAATAAAGTATGAGTTTTATTTAATAAGAATGTATCAATATTTGTTTATTAGTAGTGACAAATGAACCATACCAATGTGAAATATTAACAATGGGAAACTGGGTATGATTATATGCAAACTATATCACCCTCACAACTTTCCTGTAATTCAAAAGTAAAACAAATATTAAAAGAAAGTAACTTATTCTGAGCCTACAGCTAGTATGTGATAAAACATTAAAAGGAATTTGAGGCCAGGCAGGGATTCAAAGCTTATCATTTCATCTATAAAGAAAGTGACACCAAAAACCTTTCCTAACTACCTGGAAAATTTTAATAAGCCTTTTATTTCTGACCATTTCTATGTAATGTGGACATTTTATTTTGACTTTTATTTGCCCATGTCAATTCCAAGGATGAGATAACACTAGGTAACAGTTTTATTATTAAAGTTATACAAAGCTTGATAGGTTAGTAAATTGATGTTTGAATAGTTCAGACATGGGCAACTATATTTAAAGAGGTATATTACCTTGGTGGTATTCACATATTGAATATTTCTAAATCAAATAATATTCCTTCTCTTGCCATATTTTTTATTCACACAATGATTTTTGAAAGGTCTATTAGTGGTTCTTATTCCTTTGAAGTAGAAACCTTTAATATCCTAGTTTGTTTTGGGGAGCTTGATTGTTATAAAACTATACATATAACGAACATTTAACTTTGTAAACTCAAATGTCCTTTACAGCTGAACTCTCTGTCACTCACCTCATTGGCATGAGCTATTAGAAAATCAGTTTTGTCCTTCAGAGCTTTGTACCAACTGTCTGTTTTACTTTGACCATGGGGACTTGATGACAATGTAGCATTTGACCAAGGAAACAATTTGTTCAATTCTATCCCTTCTTTGGAGAATTGCCTTGTTTCTTGTACTGGCAGGAGAGGAGAACACTGACAGGGTGATATTGAATCAGACCCTAAGCCAGCCAGTTTGGTCATTAGCTTATGTGCCAAACAACAGCTTCACATTTTGGCCTGAAAACAAAGAAATATTTTTTAGCCTCTAGTGCCAAAGTTCTTTAATAATGTATCCTGCTCCTCCTTATCATCATCACTTTACCACTGCAGAGATGCCACTTTAATAAGCTTTCAATTTTATATTACTCTCTAAAAAGTTTGGCTCTAATTAATCATAATAAATATAATTAAATTTAAGAAGTATTATGTCTAAGAGTTTTTACAGTTAACTTCTTTTAGTAAGGTTTTCATCATCTGGAGCCTATAATTTATTTTTAATGCAGGCATTTTGTTATTTAAAATATATTTATAAAATTACTAAAGATGACAACAATAAAAAACAAAATGCTAAGTGATATTCACAAGATTCATATGAACCCTTACATTTTCTTAAAGGTTTTCCTGAATTTATTTATGCATTTAGTTTCAATAGGAGACAGACCTATATGAAAATGCAAGTCCATTAATTTTTAAGATGTGGAGTTTATTTTTCTTTTCTATTTTAAGAAATTCTTAATATAAAGAGTTACCATTGGCATAATAATGTGAGAAACTTTGCAAACAATGTTTTAATCTGTTTGGCAATGTACCACTTTACATCTAAACCTCCATGCCAGAATGTTAATGCTTCTGTGCTTGTAGTGATCTCTTTTAATTTGTCATAATGGCAGAAGCAAACCTGTTAGCGTGTAATGAATGGTTTTTTGCTATGTAACAAGCCGTAATGCTCTAACCTTGTTCTATCTGTCTGCTAAACCATTGATAGCCACTAATTCATACCGTTCAGTTTTGTTGTTTTTGCGATGTCACATCGTGGTGTTTTGCTGTAGAGGAACACACACATCACAGGTTCATTTTCATGTAACTGAAATGTTCCATATTCACTTCATTATAGCTGTTAGAGGCTAGTCCTCTGGATTATAACAGATTTGTAAGGAAGTTCAAGATATTTATTGTACTAAAATTTTTTCCATTGATTAAACACATGCAATGTTTTTACTTCTATTATTAGAAACTCTATTAATTAGTTGAATGATCGTAATGGAAGATGTGATGCACTTATACTTACTTTTATATTTATCTATGCTTTTTGTTTTTTAATCTTCACCCAAGAATATGTTGGTTTTTTTAATTGATTTTAGAGAAAGAAGAAGGGAGAGGGAGAGAAAGAGAGAGAGTAACATTGATGTGAGAGAGAAATATTGATCAGATGTCTCCAGTACACTCCAGACCTGGATCGGATCTGCACCCGGGGTATGTGCCCTGACTGGAATTGAACCAGCCACCCCTTGGTGCAAGGGACAACATTCCAACCAACTGAGCCACACAGCCAGGGCTGATTTATTTTTATACATGAGCAAAGACTAAAGTTTATGGCCATTTCCCCCTCCCAAAAAATGATTAAGTTATTTAGTTATTCTTTCAGTCATTCATCAGCAGCATCACCTGTGTTTCTATAGCGCTTTAGAGTTGACATTTTTCAAAAGCAGTTTAGACATTTGGTCCTCACAAAGTTTTCCTAGCCAAGTGCCAAAGTAGTAACTGGGTTCAAACTACCTGAATTAATCTTTTCATTATATGTTGCCTCTTTTCAGAAGAATCTTTGGAATATGTCACATATATCACTTTCATATCTAGTTTTTATTAGGGTGATTTGTAGGCAACTAAAATAAGTAAAGTAAAAAAAGTTTTATATAGTTCTTCTGTATAATATTTCACACTAGGGACATTTTGACTGCCAATAGTTACTCTACTAAGTTGATGCTGCTGGATTTCACACATATCAAGGCATACTTAAACTCATTTTATATTTAAAAAGCATGACATACAAATGTATCCCAACCCACCATATTTAAGATTATGTTAACATATAAATCAATGGTTGACCAACTTAGTTACATATTAGAATCAACTGTAAAGTTTTTAAAAAGATAGAGATGACTAGGTCCAGACCTGTGGAGTTAAAAACTGGAGGAGGAATTGAACAGCTAGAAAGAGAGAGAAATATTGTCAAAGCAAAAGTTGTACTATATATGCACCCATATGCTCATTGTAGCATTATTCAAGGTGGCCAGGAGTAAAAACAACTGAAGTATCCTTCAATAGATGATTGGATTAAGAAAATATACATATACATACATATATTATATATATACATATATATATATACACACACACATATATATACACATACACCACATTTTCATTGTATATATAATGAAATACTACTCAGACATAAGAAAAGAGAAATACTGACATGGGTGGATCTTGAGAATATCATGCTAAATGAAATAAGTCAGATGGAAAAAGTCAAGAACCGTGTGATTTGATTTATATGTGGGATATAAAACTGAAAGCAAGAAATGAACAAACAATAAACAAACAAACAATAATGCATAGACATAGACAACTGTACAGTAGTTACCAGAGGGAAAGGTGGTGGGGGGTAGTAAAGGGTAAAGAAGGTCAAATATATGGTGACGAAAGAAGATTTGAATTTGGGTGGTGAACACACAGTGCAATATACAGATAATATATCATAGAATTTTACATTTGCAACTTATGTGAGTTTATTAAAATGTCACCCTAATAAATTTAATTAAATCTTAAAAAAGAGAAAAAACATTTCACAGTACAAAGTTAAACAGTTAAAGAAGACTTTATTCAAAGATACTGGATGATGGGAAAGAGATCAAGCTCAACTCCACTGAAACAAAAATTAAGAGAATTTTAAAGAGCTAAATTGGTGAAAATTGTAGGACATCGGCATTTGCTCTTTGACTTTGCCCAGGGAAAAAGTACACTTCCTCATATTCATACAAGAATAGTTTTGAAACTTGGAGCAAGGCACCCACAAATGTTAAGCTCCTACCATCCTGCTGAGACTGGAATATAGGGGTACTGACTTCCTTGATGATTACATTCAAAAGAGCTGGCTTTTAGGTCCTTGAGAAAGACATTCCTGTTTTATAAAACTGCAAAAAGGATATATGGAGGTTATAACCCAGTGAGTATTTCATAGATTATAAGGAAAACAAATAATATAAAGGCTCAGGATAAAGAATTCAAGGAAGTTATTTAAAACTAAAAGACTACCCTTTTGGCTCCCTGAGCAGCACCACAGTGGTGGGTAAGAACAAGTGCCTTACAAAAGACGGCAAAAAGGGAGCCAAGAAGAAAGTAGTTGATCCATTTTCTAAAAAAGATTGGTATCATGTAAAAGCACCAGCTGTGTTCAATATAAGACATATTGGAAAAACACTAGTCACCAAGAAGCATTGGAAAAACATTTGTCACAAGGGACAAAAATCACATCTGATGGTCTCAAGGGTAGTGTTTTTGAAGTGACCCTAGCTGATCTGCAGAATGAGGAAGCTGCATTTAGAAAATTCAAGGTAATTACAGAAGATGTTCAGGGCAAATACTGCCTGACTAATTTCCATGGCACAGATCTTACCCGTGACAAAATGTGCTCCATGGTCAAAAAAATGGCAGACTATAATTGAAGCTCATGATGTCAGGACTACCAATGGATATTTGCTTCATCTATTCTGTGTTGGTTTTACTAAAATATGCAACAATCATATTTGGAAGTCCTCTTATGCTCAGCCTCAACAGGTTTGTCAAATCTGGAAGAAAATGATGGAAATCATGACCTGAGAAGTGCAGACAAATGACTTGAAAGAAGTGATCAATAAATTGATTCCAGACAGCACTGGAAAAGACATAGAAAAGGCTTTCAAATCCATTTATCTACACCATGATGTCTTTGTTAGAAAAGTCAAAATGCTGAAGAAGCCCAAGTTTGAATTGGGAAAACTCATGGAGCTTCCTGGTGAAGTTAGAGGTTCTGGAAAAGCTGCTGGGGATGAGACAGGTGCTAAAGTTGAATAAGCTGATGGATTTGAACCCCCAGTCCAATAATCTGTTTAAAATTCAGACATTTAATGGTGATAAATAAAAAATCTTATTTGTGATAAAAATGAAACAAAAAAATACACTAAAAGACTATATTATGACTTACTTTAAACATTTTTAGTTTTATTCTGAGGAATATTTACTAAATTTTTCAAGTTCTTGTTCTTTATTCCTATTAAAGTATTAAATTTCACATTTTTAGACTCTTCCATTTCATATATTGTGGGACTGAAATCTTAAAAGCCCTCTGGCACTTAATAAACCTAACATTTATTTGTAATAAATTAAAAATCAGTACCTTAAGAAAATGAAACAGTTAATATGTGTCACTAATCAAACAATTCACTACTGATAAATGACCCACTAAGCCTGAAGAAACAAGCAAATGTGTCCAATAAGGTGACCACATTTGTACATCATTAATATTTTAATGGTTCAGTCAATATCAGGCATTTTTATAGGAAAATAAATCTGCTTCTCCTCTTAAGCCATAGGGGTTTTCAAAAAATGCTTTTGCATTTATTAATTGTCCTGGTGAAGTAAAATGGGGTTATATATATATAAAACCATATATATATATATATAATGTCACATGTAGTCAAAATATTTAGAAATATAGAACTGTATAAAAAGCTTAAGTGATCATTTAAAGAGTGAGTACAAATTTACAAATGAAGAAAAATAGTAAGGTCATTTTGTGTGTGTGTGTGTGTGTGTGTGTGAATAATTGAAAGATAGACAAACATGTATTTTTTCTTTTCATAATGCTCTAAATATAAAGCTAAATTAATGTGATGATTCAGGCTCTAGATTACAGGTTCTTCAAATTATCTTAATATGTATGTGTTTCCTGTTACCAATAATGAAAAAGAGAAGAGGAAGGTAGAGGCACTTTGATACTTTGTTAGTTAAAAAATTGAGTCTCCAATGACTCCTTCTTGGTTGCCCCAGTCATTATGGCTCTTATGAGGAACTTAAATATTATCATGGAGGGACCTGGAGAGTATTGTGCTAAGTGAAATAAGCCAGTCAGAGAAAGATAAGTATCACATGATCTTACTTCTATGAGGAATCTAATGAACAAAATAAAATGCTGAAGAAAACAGATACGGAGACATTGAAACATGCAACACACTGATGTATTTTAGAGGAGGGTGGGAGGAAAGATTAACCATAGGTTATATATACATAACCTATGGGCATACAATAGTGTGGGGAAGGCCTGGAGAGGGGGCAGGAGTGTGGTGGAGGAGGTCAATGGGGAGAAAAAAGAGGGACATCTGTAATACTTTCAACAATAAAGGTTAAAAAAATAAAAAATATATATATTATTTGTGAATGGCTCAGGGAACACTTACAGATGTTGCAATTGAGGAAGCAACACCGAAATGCCATAACCCCCTGCATTCCATATTTTAATTAAGGTTCACTTGATGTGTACATTCTATAGGTTTGAGCAAATGTATAATGACATATATCCATCATTATGGTATCAAACAAACATTTTCACTGCCCTAAAAATCCTCTCTTCTCCACTTATTCATCCCTTTCCTCACCCTCAACCTCTGGTAACCACTAGGATTTTTACTATCCCCAAAGTTCTGCTTTTTCCATAATGTCATACAAATTGGAATCATACCATAAGTAGGCTTTGCAGATTAGTTTTTTTCACTTGGTTCATTCAAATTCATTCAAATTTACTTTTTAGAGCAGCTTTAGGTTCACAGCAAACTTGAGAGAGTTACAGAGGTGATATTAGTTTTAATTGGGAAAAACAGGGTCTCAATCACAAGTCAGTTAATGAACAACTTTGACTCACATCTTTCCAGTCTTCTTGTTGCTCCTCCTCAAAGCTTTTGTTTGTTTGTTTGTTTGTTTGTTTGTTAAGGGACGATGCTTTCTCCATCTAAACCCTGGTTTAATTTTCCACATCTATCATGCTATATCTTCTTTTTAAACTAATGTTTTAATAGAGTTTATTTTATGCTGGTTATACATTTAATTTATGCCTTATTTAAAGATTTAGAAAGGACAACACACACATACATGAAGCAAGATATACCTTCCATTCTATTATGCCCATAACTGTGGGCATAACAGTTAAAAAGTAAATGGACAAAATACATGAAATAGCAATTTTCAGTTATTGGATATCAGACAACACAGGAAAATAGTGCCTCAGAGGAAAAAAAACCAAATAATATAAGCTCCATGTTTGCACCATTTTACTGCCTAAAACAGCAATTTTCAATGGGTGTGCTGCAAGAATTTTTAATACCTGACTATTTAGTCAGGGGCCCTGACCTCTTTTTCCTTAGACTGTCAAATAAAAAAATGATAATAACCAACACAACAATAGCCGTCTGGTGTGAATGAATCAAAAGTATATCTAGTTTTTTGGTCAGATCAGCAAAAACTATGATATAATTTTTGGTGTGACACAGAATTTTAGTAATTAGTTTATGTATGCCATGAGATGAAAATGGTTGAAAATTGCTGGCTTCAAGAAAGACCTAAGCCATAGAGGGATACTGGTATAGCCCAGTCAGCTCTCTGAGAAGAGAGGTGAAATTAGGAGTACCAGAATGCCAAAGTGGCTAGAATTTACAAGGCAAAGAACCAGGGAAGAGAAAGTTGAGCCAGATATCTGCAAAGGATCTCCTGGAGTCTTCATCTAGAAACTGAACAGCATGTGTATATAAAGAAGCTACCAGATATGGGGGAAAGGATCATCCAAAAATTCCTCTGAGGATTGGAAATAATCCGTGTTGCCACCAGCCAGAGTGGAAAGCCCTGGAATTCATGGAGCATCAAGAATACTCATTAGAAGAGTATAACAATACACAAGATTCATGCACCTATTACAGAGCTATAAAATATATGGAACAAAATCCCCCCAAAATAAAAGAGAAATACACTAATCCGTACCTGTAATTAGAGGTTTTACCACTCCTGTCAATAATTGATAGAAAATAATGAACAGAAAGTTAGTAAGGATTAGAAAACTTCAATAACAGTATAATCATACTTTACCTAATATATTGTTAAGGAGTTTTGTGTCTATGTTCATGAGCAATATTAATCTATAATTTTTATCTTTTTTGTACTATCTTTACCTTGTTTTGATATGTCTAATTCTGGCTTTATAAAATGAACTGGGAAGTCTTCTTTTTATACTTTTTGGAAGAAATTATGGAGAATTTGTGTTAATTCTTGTATAAGTATTAGATAGAATTCACCAGTAAGACCATATGGACCTGGGGATTTATTAGGGAGAATGTTAAAATTATGAGTTCAATTTTCTTTCATGGTGTTAGGAGGCTGTTCTAATGATCTATTTTATATTGGTAGAGTTGCAAGAGTTTGTCTTTTTTAAAGAATTAGACCATTTTGTCTAAGTTGTCAAATTTATGTTTGTAATATTTGTTTATAGATGATAGTATTCCTGTAGTATTCTTTTGATGTCTGGAGAGTTTATAGTGAATTCACTACTTTATTTCTGATATCGATAATTTGATTTTTCTCTTTTCCTATCTGTCTTACTAAATATTTGTCAATTTTATTGATTTTTTTCAAAGAACTAACTTTCATTGAGTTTATCAATTTTATTTTATCTACTTTTTAAAAAATTTATCTTTATTGTATTACAAATATCTCCTTTTCCCTCCATTGATCCCTTCCACTTTGTACCCCTCCCCCTAGGCCTTCACCTTACTATTGTCTGTGTCCATGGGTTATGCATATATACATATAAATTCTTATATTAGTCTCTCCCCACCCACCCCCTGCCTTCCCTCTGAGATTCATCAGTCTGTTCCATGCTTCTATGCCTCTGGATCTATTTTGTTCATTGGTTTATTTTGTCCATTAGCTTCCACATGTGAGTAAGATCATGTGACATTTGTCTTTCTCTGACTGGCTTATTTCGCTTAGCATAATACTCTCCAGGTCCTACCATGCTGTTCCACAGGGTAAGGGATCCTTCGTTTTTACAGCTGCATAGTATTCCATTGTGTAAATGTCCTAGAAGATGCTTGATATGATTTCAACCTTCTTGAACTTGTAGAGACTTGTTTCATGTCCTAACATGGTCTATCTTTGAGAATGTCCCATGTGCGCTTGAGGAGAATGCCTATTCTGAAGCTTTGTCATGGAATGTTCTGTAAATGTCAATTAAATCCATCTGATCTAAGGTGTCATTTAGAGTCACTGTTTCCTTGTTGATTTTTTGTCTGGAAGATCTACCTAGTAAAGTCAGTGGGGTGTTAAAGTTCTTTACTATGACTGTAATCCTGTGGATTTCTCCTTTAAAGTCCTCCAGAAGTTTGTGGGGGGTTTTCCAGCCTGTGTGAGTCTTTTGTTCTGAGATGGGTCTCTTGTAAACAACATATATTTGAGTCTTGTTTTTTTATCCATTCAGCTACCCCATGTCTTTTGATTGATATTATCAATTTTAAATTTCAATGATTTTTCCTTTTATCCTTTTTATTTATTCTGCTTTCTTTGTTTATTTTGCTCTTCTTTTTCTAGTTACTTGAGGTGGGAACTTCAATAATTGTTTTAAGACATTTCCTATTTTCTTATGTATGTATTTTCTACAATTATTTTCCCTGTCAGTACTCATTTTTGCTCTGCCTTAAAAGTTTTTAAATGTTGCATATTCATTTTCATTCAGTTTAATGTATTTTTATTTCACTTGAGGAGTTTTATTATGGCTTTATGAGCATGGAAGTCTAGGATTCTTACTTGCCCTTTGCTTTTGTGGATGAAGACAGAGCCAAAAGCTTTTTCTGCGCTGCTTGACTCGATTAGAACATTTGTGATTTCAGTAATTTGTGTTGCAGCTATCTCTTCCCTGGTCCTTCAGCTAGAGAGAAGAGCTTTTGTAGGGGAATTTTTTTGTCTGGGCCCTTGATGTTTTCAGGTTACTAGCTTGTTTAGATCTAAGACTAAGGTATATGAGGAAAAATATCTCCACAATTTTGGTGGTGTTGCTTGGGGCCCAAATTTCCTAGACAGTCTTACTTCTCTCTGTCTTTCAGAGTTTTATAGTTTATCTTTTTTGTTTTAAACAATATTTGGTTTACAATTTTGAAATATTTTCAATTCTTGAATATTGTTGAAATATTTTAACATTTTATAATTAATACCTAAAATTACTTTTCATTATAATGCTTTATTATTACATGCATCAGTTGCCTAATGACATTTTATGCTGTCATGTATTTGACAGCTGCAACTTCTGAAGACCTGCAGGGATGAAAACAGTATAATTTGTTATCATAGTCATTTTGCAAAGAGCTTTTGTGAATGATAAACAATATACATGAGAACAGAATGTAAAATCAGGTTCGGAAATATTTGTAGGTAAATGATAGCTATGAGCCCCAAAAGCAAAATAAATAACACTGGTAAGTTAAATATTTTAAAGGCAAAGAAATTAAGAGATAATTGATGGATTAAAGGCAAATAGTTAATAAATGTACAGACAAATATTTCAATTATATTAGCAAACAAAAGCCAACAATAATACTATGTATTCACTAGTTCTTTTGAAAGAAGTTTGTAGCTAATGCTGATGAGAATATTCTCTGAATGACATACTCACTTGTATTGTGAATTCAAATAAAAACCTGATAAAATACTTTTTAAAAGTATGTTAACACTATAAACGAATACTCTGAAAAATGTTTGCAAACTGACTTAGTATATCTACATATAACATGTCTATTTTAAGGATTAACATCATTGACTAGGATCCAGGAGATGGAGGTTGGATTCCAGGTCAGGGCACATGCCATGATTGGGGGCTCTATCCCCAGCAGGGGGTGTGCAGGAGGCAGCCAAGCAATGACTCATCATTGATGTCACTCTCTCTCTCTCTTCCCTTCCTCTCTCTAAAATCAATAGAAATATATTTTTTAAAAAGATACAACATCAATGAAAAAACTGAGTAGATTGTAAAATTCTGACACCTTTCTTAAAATATGTACTATTAAACTGTGTTAGAAAAGGTTGAAAATCACTGGCTTAAAAGAAGACCTAAGCCATAGAGGGACCCTGGTGGAGGCCAATCAGTTCTCTGAGATGAAGAGATGAAACTACGAGTACTGGAAAGCCAAAGTGGTTGATGCATATATAAGTTTGGTAAATATTGTGATAATTACTTTGGAAAATTAAAACATACAGTCAAATGACCCAGATAAGCCCCCCTTTTTAAAACAAATTTATTTATTTATTTATTTATTTATTTATTTATTTATTTTTGTATGTTAGACTGGACTGTGACTTTGCAAGTATATTGCTAGCATATCTACAGCACACTCCCAGGATAATGATTTCTGGATAAATGTGTTACAGCCTGCAGACAAGCTCACTTAGCACTCACTACAAAACCCTTCCCCTTAGCGTTATTTTGCCATTGTGGCTGAACTCTCAAGACAAAATCATGCTGATTCTTTAATGCAAAAGATTCACCATGTAACCTCACTTAAACCAAGCAGATGTATCATCATGAGACTCGGAAGGTAGAAGTGAGTAATGTGGTGTGGTAGCTACAGTCATGCACCACTTGCTGACACCATATGTTCTGATAAATGCATCATTAGGTGATTTCATCATGTGCTAACATCATAGAGTGTGCGTGCATAAACCTATGTGGCATAGCCTACTGCACACCTAGACTGTATGGTACACCCTACTGATCCTACACTACAAACCTGTATATCTTGTTACTATGCAAAGTAATTAGATTAAATTAAGCACAGGAGAAAATGATGCAATCAAGAGACCTGGTAAACAAAACATATGACAGTGCTGTCAGTGTAAGGCTGCATATTGTTTTGCAGCAAACTTTTTTTCATATAAGTAGAAAGAGAACACTCAAATAACAATAAAGGTACAGTAAAATAAATACGTAAACTAGTAATGTAAACATTTACTATCATTATCAATTATTATGTGCTGTACATTATTTATGGGCTATACTTCTTTTTTAAAGTTATTTGGAAAGCCACAGAGGGAGAAGTGAGCTATAGAATAAATGGGCTCAGGAAACAAGTTACAGGACCTTGGAGCTTATGAGAAAGAGAGAGAGAGGCCAGGAAAACACTGGGAGAAGGGCATGGGGAAAGGCTCAGGCATGCTCCAGAGAGCCACTAGGTGCTGCACTTTGACAGGACTGGCAGCGCAGTAGGTTTCTTCACACCAGCATCACCGCAAACAGGTGAATGATGCCTTGCGCTACAACATTATGACAGCTAGAATATTCCTAGGACAGTGATTTTCAACCTTTTGATCTCATGGAACACATAAACTAATTAGTAAAATCCTATTGCACACCTATTTTGCAGATTTGACAAAAAAGTTAGGTATAATTTTGACTCATTCGCACCAGACAGTTATTGTTGTATTGGCTGTTGTCATTTTTTTATTTGACAGTTTAAGGGAAAAGAGCTCAATGCCCATGACTAAATAGTCAGATATTGGATGTCTTAAAACTTCTTGTGGCACACCAATTGAAAATTGCTGCCCTAAGCAATAAGAATTGCTTTGGCTCCATTATAATCTATGGAACCACCATCATATACACAGCCCATCTTTTACTCAAATATCCTTACGCAGTGCATGGCTGTACATGAGAAGATGTGGTACGAGCACTTGATTTTCATAGGCAGCTCTAGCAAAGACTTTGTTCTTCTCTGGTGCTCTAGGAGTCAAGTACTAGTCACTGACTTAGTGGGGCTTCCACTAGAACTATCCCAGCTACAATTGGATACTTCTGGTTGCGTCATTCCAGGATTGCTGCATTGTTTTGTAAGGTTCACACATGCCCTTGACAAGGTATATATTCATAGGATTGCATCTGCTTAGAGGGAAATCTTCATATGAATTTGCTTATGGGCTTGTTGGGTCACATTCATTAGTAAAAATATAGCATCCAAACTTGTACACCTGGTCTTTCTAAAAGTTTTGTGAGCAAACTAGTACACTGTAGACTCTCCTTTTCTGTTTAGAATAATTACATTGGACTGTTGTCTGCAACTAAGGAGCCTAACTGAAATGAAACTCTTGCTCTTTTACTTTATACCTTGCAGTGATATTGCAACTCAATGTGACTCTCTTTGGCTTTACTTTTGTTCATGTGTGTGTGTTTCTAGTTTACCTATTTACAATATCTATACTGAAAGAAGCAGTCTACAAAATTGGAAGTGATTTTCTCAGTAGTTATTCTCTTTCCTGTAATTCAGGAAGAAAAACAAAAACACTCAATATAAAATATTGTGTAAACACTGACATATTCTCACATAGTTTTTCTAAATTAACTAATTTTCTTTGAAGTGAAACGAAGCATAAAATCCTATGTATGTGAGACCAGACAAAAAATAACTATTTTTCTCCAGGAAATACTTGTTTCAGTAAGATAGCTTGAGGAAGACAATAATTGTTAAAATATTTCATATGGAAAGACATGTAAGTAACAATAATTTTATGTTGACTTTTTTCTTTAATAAGAAATATCTTTAAAATTATCTAAGGCAATAGCCTAGAGATTAAGGTTCTTGTCTGTCTTTACAACACTCTCTCCCCAAAGCCTGGCAGATTTCCTAGCACTTGATAGATGTTTCAATACTCTTTATTTATTAAATAAATAGGATCAGTACATTACAGTGCTTGGACAATGTCCCATTAGAAAACAGAATCATTTTAAGCATGTGATTGCCACCAGAGTTATATTTTAAAGATCTTTTAGAAGGTTCTGTGGAAGCTGGATTTTAAATGATTAAGGAAAAAGATGGAGAAAAACATGAAGAAACATTCTAGCAGTGGTGAGTGCAACTCACATTTCTGCCTAGCTTACTTAGCCTGCTAAGATCTAAATAAAACTATCTTACAAAACCTCAAAACACCTTGTGGATTCCTGTTGACTTAAATTTCTCCCAGTTACCCTCGCCTCTGATTTTTTGCATCTACTGAATTTCCATTATTCATTCTATATCATATGGCTGATTTTTCATCTCTGCAATGATAGTGACTAAAATATTAAACACTGAGCCAGAGAAGCGGAACCATGTATGTGTATTTGTGTACATTGAAAGGGAGCAAAATTTGCCCCAAAATATGCCTCTTTGAGATATTATTATTTTTAATTAAATTTATTGGGATGACATTGGTTAATATGAGTATATAGATTTCAAGTGTACAATTCTATGATACATCACCTGTATATTGCATTGTGTGCTCTCCACTCAAAGTCAAATCATCTTCTTTCACCATGTGTTTGACCCCCTTTACCCTTCACCAACCCTCCACTGCCCTTCTCTCTGGTAACCACCATGCTGTTGTCTGTCTATGCCTTTCTGTTCTTTTCTTTTTCTTGTTTGTTCATTTGTTGCTTTCAATTTTATACCCCACATAAAGAAGATAGTATGGTCCTTAACTTTTTCTGACTTATTTCACTTAGCATAGCATTCTCAATGTCCAGAAAGCTCAGGAAGAAACTTTCACCTACCTGCAAATTGTCTTAAAGAATTTAAGACAGAATATTTGTTCTGAAAAGAACTATAACCATAGATAACCACAGCATAACCTAAACTAAGCGTGGTAGACAGAGTGGAGGATGGGACTTAGCAAGGCCCATTTAATCAAAATCCTCTATGCCCAGCCAGTATGGCTCAAGGGTTGAGCACCTACCTATGATCCAAGAGATCTAAGTTCGATTCCCAGTCTGGGCACATGCCCGGGTTCCGGGCTCAGTACCCAGTAGGAGGCTTGCAGGAAGCAGCGATTGATGACTCTCTCATCATTGATGTTTCTCTCTCTCTCTCTTTCTCTCTCTCTTTCCCTTCCTCTCTCTGAATTCAATAAAGACATAAACAAAAAAATCCTCTGTGACCCACTGTGTTTAGATACCCCAGCAAACCTTTGTTTACTAAACATTAACTCTTTATTTTTTATTGAATCCCTTATTTCTTATTGTAGTTCCAGACCCCTCCTTCTCCTTAGTCCAGAATGATATATATATACCTCATTTTACCTCACTGTCCTTGGAATTCTTCATGTTTATATAAATTTCTCATGCATAAATATTAAATTTTATTTTCCCCTGTTAATCTACCTTGTGTAATTTTAATTATTGGACTAGCCATAAGAACCAAGAGGGGGAGGGGGAAATTTTCTCTTCCCCACTGTATACATACTTATATAAAGGGATTCATTATAGGGAAGTGGATATATATGGTCATGGAATCATGGGCGATGGGTAACTAGTCCCTGTAAGGCTCTTGTTTCCACATCTGATGCTGGAACCAGACATTCATAAAGCATGCAGTCATTTAGGGAAGATAGATTTAAAGTGAGGAAGACCAGGGCAGGCTGAAACCTTCAAGAACAAGCTGAATTCCTGTAGGATGAACTAAAACCTGTTTCAGTTCTTGTTGCTTCTGACTTCAGTAGGGAGATTGTTCTGCAGAAGCCAGACCCCTTCATCACAGAACTGCACTCACATCTGTGGCCCAGAAGTCAGGGACACTGAAGGAGGTATCCAGAAGGCAGAGCAGGTGTCAGCTTAGCTGTTGCTTCTTATCAATAATCAGCAACAAAGTACCCAAGCTGAAAAATGTCTGCTGTTTCCCTTTTGCTCTCCAAATGTCTCAAGAATCTCCCTTGTGGCCCACCCTAACTGGGACCATACAGAAAAGTGAAATTTGTGAAATGCAGTCCTGCTTAGTCAATACTACATATTACAAAGATATCACACTTACAGATACAATTTATTCTTGATTGTCTCACCTCTCTCCCAAACAAATGGACTCATATGGAGCAGCTGTCCACAGTGGACTTTTATTAGAAATTTTTGGAAAATAACACATCAAGAATTCCTTAACCCTCTTACAGCAAGTTAGGTTCTCAGTTCCTTCTCTTTTACTTTTCTCATTAACATTCTTTGAACATTCATATCCATTCATAAACAATATCCTTCCCAGATCAAATAAGCACCCTTTATCAATTTTTGCATACATTTTATAAGTAGTTAAATCAATACTACAACATTTAGTATTAATTTTTGCAGCAACCATAACTTAAATAATGACTTAGAAAATTAAGCCTTTTCTCTATCCCTATAAAAAGAAATGTTCTCTTGACGATGCTAAATATAGTTATTAGTCAAGGTTGTCCAAGGAAAGGATATTTTTTTTAGATATCCCACAAAATAATCATTAGATGGCACAATAAAAAATGAAATACAAGAACAAGAATGCATTTGACAGACCAAATAGCCTTTATTCTTTGTCTTGAAATATTTTCTTCTTACTTACAACTTTCCTTTGGGAAAATCAGTCCTTGTTTCACATTCTTATTTAAATGTCCTAGAAAATGGTTATGATACCGGCTATAGACCAATTTGACTAGTTTATGCTCATAAAGATGGAACAGTGCTGTCATAAATCTAAGATCTGCCAAATGTTCTTATACAGTACTCTGCCACTTCCTATGATCTTCTATTATTTTTCTTTAAATATTTTATGTTCTTGACAGAAATCCAATAGTGCTTGCATGGTTTGATGGTGTTTTGTGTTTTCAAGGTCATTTGCAGTGGCTGATAGATCACAATCACCATAAATACACATTGGCAGTTTCGTATCTGTTACTATATAAAATTAGAATTGTTTTCAGTGTAATGTTGCTATTATATATGACTTTTCCTATAAACAGTTACTAAGGAATTTATTTCCTTTTTGGTATTTACTGTAAAACAGTAACTATTTCATTAAATTTATTTGGGTGACATTGGTTAATAATACTGTATAGGTTTCAAGTGTACATTTCTGTGACATATGATCTGTATATTGCATTGGGTGCCCACAACCTAAAGTCAAATCATGTTCTGTTACCATATATTTGACCCCCTTTACTACCCCCAAATTGGAAACATCAAAATCAATAGTTATAAACTAAAGCATTTTGATAGTTTAAGACAATATTTGAAATAAATTAAGTGGTAGGTGTTTAATCTCCAAAGAAGATGGATATATAGATATCAATATGGATATATATTATGCTTTTACAAGTATGTAAATGATGGTTTACATAAAGTAATTTAAATCATAGGAGTTTTAAACTCAGTTTGATATTTGTATAAACTAATAATCTTTGCCCTCTCATTGTGTGGATATATTTATGTTTTGTGGAGTCTTTCTTGTGCAAATCTATAAAAAAAAATGAAAGAGAAAACAAAATGTTTCTAAAGACCAGCCTCAGAGTCACAAACCATCTTGGCACTATTGGCTTCAAATTTTGGAAATATTTCCTATATTACCAAGTCTGACAGCAAAAACATACTTTTCATGGTACCTGTTAAAAATATATAGCAACTACTGTTCTGTGATTTTTATTTAAACTTCAATCTCATTCTAATACTATCCCACATTTTCAAATCTAAAACAAAACAAAGCAAAACAAAAAAACCTTTCTTTTAAAAAGAGTTTAACATTCTTATATACCTACCACCAAAACATTTTCTTTGGATTATTATGGTTCTCTGAAATTGCAAATATCTCATTTCAGTTAAAATATATAAAAATAAAATGCTCATAAGTACAACTTCTTTAGAAAGCAAGTGTTCTGGACTTGGTCCTGGGTGATTCAATTGTATTCTACCCTTGGGTGGACAATTGCCTCTTGTTATAAACTGAAGTATTTCCCGCCCATGTATGGAAGGATTTGACATTTTGAAAAAAATAATGCATATAAAATCTCTATCCTTAAAAAGAATGAGAGTAGGCATATGAAACAAATCTTTACTTTAAATTATTTCCAGACAATATGAGAAAATCATATACATGGCTATAGACACATGAACATATTAATTTAAAAGACCCATAAAATATTTAATTCATACATTACCCCCCCAAAAAAGATATGCATATTCTGATAACATGGTAAAGCAGATTTTTTATTATAAATATTAGTAGATTCTAAGAAAAAGTATTTTAATATTTAAACAATTTATATCACAGTTTTAATGGCTAGTACATACATACAATAATTAATGTGTAACTACAATAATTAGCAATTAGTGTTTAAAATACAACGACATTTTTATTTCTGTTGAAATGTAAAATTTTGTGAAATCATTAAACTGCCTCAAAGTGTCCAAAAGCCCAAACATATTAAATAGCAAGAAAACGGCCTATGAATAATTGAAGGTTCTGCAGTTTAAAAGATTATTTCAAAACATGAACAGAAATATATGCCATCTCTATTAGATGTCTCAAACAGCAGCACATTTATACATTTTTAAAGGGCCATTGTGGTTCCAACCGAAAGATGATTATGGGCTCTTCACCCCTATGTTTGTGTGAGTGAGAGGTAAGCACTTCTTCCCATAGACTCAGACTATCATTTGGTTTGATATTAGACTCTTCAGGGGCATAGTTTGGAGCTATTTGCAATTGCCACTTTGTTTCATAGGCTGCACAGGATCTTTATTCCAACTGCAAGGTACTGCATGCCAAATTAAATGCTGGCTTCTCTCTTGATAAACTGTGAGAGAAACAACAAGACGCTGAGACAGTGTCTTGACTAAGTGAAAAATCATTCTCTTTTGGACTATCATTATTTTTGTATAATTATCATATATACACATCCTCAAGCCTCAGTGAATAGTTAAGTTGTTATAGATAGATTCCTGTAGCTCAGTTATGAACCAGCACTCTATTCATTACTAATGAAAATGATATTTTGAATTCTTGGTACAAATTCTATTAGAATACATTACTAAAAGTAAGTTCCAACTATATGATTGACTTGCAAAAGACTGTCTTCATTAGAAGCCTATACCTGGCAATACCTAGCCCCACTGGTGGGATTTAATAGTTCATAAATTAGCAATTGTCACTGTTTTGACCTATATCGTTTATTTTTATTGCATTAAAAATTCTTGGCTTGTTGGGTTAGGTCATTAAACATTTATGCACTTAACCTCAGCACTAAAATCCATGATTTTTTGGCAGTCCTCAACAGACTACATAGCGCTTAATATTTTTGTCCTCATAAATTGGAATATAATTCAGTAATATAAATTACTTATCTAAAATTGATCTGACTCTGGAAGCTAACAAATTAGGCACCTCATTTAAATGAGTTACTGCCTAATATGTCAGAAGATTTCATTCATTTTCATGGTCTAATTACATCAATCAGTTGCATCCAGTAATTTTTAAAGTCAGCTTTCTATAAATTATAATATGTGGAGAACAAAATTACATCCATCAAATTATCAAAAGACCTACCTTTATAAACTGGTGTTCCAGAATTATGTCATAGCCATTTTATTTAATATGTAATTAAGAATCTATGTTAAGTTTGCCAATTTAAATTTATTTTTAAAGGCTTTACAGGTTCAGCAACAAAGAAAAATGCCGTAATAAGTCTATCTGGACATCACATTGAAACTTGTGATTATATATATATGTGTGTGTGTGTATATATATATATATATATATATATATATATATATATATAAATTTTACATTTCAACAGAGATACAAATATATATTTTTTATATATAAATATATATATTTAATCCTATATATATAGTTAATCCTTACCTGAGGATATTTTTTTTCCACTGATAATTAAAGAGCGTGGAAAGGAGAAAGGGAGTGAGAGAGAGAGAGAAACATTGATGTGAGAAAGACACATCAAATGTTTTCCTCCTGCACTCACCCCAACAAGGGCTGGGAATGGAACCTGCAACTCAGGTACCTGAGCTTGACTGGGAATCAAACCTGTGACCCTTCTGTGCACTGGCTGGTACTCTAACCACTGAGTCACACAGTCCAGGGCTATATTTTTAAATTTTATCTTCACCACAGACCAGTAATTTAGATTGGCAAATATCTTGATATTAGGACAAATGAAATAAAATTAAAAATACAAAACAAAAAACAAAACATCTCATGAAAGTTTTAAATGTCTTTACCAGCCTCTGCTTGAAAACCTCTCTTTACTTCTCTGGAAAGCTTTTCATTCTGCATGTGTGTATGCAATGCTCCTTTCTATCTTAATATCTTAATCAGAGCTATACTTGTCTAATTTCCATTGTTGCAAAAGGACTTGCAAGAGCAAGGCTGATAGAATAGATGTTGGCCACTTAGCAGGAACCCTCAAAGGTATATTTTTGGAAGAATCCATTCCAATTATTCTGAAACTGTCTTCTCTCCTTGTCACTCACAACAAATTTTACTATTACTTAACCCTTTTTCTCCTTCTTTATTTGGCCCCTCATTTATTTTTAATGAATTATCTTGTTTTCTTGTCTCAATAGCTAGATCATAAACTGTTCATTGGAAAGAGTAACTTTCTAGATCTAAGTGCACTGCACAGTGTTTAGACATAATAAGTGCTCAAAAATAGCTGTTGCACTAAAGAAAATACTTACCATGCATATATGTTTTCAATTTCTTTCATCTCTAGCTTACAGATGCCAGATAAAATATTTGACTTTTGATCAATATTTTCCTCACTTTTTTTGTAGTCTATGACTTCAGCTTCATTCTGGGGATATTCTATGGACTTAGAATGTTCTATGACCTAGGTTTTCTACCCTCACTGTGAAAGGCAGTGAAGCAGAACTACTACTATTGCTTATCATGCAAGATGTAAGGTTGTCAGTGTCCAAACAGGAATGGTTGTTTGGATACATGAAGGAAATAGCCACATGGTGAATATTGAGGTGAAGTTGAGTTTTTGGGTAAAGCAGTGAGACCAAGAACACAGTGGAGGGTTAAATGAAAAGTTATATGTTTATTAAGAAGAGTTTGTCATGGCTACTTTGGGTATGTTGTTTCCTTTTTTTCTCTTTTTGGAATTAGATTTTAGTAAAATAAAATGCAGAGCAGCAAATTTGGATGAGAGGAATGCAACGTGGAACAATTTGTTGTTTAAAAATGGAGCAAAAGCTACAAATGATGGGGAGGCTATATTATGCTACACTTTTCCGATGATAAAATGTTATTTCTTCTATGCTGAACTTTCTGAGAATGTGGGTATTTTTATATCAGTAAGGCATAACTTGTATTCCCAACACCATTCTCCTTTTATTTCTCACACCCTAATTTAAATTACATTTCCCTCCATAAGGAATATACTTGCTTAAGCAGGAACACTCACTGTCTGCTGCAGTGAGAATTCAGGAAGAGATTTGGGAATGTAAAGGCATAACTCACATAGCACTATAATATCCAAGGTGAACCAATGAGAGAGAAACATGGTTTTGTGTGTGTGTGTGTGTGTGTGTGTGTGTGTGTGTGTGTGTTTGAGTTCTCACTGGCAGCATTCTTTTTTTTTCTTTTTTTCTTTTTTGTTGTTTAAAATATTACAGATGTCCCTTTTTCTCCCCAATGACCCATTCCACCCCGTCCCAACCCTTTCCCAGCCCCTCTCCAAACCATTGTCCGTGTCCTTGGGTTGTAGATACATGCATATAAATTCGAAACACTGTTTTTTTAGAAAGGTTTCTTTTTTTGGCTAGACGTCAATCATGGAGTCTTTCTTAATTCATGTGAAATAATTTTTTTACTTGATGTTGTTTGCTTGATAATAAATCATTTGGGCAATTCTCTTTGCCTAGTGTGGAAGAGTACATAACTCGCTGAGAAAGGACACAACCCTCCAGCATGCCCAGTTTTGTGGGGGAAATCAAAGCTCTGTCTCTGAACTTCCTGTACTAAGAGAGTCCATCTTAGGGTCACAACTTGAAGCAGAGAGCATTTTGTAAACTTATTGAAGGAGCCATCCTCCTTAGCCTTTCAATGCTAAATATTACTTAGAAAGACCTCGTGAACAAATGTTAGCTTAGATATTGAGAATGAGGCATCTGCAATAAGACACTGATTGCCTAATACCAGAGATAAAGTATGAAACATAATATGTGCATAAGAAGTTATATAAGCCTGAAAGAAAAAGATTTCAACTGTGGTAGGCAGGATTCTGAGGATAACTTCCCTAAGATTCCCATGCCTGGGTTATTCAATGAAACATAAATCTTGATACTGCTGGGATTGAACTTCGCTCAGAGAAATAAGGTCATTGAGTAGATTATCTGACCTTAAAGTAGAAAATTATCCTGAGTTCTAGGAGTCTGATCGCAGAGACACTATCTGGAAAGTACAAATACACACCTGACACTTAAGTCTATATTCAATAACAAACTCTTTTATCAATTGAAAATACTTGGTCTTTTTGAAATACTTGAAACTATTCATCTTTTGAAATACTTGAAACTATTAATACATATCGCAAGTCTTTCTTTGTTTCGTTGCATTTATCTTGACCCTTTTCTCTCTTTCTGAAAGTACCTTTTTTCTTCACTATCTTCTGTTCTTTACACCTCTCTCTTTTAAAAATGATGCTTTCTAATTTATTTCTTATTTTCCACCCTCTATCTCAATGCATTTCCCTGGTTTCATGCACTTCTATGTCTTTACTTTGCACTTTACAAAAGTAAGCCAAATTAAATTGACACATCTTTAATTTTTACTGTTAAATCCAGACACACATTCCATCTTCCTGTTCTACATTGCCCCCTAGATTTTCCAGCATCGTGATAATTCGCCATGCTCCCAACCCCTTTTCCAATGCAATCAATTATTTCTCTTTACTTTCCAGTACTTACAAATGGAATTGTCTCTTAAGAAAATGACTAGAATCCTTTGCATGATCTTTGATGTTTTAAGAGTTTCTCTCTATCCAGTTATTTTTAAATTGGTATAGCATCAACCTCTACTACATCTCTCCTATGTAATTCTTCATTTCTATTCTGGTTTATTCTCTGTTAAAGATTACTGCAGACATTCTAACTATTCATATTTTGTTAACTCATCCTGTATAATGTTTGAGTTTACTGAGCAGATCACTGCTTTTGTCACTCATTGGGTCAAAAACTTTTTAACCACCTTGTACACAAATTATCCTCCCCCTGGTTTAGCCTTATCCAATGTACCATTTAAAACTTCTCTTTCCTCTTGTTTCCTGTGTGACCATCCAGGTAAACCATTTCTGTGGTTTCCTGCCATTAGACTTTTCCTAATGCCATATACTCTCCACCAGAGATTTCAACCTGGTATCATTAGCACCTGGCCACACTAGCTTTTCTCCATGAATTTACTTTTAATTTCAAAGCTAAATGATATTATCTTTTTTAAAAAACATCTATTGGTATTCTTTAATGACACTTATTATACTTTACATTGAACTTTTTCATGTTTATACTGCATATTCTTCTACCAAGGTGTTAGCTTTTTGATGAATTAATCATTATCTTATGTCTTCATATGCAGTCACCAGCACATACCTTACTCCAAATAAATATTTAAAACATGTTTACCTACTTAATTGGTTGAATTGAAAGAAGAACTGAGTAGGAGAAAAGCTACAAAATTAACCTTAACAATAAAGAATATATTTGCATCCACCATTCAGACATATTTTACTCTTCTTTCAATTAATGTGATAACCGTCCTATTCATTTACAGTGTCCTATGAAACTTTCAGAAGCACTGGGGGTGAAGTGACATAACTATAGATGTGTTTTGACTTCCTGCAAAGTCAAGTAGTAAAAGGTTTATTTTTTGTCAATTATTTCCACAGAAAGACCATTCTTTCCTTGAACTGGTTTGTGTGCACTCCAGCAATTCTAACACAACTTGACAGTAAATAGAACCAAATGACAGAATAAACTAATATTAGAAAGAGACCTCATGTTTCTGTTGACATATACCCTGGAACTGGCTCACAAATAAAATGCAAGAGATAGAGTTCACTTTCCACAATATGATATTTAGTCTGATAAGCACTGTATCACTTTAAGAGAAATTTTTCTATAAGTTAATGTAGAACATAGGAGCAGTAGCACAGCCAAAAACACAGTAACTTTACCCTTTAGACAGTCTTTTAAAAGTCTTATTAGTTATCTTAATTACTCACATGTCAATTTTACTTGGTTTTCATTAGTTTTGCAGTGTATATATTATTCAGTAATTTTCAGAATATGAGGTGCTTGGGTTTCACCCGAGGATCTGGTGAATATTCAGACACCAACTCAGCAGATCTGAGATCCTGAATTTTTAATAAGCCCTCATTTAATGCCAATGCTGCTGACATAAGGACTGAACTTCAAGAAGTAAGAAACTACACAGTTAAAAGAAATAAAAGGTTAATTAGCTTTAAAAAAATAAAAAAGTAAAAAACCTTTAAATCAATCTCTTGAGGTAAGATGAAATTGGATACAATTTGAAGAAATAGCCAGAAAATTAATGTCTCATATTTTAGGAAAATATAAATTGCTTTCTTTGGGAAGAAAGTGCACTCTATTCTATTGAGTAATTCTTCACCTTAACTATACATTATAATTATGTGGTGAACTTTGAAAAAAACAATGTGGACTTTTGCTCTGTGCATGATGAAGTAACAGGGACCAGTTGTAGCCTTTCATCTTAAACAACCAGAAACTGGACAATGTATATGAAATAATAGTTTCCAGTCATTGCACAATAGAAGCACAGTACTATGAACCTTGAAACAGGGAAGACAAATGAAGGGAACCTTATGAATGATCTGATATTTTCCAGGAAGCGCATTCTGATTTCGGAGAGCAGGTGGATGTGGCAAATGATCTTTGTGGACTTGCTGAGTTGCGGACAAGAAATTGGTACTCAAAAATCCAGGTGGATAGACTTTGTGTAAAAGAGTTCTTGATATGAGAGAAGCATGCACAAAAAAGAGTTCCAGAAATTTGGATTGAGGGAGATTAATTATTGTTAGTGAGTGAAAGAAAATGTAAAAAAGAGAAAACTAAATGTCAAGAAGTACATTATTCAATGATAAACAGAAGATTGAATACCATTAAATGTTTGAAGTAAAGAGAGGAAAGGAGGAGGCAGAATAAGTTAGATAAATCCTCAACTTTCATGTAAATTCAATAGGTCATCATTAATGTTAAAGAAATAAAGATAAAGCTGACATGCAGATGTTATTTATTTAATAGCCTCATGAGAGCGTATACATGTGAATCTCTGCTACCAGAAGGAATGTCCAATAAGCACTTTGTCTCACTTGAAGATATATTTGATTCAAGTTGGACCTTTCTTTATTTACCTTATAATACATAGAGAAGCCAAGAAGTTTGTATTTAAACTGCTTTGTCATATTTTAAACAAACATTATTAATATATTAAATATATTAAGCAAATTTTATTATCTAACCACTATAATAAGATGTTCTTTTTAAACTAAGCATAATTTGCTGTATAAAATTAAAGTGCAAAATCATTATATATAAAATTAGGATAATATATTTTCTTTTTATAAGGTATGTAATAAAGATGGTGATGTATTTTTGAAATTTTATGCTTTTGTAAGTGAATGAAAGTGATCCTATTTCTCTCTGGTTTTTTCATCCATGTGTTCATAGAGTGTATTACACCTCTTTCTCATGTGTCTTTCATTTCGTTTACTTCAGTATTTTCTCACAAGTTGTATTGTCAGGAACATGAAAAAACAAAAAACATATATTAAAAATAAACTTTGTGACCCATCACCTAAGTCATAGTTTATGTATAAAAATAATTCTTGGATGGAGAGGTTGTAGTATATATCACGTTAGATTTACATCCCACTTGGAGCGATGCTATATAATGAGTAAAGATTCTCTGATCTCTGTTACTAAGGGGAACTCTGTTTCCAGTCAGCAGTATGCCAACTAAGCACTCATCTCACAAAAGTTTGGTAAAACAAGTGTTACTATTTCCCATGTTCAAAGAAAGAGGAGAAGAAGGCAAGTAAGAAAAATCATGACTCAATGAAAAAAAAAATCTCTTTGTATATTTCCTTTTTACAAAACTTGTTTTTAACTTCTGATTACACAATGAAAAAAAATAATTCAATTTAATTTTTTAAATTGTGTTTTAAACAAATTTATTTTATTATTTATAGTCATAAAATTCTTTAACTTTATGACTTGATGAGTATACAATTTAAATATAACTAAGCAATTTTCAGAAACTTAATTCAAATACTGTTTTTTGTTTTTATTTTTTCCCATGAAGGATGCGTGTTTTCACAGTTACTCTTCTCTATTCTTCCCTATGTCATATTTTATTTCATTTCTGTTTCCTATTTCCCTGACTGCTTTTATCAGTCCAGTGCTTGACACAGGTAAACAGCCCTGACATTTAAAGCAAAGAGCTTACATACCATGAACTTGGCATTCAGAATTACATTTTTCAGATGGAAACTCCCCTTAATATCTTTGTAAGCATTAAACCATTTATTTAGGAAATCATATCAGAAAGCAACATTTATGTTTTTGAATCCCATCTTGTTCTCTAAGAGACTGAAGTAACACACTAAAAATACATACCTTACTTAGAGAATTATTTAAACACACACTTATGGTTCAACACAATAAAATATTTCTTTTCATTTATGTTAACACAATACTTGCAAAGATATTCCTATTTTTTTCCAAGTCAATATAAAATGACAGTTATGTGCATGTTTTAGATTTACTCAGCTCTTTAAGAGTATGCATATTTTGGATAGTGATTCAATACTCTCAAAATGAAAGAAACCTGTTTTTTACAGCACTTGATTATATTAAATGATATCACATAATTTTTTTAATTATTTTTAGTTTTAGTTTTTAAATATATTTTAATTGATTTTTAGAGAGAGAGGAAGGGAGAGGGAGAGAGAGAGACAGAAAATTGATGAGAGAGAGAAACATCAACATCAATCTGCTGTGTCCTGCACAGCCCCTACTGGGGATCGAGCCCCTGGGCATGTGCCTTGACAGGGAATCAAACCAGTGACCTCTTGGTGCGCTGAGGCACTGAACCACACCAGCCAGGCAATATCACATAATTTAGTGTACTATAGTAAATGCTGTTCTATTTGCTGTCTAAAACAGTTAATTGCATCATGTTTTATTAATTCTCTCTCCATGAAATATTAATTGAAAACTTTCACCAATACAAAGATCTGCCTGCTTTAAAAAAAATTAAATAATCTAATTTTGGAGGAAGTATATATCATGTTGAATAAATCAAATGAATTGCTTTACTTTTCTAAAGATATTTAGTTTGTTAAGCAATCTATAATCATATCCATGCTTTATTGAGAAAATATAAAATGTAGTGGAGAGGAAACAAATAAAGGAAGGCTTTCTCCCATCTGCTACATATTTTTTCCTACACTGCATAACTGTAAAACTTCTGTCTAATGAAATGCAGATTAATGTAAAATGTGTGGCTAGATTTATTAGAATTACTGAATGCATTTTATTTGGATTTATTTGACTATGTTCAAGTGAAATAAAATGTATATTCAAAATCAAAACATGAATTATTTTTTAAATTATGCATGCCATCTTTATCATTATCAAAGAGAATACGCATATTTTGCACAGTGGTGACATGCAGTTTTAAAGACAACTTTTTCTTCTGCTGACTAATAATATATTTATTTTGTTCTTAATGTTTCAGGAATTTAAAGCGGTACTTATATATTAATTCAGATCCTTTACAGTAAATTAGATTCCCAACTTAATAATTTAATTTCATTAAAATCTTAGGATTGAAACGCAGTAACATTCTGTTATGATCGATAAGATAACATCACCCAAAATTCTACTCCCTTGCCTAAGAAGCCCCAAGGCAGTAGAAAGCCCAGGTGACTATTACTATGATGTGTCTGTCTTATTGCTTAGGTTGGTGATGGTGGTGGTTCTCAAAGTGAGGTCCCTAAGCCAGCAGTATCAGATTCCCTGGAACTAGTTAGAAATGCAAATTCTTAGGCCCCAGGTCATTATGATGAATGTTAAATTATGAGAATCAATGGCCTCTATATCTCAGCAGTTTCTTATTCTCTTGTACTCAGCTCTAAAATTAGCTGTAAAAATCTCCCTACTGCATTTACAACAACCATACCTTACTTCTCAGAATGTGGTTTGTCTTTCATGAGAAATAAAGACAAAAACATCTTATTGGCCTCAAAAACTAATCTCTGTTCATTTAAAATATACAATTATTCTAATTTGTTTTCTCATACATCAGAACACAAAGGCTAATGCCATATGATTGTTGTAGTGAAAATAACATTTTTTTTTTTTCTTATTTATATCAGGGTTCAAACCTTGGCACTACCATTTACCGGCAGTCTAATCTTAAAGCTCTCCTAATTGTACTATCCACTATTAAAGGGAATAATGATATCCAGAGGATTTTGTGTACAAATTAAATGAAGATAGATTAAATGAACAGATTAAATGAAGTACTTCTTGTAGTGCTTAGAACAATGTAGGCATTCAACATCTATATGCTTTTTCTTACATTTTTATATTCATAGTTTATTTTTTTCCTTGCAAATAAAATGATGTCTTAATGGTTCTCAAGGAAAGATTTCAAAATACTTCTAAAAAGGGTAGTTTTATTTAGTAGCTCTGATAAGTATAAAGCATGTTTCTTGTTATCTTCCTCTGAACACTATGTAGTACTTCCTAAAATGCTTTTATTTCACCCAATTGTATTTGTCTATGCATATAATCCTGCCTAGTCTATTTTGTGTTTCTTTGGAGGTATCAAGAACTTGCAAGTAGAAAGCATCATTAGCATTTTTTCTTAATGTTATATTACCTAGTAAAAAGCCTTGCAGATAGCATGCACTTATTTATAGCAGTCCACTTAGACTAATCTGTACAACAGTCTCTTTACCTAGGAAGAAAAGAGGTTATTTAGGCATTTTCATAATTATCCTTCATTTAGTTTTGCATTAATACAAGCAAATTTCACTTTTTGAATTTTAAATACTAACCCCTTTCATTCTGCTATTACAAAGTCTAATTTATTTTCTTACATTGGTTTACATTCTACTAAGTCAGGAAACTATTTACCACGCACATTTTTATTTTCACCAGTGTTCTATATAATCCAAAAGTTAGCACTAAAACTTATTTAATGTCTGTCACATATAATTAAAGATATTCCATTATTCCACAGTTTTCTGCAGTTATAATTTATTTTATATGTTCAGTGACTGTATAATGCAACTTTCTTTTTCTTTTCAGTTTCAACTCTTTATATTATGTGCCATTGGCCTTCACACTAAAACAGTTTTATTTCATATTTTCTAATGTCTATTTTATTTGTTTCAGGACCATTTTTATGGCTTATCCACACTCACTATTTGAGTCATCTATATATATATTAAAGCATAAATATATTGAAAAGGCATGGAGGACACTAGGGAGGGAATAACTTTGTTCTCTTGAATTTTATGGTGAAGAATGTAATATGACATGGAAAATTTTAATACAAATATTCCCGTAAAGGCATTCTTATACTATGTTAATTCTGTTACTCAATACTTACTCTTGCAAAATTATTCTCTGTATGTGTATAATCAAGAGCAGCTACATTCAAATCACAACTCTGTGACTTGATATGTATCTGACCTTGGGAAAATTTTTCAAGCTCTCCATCCCTCTGTTTCATCAACTACAAAATGTGGTCAATAATAATAGCACTTCCTTTCTAAGAGTGTTTTGAAAATCAAATGTATCAATATGTATACAGTCCATGGAAGACAGTTGTAAGTACTAATATAGTTACTGTAGTGATAATTATTAGGCATGATTTCTTTTTGGAAAAATAACATTTGAGCTTCCTGTTAAGGGCAAAGGTGGTGCAAATACATAATTCTAGAATTTACAACCTTGTTTGCAAAATATGTCAGATACTAAAAGAAATCAAGAATTTTAGGTGACCTATGCTAAGTTACACATGGTTAGGATCATTGGAATGTAATGCAAGTGTATATTTAAGTTTTAGTGGGGAAGAAACACAAAATTTATCAATAATAGTCTTGTGTTAACATTGTGACTTTGCCAGTTACCAGATGACTAAAATCTAACAAGTTTCATAAATTACAAAAATTTAGCTCTCTTATAGGGAGTAGAGAGAAGAACTACAGTTGTTACCTTGTATCAGCGATTTCACTTTCTGTGGTTTCAATTCATTTCAAAAGGAAGAAAAGTGAGCACAGTACAATATTTTGAGAGAGGCCACATTCACATAACTTTTATTACAGTATATAGTTATAGTTGTTCTGTTTTATTATTAGTTATTGTTGTTAATCTCTTACTTTGCCTAATTCATAAATGAAACCTCATGACAGATATGTATGTCTAGGAAAAACGTGGCATACATTGGGTTTGGTACTAGCCATGGTTTCCTGCATCTTCTGGGGGGCTTGGAAAGCATCCTCTGCAAACAATGGGGGGCTACTGTATTATTTTTATGGTTGTTTCAAGATTTAGACATAACCTATATAAAGTACTGATCATGCCTAGTGATGGGAACACTCTTAGTAGGTAATTTTATTATTTATAATTCTAATATCTATTAAGAACACAAAAACAGGATGTGAATTTGTAGAATAATAAATGGAGTTCTTGATACTTATCCTGGAGCACAAAGAGAATTGAAAGAATCAACTAGTTCCAGATGTATCTGAATCTGGACATAGTACTAGGACTTCAACTGTCAAAACAAAAAAAAAAATGAAATCATCATTATTGTTCAATATTCTCATAATAAATATACTGTTTAATTAAAACTACATTTTAGAAACATGTAATTCATTCTAATTTTGAACTTAAAATATTGACTCAAATTCTGTAGTTACATTTATAGGTCATGAATATTATCTTCAAACACTGATGGAAAGTCTATTATAAGTTCTCAAATATAACTTATGACTGACAATAGTCAAATATACAGAAAGGAAAATCAGTAAATGACTGGTTAATTTGTAGAAAACTACAAATAGCATATTCACTTCTTGTAAGTATTTATGAACTGTTGTGGCTAAATTTTTTTCTTTATTATTTGTCTCTATCATAAACCACTTCCAAAAACTCTTCAAGATCCAGATATATTTATCTTAAGTGATGACTCATTGATATTTCTGCTTCTCTTTATAAAAAAAAGTTATGTGAATAGATAATGCTAGAGATTTTATGAAGTGCTAAAAAATGAAAGAAATGAATTTATAGGGGCTGAATCATCTAATTTCTTTACAGAAGGGCTTAAAATACATTTTACCCTAATTTTTTCTATTTATCTTACACATATTTATAGTCAATTACTTTCTTAAATCAGTTTAATTATGTATTTTACATTCTTTCAGTATATTCTGGAAAGAATTTGTGATATTAACTGTCAAACTGTAAATTTCTCTCTTTTCATTATATTAGAGTATTTAAAATATCCACAATTGCTCAATAAATATTAATTTCCCATTCCAGTAACTTTACAATCCATCTCTTTTATGTTACATATCTTTGTTTTTTCTGGCCTGTTGCAATTGTCATCTAGAATAGAAGTAACAGAACCTCAGATACCTAATAATTATATAATTTATTAATAATTGTATTAAGTATAGAGATATTTATTAGTGGTAATTAAAATGCAATATTGTTTGATGATCAAAAATAATTTCAATAATTGAGGAAATGTCTCAGCCAGAGTTGCTTTGATAATATAGATTTAAAAAATTGCCTCTTCTGAATGCATTCTGTTTAGTGACAAATATCAGAAAACAGGCCCTGATCTGGATGTGCACAGCTCCAAACCAATGTAAAGCTCCTGGGGAAGGGATGTGAGACTGATTGCCGTCACAGAGGATCCATGAATGAGATGCTTCCCTCAAACAAAAGCACAGACTGCATAATCATGGGGGTCTTGGTCTCAGCTTCTCCCCCACTGTCCCACCCCCACCCCCATGAGCTTTTGACTAACTAGAGACATATTGTTAACTAAGCATTGCAGGGGAAATTTTCCTGTTTGTATCTCAGGCAGAAAGAGAGGGCAAAGGAGGGGGAAAACTTGGTAACAGGGGATTCCTGTGATCTAACAAGTATAATACATCATTCATATAAAATTTTAAAACAATAAAGGTATAGAAGACTCTTAATCTTAAAATTATATTTACAGATCTCAGAAAAGAAAGCCTTCCCTCTGAGATTTGTCAGTCTGTCATAAGCCCAAAACACCAATCAGAAAGAATATATGCACCCCTAAGTTCATGCCAGCGTTATTTACAGTAGCTAAGATCTGCAAACAGCCTAAGTTCCCATCAGTAGACTGGGTAAAAATGCTGTGGTACATTTACACCATGGGATATGATGCAGCTCTTAAAAAACCCTATTATTCTTTGAGATAACGTGGAGGGACGTGGAGATTATTATGCTAAGTGAAATAAGCCAATCAGAGAAAGACAGATATCATGTGATCTCACTTATATGTGGAATTTAATGAACAAAATAAACTGACAAACAAAACAGATCCAGAGGCATGGTAGCATGTGACAGACTGATGAATACTCTCTGCTTTTAAAGAAGTCTTCTGCTCCTGCCTTTGAGTCACTTTCCTCTGGTTTACTTTGTTTGATCTCTGCCTTCTAATAATTCGAGCTTTCCTCTAATTTGAACTTTCCTCAAATGTTAGATGATTTTGACATTTTTATTATATTTAAGAGCAATGTATTGAGAACTCTTGGTAATTAATGCTGATAAACTTCGCTATGAGTTGAGTTAAATATTTTCATTCCTAGACTACTCATAGAGGTGTTTTTTGTTTTTTCCCCCATTTGTTTGTTTTTTCCTATAAGCTGGTCAGTTTTCAGCAAACAGGAAACCTTTATATATTCGGTGGCCAGTAGGTAAATAAGTCTGGTCACCATTCTTGCATTTGAGTTGTGACATGGAACTGGGATTTCACTATCAACAGTGTAGAATTTCATTTGATTCTTCTATATGATTCAATACATTAACCAACAAATATGCCCGATGTCCTCAAATTTGGCTAAGTAGTTCAATATGTCCAGAGAAGGATGGTCATTTTGATGTTTGAATTTCAGTTCCACATACCTGTTTTGTTTGGTAGTGGTTGTGTTTGTTATAGCTGCTCTGCGGGGCCTGGGCATGCCAGTCGTACCCAATAATTTGCTTTTCTCTTTCACCATTTTGTTAAAGCAGTTATTACTCATTTATTGATTTTCTTTTCGGTTCCTTTTTTCCCCTTATCTTTTTTCTTCTTGTCCATTTGTTTTATTACTGCATATTCATGCCTAACTTTAACTTCTTTATAATGAAGTTTATTGAAGGAACACAAATATTGATTTGTATTTGAGACACTTTATCTCATTGGAATATTTAAGGTGCTTTTAATATTGCTTATTGTTTTTGTTTCTCATACATCTTTTATTTACCCTAAGGGTAAAATATAATTACTTCTCTAAATAAGAATGGCCTAATTTATTCTGAATGACCTAATATTTATTAGCAAATGACAAATATACCTTTATATAACAAATATATCTTTAGATTATGTTTGTCTAATGCAGTATCTGCTGATGGTGTTTATTGCATGGCACATAGCAACAAACACTTCTTTAAAAATTAAATTATTGAGTGAATTGTACTTTTTTCTATAAGGACATTTTGTTCATTGGCTCATTTCTTTAAATGACTAAATTTGGAAAGTGTCATGGAAGAAGAAGTATTGTCCTAAATTTTATGTTATTTGGTTGACAACAGAGACTGTACTAATAATATCTGTGTTTCTATTATGGGCAAGACATTATTAGAGGCAACCTATCATTCATTAAAACTTACATTCTAAGTGAGAGAAGACAAAATATAGGCAAATTCATACATAAGTTACCTTAATAATTAGTGCTTTTAAAATTAGACAGGGATAATGAAGATGATAATAAACATATTGCTCTTTTAAGTAAGATACTCAACGTGGATTTCTGCAATAATGTGACATTTGAATAGATTCTAAAAGAAGTATAGCATTGAGCCATGTGAATATCTACCTAGAACATTTTAGTTGAGAGAAGAGCAATGGAAAATATCTCAAGATGAAACATCTTTGTTGAATTTCTAAGATTACAGAGACAAGAGTGTCTTAAATGTAGTGAGCAAGGAAGGCTAGAGAAATAGCCAGGTAACTCAGTAGGTTAGAGTGTTGTCCCCATACACCAAGGTTGCAGGTTTGATACCCAGTCAGGGCACATACAAGAATCAACCAATGAATGAATAAATAAGTGGAGCAAAAAATTAATATGTCTCCACCCCCTTATTTTCTTCTCTCTCTTTAAAAACAGTAAATAATTTTTAAAAACCATACAACTGTATTAGACTAATTTTCTATTTCAGTCCTATGGATATCAATATAAATTCCCTCCTGCAGATATCTCTGAAGGTAAAATCAGCCTGGGCACTGTTTTATCCATGCAGCTCATTACAATCACTACCTTGTCTCTAGCAGTCCAGTGCTGCTGTCAGAATTTTGCTCTTCTGGTAGCATTACTGATATTGAAATCAGGTTGCCCTTTTAATGGTAGTGTCTCTCATTGCCAGCTATTCCTGAAATTTTCAAGGATTTATATACTTCCTCACCATTGTGTTTTTCATATTGTGGTAAAGAGAGTGTCTTCATTCCTTCCCAGTATTAAAGGGGTAGCACAGTGAGTCATACTTAGTACCTTTGTTTCAACACTTCTGTTTTCTGAAGTCTATGGATTCATGTTTCTGCAATAGGCAAAGTTCTGGCATCTCCATCTTTCTTAATATAGGCCACAGTTGATTCCAAGTCCCAGGGACCCAATCAAGTACACTGTAAGAAGTCCTCATAGGCACTTACTCCAGAACACAAGCCACTGATACCCTGGTAAGTACCAGTGCCTCTGATCTAACATTATGGAGATATTTTTTAACTTGGACCTCAATGATCACTCAGCTGGGTTTTACATAATATTGCAATGAGTGGCTAAATGCTTATTAATAGTTGTATTGGCAATATGTTTTTTGTTGTGCATTTCTTTCTATATTGAAATTTGTTCCCTTTGAATCAAAACGGTGCATAGGTTATTGAGATTAGTGACATTATATAGCTGCATGAGATGAGTCCTAACATGCAGATATGCTTGATGCTTGTAGCTTGCAGCTGTTTCTAGATCTTCATCCCTAATTTCTGGGTTTCAAATTTGCCGTTATAACATGGTTCTACATTTTGATCCAGATCCTACATTGGGTGCTTCAAATTTTTAAACTTAAAATAAAATATCTTTATTATCTTCCAGGATTCCACCTCTGGTTGCCCAGTGGTTCATAGGCACCCCACCTTGTTGTTCTTCCTCCCTGGTTAACAGCAGAAGTGTTGGTTTAAAGGCTTATGTGGAAGCACACTCCTGAAGTCTTATCTGGCACTCAGCAGGTGGAGTTTGCTAGAAGTCCCTCCATTAACTTCTTACTGACAAACCTACAGTGCAACTGAGGTGGACTCTGGTTCCAAAATAGAAACTTGATTAGTCTCCCTAGGCTTATATTTTCTAAGCCAGAAATAATCTTTAGATTGGATTTACTACCCAGGGAGACAAAGTCAGAAGTTTCTTAATACAGTAACATCTTAATAAATGCCAGTGTTTTCAAATAGTACTGATCAATATGGCCAACCATTAGGTACAAACTGAATAACAAAGTATCCTTTAAAAGTGATTTTTATGTATTTTTTAAAAGTATTAAAAAGTTTCCTCTTTCCCAACATTTCAGGAATGCACCTACTGTACAGACCAAATACATGGAAATTGTATTAACTTAAGACAAAAGTAGAAATAACTTAATGCCTTTAAATTGCAACATAGTAATCATAACATGACTATAAACTTTTCCTTTAGCTGGTGCAGTTATCTTCTAAGCATGTTTAGATCTTGAGTTATTCCTTCCTAATGTTGGAGAAGGTAAGAAGCATTCAGATGCTACCATAATACGAGGATCTTATTAATGTTTATTAACACCTTAAATTTGAATTATGAATCTGGGAGTGGTTGAGGCTCTTTGGATGTGGCTCCTCTTCATCCAGAGACCTATAAATGAAAAAAACAAGTTATGCACCTGCACATAGTAGTGAGACAAAAATAGCATAATCTGTGTATGAAACTTTGCAGCAATTACACCAGTCACAATTGCAATGGCAGCTGAAAGTCTACAGTGTATACTTATATACAGTTCTAATAAAGGTAAAGGATATGGGAGCAGGAGGAAGGCAGCTCAGGCAAACCCAGAAAAGTCCCAGTGTCCCAGCCCAGCTCCTAGAACCCTGTTGGTTGCAGAAATGTGCCTTGTCTTTGCATAATGAACTGCCAAGATACCTCTGAGATACATTAGTAAGGGAGCCAAGGTTCAAATGTACTGAGGAATCTCTCATAACCTACTGGTAAGACAGCAAAATCCAGCTCTATAACCAACTAAACCAGGCGTTAATGATAAATTTTCAATAACATTGACAAGCCATGCTTCTAAGACAGGGAATTTTTAGACCTCAGACAGCACCTTATAATAAGACATTCTCTAGTAGATCTCATCCCTGTCTTGACCAAAGGTAAGTACCAAAGTTTTCCAGGCATTTCTGGATATCACTATAGGGCTACTATAGACTAGATACATGACCCCTGTGCTCTTGGATTCAAAAACAATGGTAGGCACACCAGAGCCCCTGGTCCAGCCGAGCAAATACTCTGTCAGAGGGAAAGGACACGTGATCTTGGTAGGTAGGTAGGGTATGGTTCTGCTTCCTGCGAGTTCTTACACAATACATTGTTTCCTCTTAATATGGGCTCAGTTCTCTCAAAGCTTGGCCTGCTCTTTAAAATATCTCTTTCTTTTCTATAAGAAATGGCCTGGCCCTGGAGAGATTGCTCATTTGGTTGGAGCATCCTTCCATACCCCAAAAAACGGTTGTGGGTTCAATTCTCAGTCAGGGCACATACCTAGGTTGTGGGCTAGAACCCCAGTCGACATGTAAGGGAGGCAACAGATTGATGTTTCTCTCTTCCTTCCTCTCTCTAAAAATCAATAAAACCATATCCTCAGGTGAGAATTAAGAAAAAATTAAAAAGAAAATGTCCCATATTTGCCAGAGTTGCATACCTTTTTTAGCCTGTAGAAAGTTAGGAATCCAGAGGCTTTTTAGTAATGTGAGCAATCACAACTCCTCTTAGCCCAGGCTGGTGGCTTCTTTGTTGATCTAACTTTCATACAAGTTTTTGGAATGTCTATGTCTCAGAAATTTCATCACTTCCTGTGACAAAAGACACACCCATCATTCTTTGCCAGACAGAATTTTCTCACTTTTAAGTGGCTTGTCAAGTTGCACAGAACAATCCCAATAAGATTTTTGGAGTCACTTTTGCCAAGGGTTTTTGTTTTGTGTCTGGGGCCTCATCTCCTTAGCCTAGCCTTAAGCTTTTCAGAGTTCTTAAGGGTTTTATGGCCACACTCTTGATTCCTGGCCCTGGGCCTCAGTCACATTGAGAATACTTTCCTACCTGAGAAGACTGGTGATGGGAGGCAGTTTTATTTTCCCAACCTAGCCCTGTCTCCTCTACATTGCCTTTCAAATTCGCTTGCAAAACTGAAGGATTCCTTCCTTACCTCTTGTCTCTCTTGCAGCTGTTTATCTTTCACACTGGGTTAATAAAACCAAACAGTTGTTTGCAATATTTGGTCTGGTGATCTTGGCCAGATTCAAACACTCACTGGATACACTTGTTATTTTCAAAGTTACCACACATGAGAGTTTGGTCCCTTATATTCCTTATATTTTCACTACTATGTAGCATGGGCAGGCAGAAACTGGAAAGGCATGCAGAGAACTATTAGCAAAGGCTAATAGCAAGCTGATGGTGAGCAGAGGCTGAAAAAGCAGTGAAGTTAATAGCTGTTATAGAGAGCTGGAAAATGGGGAGCCTGCCGCCTTCTCCCAAGGCAAGAGTGGGTGTTTATTTTTTGCCAGCATCCCATTTCTAGGAACCAGTCATCAACCATCCCGGATCTGAGTAGCTTAAAACAATGGCCATTTCTTAAAATCACAATCCTGCTGTTACTGTGTTACTGTGTCTGGACAAGGCTCACTGATCTGAACTGACTGTGTCTGCTGATGTTGACAGATCAGCTGGGAGTGGCTTGTTACAGATGGTCTCACTCACGGGTGATGACAACAGTGTTACTCTTATGCTTATTACCCAGACCAGTTCGAGCATCTTTACACGGTAAATGGGATCCAAGCACAGCAGGAGGGGAGTTTGCAAGATTTTGGAGGCCTAGGTTGGGAACTTGCTTAAAGTTACTTTCACCACATTCTAATGGTCAAAACAAGTCACAAGGCCAGTCAAGAGTTTGGACTTAAACTCTATGTCTTGAGTGAGAAATGGAAATATCTTGTGGCCATTTTTTTCAGTCATATCTTTGACAAGGGTAAAGTTCAGGAACTTTATTGTCCTTTTCTTATTCAGTAAAATCACAAAGTTTGTGTTAGATATAATAACAACCCCCATTTACATTTGCAAAAAAGTTTATAGAACTTCATTGTAAAGGATGGCATCAGACTGACTGAAAATAAAACACATAATTCATTGTCTATTGATATTTGAATCTATATGCCATAAACTGCTCTTGGTGTGTTAAATATATTAGGTTAATTTTATGTTCAGTAACTCTACTTAACAGAGAACCCTGAAGTAAGCAATCCTTGATTAATGAATGAGTGTGAATGTGTGTGTTGGATAGTCATTCTTTTATAATTTATCCTGTACTGATTTGTGCTTGCTATAATCTCTGAAGTGAAACATATTGTGACAGCTCAATCTAGGCAGTAATATCTCAAGTGATGTGATACCTGAGAAGAGTCTAATAGTTGTCTAATGAGCCAATGATATGATTAGCAGTATAAGTTCATTTTAAAAACATTTAAATAGTAACTGTGTAGCACCTAAGACAATGAAAATTCACTGGAACACAATTGTAGTTCTATTACAAATATGGGTAAAATGTTCCTTCTCTTTGTTTATTCTTTCTCACAACATAAACTTTCCTCCTAAATATGACACTTTGTGTTATATGGCTCCCATTTAAGCACTTTATATTAGGAAATTGAAACCATGCAGATAAATATGTTTATAATATTTTCTTTTCTTTTTTTTTTGTTTACAAGAAATATCAAGATACCTAAGTAATAGAGTATAATATATATTTCAGTTTATTGTCACTATAGTTTTTAATTGTATATTGCCATGTGTTTTAAAACACTTTAATACACAAGATAAACATCTTATTTAGAATGAGAAAAATAAGGTTATGTAAGTAAGTAGAACAATATATTATTTTGTGAGGGCTAAGGTAACAAAGTCCCATAACTAGTAGGCTTAGAACAGCAAACATTTATTTTTTCCCAGTTCTGGAGGCCAGAAGTCTGTATCAAGGTGTTGGTAGGGCCCTACTCCCTCTAAAAGAGCTCGGGAAGGCTCTGCTCTAGGATTCTCTCCAACTCAGGTAGTTCCTTGACTTGTGGCAGAGTCAACTTCAGCTTTCACGTGCTGTTCTCCCTGTATGTATCTACCGCATCTCCAGGATTAAGAAATTTTATTTTACTCACTTAAACCACTGTATTAAGTTTTATAATAATTTTTATAATAACTCTTTTCCATTTACTTTTATAGGTGTAATGTAATCCATATAAATAAATATTTTGTTTGTGTGTAGCAAAATATAGGGACCATATGTGCTACATCTTTTGTTACCCATGGTTAAAAAATATTTTTCTTATTTGCAAATGAATCTTATATTAAAAAGTGTACAAATATAAATATAAATATATAATCACTCTTCTGGTAAAGAATAAAATAAAATTACATAAAATTTAATTATAGTAAACAAAATCTAAAATTTAGAATAGCTACATCTAAGGTCCTTAAGGCTTTAAGGCTACAAATATATATATATTGGTTTAACATAAGAAAGAATTTTTGGAGTCTTAATAATTGACAGAGATTAACATGATCAATAGTAGAAGCCTCGACATTGATGTATATATTGCTCGCCTATATGATACAACTCTCATAAGGAAGAAGAAAAGACAAATTTGAGGGAGATGTGAGAAAGTTTCTGGATTTTGCCCAAGTACAGCTCTTGCTGCTACCAGTATTACTAGTATAAAAATGTCACCATGTTAATGAATTCTTTTGTAAGATATATTTGCTGCTGTTCATTTTATCTTCTGTAATACTTGTGGGATGGGAAAACTGGCATCAATTCTCATTCTATAAAAATGACAAAATGAGACATTTCTGTGAATATGTCCTTTGGATGTTGTTTCAGATTAAGAATGTGTTAATATCTTTAATTTGAATGCATTGTTTTTCTAGAATAAAAGTAAGAGAGTAAAACATGTTATGTACCTGAAGTGAAAACTAAGATAGTTACAATTATTTACATTTAAAAACAGTCTGTAGATTTCATTGATCTTTCCTTTTATAGGTCATTAAGCTTGTTCCTGAAAAATTTCACATGTGCATATTACAACACAATTTGGAAAATTTTCAGGAATTTCATGGACTTCCTACAGCCAATCCATGGACCTGTAGTAATTATGGGCCTTATATATACATTTTTATTAAAAAACAAAACAAAAAACAACACACCAAAAAACTGAACCAATCAAATGCCTTAAATGGACTTCTGAAGAAGCTGTAATCCAAAAACTAAATTTTGGCAGATGATACTGTAGTTTTAAAACAATTTGCAAAAACCACTGTGCCTATTTTAGTATACGATTTTAAATAAAGTAGTTTTTAATATTAAGTTTTTGTTATTCAATTATTTTTTTGAAGAGAAATGTAAAAAGGTAATAAGATCTAAGAACTCTACTTGGATACTTATTTACTTGCTGGAAAAAAATATATACCATGTAGTTGAAATTCAAATATGAAAATTGTAAATACAAAATGGATGTTCTTTTATTATCATTATATTCATTAATCCTTGAGTAATGATTAGCTTAGCACAAAATAATGTCCTTCACAAAGAAATATTAGATAAAACTAATTAGTCTGTGCTGGTTCTAATTAGCAAATAAATTCCACTATGATAGGATTTAAAAAATAAAATCAAAAAGAGCAAAAAGCACATTAAAACCTTGTTAAAGAAAATATAGTTGTCCCAGAGAAAACCAATAATTTTTAGATTAAGATATTTCTCTACCGTTGGCCTACATTCAATTTTATCTGATTTGTGTTGAGTTCATCACCAGACAAGAATATACTACTTAATAAACCTAATTTATACACCAGTAGGCTTTGAATAATTTTTTAAAAGATGCGACATTTCAGAAAGTGTTGACTATAAAGATGTTTAAGATAATTTTCTTGACTTTGTTTATCTGTTTTTTAGGATCAACAAATTAATCTTGAATAAAATAATGGTAAAGTATATTTTGTCTACTTAAATAATATAATAAATAGAAACTACATATCTAAGTGTTGTTGAAAACATTCTTTGAATTGAACCATATCATGTATGAAAAATTAACTTATGCAGGCCCGGCTGCTGCTCTGAGCTAATTACCAGTGTCATTTCCATAATTATGCATCATATTCATTTCACAGAGCAACACTTAGGATGCAAATAACATGACTTAGCACTCCCTCTTCAATAAGCTAGAGTCAAAAATATGCATAAATACATTTTAAGGTATATGTGTTCTTGGAACTGAAGGGTCACAAAAGCTCTGGGAAGGAAACATTAATAACATCAAATTAGTTATTTTAATCACCTTCAGCTCATGACTTTGCATAAGCATTTATTTAAATTCAGGACAGTTAAATATGATTAATGCAAATTCCTCTACTCTGAAATCTGTGATTAGATAAATATACACTGCATTTAATTTTGCCCTATCAAGGAGGTATTGATTTAAATATAAGCATTCTGGTCTTTATTTCTAGAAACATGTTTACTTTTTTGATAAAACAAACTTTTTGAAGCACTATTTTTAAACTTAAGGACTGACTTCTCCATGTGACAGAAGAAGAAATTAAATAGTGAATTTAGCATATTTTTCAGTAATTTACATGGTCGTTCAGAAACAAACATTTCTTGAGCTGATATACATCATATAATCCTGTGACAAAGGGATGAATGCCATTATTTTATAAATTAAAAAACAAACCAAATAAGCGTTAAAGGAGTTATTTGATTTCTAAAGAGAACATGATAGTAGTTGCAAAATGGGGATACTATCTAGAATCTTCTGGGCCTATCCTGGCCCCAATCCTGTATGCTCCCAACACACCACTTTGACATAATTCTGACATTTCACTGAGCATTTTAAAGATGTTTTCTAAAACACACACATTGATTAATATTTTAAACTAGCACAGATTAAGAGCTTGGCAGAGACTCAGAGGAAAGTCAAAGAGATTATAAATACATTGGGAAATAAACTTTGGTAATTACCAATTCCCTTCTCTGCATCCACCTCCCTGTACTCTGTCCTTCACTTTTTTGCTCCACTTTTCTGCTCCAGTCCTTGTACTCCATCTATAACTGATCGGAACCCTCTTTGCACTGTCTAATTTCCCAGGCTGCGGGCATGTGAGGTAGAACGGTTGCCCACACCGATTCTGTCATGCCTGCTGCTGAGTGACACACCGCTACCTGATGGCTGAGTGAGCAGACTCACTATCTACTGATAGATTTTAACTGTTTTGCAAAAACACACCACACAGATATTTTTCCATCTGTTTTTCAGAATCTTAACATATATCTCAACCTAACTCAAGACAAGACTTAGGGAAAAAAACTCACAAAAACTATACTTTTTGGTAGCTAGCAACATACATTTTCTTAATTAGTATGTAGCTGATTTTGCATGTGAATAATTTAGCCCATTTGCACCTGCCCTTTAACTCATATTATAGCATACTTTGTTGAAAATTGGAAAATATGAAGTGTTTTCTTTTGAAAATCTGTCATTGAAAAAGATGAAAACAACAAATGAATAAACAAGAAAGAAAGAAAAAAAACTTATAGACCACAGTATGGTGGTTAGCAGAGGGAAAGTGAGTAGGGGTAGTAAAGGGTAAAGGGAGTCAAATATGTGGTGACTGAAAGTGATTGACTCTGGGTGGTGAGCACACAATGCAATATAGGTGATGTATCATAGAATTGCACACTTGAAGCCTATACAATTTTATTAGCCAATGCCACCTCAATAAACTGAATATAAAAGGAAATCTGCATATATAAAATTAATATTTAAAAATGAATAATATATTGGAATATTTGCTCAATATAATTTAATATAAAGTTAGGAAAGTCTTCAGTACACTCAATTTATATCTAAAGCCATATCATCTAGCATAAACAACCCACAAAACATTTGTCTCCTTCCTTGACTCTATTATGATTGGCCATACATATGCCTAATTTACTATATTTTGCTAATCATCACGTTTTATCACCTTTTTTTAAAAAATTTGCTCACATGAGTTTAATATGTAGAATTTTTGAGGATAATACCTGTCCTGTGACATGTGCTCTAAAAATTTATCTTCCTTTTGTATATTCCCAAAGTAACAAGTATTTAGTACTTTATTTCAAGATGAAAACACATTTCAATATTTTTGAACACTGGAAAACTGTTTTTAAATACTTCTTACATGTCAAATAATCTGCTAATCACTTTAACTAATATTTAATTCTCACAACCTTGTGCCAATATACTATAAAAATATAATACTGCATCATGCATTTACATGATTAACTAGTTTATTTATTTAACTGGCAACTTTTGCAACTACCATATGCTAGGCCACCTACTGGATTATTTATTCATGGCCTCTATCCTGTACTTTATTTCTTAGCAATGGGGAGATCTAAATAAAAAGAAAGAAAAGAAATAAAATGTAATAAATCTTCTGAATTAAGCCTATAGAGGATATTGTTCAAGTACTGATAATAAGAGTCCATTATAGGGAAAAGGAGATCATGAGTAGTAGCCATATATTTATGTGAGTAGTTGTTAGGATCAACACACAACCTGGTCATTGATTAAGTTTTAAAAACTGCACTGCAAGTATTTTTATTCCTACCAACATTTCATTTTCAGTTGGTATAGAAGAGTATAATTGACCCCATTTCTCCAATGATGCTCTAATTATTATAGTTCAAGCAATAAACATAAAATACCATTACTACAAGGTCCATATGTATATATTATTTTTTACTAACACATTGCAAAAATTATATCCTAGTCTGTGGGACTCAAACAGACTTTATTGCCTGTCTGTGGTGAATTTTAAAAATGAATGGAAATAATTAGCAATTAATCAAGTAACATATAAGAATTCCTGAATTTTTTTTACTCCTCTTTAAAAACTATGTAATTTTAGACTTCTTGAGTATTTTGAGTTGAAAGGATGAACATTCATTGTTGAGGTGTGTGCTTTTGATGTGATCTCTGGTAAATACCAAATTTGAGAAATTTAAATGTCTTAGTGGCAGATCAATGAGGTTATGAAGAAATGAATTCAGAGAACAATCTGTTACCCTTCTACATTTCTTTCAAGGGCTATAACCTAGACCATATATATATTTTAAATTTACTGTGTAAGAATTAAAGGCAGACATACTTGTTTGAACAACTGGATATTATTAATGGTGTACATTCAAAGATCTAAGTTCTTGCGTTCTATGATGTCCTTCATATCCTTCAGTCATATAAAAGGTATTTTCTCAGAGTAGTCAATATTGTTTGATGTCAGGTGAATTCTGTAGTTAGGAAACTTGAATTGTGTAGGTGTAGGTGAAGAATGGGAATGAGTTATCCACCATTAAAACATTTAAGTAGAGAATTAAACTGATCAAGGTCTGCAATAGAATTTCCTAGCTAGGCAAAGGACAGCTAACTCTCTTTAACAGAAAGTTCCTTTATCTATAATTACCTAGTACTTTTAAGTCTTCTAACATCTTCTATCACGAGTCTCTTAATTTAATAAATGACTGCACTGCTAGACAGATTTTAATTTTCTCCAGGTTTTTCGAGTGAATCCTTTGGAAGAGAATTAGAAAAGTCCTTTCCTCGTTTTCTCTTCAAATACCCACTGCTTCACGAACTGTAATCAATAAGGTCATTTGAAAAAGTGCCAGATTTGTATAACGTCTATCCACTCCCAAATTTTACATCAACACTATAATATCTTTTCAATGCTATTGGTGACAAAAACTATGTTAGTTGGTGGAATGGTTTCCTTAAGAATTGCAATTTTGAGCTTCTTATATTATAAAAAAAATTAAGAGAGTGATTTGCACACATATGCCCAATTTATCCATTACCCAGTTATTAGATAAACATAATGAACCATCTAGTATATATTATGAGGAACACAACAACAAAAATGATTTTCTTTCTATGCAAAGTTTATATTCTTGGAGGACAGGTAAAACTATATATATATATATGTATATATATATATATATGTAACTAGAATATGTATATATATATATATACACATATATATGTAACTAGAATATAACTACCTATATATATATATATATATAGTAACTATATAGTTACTATATATATATGTAACTAGAATATTTGGGATATTATTTGGGTTGAAAAACATTATGTTATATTATAAAATATACAGATTTAAATTCATCCATCTATTTAAAAATTTATCAAACATCAACCTAGAGTTAACATAGCATTTATAACCCAATGGAGGTATGAAGTGGACTCCAAGGACAAAATGTACAGGAAAATATAAATAATAAGCAAATTAATAATTTGACTTGGGAAAATACAAATAAAAATATCACATGAAGAAAAAATTTAAAAATCTACAAATAACAAATAACAATATTGCTAATGATTAAGAGCAAATGCTGAAGACTGATAGCTTGAGATTTAAGCCCAATTCTGCAACTGGGTAGCTTTGTGACTTGGCCAAGTTTGACAGCTGTTTCCTCATTTATAGGTTGTAGTGAAAACTAAATAAGTTAATCTGTATAGAGCTCAAAACAACACCCATCATATAATAAAAATAATATGTTTATTATTATAAAATATGCAGGTAGTGAAGCATCACTGTCTGCTATGGTTGAGTTTAAATATAGCACAGCTCTCTCTAGTAATAAAAGTGAAAAACATTTCAATTTTTAAGTTTCTTTATCTAAAATTTCATTCTCTCATGTGAGAATTCCTACCCATGGAATTATCGTAAGAATTATAAAATTATGGTCTGACATATATTTAGTATATATTAACTTTGTTAATACTATTATTTTTATTATATACTTCTCTTTATTATAAATAAACATAGTAAAAACTTGAGGTTACCAAAGATTCTTTTATATATTTGTTTTAATTTATTGTGAGTTTTAGGGGTTAATTCTTGGCACTAAGTTTTTATGTGATGAATCCCTAAGTGTCTTTTCATAAAGGTTGAAGTAACAATGTTGAAATGCAGCACAATAGATACAATCTCTGAGAGTATTTAAATTAATACATGACAATCTCGTTCTGAGCTCCCTTGCTTCTGAATGATTTGCATACTCTTTCTAAGCCATCTTAAATATCATTTTTCTCAGGAGTGTTTAGACAACTATTGTTTAGCAGACAATTTTAGACTGATTCTCTAGAGTTTCAAGTCCTGGTGTTACAAAACAGGGGTTGGCCCGGAGCAGGTCCTTGTGGGTCCTTGACTTCATGTAGGAAAGGTTTTGCAACAGGAGTCCAGATGGGTTTGAGAGTATGTTTATTAATGCCGGGGACAATGAAGCGAAGGAAGAAATTAGGGTAGTAGAAACAACAGGGGAGAGCCTAGGAAGGGCTCTGCTTTGACTCTCTAGAAATATTATAGCAAAGAAGTGAGCCAAGGAGAGGCTGCTTTAGCTCACTGGGAAGTAAGAGAAAAAAGTAGCCTTTGAGACAAGATCAGGGGGTGAGCCCAGGTCAAGTTGCCACTGCCTACCGCTCTCCTGGCTGCAAGTCTCTTGGGGACCCTTAGAATTTAGGAAGAAATAAAAAGTCCATGCCCCAGAAGGAGCATGGGCATGCTCTACAGCAAGTCACATTGAGTTTTTGTCCTGAGGGCTTTTTATCTTCTTTTTTTTTTCTGCAAGCAAGAATCTTAGGGGAAGGTTTCAGTAGAATATTCATCAGCTTTCCTGGTGCATTTTAAAAATACGCTGACTCATTAAAATGAGAATACAGGTGAATTTTGGATTATTTTTTGGTCTGTTTTACTTTTATCTAGTCTGTCTGGTTTTAATGGGGTTTTGTTATTTGTTCCCCAACTTCATCTGGCCTTGGTTTAGCTGGCATAAATGGCATCAATTGGGTCTTTGTTCTCTGTTTTCCCAGGCCGGGGTGATTTAAGCTATGTGTCCTCTGGTTAGGGAGGAGGGTATGCACTATTTGGTCTCAAGTGTCCTTGGTTGGGGAAGATAAGGTCTTGCAGTTAGTTCACAAGCTGGCTGCAAGCTGCCCAAACTGTTTGGCCTTGATCCATTTTTCTTGTCTCAGTTTCCCCATTCTCCTGCCCAAGATTTTTCTAGATTCTCACTGTCCTGCTACACTGGGATTCCTTGTTACTCAGTGATTGTGGATAACTATACTTTAGAGAACTTGTAATGCAAAGTCTTATGTGTGTGAGCACCTGTGAGTGTTGTTCCTCAAGTATAAGGCAGTAACCAGAAATTTTGGTGAGGTTATGAATTTCCTTATCTCCATATAAATGTAAACCCCAGCCGGCCGGGTGTGGCTCAGTGGTTGAGCATTGGCCTAGGATCCAGGCGATCTGGGTTCGATTCCTGGTCAGGGCACATGCCCGGGTTGCGGGCTCGATCAAAGACTCTCATCATTGATGTTTCTATCTCTCTCTCCCTCTCCTTTCCTCTCTCTGAAATCAATAAAGATATATGAATAAATAAATAAATAAATAAATAAATAAATAAATAAATAAATGTAAACCCCAGAACTCCTTATATTCACATAAATGTGAATAAAGTAATATTTCTCTTCAAGAAAAAAATTCATGATTCACATCAACAAAAATCAAACCAGTTACTTAGCCCTCCAACTTTACATAACAGAATAGAGCCAAGATCATTTTAGTTGGCCTTTTCTTCGTTCTAGTAGGCATTAGCTCTCTACCCATTTATCAATAATGTAATATTTAAAAGTGAAATTTTGAAAAAGAACTTCTTAGTGAATTATACTGATTCTAAATGTATTTATTGAAAATTAGTGTCCCAATAACTGAAAAGAAAAAAAAAAATCTTATTATATAGGGTGAACAGATTTGAATCAGTTTTATATTTTTAAGTATATTTTTAAGGATAATTTCTTTTTTATTGTAGGACACAGTGCTATACTTCCTTCTGCAATAATGTATGTAGTTGTCATGCATTTTATGTTGAGAGAATTTATATTTCATATTGTAAGAACTTACATTACTTATAGACTCAAAAGAGATTATAAATGGTATGGACAGGTGGTAAATAGATTGTAGAGAGCCAGGCACATCTCTCTTTCCCTCAGTTAGGATCAGTGTTATTTCATCCCCGAATCTCAAAGAATTATTAAAATTCAGGACTGAGGCATGCATTATTACCCAGCATTTTATATCTAGTTAGTATAGATTAAGTAGTAACTAGTTTCTACCCACAGAGTCAAAAGGCAATGAAGAACCAATAAAAGTTTCAACTGCATTAATATCATCCCTGACAAAAATATCCAGAAATTGAGTGTAGCATAGATAAATCATTAAGCTGTGTGTCTATATCCCACTAAATTTTACTGGGAAGTGATGATATAAAATATCTGAATTGTGAAAAGGAACTTGGCACTATACTTAGTGGACTTTCCTGACAGCTATAATGTAAACACTATTTGAGTGATTGGACACTTTACCTTTAGAAACAAAAAATGAATGTGGGCTATGCTTTGAGTTCATCTCTTTAAGAATATAACTACAAAATTTAAAAAAAAGTCTTTAACCATATTTTGGTATCTAAATTTAGAAGTCTTAGAATTTATTCCTGAGAGTAAAAGGACTAGCGAGAGATAATACCATTTGGAATAAATATATTAACAATGATCCTCATAATATTCTGAAAAAAAATACCTTATACCCTTATCTCACTTTTTAAACACTGCCCTAGATTAGGGAACTGTAAAGAAACTTTTATAGCAAGTTTAATAAGGAAAGAAAATTTAACATAGAGGTAAACAATGTATAATAATGTCACAGAAATCAAAAGCTGAGCACTTGTGGAAAAAAAAGTTTGAGTCTAAAATAATCAGGATATAGTAAGAGATAACACTGAAATATTATCTGAAAGCAAGAGTGGGACGCGTCTATGTTTTTAGCATAAGAAACTATCCGAGGGCCGAGGGAAGAGTTTCCTGCCATTTCCTGTTCTGTCAGGTGATTTGCTTGTGTGGCCCAAAGGTTATAGGCCAGAGGTTCTGTTATTTACAAATATATAATTGTGCTTATCTATTTGGGTTTACTTTTCTGTAATCTATTCCCAGTCTGACAGAGCCAATTATTTGCTTTAAGGAAGTTCAGATTCTTATGAAAGGAATTAAAAAAAAGAGAGAAAATGAATGTTCAGCTTTGGAAATTAAAAATAAAATTTCCAAGCCTACAGAATACAATGATCATGAAAGTCAGGTAGAGAAAAAATGAATTTATAATCCCAAATACTTTATACATCTAGGGGAAAAAATAGCCAATTCAGATACAGTTTTAATATAATTCATAAATTACAAGGAAAGGAGAGTATGTAGTAATGGGAGCTCCAAAAGAAAGGAAAGAGGATTGTCAAAGCCTTTCCCCTCTGATTCAGAGGGAGTGAGGAATTTGTACTACGTATGGTGGAAACCGGCTCTAGGTTATGGATTAGGAGCCATGAAACCTAGACTGTGATTTGATAAATATGGGTCTGACATCATTGGCTATCAAAATATAGTCCACAGATCCCTAGAGGTCCCTGAGAGATTTTTCAGGGTATCTGCAAGGTTAATTTTAATTAAAATGTTAAGAAGTTATTTGCTTTTTTATTGTATTGATATTTTCACTCATGGTGCAAGAGCAACGGTGGGTAAACTATGTGCCATAGCAAGAACCAAAATGTGGCAGAAATCGTACTCACAGTCATTTTGGATTCTTTACCACCAAATATTCAAAGTAAAAAAAAAAAAAAAAAAAGCAAACAAACAAAACTAAAACAAACCTTTTATGTAAGACAGTTCTTGATAAAACAGAAGTAAAAATTATTAGTTTAATTGAACATTGACCCAAGTGCCATCAATGTAATGTTCTGTGCTCTACAATGAGATGTCTGCATATTACAATGTCAGGTACATGTCAGTACCATGATTTTCTCTAGAAAACATGCCTGCACTGTTGTTTGAGTTGCAATCTCACCTGTTGTTGTTGTTTGTTACTGTTGTTGTTTTTGCATGAAACACCATTTTTGCTTGAAAGAACAATTGACAAACTATGATTATTCAAACCTAGACATATGGCAGACAGTTTTTCAAAAAGAAATGAAGTGAACCTGTCATTTTAAGGGGGGGGGGGGAAACAACTGGCATCATCTGATGTCAGTGACAATCATTCATTTTCTATCATAATCTTCAAACTTAATCTGTATAGCCAGATACTATTAGTTCATTGTCTTTTCCTAAGAGTAGAACTTTAGAAAGCTTATATTCAGCATTGTGGCTCTGGCAGCTTTTCAATACTGAGAATTTTCTGATGAGATTGATGGTGATATTAATATTTATAATCTCCTTACATATATTTTATAATAAAATGTGTCCACCTTGGTAAAATATGCATAATTCAGTGAACCAATATTTTCCAAATGACCAAATGCCTGATGTTACAAAATCTTGCATGAGTAAAAATTCCATTCAAATTGCAAGGCAGACCAATGGATTTTAATGTAGCAGAGTGCAAGAAAAAATTTAATGGGGTCTCAGATACCACATTACAACCTAACTTTAAGAAACTACCACTTGTTGAATTTTACCAGAGTATCAGAGAACAATATCCACAGTCATCTAAGAGGAATAATGGGAAGGTCATAGATGTACATCACTCTATATCTTCAAGAAAGAAAACCTGCCATCAGGAGTGTAGGAATTTGAGGAGCCTTCAAATGCTGTAAAAATGAGATCCACTGTGGCAAACAGGGTTAGGCCTTGCTCTCTGCCATCTGATCCTGGTCAATGATTGATCAGTGTGTGTTCTGGAGCTGGCCATTTCTGTCTGAGGTGCAACTCCACTAATTGTCCATCTATACTCTAGTGCACATTATTGGTTTAGCCAAGATTATTTTTAATTTTATCTTATTTTTCAATTAGTTTTCATTCAGTGTTATTCTGTATTAGTTTCAGGTGTTCAGCAGCATAGTGACTAGACAATCACGTACTTTACCAAGTGTTTCCCCCTGTATGTTCCCTACCTACTTAACACTGTGCATAGTCATTACAACATTATTGACAATATTCCCAGTGACTGTTTTGTAATTATCAATTTGTACTTAACCCTGTTCACCTTTTTCATCATCTTCCAACCCTCCTTCCATCTGGCAACCATCAGTCTGTTCTCTGTATCTGTGAGTCTGTTTCAATTTTGTTTATTTTGTTCTTTAGATTCCACATATAATTGAAATTATATGGTCTTTGTCTTTCTCTGACTGGCTTATTTCACTTAGCATAATACTCTCTAGGTCCATCCATGCTGTCACAAGTTGTAAGATTTCATTCCTTTTTATACAAGGTGGAGCAATATTCTATTGCATATATGTACCACCACTATTATCCACTCATTTATTGATGCACATTTGGGTTGTTTCCATTTCTTATCTGAGATCTTCCTCCCAGATCTTTCTTCCTTCTCTTTCTCTTTTCTCCTTTTTTGGGTATCAGAACAGTATCATAGTCTGAAAGTTTTCCCTGATTAATCTTGCCCTTTTTCTTCTTTATCTTTTAAAGGAATCTCCTGCAATAAATATCTTGTACTTCTATGTTTGCCTCTACTACCAAGGTACATTCTCATTTCCAAATATATATATATATATATATTACATATATATATTACATATATATATAATGGTTTTTTCTTTATGTATGCGAACCCAAATTAAATATCATAATGGAGTGAATGTAAGCAGATATGAAAATACAACTGTCTTATATTAAGCCTCATATTGAAAGTTTACAAAAACAGAAAATAATGCCAGTCTTCTAACTATTTTATGGAAATATAGATACTTTTCATAAAAATACTTTATATTAACATATAACATCTATTGCTATTTTAAATGAATTAATATATATTTTAAATGTTTGGATTCAGTATGTATTAGTTTTCTAGTTCTGCTGTAACAAATTACCACAAACAGTGGTTTAAAGAAAAAACCGTAAGTATGTTATAGTTCTGGATGTCAGAGTCTGAAATGAGTCTTGGTGGATTGAAATCAAGGTGTCCACATGGCTCCTTCTAGAGACTTCAGGAGAAAATTCAATTCTCTGCCTTTTCTGGCTAATTGAGGCTGAGCATATTCCTTGGCTGTTGGCCTCCTTCCAACAATTGCAACACTCCTACCTCCGCTTTAGTTGTCACATCTTCTCTGACTCACACTCTGGCTTTCCTACCTCCCTCTTTTATCTTTTGAGAACCTTGGGATTACATTGAACACACCTAGATAATACAGGTTAACCTTTCTAACTCAAGGTCCTCAGAAGTTCCTTTGCCCTATAGTGGATATTCACAAGTTCCAGAAATAAGGGCATAGACATCTTTGGGGGAAAGAGCACTATTCTGCCTAATACACAGTGTAAGAATGAAAGGGTTTAAGGAGGTAAGAATTTATGATATGGGCTGAGAGACCATGTAATTTGTGGAGCAAAGTTGAAGAATACAGAGTGTTATCATTGAGATTGTTTTGAGGGCTAAACACATTTTTGGTGGAGGGATGTAAAAGCTCAAGCAAAGAGATAACATCAAATCATTATTCTTTCAGAATGAACAAAGGAAATCCTAATCTGTGAATTACATTTAAAAATTATTTGCAGCATACAGATGATGTATTCTATAGAATTGTATACCTGAAACCTATATAATTTTATTAACCAATGTCACCCCAGTAAATTCAATTAAAAATAAATTTAAAATATCTATTATACTAATCTTTTATCTACTGAAAAACCATGCCCTACTAATACAATGAACCACTTAGGAAAATACCCTGGTTTTTCCTCTTTAGAATTAAAGTAAAAATTCTCCTCTAATTTCAAATGCTGTGGAAACTGAAACATCCATTTCTTTAGGCTAACTGATATTTCTCCTAGTAAAATAATTTAAATAGATTTTTCTCACTGATAATGATTGAAGAAAAAAATACTTGCCCTGAGGACTGGGGGACACAGGAGTGACATAGGCATTTATATGTACTCATAAGAGTGATGATTAGGAAGCATCATCATTTGCCAAAGGCCATTTACCTTGAGCTAAAGTTAGGCTGTTGCTTTAACTTCTTTCTCCAAGTATGCTTCCAGCCATGATCATTTTATGTTTGACCAGAAAGTCACTAAAAATAGTTTTGTATGCATCTGCAAGGTGTCTTAGAAACAGCACTGTCATATGAAAGAGTTTTACATGAGGAAACAAAATTGTATAACTCTATAGCCTTCTGCACATTACTCAATTTCTTTAAGTGTCAATTCTCCCACGTATGATGGCAATTGCTTCCCTCTGAACTTTCAGGATTGTTTGCATAACCAGTGTCATCATTTATGTGAAAGTGGTTTTATCACTTTTTATCACGAAAGATATTGCCATTAATCAGGAAGCTTCTATGTATTAACTTTTCTTGCCTTCTTTTTGAGTATTATTGTATTAATATCTCAAAGACCACTTATCTCATTTATTATCAAATATAAAGGGTGATATTATTTCACTAGGTACTGGATGAGAACTGCAAGTGAATCATTTTTATAAATCAGATTTTAGTCGTAGTCCACAGGCTTTCACTTACTTGAAAAGATAAAACCATTATCTTTAAAAATGTCTTTAAATTATTTTTTAATTAATTTTAGAGAGAAAGTAAGGGGGGACAATAATTGATTGCTTCCTGAATAGGCCTCAACCAGGGATTGAACCTACAACCTGGGTATGTGCCCTGACAGAGAATCTAACCTGTGCCATTTTAACCACTAAACCACACCGGCCAGGGCTAAGAAAGTTTCTTAATTATATCTTCAAATATTTGTCTAAAAGTTAAAGTAAAATTGTAAAGTCAATTGTGTTAGATGTGTTATTTCATATGGCATATGTGATATAATCAATTTAAAAGCAACACATGTAAAGATTTTGGTTAAATATTTAATTATAAAAATAAGTTTGAGACAGGATAGTAAGAAGCTAAGGAAATTCCTTGGCAAATGGAATAAGGAAAACTAAGACAATATAATTAAACAAGGCCAAACAATCTGAGCAATTTACAGCCAGTTAATGAATCACAAGGCTTTATCTTCTCCAGCCAAGGGCACTAAGGAACAAATGGTTTACACATTCTAAACCGTCCTGGGGCAGAATGGCCTCAGTCCTGGGCCCTCTTCAATGATGTTCTTGATGATGCTTTTTAAAAATGAAACTAAAAAGAAAATAACACTGACCCCTCCATAAACACATTTTGATGAATCATCAAATTGAAGGACACACCTGAAAAGCTAATTAATATTCTGAGACTTCCTCCTCTGAGACTTCCCCAAGGATTCCAGTGGCTGAAAAAAGAGAAAGGTCTCAACACAAAGGACCCACAGTGTGCTCTCACAAGAGCATGCCAGTACCTTGTATCTTTGTTGTTTACTTCTAAATTCTAAGGGACCCCATCAGACTTACAACCATGGGAGCAGCAGGCTGCAGCAGCTTAACCCAGGCTAACCCCATGAATTTGTCTCCAAGGCCCCCTTTTTCTCTGACTTTATCTTTCCTGTTGCTTCTTCTATATAAAGCCCTTCCTTTGTTTCACTGTCCTCAGCTTTAATAAACAGACTCTCAAAGGCCACCTGTACTCATATAAAGTCTTTCCTACATGAAGTCAAGAACCCACACATTTTACCAGTAGGCCCCTTGGCAGACCAGCCCCAGGGCCCAGACCCCATTGTCTGGAAACAAGTTCACTTCATAGCTTTAGGATTGTAAATATTCAGGTTAGCATAATGGAATGCCTCTTTAATAGTCATGAACTAACTTTACAGAGTATTTTCTTTAAGTATGCACTTAATAAATAAATCACCCTAAAATATATTAGTTTAGAAAACCAATTTAAAATATACATATTTAAGGTATACATAAAGCTAATATTTTGAAAAATATATAAAGTCACCTGTCCAAGTACCTCATTGGAAATAAAAAGTGACCTAGAAGAACCTCAGTCATTAGACTCTTTGCATGTGAGTTATATCAAATACAATATATTTATTCTAAATAAATATAAGTTTATAGAGAGAAAAATATAAATTTTCTTATAATTCATACCTGCCCTGATACATTCATATGTGCAAGTAATATTTATGATTTGCTTGTAATTATGTGGTAGAATGATTCCAGAAACATTTTTTTTCAAACATTCTCTAATTAATAATATTCCAGGCTTATACATCTTCATGTAAATTTTGAGGTTCACAAGAAACCCAGTTAAGTTTTAATTTTTGAATGAAATATTTGCATATAAACATGTTCATACTTTCTTATACTTAATCATAAAATTCAAAATATACCTATTCCATCTTCGGTACTCAACGAAGGGGTTATGTTTTATTTCATACAACTTGCCATATTTTCCATACCACTTATTACCCAGGATGTGGCCAAGAGGAGATGATCTCTTTTGTAGGATGGCCACAATTATTAACCAAACTGCCTTACCTAGTTATAGTCTGGGAAGAAGTGGGAGAAGCAGAGTAAGAAATGTTTTGAAGTTGATTATTTTATAGTTATAAAATATACATAACATACAATTTATCATTTTATTAATTTTTAAATGTACAATTCAATTCACTGGAATTAAATGCATTCACATTTTATGAAACTATCACCAATATTCATGACCAGAACTTTTCCATCATCTTAGAATAAAAATATACCTATTAAACAATAATGTGCCATTACCCCCTCCACCCAGTCCCTGGCAACCACTGTTTTACTTTCCATCTCTGTGATTTCAAGTCAATTTTTGAAAAGTTCATATCAAGTGAAAAATAACAGATGCCTGAGGATGGTAGGAATTATGGAATACCCATCAAATATCTTGATTAAAAGTCAAATGCTTTCTAGTGTTTGGAACAAAATAACCTTAGTGTCAGAATGTTAATGGTCTAGAAAAATGAATACATAACAAAAATTAGTCTCAGGGGCCATAATGGTGGTTCAAGAATAAACTGATTGAACTGGATTAGTAACAGCTGTGCTAGGCAAAATTCTAAGATGCCTCAAGATGTTACACACTCCCACTTCTGTCTAATTACTGGTACTTTAAATAGGATAATTTTTATCCTCAAGGTTATGTTATGCTGTGTGGCAAAATTCAACTTGAAAAAGAAATGTTATCCCAGTGAGCCCAACCTAATCATGCCATGCCTTTAAAAGCAAAGGTTTCTCTGGTTGGTAGCAGAAGAGGAAGCTGGAGATTCAAAATATGAGAAGGGTTCTACATGCCATTGTTGGCTTGAAATTGGAGGGGGCTGTGAGTCAAGACACATGGGTGGTATCTAGGAGCTGAGAGCTGCTCCCAATGACAGCAAGGAAACAGAAAGCAATCTTCCAATTGTAAGGAACGATTGCATCAGGAATGATTGGAAGTGAGTGTTCCCCAAGGGTATACAAACAAAATCTCAGCCTGTCCAACACCTTGATTTTTAGATTTGGAATAACCTGAGTAGAGAACCCAGTCATATCAAGCCAGACTTATAACCTATAGGACATGGAGCTAATAAGTGGGTACAGTTTTTCATTTTTTTTGTAAGTTATTACACAATAATAAGAAACAAATATAATAGCATAGCTTGAAACAGTGTCAAAAGTGGTGAGGGACAAAGAAGAATCCCAGAAGGGTCATGGCCAGTGTGTGGCTCAATTGATTGAGTGTAGTACCATGCAACAAAAGTTTGCTAGTTCAATTCCTGGTCATGGCATATGCTTAGGCTGCTTCTTGATGATCCCTGGTAGGGGGTGTGCAGGAGGCAGCCAGTCAATGCTCCACTCTCATATAAATTTTTCTCTTTCTCTCTCCCTCTCCCTTCCTCTCTCTAAAAATAATAATAATAAAAAAGAATCCTAGAAGGGGGTCAACATTCTGATCTTGCTAATCTACCAAGAGAAAGACAGGGCCACACCCCATGTAATATGGTTTTCTTCACAGTGAGGCAAAAAGACTAATCTCTGACAGCAGTGAAAATTATGGCATTCAGTGGTGGCTGCTGAATCAGAACAATAGCCCTTTACTGGGTGCCATTCATTGCCACATTCACTGCAATAATGGATCTGATCATCAATGGTGATGAACTTATCAGTGTAGTTTTGATAGGCAGCTTGCTTTCAGTTGGTCAGAGAAAGAGCCCTTATCCATCTTTACATGAATGATTCAGACTGTACAATCAGTAGATTCAATGTTTTTTAATAGTTTGTGGCCTCTAACATGGTGTCTTTAATCTGCCAGTCTATAGTTCTTCAAATGGCAGGTCAGTCAGCTAACCCATTGTTAATAAACTATGAACCAGTAAAAATATAACAAAGTTTATCAATGGTAGCATCAGCAAGACCTATAAAAAGGCCCTTTCTTCTGACTAGTGACCAGAAAACAACAGTAATTGATTTTAGTTTTACAAAGTTGACACTGAGATGGAACAATAATAGAATCACAATAGCTACTCCAAAGTTTTAACTTAGCCAAACAGGTGAATCAGGGCCAAACATTTGGGAAAAACCTATCAATCAAGGCCCACAGAGAGTCAATGCCTTTGCTTCAGGCAGTGAAATGCTACACAAGGTTTCCTGCAAAGGGATAGCTGCCACTCCATCCTGCAAAATTAAAATGTCACAAGGCCCAGGTCATGTGTACTCTTGAATTTTCATTTGACAAGACAAGTTTGTTGGATATTTCAAATCTTGTCTTTAGTTAGAGTTGGCTCATCTCAAAAAATGTAATATCAAGCGGTAGGGTCACAAGGCCTTTGTGAGTTAAATGTTCAGTTTCAATGAGACCAGTAGCAGGCCAACAGCTACTTTACAAGAGGCATTTTCCTGGTAGCTGTGTGAGGGGAGCAATGTGTATGAACCCCAAGGTGTGCCTCTGGGAGGAAGTGACCTATTTTTGCCAGAGGCCTCGATCAGCAACATCAAAGAGAGCACCAAGTCTGTGAGACTCAAAGGTCACTTGAGTGTCACAATTTGAAGGTCAGCTTCCAACACAGCCTATCGATTCAGGCCCAAACAAAAAATGCAGATTTTCATCATGTAGTCAATATAAAGGACTAAGTAAAACACCTAAGTGAGACACACACACTGTCTTCAATACTCAAATAATTTTATATGATACTTATCTTTAATAGAAGAATTATAATAGAAGAATTATAACACATTCCCAAAAAACTATACTTGGTGAGCAGGATCCTGACTTACATGTCAGGGTTTCTCAGGTACCCCTTTTGTTGGAGTTGTGATAATACTGCATTCTGAACTGAAACTGAGGCTTCAGACTTGGCAATCAACTGGACATGATCTATGTTTTAAAAGCTTTAGACTCAGAGGGTGCAGGCTTTTGTGCCACATCATGATCCCTAGTAGTGACAAAGGCAGGGAAGATTAAGCATCCCTATGGGAGCACTGCAGATGTACATAAGAGGCCTTTTCAAATGAATGTGAACTAGTCTTAGTCCTTAAGTATCAGTGGAATAGAAAAAGATGTTAATGTTTACAACAGCATATCATGTGTCATCAATTACAGAAATGGATAGGGTTGTAGCCATGTTACAACATAGTAAAAGCTAGGAAAATTCCAGGACAAGCAAAACAGGGAAACTGAGACAGACTGTCAAACAGCAGTTTGCAGCCACCCAGTAAATCTTATCTTCCCTAAACCAAGTACACCTGAGAGTAAATGCTTTGTGTTAGATGGGTCAGGTATAGAAACTCAGGCACAGCAATTAGGGTACAGAAACTCATCAGGGCAGGGAGCCCCCTATGCCTAGCAAGGGGCAAAACTGGGAAAACAAGAACTTTGTCCCCCGGGTAACTTACCTTCTCCCAGCATATGGCTAATCATGCAGCTTAGACTCCCTGATCGTTCCTCCTTAAATGCTCCTAGATGATAAACATATTACCTAGGCCTCCACTATATTTTAGCTCCAGGCCCAGATAAGCAGCACAACCATGGCTGACTCAAGAGCAGCTACATTGACTAATCACCTCCTGCCTTGGCACTGACCAATCAGTGGAGATCCCTGACCCTAAAAGATCACACCTGAAAGGCTGATGAATATTCTATTAAGATCTTCCCCTGAGACCTCCCCTGAGATTTCCCACCTGCAAGAAAGAGATAAATAAGCTCAGGACAAAGGACTCGGCCTGCTCTTCCCACCCAGGGAGCATCCAGTACCATCTTTTTCTCCCCTGCAGGGGGACTCCAGGAGACTGGCAGCCAGGGGAGCCATGGGCAGCAGCAGCTAGTCCTGGGCTTAGCCCCTGAACCTGTCTCCAAGGTCCCGGAATCTGTCCCCTTCTCTCTCTGACTTCCCAGTGAGCTAAAGCAGCCCAGTCTGGGCTCTCCTGTTGCTTCTTCTATGCACCTTCCTTGTTCCACCATCCTAAGTATTTTTTTTGCTGCAGCCAATAAATTCTTGTTTTCTGTTCTACACTTCATCTCTTGATTGAAATCTTTCCCTCAAAAAGACAAGAACCGATGTCTCCTCATTGTCTCCCTGGTAACAATCACATTGTCTAGAACAGCTGGAGCTACATGTACCAACACTGAATTTAGGTGATGGTATTCCACTCAGTGTCCAGCTCTTGTTAGGCTTTTTACTGTCCACTCAAGATGGGTGTATTGCAATAGGTAATCTTTCATTATTTATGCTGCCTTTACTTCCTTATTTGGGACTATGATTTTCCTTCATCTCCTGGAATTATGTATAGTTTCTGTTGGGCAAATGGGAGAGACAGAAATCACTCCTCTCTGGGGTACAGTGGAGACCTGCAGCAGTCGCTAAATGAGAGATTCCCCTTTGACAGTTTATGAGCAGTTAAAGTATAAGTATGTAAAAAAAACAAGAAAAGAAACTAAGTGTCAATTATATACTTTCTTTCACATCAACAGTACATGATTTTGGCACCGACAAAGTCACTTTTGATTTGTAATCAGTATGAGTTGAATTTCTGTATGTATCCTGCTTGTGTGTGTGTGTGTGTGTGTGTATGTGGGTGTGTGCATGCATGCCAATGCATGCGTGTGTTACAGTACTACAGACAAAGAAGCCTGTCCCTCCTCCTAAGAGGAGTGCAGAGCAACCAGAAAGGCAGGGGAGTCTAGCCTGTGAGAAATAAGCAGAGAGTTTTTTATCTTTTGGGTTCTTGCTTCAGAAACAGCACTGCCTCCTCTGAAGGTTTCTGTCAGCACTCAGAAACTAGGGGCTCATTTGCTCCCATCTCTGTTGCTCCTTGCTTTCAACTACTTCTGCACAGAGCTCCTCATTAGCCACAGATATAGACTGCCTGTCAGCTGGGGAGTAGGGCTTGCTGTCCCATTGTTATGATAACTTCTCTTCATTTTCCCATCCAGAGGGGAGTAAGTAAAATTCAAAGCATCAGCTTAATGGCTTCTTTTAATCCTTACTCTTACTGATTCCACTCTACACCTTAATTCACAGCCAGGACAGTGGGGGGAGAGAGGGCCTTTCTTCAGTTGAGTCCTGGGGATGAGAAAGGAGTGAGTTTGGCGTCCATTCTCCAGGTGAACATCATGAGAAAAGCCATGTGGTAGCAGAGATTTACTCAGCCTTGAGAAATAGTTGAAGATATCCAGACCAATTTTTACTGCTTCTGGGTGTATTTCAAAATCTACAAGTTTTGTTGATGGACAAGATGTGAAATATAAGAGCAAGTGCACAGTGAAAAATGACAGCTTTTTTTTTTTTTTTTTCTGTTTTACTGTATAAATAGAGGTGATTTTTAAAAGCTGGAAAGTATTATGAGATGATTTCGTTGGCAGGAAGTTGATACAGGATTGAGATTTGAATAGACCTGGGGGCTGAACTGAGAGTGGCTCAAGAACATTGAGGAAAATGTGTGATCATCAAGCTCAGCCATGGAACCCTGGTGAACAAAGAAAGAACTGAGAATCTGAAGGTACCTAGGAGTAGTGAAAAAGGAATAGAAACAATGGCTTGTATTTTTTGATAGCACTAAGGGATTTCAGGGGATGGCACAGCAGAAGGAACTATCTGGGAATATAAGAGGTATTTATCAAGATGGAATGGTTAAAACTGTAACTACAATTTCAGTAAGAGTGATTTGAGTAGAGAAATTAACTATGCTATTAGTGATCAAGTGAATTTTATTTTTTTTATTGTTGCATACATAGCACATTACTACAAATGTAATGACTTAAAACAGCTCACACTTATTAAGTGAGTTCCCATAAGTCAGGAGTCCGGGTCTGGTTTAACTGACTCCTCTGTTCAGGATCTCACAAGGCTGCCGTCAAGATGGAGGCTAGGCTATGATCTCACTTGGAGGGTCAACGAGAGAGTAATCCACTTCCAAGCTTATTCAGATTGTTTTGCAGAACCCATTTCCTTGTGGTTGTAAGTCCAAGGGCCCTGTATGCTTACTGGCTGTAGGCTGAAGACTGCCCTCATGTCATGTGGCCCCTGCCACATGCTCTTCACCAAAGGCAGAAGATATTTTCAGACATTAAGTCTGTGATTTTCTTTTGAATCCTATGACAGTATACATATATTTTTGTTCTTATTGAAGCTTTGTATTACATTGTCACTAATACTGTTGTGTGACCTTCAACTGTATCCTACCAAAACACAGGCCTCTTAATCTCTTAAATAGGTTTGATAAATCTAACATTGTAATTCTCTTATGAAGAAATTTAGGTGCATTGTCCACAAACCAATTTAATATTTTTATCCACAGAATTACTGTAGAAATTCAATAAAATACATAAACTTTTAAGAATGAAAAAAGGTACATCCAAAGAAGATATATAAATGGCCAACGGAAAGATGCTAAACACTAATCAACAGGTAAATGAAAATCAAAATCATGAGATAACACCACGCACCTGCTAGGAGGGCTGTTACGGAAAGGACAAGACGTAAGTGCTGGTGGTGGCATGAGGAAAAGAAAGCACTTGTGCACTGTTGTTGGGAATATAATAGTGCAGTCGTATAGAAAACAATGTGCGGGTTTCTCAAAATATAGAACCATCATACGATTCACCCAAATGAAACAAAATCACTACCTGGAAGAGATATCTACACTCATATGTTTATTGCAGCATTGTTTACAATAACCAGGACGTGGAAAAACCAGTGTCCACCTACAGCTGAATGAATAAACAAAATGTAGTATATATATTTATAATGGAATATCTTTCATACTTAAAAAAGAAGGAAATCCTGCTTTTTGTGACTATATGGATGGACTTTGAGACCATTATGCTAAGTAAAATAAATAAGATAAAAACCAATTATAATTTCACTTATATATGAAATCTTAAAGAAACAAATGAGAAAACAAAACAAAACAAAAAACACACACAAATCTGTAGGTACAGAGAACAGATTGGTGGTTGCCAGAGGCAAGAGTTGGGCAAAATGGGTGAAGGTGGTCAAAAGGCACAAACTTACAGTTATAAGTCCTGGGGATGAAATGTACAGCATAATGACTGTAGTTAACAATACTGTATTGTATACTCGAAAGTTGCTAAAAGCATGGATCATAAAAGTTCTCATCATAAGAAACAATATTTATAACTATTAGAGGTGTCAAATATTTAATAAACTTATAGTAATAATTTTGCAATATAGACATATAGCAAATCTGTATAATACAATTTTAATGTCAGTGATATCTTAATAAAACTGGAAGAAGTTTCATGTCAATTCTAAAGACAATAAATTAATTATTGTCTTCATAGATACAATCTGTAAAGGGAATCTCAGCTGAATTTGACCACTGATAGCGGTCCTTTCTAGTTTTCCAGATAATGTCAGAAGCCTGACACTATAAAATATGGAAATATATTTAAAACAATATTCTAATATACTGAGTTGCATACTGATGACACACTTTAAACATTTAAGATACTTCAAATATAATTCATTTTGAAATATCTTTAAAGTTTCAGATCTTGTGGGTTTCTTCTTGGTTTCTTTTCAGGAATTAAAAAAAAAAAAAATCCTTGTGGAAGAGATTTTAAAATATGTAAGTAAATAGTTACTTTAGAGGAGTACTATAACAAATTGATTTTACTTTGACATCTAAATTAGTGAATGTAGTGAATTAAACATTTAGTATTCAGACTGTATATTCAAATAGCACATGCAAACAAATAAGGTAATTGAAGCTTTATTGATGCCTGCCTTTCATAATAATAGCAAACACTGATACAGTTTTTTTCTCCCTAATTACCAGTCATTATTCTATGGACATTATATATAATAACTCAATTTTTACAGCAAACTTATGAGTTAGGTTTTGTTCATATGTCCATTTTATTGCTATAGAAACTGAGGTTCAGAGAAGTGAAGTAGTACAGTTGAACCTTGAACAACATGAATTTGAATTGCGCAGGTCCCTTTATTTGTGGATTTTCTTTAATGAATACCTGTAAAGTTTTCCATCTGCTGTTGAGTGTCTATAGATGTGGAGGGTGGACTACATCTACATCATATTATGTAAGGGACTTGAGCACCAGAGAATGTTGGTGTTCACCTGGGTTCCTGAAACCAGTTCCCTGCAGATTCCCAGGGAAAACTGTTTTAGGGGAGTCAAAAGATATATGTAGATTTTTGACTACACAGGGGCCAGCACCTATGAAACCCCCTCCCCAGCATGTCCAGTCTGACTTTAAAAACTCTATATTCCTAATACTGCACAGCACAGAAAAAATGGCTACTATTTGACATCCTTTACTATCAGCAGCTAGCATTTAGTGTTACCAACAGCTGGTAGTTAGGCCATCAATTAGTGGCCACATTTATACTTAATTTAACTCTATTATTCCATTTTACACACACACACACATACACACACACACACACATGCATGCATGCATGCACATATTTTTGCATTCCTGATACAATGTATTTGAAATCCAGAAAGGCTAGAATTTAATTTTTTCTTGTATTAAGTGATTTGCACATATTTAATTAACATCAAATTAGAATGTGATGCCTAAACATCTACAGCATTCAAGTCTGGAATGATTCTAATCTTTATCTTAGAAGTTGGGCTTAAGAAAAGAATAATATTTCAGTTTGTGCCTGAAGATTTTTATCTGAAATTGACCAACTAAACCAAATGAAAAATTGATACACAACCATGCAACATTTGAAAATGGTAGCTGAGCCCGGCCGGGCGTGGCTCAGCGGTTGAGCTTCAACCTGGGATCCAGGCGATCCGGGTTCGATTCCTGGTCAGGGCACATGCCTGGGTTGAGGGCTCGATCGGTGACTCTCTCATCATTGATGTTTCTATCTCGCTCTCTCCCTCTCCTTTCCTCTCCCTGAAATCAATAAAGATATATTTTTAAAAAAATAAATAAATAAAAAATAAATAAATACAAAATAAAAAAAATAAAAATGGTAGCTGATTAGTTAGCTTTCAAAATTGTTAGTATAGCCTGGCCAGGCATAGCTCAGTGGTTGAATGTCGACCTAAGATCCAGGAGATTGAGGTTCAATTCCCAGTCAGGGCACATGTTCGAGTTGAGGGCTTGATCCCCAATGACTCTCTCATCATTGGTGTTTCTATCTCTCTCTCCCTCTCCTTTCCTCTCTCTGAGATCAATAAAGATATAAAAAAAAATTTTAGTATATATTATTAATAGAAATTCATCTGCAAAATTGTTGAGAAATTAATCTACAAATAACCACAGAATATTATTTGGAAGACCTATAAAGCAAAAATTATTTTGCATTATTTTCAGAAAGTAAAAGGCCTTTGAACACATATGTACAGCCAAAAATTATATAAAGGAAGAAAAAAGTGTGTGCATATAAATATATGCATACATGTGCATATTAAATGCAGATATGTAACAAGTCAAAATGTCCCATACATCCTATTAAATGAAAATTGTCTCCCCCATAAAATAATTCAGAATTTATAACCCCAAATTTCTTATAAACTGAAAATTGCAGCACTTTCTTTATATATATTCAACAACTGTCTAGAGTTCAATGGATTCATGTGACCCAAGTAAGAAGTGAGGCTAATAAAACTGGAAACTCATTGAGTTTTAAAAGGTGATGGCAATAGAAATAGAAGTGCAGCGTTTCAAACTGACAGGTTAGTGTAAATCTATGTCACAAGCTCTGGATACAGATCTGTCACAGATGAAACTGTGGGCCTGAGAGAGAGAGAATCAGTAACTGACAGTAGCTTCATCAAATAAAAATTTTGTGAAAAAGAAAATTCTGTTCAATTAAAGTAAGGTGTTTACTTTTGTTCTTCAATCATTCAAAGAAAGGCAATCGCTTTATATTGTTATAAATTTTTTAACTTCCTAATAAAGAAACCCTAGATAATTATTTATTTGTTATCAATTATATTAATTTGAATCTAATTTTATGTGGGGTGAGTTTTAGGGAGAGGGATGTATCGACATATGTATTTTCTGAATCTTAAAAAGTATGTATTCTAAAAAATGTTTGATTATTAATCTTTTCTTTTAAAATTTATTTTCACCTATCTGCAGCCAAAAGCTAACATTAAAATATTTTTTTTCTTCATGGGATAATTTGAAATTACTAATGGACTTCATGGACTAATTTTACTAAATTTTATTTTAAAATCTGACATTGATTATCGCATTTATACATAAACAGGAAAAAAAGTAACTTTAGCACTTTATATTAAGTGGCAAATTGTAACATGAAGTAAGTAAAGTTTCATATTATAAAAATCAACATTATAGGAAGTGCTGTTTAGGCTTTTTTTTTTTTAAATTCTCACCTGAAGATATTTTTACCATTGTTTTTTCAGGGAGAGTAGAAAGGAGGGATGGAGGGGTCAGAGAGAGAGAAACATCCATGTGAGAGAGACAAATCAACTGGTTGCCTCCCACATGCTCCCTGGCCTGGGGGCGGGGGGGGCACAAAGCTGCAACCGAGGTATGTGCCCTTGACTAGGAATCTAACCTGGACCCTTCAGGAGTGCAGGCCGATGCTCTAACCATGAACCACATTGGCCAGGGCTGAGCTTACTTTTTAATAAATTATTCAAAACAAATAAATTCTATGTATTTGCTTTTAATTAATGTAAAATAGTATGCATTGGTTTTCTGTTGCCCCTGTAGTAAATCACCACATAGTGGTTTAAAACAATACACATTTATTATATTACAGTTCTGGAGGTAAAGAGTCCAAAATGGGTTTTTCCAAGCTAAATCCGAGGTATCAGCAGGGCCATGCTCCTTTCAGAGAAGACAGGAGACCATTCATTTCCTTGCCTTTTCCAGCTTCTAGAGCTGCATTCCTTGTCTTATGTTTACTTCCTCCATCTTCAAAGCCAGCAGCACAGCATCTCCAAATTCCCCTCTGCTTCTGTAATCTATACAATTCATGAACTTAATTATTGTTATTTTTGTAGCAAATTATATTTGTACATACTCAGCATATTCTTTATATCTTATAGGGCCACATATTGTCTCAATGTAATAGCAAATTATAAGCTCACTGAGGACATAAATCTCTAGCTTGCATAGCATTTTGACCAAGGTGACAGAGTCAATGTTTGATGAATTGAAGAAGTGATTTTAAATTATAAAATTAACTTAGATTGTTTTCATAAAAGTCAAATTTCTTAAAAATTTCAGGCCATCCTTTTTGAATCCCAAAGTTGACAAATCTCCACAGAATACAAATGAAGAGTATGTCTTCATTGGAGTAAAAAGTTGTTCAAAAATTCCTAAGCCTGAGGAAAAGCAAATATACCCTTGTTTGAAAATTCTATCGTACTAGCAATTTAATTTCAATAATATGTCTTTAACAACACAAGGTTTTGCAATTTTTCTGGTCATAAGAAAATAAATGCGGAACATATATGCAATTTATTTCAGCAAGGACACCAGCTATCTTCCACCTCTGTTCAAATTTAAATTGATAATAATGTCTTTTGATATATCATGGTTCAATCAACATCCCAGTACAGTATTCATTTAAAGACAAATAGAAGAATAACACCCAAGGCATGGTGAAAAAGAAAACTCTAAAAGATCGTATGTGTGCCTTCAGTAATAAAAGACAATGAGAGATAAAAATAAGCTATAGCAATGTCAACATCAGGAAAAACAGTCCGATTTTTTCAACAAATATGTATTGAGGTCTGCTCTTGTAATTTAAGGAACTGCATGCCCAAATCAGAAGAGAAAAAAAAAAAGTGAAATCTATGTTTATGGCAATAAATTATTCAAAGTATGAGACAGTATTTCTTAATAATTGTAATATATACTAAAGTATAGCTTTTTAATGTGTATTACGTGCATACAGATGTGTGTTTATAAGCGAGGCTGTATAAATGTGGAGTAGGGCGTATATATGCGGAGCAGGAGATATGTGTGGGGATGTGAGTATAGGTGTGTGTGTGAATGTGGGTGTTAGGGGTTGTATGGAAGTAAGTGGGAGTGTCATGTGTACACGTGTATATCAATGGGTGTGAATATGAGGAGTAAATTCTTGTCAGTGATTCTCAACCAGGGGTGATATTGCTTCCCCAGGGGACATTTGCTAATGTCTGGATTTATTTTTCAGTTGTCACAACTGCAGGGGAGGTGTGCTACTGATTTCCAGCCAGAAGCCAGTTACGTACCAGATGCTGCTTACATTACATAAAGCAACCACGCATAACAAAGAATCATCCAGCACAGAGCAGAATGCCAGTGGTGCTGAGCTTGAGAAATGCTGTTTTGTGTGTGTTTGGGTTTGGAAGTGGTGTGATTTTACAAGGCTGTTATGAAACTTGCACAGAGTAAGGAATCAATAATCTCTTATGCAATTTTATGATTCATGTAATAAAACCAGGGTCGATCTCATCCATTCCTTTGCATCACTGATACCCAACACTCCTGAGAATGTCTTGCTACTAGACAAATCATCTACTAAGAAACATTTAGCACCTACTTAATGTGTGCGTGAGACATATTTTTTTCCAAAACCATAAACAAACATATCCTAACAAAGATTTCTTTCTACAGACTCCCAGAGAAGCAACTTTTTAAACTAAATACATAATGCCTATTTAAGGTTAAGAATTTCTATGGAGGTCTAGCTGGGCTGCACAGTGGCTACAGCATCACTCCTGGACTGAAGGGTCCCGGGTTCTATTCTGGCCAAGGGCACATCGCCTCAGTTGCAGGCTCAAATCCCCTCCCCTAGTGCTCAGAAGGCAACTGATGGATGTGTCCCTCTGACATGGATCGATCTCTCTCTCTCTTTCCCTTTCTCTCTCCCTCTCTCTGAAAAGCAGTGGGGGGGAAATATCCTTCCGTGACGATTAAAAAAAAATCTCTATGGAAATGGTTGATTTATTATTATTTGCTTTAATAATAAGTAGCAAATTGAATCCATTTTATGTGTGAAATCTGTGTATATTGGTTGTAGCATATAAAATAGATAAAAATGTTAAATTATATTTTATTTATACCTTTTCTCATGTATAGTCCAGGAATGGCTTCTAGTATAGAAAATCCTGCCATTTCCTAATTACATCTGCTTATTTCCAGGAAAGTTCTCCCTTCCTCCGACTCCTAATTATGCACCATGTAGATGATGTAATGCCACACCTTTCATTAGGATTTCTATTTTCTTTCCAGCTTTTCTGGGGGCTCATCCTGGCAGAAGAAAAAGCTGAAAATGATATCTCCAATTTATTACTGCATTTGTCTAGGGGCACTTTTCTGATTGAAATGACACTAAATCCACAGGGAAGCAGAAACTGTGGATTTGATGAGGATACAACCCGCACAGCTGTGATCAAACCTTTGCCTCTGTTGCTACAGCTGTCAAAATAAACTGATAGGAAATATGAAAAAAAGAGAGTTCTCATTTTTAACTGTCAGACACATGGCTATAACTCTCTCAAAATGTTTTCTGTTCATTATATAAAAGATGCAAAGATGCATACTTTTTCTGTCATGAAGTTGTAAAATGCATAATATATAGAGATTGTGTACATGTCAACGGCAAGTTGATTAGCTCAGGACATGCATGCTAAAATTTCATGGATCTGGCAACCAAGCATACAGTTTATTTTTAAACCATATATGTATAGTAACTATGTGCTGTCAATTTTTTCCAGAGATAGTAATGCAGAATGTCACAGTTGCTATTTAGGTATTATTACTATACATTATTCCATGCATAAAATACTTTTTTTGTCCCTGCAGAAAAATACTAACTGCATGCCTTTTGGAGGTTCAGAGGAAAGATACAAATTAACTTTAGTTACACTTTCTTGAATATGTGTAATGGCATCCAAGTGGAAATATAACCATCAGGATACTTTCACATCTATTTTCTAGGGAAGTTACTGTTGTCTACAGCCAGCCAGCTGATATAAATGCATTATTTGATGTACTGAGTTTGTGTAGTGGTTTTTTGGTCTGCCTAAAGGGCTTCAGTTTTCTTCTCTTTAAAAGCATTTTACAAATGCTTTAAAAGATATCAGAGAGAATGGACAATCAGACTAAACCTGTGCCTGTGGGCTCCTGTTTCATACATTATTATCTGTCTAGTTTTCAGTTTGATAAGCAAGGCAACCCAGATGATGCCAAAGTCATTTATCTCTGGAGGTTACAACCAGTGCATTGCTGCTTTCTTGATGAGCAAACAGATTCACTGCAGAGAAGGACACGTTGACTTTTTATTTCAGATTAAATAGGATTAGACAAAATAATTATAAACTGTCAATCATAGGTCACTGGAAGTGAAACTATTCTGCTTTCATCTGTAGAAATTTCTTGATTTAGAATCATTTCATAGTCATGAAATTTAGCACCAAAATAGATAGCAAGCATCCCATAAAGTGGGGATAGCATTCTTGAATATGCAAATAGATGTTGGAGAATGTCAGGCAACGTGAGAAAAATGCCTCTCAGGTAGCAATTAGCACAGCAAATATTAGGGACTTGGATTCTTATTGGTAATTATTAACAACTGTGTTTGAACCAGTGTGAGAATGTATTAATGGAAGATAAAAAAAACATGTTAGTAATCCATGCTCTAAATGAAGTTTTACTGACTTGTCATTTTAGTTTTCTTATTTTCTTCATATTACACAGGTCCTTGAATCAGATTTTGCAGTGAAATGATAAGTAAAGCCACAATTCCACCAAATGGAGCAAAAATAGAGTGACACCATACTAATCATTTTGGAGAACTGTGTATATTACCAAGAATATCTTTAAGCTAAGAGGTCTAATTTTAAAATGAGACCACAAATATAAAACGCTAATATTTTCTTCCTTATTAATAATATATCTGAATTAATATATGAAGAAAAGTATTATTAAAAGAAGTTTAATTGCATTTAGCATACCCTTAAATATTGAATGAAAACAATATTTTAAAAAAAGCATGAGGTTACAAAATGCTGAGGGTGATTTTCATATAATTTGGGGAAGCAGACCAAATTTAAGGTGGTCAAAATTCTTTCGCCATGATGCATAATCACTACCAAAAAATTATTGGTAGTTACTTCGGTAAAAATATATATTATGTAAGCCCTAAATTATTAAATAAAATTTTATTTTAAAAATTTCTTGAAAATCTAAATCTGATGGTTCAAATGGCCATAATGAATGGTTTAGCTGTGAACTGATTTTAGATCTAGAAATCCATCCAGAATATGTATCCCCTCACCTCTACATCACACATCAAGTGAAACAATCACTGGACTAATCAGGACTCAGGCGTTCTGTGCGCTTATATGGAGTTAGTTGTGCATACCACTTTGTCCGGGTCTTGATTTACTAATATGGCTTAATTATTGTAATAACAAAATGAGACAGTTTTTGTTAAAATATTATTAGAGACTGAAACATGCCAACAATTTAATGAGCATTTATTAAATGCAAGCTATGTCTCAGAAAGTGTGCAACATGCTGAAAGACACAGAGTTAAATTTTAAAATGGTTCTTTCTTTTAGGTAACCTACATTCAAGTGAGAAAGCAAATGGCCATACCATTAATATAATATGATAAATGTTAAACAAAGAGCTGTTGGAATAACTCATTCCTTGAATGACTCTACAGCCTGGGGAACTTCTTTCAATCATTTTTCTAGTGAAAGCCTGACAGCAAGAGGTAAATTCTCTTTGCCTTCTTTTACTTGAAAATGTTTTTATATCAGAATGTTTTTCTTTTCTTTTTTTGTTCCCTTTCTTCCTGTAAATTTGTTGTTCCATTGTCTTATGTCTTTCACATTTCTGAATAGTCAACAGTAGTTAAGTATTTATATTATTGTCATGCATGTAATTGCTTTTTCTCTTAATCTTTGTTTTTCAGCAGTTTTCCCATGATGGGCTTCAATGTGGTTTTCTTTGTATTATCCAGCTCAGAATTCATTGAACTTCAAAATTCTACTAATTTATATCTTCAATATATTGCAAAATTCTCACCTATATTTAAAAAGTATTTCCCTCAAAATCTTTATCAGCTGTCTATAAATACATATACATATATATATACTTATCTTTGATAATTTCCATAAGTTCCCCAGGTTCTTTACATTTTTCATATTCTTTATTAATATATCTAAGTTTATTGGCTTTTTTCTTCACTCTCATCCTCTTTCTGCTGTTCTGTAACAGAAATTGGAGTTTTCCTTCCAGATTTCCATTTAATTTTTTTTAATTTTTAAAAATTTTTGTTGAACTTGGAGTGAATTGGTTAATAAATTATATAGGTTTCAAGTATACAATTCTACAATACATCACAAAATGATCCTTCCCATAAGTCTAGTACCCATCTGACACCATGTATAGTTATTACAATATTATTGACTATATTCCATACGATACACTTTGCATCTTCTTGACTAATTTTATAACTGGCACTTTCTTAATTACTTCTTAATCCTTTCACCTTTTTAACCTATTCCCCAACACCCTTCCCATCTGGCAATAATCTTATTTCTCTGTATGTATGAGTTTGTTTCTGTTTTGTTTGTTCATTTATTTTGTTTTAGGTTTCACATATAAGTGGTATTTGTCATTCTCTGTCTGGCTTATGTCACTTAGCATAACACCCTCTAGGCCTATCCATCCATGTTGGCAAGATTTCATTTTTTTAATGGCTGAATAATATTCCATTATATCCATATACTATCTTTTTTTTATCCACTTGTGTATCTTTGGAAACTAGTCTTTTGAATGGAGCATTTAAAAACCATTTATATTTAAAGAAAATATCAATAAGTGTGCAAGCTGGGTGGGGGAAAGGTCAAGGAAAAAAAACATTGGCTTCTGCCCACACTTCTGTCTGGGAGAAAGCTGCTCCTCCAGCCCTCGTTTTGAAGCCATACAACGCACTTGCTCCTTTTGCAACCTTGTAGCTTTTCAAGCTGCTGCCTCAAGGCTGGAGCTCGGAGCGAGTGATTGTGTGTGTGAGTAAATCAGTGCACAAGCCTCTTAAGGGGAACCAATCAGCCCTCTCACTCAGCCACTATCTCTGCTGGTTTTCACAGCCAGATGTTTGGGGGGTTCTCTTCCCGGGGCCCTGGGTTGAGGAGCTTGAGTGGGGCTGGAGAGGGGACTTCTGCAGCCCAGCTATTCTCTCTCCATCATTACTTAACAGCCACACAGTGAGCATGGGTCCTGCCCTTCCTTCATCTCCAACCTTCTTATCAGCATCAGTGTGCCTTCTTCTGAATATCCTTAATTATACAGGACTTCAATTTAGCTACTTCAGGCTGTTCTCAAGGGGGGTTGTTCTGTAGTTTAGTTGTAATTTTGATGTGGTTGTGAGAGGATTTGAGTACCCTGTCTACCTACAATGCCATCTTGACTGGAACCCGTTGAGATTTTTATATGCGTTTCAAATATGTTGTATTTAAGAATTAACTGAACAATTTATATTATATTTTCTAAATAACACTGTGTATCTCTTTTCCCCTTCACCTTTAATAAATTGTTATATAAATCAACTTTATTCCAGCTTTTAAAGTTTTGGAATTTTTAGTTATTTATACCCATTTTGTTTATACCTTTATTAGTGTTTATTATTTTGTGAGATTCTTTAATGACACTTCAGTATCCTATGGTATAAGGAAGCTAAACTTTGGATAATTTGAGTGAACCACTCAAAAATATGCAAGGAGAATGATAACATTGGGCCTAGAAACCCAGTCACGCCATTGAAGGTCATCTCCCTTACACACTGTTCTTCCAGTTGATACAAAACAACATGACATTAGGTAGTAAGGCACAATTTGAACTAAATTAACATTGGCTGAGGTAACACATTAGAAAAAGTTGAAAGTGATAATTGGAAAATAAAATGTAAATATAAATATTTATTTGGCACCTTTTACAAGACATTTTAAAATGAACAGTCTCATATAATTTCAACAAAAAGCATAAAAAATAATTATCACCTCCATTTCTAGAGATATAGAATTGTTTAGAATAGGTACATAAATTGTTGTCGCAATGGCAGTAAGTGATGATTTGAACTCAAAAATCGTGACTCTGAATCCTTGAGATTATTTTTTAATTTTAATTTTTTGTTCCTAATACTTCTCATTATAAGTGGATGGGAGATTAGCTAATTTCCTCCTATTTTACTCCTATTTTCTCAGATCAATATTTTCTAAATTGTTTTTTTTCTTTATTTGTTTTTCTAGCTTAAATTAAGTATTTCCGTCATCCACCCATCCACACTAAAAGACCAGGAGACTTCAAGCTGTCCTCTTTCTGACTGATCCTCCCCAGGAAATATTATCTTAAGGACAACAGACCTTTCTGTAGGAAAAATTAAATAGATACATCATATGGGAAGGGACTGTCAAGCAGAAAATATATAGAGAATTCTCTTATCTCTTTCCCTTGTCAGTTATTTTTTACTTCCTACACAGCAATATTAAAAACACTTAAGAATTAAAAAGACTCTTATTAACAGTAAGATGAAAGAAGAAAACCATTTACTTTTAATGAAGACTTGGTTACAGCATAATTTTGGACTCAGTCAAATGTTAACTCAGTTCAATTAGATATTTTGACCTAACTTTTGATGCAATCTATTTTAAGTACTAAATTTTTCTAGATCAATACTAGAGGAAAGAGACTATATTCATGGAAATATATCTACAATTGATTAAGTCTCTCCTTGACCAAACTTTAGTCTGTCTCCTCTGAATTTTCTTCCCACCTAGGACTTGACTTTTGCATTTCCTTGTCAGTCTTTTCATTGCCCAATTTCAGCAAGAATCCTGTTAATTGATTTAGCCAAAATTCCCCATGCTCAATATCTGATGACCCTCAATATCTGACTAAATTCCTCATCCCCCACCACCCTACTGGTAATATCTGCTTGCCTGTTAGGTCCCTGTAACAAACAATTATCTTACTCTCCTATTAACTTTCCTTCTGCAAATCCCCACACCCTGTTGTTTGCCTATAAATCTCCATTTTCTTTGTTTTATTTGGAATTGAGCCCAGTCTGTATTCAGGTCTCTTTTTCATTATTGAAGTTTTTCTCAATAAATACATATTTTTTTCTTTTCTCTTACTACCTTAATTACCATCCATCCCTGGTTTCTTTTGACACAACTTCACCACAAGTGAGAGTTTTCAGGAGTGAGAGAAAAGTTTGAAAAGGTACATTTTCAGCTTCAATAGTTTTATGGTGCCTTTACAGCGTCTTCCAAATCTCAAGGCATTAAAACAACAAATAGTTATTTCTTAGCCATATAACATAAAGTTTGTGCACAGCCACAGCTAGCCTTGGTTTCTCTCCCAATCCCCAAACCCAGGGTGCAGGAGTAGGTGTAGAAATGGGGGAGGGGGGAAATCATAATTCTGCTCAGTTAATCTTCTCAGATCACTGAATTGGGTTCTACATGAAAAGACAAATCTGAATAGATAGCAAAATAGTTTATTCATTTGAAGTGTGAGTTTGCTTTTCCAGGGGGTGGGGGCAAGTGGAAGCCCAGAATCATGGAGCCAGTTGTTTATATTCCAAAGGATTGTAAATGTCTGGGAGCCAAGTTTTCCCTCCCTCTGTCAGAAGGGGGGAAGGGATGGTTGTCCTACTACTATGTACACTATTATATTCATAATTTCAAGGTTTGACACCTGTGGATCAAGAAACCCATGTGTATATGCTATTCTAACGATCTGGCTCTTATCATGTTGCCCCAGAAGAGAGAGGAATTGAAGTGTGGAGAACCATATCAGTGATTGCTGTTGAGTATAAATAATAGATCCTCGTTCCAGAAACATTATGTTTACTTTCAGGAATATATACACACACACACACACACACACTAAAAAGTTATTGGTAGCCACTGCTCTTACAGAGGAGCAAGAAGTAGCTCAAATATACATACAATGTCTCTCACAGCTTCTGCTAGGAACTCTCATACCCACTATGCTTGCATCCCACTGGCCTAAGGAGGTCATATGTCCCTACCCACTGTGGTAAGTAAGAGAAGCATGGCAAGAAAAGGAAGGAAATGAAAATTGTAAGCAACTATTACAATCCACCATAGTCTGATGGTCTCAGATATTTTTCTTCTTTGTGCACACAAAATATACTCATCCCTTTCAAACATCCCTCCAAGTTCTTGTCCAGTCATGGTACCAAGCTTACAATTAAGGTTTGGCTAAAATCAAGTCCGGATCTAATTCATTTTGGAAACTGGTGTCTCCTGATTCAGAAAATCGTGAACTAAAACAAAAACAGATCATGCGCTTCATACACACACAAGACACTCTTCAATGAAAAAGAGACACAGGACGACTACAAAGATCATAACATTAAGAAAGATGCATAAGGGGAACCACATAGACAGTGACTGGTTCCTGAAAATTTTGGAATCCAGCCGGAAGAAAATTTTGCAAGGTCATTCTACTCTTCGGTGGGAATACAGCTTTGATTGGGCATGGGTTCTGCTCCCTGAGGGGAGGTATTCTGTCCTATATTCTTCACGGCTTTTGGCTCCACACATAAGTCTCACCCATTATCCTTCCTGGCCATTTGAAAAGGGAGCTGGGGAATATACCTACCTTGGCAGCTGTGGTGCTGCTTCTGCCTGCTGCTGCCAAAGATATTTTACATCACATTGAGTCAGGTCTCTTTTGATTCAAAGCAAAGGCATTTTAATAAAGAGCTTTTTAAAACACACTGGTGTTTATTTTAGTCCATCATACACAAATAACCACACATAATTCCCTTGAAGCCCTCTCTCTCGCTTTCTCTCTCAACTTAATAGGTACTCTGAATTCATCCAGCCTTTCATTGGGATGACACTTAATGATTATTTTACTTGGACCATTTTATTTAACTGGAAAGATGTATTAAGATATTAGGACCACTTTATTCAAATCAAAATAAAGTGAGGTTTTTTTTGTTTGTTTGCTTTTTTTAAGACCTAAGTGTCATGTCCTTGATTTGGCCTTTGCTTCTATGATGCGTCTTAATTTAGAATGCTGGACAATAATCTTTTAGTAGATAGATACTGCAATATTTCTTGTACTTATATATGAGTATGAGGATGTATGAAAAATATGCAAATTGTTAAAAGACATTTATATTAGCACATTACACTACACTAATCATTAATCTAAAAAAAGTTCCTTTTTTGTTATTTTTGGTGTTCTTTATGACAAGTGCGATGAGCAAACATCTTAATAACAATTTTGCATGTAATTTAGACAATTATTCCTATTGTCCTTCCTTTTAATGTGATGATGAAATAAATCTCCCTGTTACTTACTGATCATTTTACAAAACCCAAAGATAAATCTGGCATAAAATAATTTACAGTTTTATTACTGAGAATGTGGGAGAGACAAAATTAAGTATAGGTATTAGAGAAAATAAAATATAACTCAGAAGAATCTAAAAACAGAAATAATTACAGATAATGGTAAAAAATAAACAGCAGATAAAAACAAGTTATTAGGAAATTTACCCTTTTTTACTGTAACAGATAATTTTTAAATGTTTTTAAAATATTAAAAAGCATTGAGAGTTAACAAGAATTTGGTGACAAAAGAAAGCTCTACTAATCTGAGAATAAAATAATTTTAAAGAATAATTTTGAAGTAAAATAAAATAATTATAAAACAATCTTACAGAAAAAAAAGGACCACAGAGTCTAATCTTATTCCTTTATGATGTTATTCCTGTAACAATTTGCCATGAAGGATTTATTATTACAACTTTATATGTAGGTTTAGATCGACTCAGTTAGATACATAGCTCTACAAATTGTAATTATATAAAGCTTTCAAATATAGCTTTAAAATACAATTAGTTTAGTATATTAAATAAAACCATGTACATTTTATAATAAAATTTTCATCTGACTAAACTACAGTGGCAGTTTTAATAAACAGACAGGAAACACATCAATTTATTATTTTTAAATTCATATTTTTCTAAAATTATTATACTTAGCATAATTAACAATTTATCTTAATTAACTTAATTACCGTATTTAACCAAAGTACTCAGCATTTCTTTCCTCAGACACACTGAAAACTAGAGCATAGGAAATTTAAAATGGCTTTCTTCTACATAAACCCTTATTCTATATCATTAAAATTTAGTGAAGCAAAAGTAAACAGTTTTAGCCAGAGAAGGGGTGGTTTCTGCTGTAGTAAACATTTCTTTATACCTACATAATATAGAGCAATCAGAACAGTTTATGAGTAGGCTGAAAAACAAACAAACTTTACTTCTAAAACAGGTGCTGCTGAATTCTAGGTCCTTTTTTCATAGTCTGAGCTTCATTAACTAGGAACTTCGCTTCAATTCTTGTTACAAAACTAATAACCATTTACTTGTCTGTGGTAACTGTGCATGTTACAGCTGATCAGTGTGCTATGCCCCATCTTAAATGTCCCTGTGTAGCCATTGTCGCATTGGAGGGCTCAGCTACTCACCCAGAAGCAGGAGTGAGGAAGATAAATTCTAGTCAAGCTCCAGACAATGTTCTCTGAACAAATTCCTGATCAGCAAAATTTTGATAATGTCTAAAATCAAGATATCAAGGACTAATGTTCCTGCGCCTCACTTCATCTGCCCTTGTCCTGAAAGTGGGGAGCAAGGGAAGGAAGAAGGAGAGCGGGACCGTTGGCTAAAGATAAACACAGTCCCTGAAGCGGCCTGACATTAACAGCCAGCCTTCGGCGTTGTTCGGGGCTGACATTCTGTCGATTAGATGAGGGGGTGAAATAACCAAAATAAGGTGAGAGAAAAAGTACAAGGAAAAACAAAAACAAAAACAGAAACAAGGTCACTGTGCAAATCACAAAAAGAAATATTAATATCCCTGAATCTCAGCTAATATGCGTGCCTGTTACCTCTTTGTCAATTAAAGCTTTAAACTTCATTTATTCTTCAAACCTTACAGGCAGATGAACGAAGATGCTCAGTCATAGATGTGGCCCCCTTCCTGACAGTATCCAATCAAAAGCAAAACTCTATTTTCTTGAACCCTCTCCCAAATCACCTAACAAACACACAAAGCTGTATACATTTTTTCTGATGTCCTCTTACTGAGACGTTTCCTGTTTCTCTCTAGTGTGTTTCTTTTATTGCAGCAAGCAATAAACATAACTTAGTACAACTACAGAAGTCAGGAGAGCTGAAAATGATTTTGTTTAGAGAGTATCTATTGGAAGAAAATAGGTAAAGCTTTATGCTTACTTGGAGATTCTGCCTTCTCTCTTTAGTGGCATTAAAGTTTATCTAAAACTGAACTGATAGATAGTTAAACCAATAAAAATAGACATCAGTTCACAATGTTTTAGGATTAAGAAAGCCAAAATCTACTAAGAGTAAGGCTGCTGTCAATTTGGGCCTTTGGAAATCAAACCCTTCCTTCTGACAAAAAAGTATGGAGACTAAATAAATGATTTAAAATCTAATCATAAACTCAAAAGAACCTGACTCTTAGTCTTATTGCTTGAAAATTCCAATAAATTTATGATATTGGCAAAATACAGACACAGCCTACAATTAAACACTTTGTTATATACATCACCTACTATATTTGTACAAAAAGAAGACATCTACAACATGAAGCTGTTATGTTTGAGGCTAAGGTGAGAAAGCTGTGGGAACAAAGTTTGATTTCACTATCAATTGGTTTCTGCTCCTATTCTCTTTAATAGTAATTTGTCTGGGAAATATGGATACTAAACTTGGTCTTTTAATGTAGACCTGGTGGGGATAGGAACAGACTAGTTTTGCTCCATAATTGTTCTCTTTGATAATGTAGGGGTTATTTGTCCAAAAAAATAATGTCTATGTAAAAAAAAGTGTTATGATACCTGGCTCATTAAAAGTTGTTTGGTATTGTTATTAGTAGACATAGTGGTAGTAATAGTAATATTTTTATCTAAAGCACTTTATCTAATCACTTTTGTATATTGTTTCTTACTCTTTTATCATTGTTCTATATTATCTGAGTTTTCCAGTTTGATAAGATTATTGATTTAGGCTTGTGCACTGTTGGTGGGCATGTAAATTGTTGTACTATGAAAAACAGGATGGAGGTTCCTCAAAAAATTAAAAAGAGAACTATCATATGATCCAGCAATCCCACTTCTGGGTATATGTCAAAGACAGTGAACATGGGATATCAAAGAGATATCTGCACTCCAACTTGCAGCATGATTCACAATAGCCAAGGTGTAAATATAGCCTAAGTGTTTATCAACAGATGAATGGATAAAAAAGATGTGCTATATCATCAATACACACATCAATTCAGCCATTAGGATGAACAAAATCCTGCCATTAAGAAAAATTGAATGGAACTTTAAGACATTATGCCAGTGAAATCAGCCAGAGAAAGATAAATACTACATGGTATACAAATACTGCATGGTATTTGTCTTTGAACTCTGGAAAGTTTTCAATATCGAGGAGCTATTATTAGCAAAAATAACATGCATTCCAAACTAAATATTCTAGAGTTTGCAATTCTTACCTTGTGCAAAATTATATACCATAGAATGAATGGTTCAATTTTAATATTTATTAAAATCATGTTATTAGAGAGAAAAGTGCTTCAAAAAATATTCTGATTTTATAATTTCATAACGAGTTAAGAAAATACACACTTTTAAAGGATAGCTAAGATTATAAGCTTATTTTATATTTAACAGTTTAAAGTGCCTATCAATCCATTTATGTATCAACATTGAGATTTTTTTTGTTTCTTTGTTTGTTTTGTTAATCCTTGCTCGAAGATATTTTTCCATTGATTTTAGAGAAAGGAAAGGAGGGAGGGAGGGGGAGAGAAGGAGAGAGGGAGAGAGAAACATTGATGTGAGAGACACATGATTGGTTGCCTCCAGCACACAACCTGCAAACCAGGTACATTCCCTTGACTGGGAATTGAACCCCGGACCCTTAGGTGCTTCACCAGACTCTCTAACCACTGAGCACACATACTTGGATGAGAAAACTTAAAATTAATCAAGAAAAGGGGACTTTTGGCTTATAGGAAGAGATATGAGGTACCTACAATATGGAAAGCTAAAACAATACATGATTTTGAAACATTTAATAATAATCTCATTCATATCAGTATATAAAAATCAATAATGATAGTGTCTAACATACTTTGAGTGTTCACTGTAACTCAGGCTTTCTTGTGGCCACTAAATATTCAGTCTGAGATAAATATTATTATCTTCATTTAAAGTAATTCAAAAGCAAAGAACAGAAAAATAAACAATAATAAAAACCAGTCAACTTAAAATATTATTTGACATTATGTTTGCTGGATTTTGTTTTGAAATATAAGACCCTTAGTTTTAGGTTAGTCATGGAATACGGGCATGTGTAGATAAAACTAATTATTAAGGTTCTGTTCAGATTAACTCTTAAAATTTGTTCAGCTTGTTATTTCAGGAAATTATTTTTAAAATGAATCTTTCGCCCGGCCGGGCATGGCTCAGCGCTTGAGCGTAGGCCTGGGATCCAGGAGATTGGGGTTCAATTCCGGGTCAGGGCACATGCCCGGGTTGCGGGCTCGATCAGTGACTCTCTCATCATTGATGTTTCTCCCTCTCTCTCCCTCTCTTTTCCTCTCTGAAATCAATAAAGAAATATTTAAAAAAAAAAAAAATGAATCCTTCAACAAGTAACATTTCCTTCAGTGAAGATTTAAACAAAAATTGAAAACATACATAGTAGCTATAAAGATATATAAATACATCACACTTGTGACAAAAGACATAAACTCATACAAATATTTTTAAAACTATTATTTTTTAATGTGATTCAAATGTTTGAAACTATATGTCCTGTCTTTACAATTAAAAATCATTGTCATAGAAAAAGACTGTTTCTTTAAACCTCACTCCATTCTACTTATTGTATGATATCCTGCCTGGTGCCTTTAGTTCTTAACTATTGTTTATGCTGTGATAATATCTTTTCTTCTTTTTTATAATCTTTGTCAAATATAGTTATGGGTAACCCTAGGTTTGGTTAAAAGTATCTGACAAAAGGCAGAGGCTGTGTAATGCACAGTTCCTGAGGAAAACTCATAGATTAGCCATCCACATTGCTAATATAACTTTGCTCTTTAGTTACCCATTTGGATCACTGGTGGAGAGAAGCTAGTGCTCAAATCCACATGCATGGGGTTTTTCACTGTGGTCACGTCTTTAGATCAGCCACAGGATTTGCATATCGAGGTTGATACAAAGCAAATCGTTTGGCTCACTGGCTATTCCTGCAGTAGACTACTCCCCAACCTTCTTACACCATGGATGCACGATCCATTTTAAGCTGTGTGTACTCTTTGGTATTTGAAGAGGAGCTTATTTTTGGAGCTTGGTGGATATTATAGAAATTTCTAAGTGAAGCAACTGAGTTTTTATAACCCTCATGGTCAGGGGAAGCAAAGCACAGGATAAGTGCTCTGTGCCTGGGAGTCCTGGACTTGAATGCAATGCTGGGCATTCTCCATAGTCAAAGGAATTAATTAGTATTTAATTATTTCCTGTTCTAATGGTCAACTGGAGGAGGTAAAGAACTAATCCATCCCAGATGTTTCCAGACAACAGGATATATAGATTCAACCTTCAGCCAATTTCCTGATTTCACACCTTTTAACTAGTTTCTTTTGCCATAAATTTGAGCTTGTTTCTCATGAAGCCATTTTTTCTCAAGTAGTTTATTTCTTATTAACACAACTATTTTACATTTCTTATAAAATATTTAATATATTTACATAATGTTATATATTTATATGTAATGCATATGTAAAATTTGTATCAAGCAAAGTTAAACAGTTAAGAAAGATTTTATTCAAAGCTATTGCAATATTGCAATGGGAGAGACATCCTGTACGCTCACCTCTGTGGACCCAAAGGAAGGAGGGTTTTATGGGGTGAGCTAGTGGAAAAGTATTGGAGGATGTTACCAAGGAGGTGGGACAATGGGTTGTGCCAAGCACATTGAGTTACTTTTGTGTTTGTAAATGTTTTCCTCTGACTACAACATATGTGCTCCCTATTGGCTGCCATGGAAGTTAAGCTCCTACCCTCCCATAGAGACAGGGAGGCAGGTCCAACAGTTTCCATGATCACATTCTGAGGGATGGTTCCCTAGTCCTTCAGGAAGACATTGTGGGTATGTAAAACTGTTGAGAGGCTCTTAAAAATTTGTATTTCAAAGAAGCACAGGAAAAAAAGTTATGTTCTAGAGTAAATGATTTAAGAAAAGTAAGATCAGAGTCTAGAGTCATGAAGAAGGCAAACTAAAGTTTAATCATGCTGAGGGGAAATTTAAGGCACTTTCATGTATATATAAAAATATATATGAAAATACATGAGTATTTTTCTTAACAAGAGTGTGTGAAGTATTTTTCATAAACATTAGTGTTTGTTCTTACATGTTAGGTTCATTCTTTATTTTTCTATCACTCATTCAAGATGTAGTGGTCATTTTCTTTTGATTTTACCCACCCTCAATCAAAATTATGAACAGAAATGAAGAGGTGGGCAGAGAGATAGATGGGCATTATTTGTGCTCTCACTATCTGCCAGGTCACTCTCCTGACAGGGATTATGATCTTCTAACCCTATAGCTCCCTCACTCCGCTTCAGTGACTTTATTCTCTCTGCTCCCTCAGGCCACTGGTGGTAACAAGTCCCAGTTCTCAATAGCTGGTGGGTGCTTATTTTCCTTAATCTTAATCACTATTTTACTACTTTGTACATAATCTTTTATTAAATTATTATTACTTAGATTTTGAATGTTTCATCTGCTTCCTTCCACACCCTGACTGCACATTAACCCAAACTTCAACTTTTCAAAGAAACTCTCTAATTATGCATCCCCTGTTTCTTATTAGATTTTAGACTCCATTAGAGTCAGTATAATTATTTGGTTACATTTTAACCATCCTGTGTCCCAGGACATAGCTTTGCACATAGGGGATAATAGGTAATGTTAATTTTAATTATTTTACCTTTCTTTTTACCTTTTCTAATCAATTATTCATCCCATTCTCTCTTCTAACCGCTGTCCTTACGCAGGAACTCATGCATTGATTCTCTCACTCAGTTCTCTGAATTTAGTACTTTTTTAGTTTGGATTCCCAGAAACACTCTGAAACTGAGATTTGTTTGCAAAAATGTTATTGGGGATTTTATCACATAAGGAAATGAGAAAATCAGGATAGGGTAGCGAGGTAATCTGACCTGCAATATGTTAACTGAAGCTTCTGCTAATTTTATGGAACCCTCTACAGCCAAATGGTCCTTGAATGTTGTTTCAAATGGGGGCCAGGGATGACCTGCTTTTTATACCCCTGCATCAGCCAGTTGTTAGCCACAGCCCAGCCTTGTGAAGGAAGCATAATCTTAGGCATTACAGTCCCCCATGTGCAAGAGAATTCTCACTGAGCAACATAATAAGAGTCAGCAGGCAATGTCCCCAGCAGGTTGTGGATGATGGGTGAAACATCACAGTATTTCTCCATATTTTAATTATTCTTTAAATGTAATTTTGGGGCTACAAAATTTTCTTTTCTATGTAACCTCAGATATTATTTAACAATCTTCTAACCGTTGCTAATTAGATTAATACATATGTTTAGCCTTATATCGATGATTTAATCACTTCTACACTAATTTAAATAACAATGTTAAGTCTCTACTTAATATGTTAGAGTACTGTGGAGTGGGTTGGGCTAGCTTTTGTTTTTTGGAAAGGCGGGGGGAAGCAATTAACTCCTGGGCCAGGCAGAAAAACCAAGGTGATGTCTAAGCTAGAAAGCCCAAGGAAGCAGGCACCATGCGAATCTTAAGTGAAGAATCTGAAGCTGGGAAAGTTGAAGAGGCAGCATTAGGGTCCTTCTGCAGAGCTTGAGGTAGAGGTTGAAGAAGCAGCTGTGGAAACGTGGAGCAAGCAAAGAACTAGATCTAAGGCCCAGCTGGATTGGGAGAGCGCTGTTCCCAATCTCCATCTTTTTTATGACACATCTTGTTTGTTGCTCTCTGAGTCCACTTGGGTGAGTTATATTACTAAGAAACAAATGGAAATAAACTATTAAAATATAGTTACTTTCTAGCCATACATGAAGTGTTGCACAAAAATTACTCTGCTAGGTCTCAAGATCAAGGGAGAGTCTAACCTGTTGACAAAGTCTAACAGGTATGCTGCTAGGATGCTCTGCTAAACCAGATTGAGATTTTTCTCCTCTTCTGGATTTTCTGCGTGGAGGGAGGTGTGCTACTGATGATTTGAAATAATAGGTAGTCTTTCTTTTGTGGTTGATGATAAATCCCAGCCCTCACAGTGCATATTTTCTTTACTTTTCCTATCAGTGCACTGACTTCAAAGAACCAGAAGCAGACCACGGTCTTGGCCTTTTCTATGCAGGAGTTGATGTATTCTGACTGGGCAGATAGAAAAAATCTAATCAGATTTTAAGTTGAAGTTATTACTTTGAGACTGAGAAATTGGTATTCCAGTTTAGGGGAACAGTTGTCAGGGTTTTTTTGACCCAAGCCTATGATAAAAGGGTACTCAGTAGTAAGGGCAGCACGATAGGTGGGGAATGGCTTAGGAGACATTTCTTGTCTCCTTTATGTTGATGATTTTTTTCCTGTTTCATGACTTATACCGGACATTTATTATTTCTCACATTTGTTTATTTATTCCATAATGCTATTTCCTCCTAGTACTGGGCTGATAAAATAATACCTTAATTTCCTGTTTTGTTGTTAACTAAGCTGGTTTGGTAGACTTTCAAGGGTATTGCAATGGGAAGTGGGGGTGGGAAAATCCAAAAAAAAAAAAAAAATCTCTGGCAAATGTCACCCCCCAGAAGCCTTGATAATCCATTCACAAATTGTTTAATATGCTGTCATATTCTCTTTGCCAAATCTTAGAAGTAAATCTGTAGAAGTAAAATTTCCAGGTGGAAATGGTAGATTAAAATATCAGTTAAAATAGCAATACTTAACCACTAAACTTGACTATGTATGAAGTTGGAAAAGTAAGTAAAACCTGTATAGACTGTATGATAACAATGATGAAACAATTTGTTTCAAAAGACAATTTCTACAAAGTAGCATAAAGTGATTTTTTTTGAAATGACATTTATCCATCTCCAGAGAACATGTTGATAATTAGAGTGCGGATTCCATATAGCAAACATCTTTCATATGTTAAGCTGATTATTTATTTTCTCTATCCCTTGAGTGGCGTTAAGATACGTGTATGTGACACATACTTGAGAGATTTGCCTTTTTAATGACCAACATGGATATACTCTTCCTCCTAAGTGCCTGTATTCTGAGGATCTTTGTTCTCAAATGTATCTAACATTTTCATATTTGAATATTTCATATACAATTCCTCACTGCAAGCAGAGAGGATTGTGAGACCATAAAACACTATAGCTAGTTTCACTCCTTAGCAAGATAAGTTCTTTTTATTTCAAAATGTTTTCTCTGTGCAGCAGGAGGAGTGAAGGGAGAATGCCACCCAGAGTCTTACAGATCCAGTGTGAACTCCTAGAGGATTTCTTTCTGATTCTGAGAACTAAATGTTTTCTGTTGCTACCATTTACTTACATGGAAAATAATTCCTCTCCTAGTATTACCAAGACAAAACCCTGATATTATTTTATCTGCATCTTTGAGAAGTCTCCAAAAAGGCCTTAAAAAAGTTTTACTTGTTAATAATTAACACTAAACTCCCTTTAACTCAAGCATTTCTAAAACATTTTATTTATATTCTAGGATCTCATGCCCCACACCATTTTACCAAGCAAATGAAACCCTTTCTACGCTTGGCTATTTAAGAGATTTTGTGGTTCCAAAGAAGGGGATAGAGAAGAAGGTGGTTATTTTATATTCTATGTAAAGGTTAAAATTTACTTTAACCAGAAGGGAGTGTAATGATTTCTTCAAAGTCCTGCAGACAAGGAGCTGTCCACCTTTTTATGTCAACAGAAAAATCTTTAAGAAAAATGGTCAAGATTTTTGGTTTAATAAAAACCTTATAGAGCCTGGCCAGCATAGATCAGTGGCATGGAACAAGGAAGTCAAAGTTCAATTCCTACCCAGGTCACATGCCCGGGTTGCAAGCTCGGTCCCCAGTGGGGTCGTGCAGGAGGGAGCAGGTCAATGACTCTCTCATCATTGATGTTTCCGCCTTTCTCTCCCTATCCCTTCTCTTTGAAATCAATAAAAACATATTTTAAAAAATTAATTAGTTTCCTAGCACCAGATCCTCCCTAAAGGGACATTAAAAAGGAAAGTGTTCCCAGAAAGAAAATAGAATTATCTCAAAAAGAAAATAGAGTGAATTTATAGGCAAATCTTTTTTTAAAAGCCTATAAATATAACATAATATCTGACAATTTATACCAATATACACCAATACTCATATCACATAAACCAGGAGTCTGGATCAGAATTTTTTATTAACTATTTTACTGATATTTTTGTGACCTTCAATAACAGATGTTGTCAAATCTGATCCACTGCTTGTTTTTGTATATCCCAGGAGCTAAGAATGGTTTTTGCATTTTTACATGTTTAGACAGAAATCAAAATACGAATAACATTTTGTGACACATGAAAATCATATATATTTCAAGTGTCCATAAATAAAATTGTATTAGAACACAGAGCACTCATTCATTTAGGTTTTGTCTATTATTACTTTTGTGCTACAATATCAGAGTTGATACAGCAAAAATAGTGTGGCTACAAAATCTAAAATATATAATATATGACCTCTTACAGATATAATAAGAAAGAAGATATATCTAAAATCAATAACTGAAACTTTTATCATAAGAAATTATAAAAACAAGCAGAACTTTAATCCTAAAGCAAGCAGAAAAAATAATAAAAGTGAGAGAAGAAATTAATGAAATTAAAAATAGTAACACAATAGAGAGAATTAATAAAAGTAACACCTGGCTTTATAAAACCAATACATTTGATAAAGCCCTAATGAGGTTAACCAAGAAAACAGAGAGAAGATGTCAATTGCCAATCCCAGAAATCAAGGAGGAGCCATCACTGTTGATTCTATAGATATTAAGAGGATAACAAAGAATACTATGAACAACTCCCTGTCTGTAAATTGATACCTTGGATGAATGGACTCATACTTTGAGAGACACAATGGTAAAGTACACAAGGAGAAATAGGTAATGCAAATAGGTTTATATTTATTAAAGAAATTAAGACAATAATTAATAACATTCTAAAGAGAAAGCACCAAGCTGAAGATGGTTTTACTGGTAAATTCCACCACACATTTAAAGAGGAAATGTTACTAATTCTCCTAAATCTCTTCCTGAAAATAGAAGCAGAAGTAGCACTTCTTAACACATTCTATGAGGATAACATTGCTTTAATATTAAAATCATGTAAAACATTTTAAGAGAGACAAACTACAGGACACTATCTCTCATGAACATAGATGTAAAAACACCTCAACAAAATAATAGCAGATTGAATCTACTAATGTATAAAAAAATTATACCCCTAAGCCAAGTGAGATTTAGTTTAGACATGCAACACTGGTTCAATATTCAAAAATCAACCATGTAATCCACCATATTATGAGGCTAAAGAACACAGTCATATAATCACACCAATTGGCGGAGAAAATTATTTGACAAAATCCAACACATTTCATACTCATAGTTGAAAGAAACCAACTAATAACAAACCAGGAATAGAAGTTAACTTCCTCAATTTGACACTTGATAAGTAACATACAACAAACTACAGTTAATATCACATTTAATAATGAGAAACTGGTTGATTCCTCTTAAGATCAGGAAAAAGCAAGGGTATCCTTTCTCATAACTCTTAATCATCATTTTGCTGGAGGCTGTGGTTAGTGAAATTAAAAAATAAACTAAAATAAAAATGTATACAAATTGAAAAGGAATAAATAAAAAACTATTTACAGATAGTATGATTATCTATGTAGAAAATATCAAGAATTACCACAACAAAAATCCCTCTAAGAACAAGTAAGCTAGTACAGCAAAGTGGTAGGGAACAAAATTAAAATACAAAAGTTGCCCTGGCCAGTGTGGCTCAGTTGGTTGAGCCTTGTCCCATGCACCAAGAGGTCCCCAGTTTGATTACCAATGAGGGCACATGCCCAGGTTGTGGACTTTGTCCCAGTAAGAGGCATGCAGGAGGCAACTAATCAATATTTCTCTCTCTCCCTCTCCTTGTCTCTCTAAAGGGAAAAAAAAAAAAATCAATAAAAACATATTTTTTTAAAAATTCAATACTTGTTTTTTTCTATATACCAGTAAAGAATAAGTAGAACTTGAAATAAAAAATCCATTTACACTGTACCAAAATATAAAATAATTAAGTACAAATCTAGTAAAATATATAAAAGATCTATATGTGGAAGATTACTAACTATTGAAGGAAGAAATGGCAGGAAATAATATTGCTGTCATTCTTCCGAGCTTTATAAACACAGTGACAATCAAACCACAGGAGGTTATTTTTTTGGACAAAAACATATTCTAAATTTTACGTGGAATAGCAAAATACCTACAAAAGCCAATACAATATTTAAGAGGAATGAATTTAGAGTACTCATACATCCTAATTTCAAGGTGACAGTAGTCATAAGAGAGTGTAGTGTTTTTGAAAGGATACATAGATTAATGGACCAGAGTAAAGTGTTTAGAAACATAATGAACAGATCTTTGACCAAAGATCAAAAACAATTCCATGGATAAAGGGGAGTCTTTTCAACAAATGGTACTGGAACCATTGGATGGGTATATGCAATTAAATGACTTAGACACAAGATTTAAACATTTCACAAATTTTTACTCAAAATGGATGATAGACTTAAATGTAAAATACAAATCTACAGAACTTCTAAGAGAAAATGTACGTGAGATTGGACTTGTTGATGACTTTGAGATACATTCCAGAAATGTGATCCATGAAGGGAAAAAAAAAGGTAAGTTGAAGTTCATTAAAATTAAATCCTTCTGTGCTGTCTTCTACACTGTTCAAAGAACAAAATAAAATGAAAAGATTGGGTAAAATAATTTGCAAAACACATTTGATAAAGGACCATACTGAAAATATTTTTTTTAAAAAAACCTTAAAATTAAAAAAATAAAATAGAAATCTAATAAAAAATGAGCAAAATTTCTAAATAGACACCTCACTATACAGACAACAAATAACTACATGAACATATGCCCACTTTAGAGTGGCTGAAGTCTTGAAAAATTACACCACCAGTTACTGGATTTGTTGCAGAACAAAGAAATTCTCATTCATTGCTGGTGAGAATGCAAAATGTTACAACCACTTTGGGAGAAAGTATAACAGTTCTTACAAAGCTAAATATATATGATCCGACAGTTATACTCCTTGGTAGTTCCTACTGATTTGCAGATGTATATATACACAAATACCTGCAAATAAATATGTTATAGAAGCTTAATTAATAATCAGCCAAGTTGGAAATAACCAAAATGTTTTTCAATAAGTAGATTTTAAAGAAATGTTGGTATGGTGGGATATTGTCCAACTAATTGGATAATTTTTAAAAATTAGCTATCAAGCCACAAAAAGACATGAAGGAAAGTTACATAAAAAAAAAAATCTCAGTCTAAAAAGGCTGAATATTATATAATTCCAATTATGTGAGGTTCTCTAAAGTGTAAAATATATAGATGGTAAACTAATCAGCAATTTTTATAGGTTTGGGGGAGGTAAGATAGCTATATAAATCAAGTGCAGAGGATTATCTAGAGCTTTGAAATTATGTGTAATACTGTAAAAACAGATACATGATTCGACTAATTTGTCTAACTCACAAAAAGGAAGTTTTAATGTATGAAATTTTTTAAAAAGTAATTTAGAAATTTGGTGATCCTTGAAAGGAATGCAGATTGTGACAAGACAAATTACAGAATGAGGCAAAAGTAGGTTTATTGTTGTTCATATGGAAAATAAGGCAATAATTAATAAAAAAAATAATGCAAGAATAAACTGCTTCTTGTACTCACAACCGTAAACCTACTTTTGCTTCACTTTGTATATGACAAATGAATGAAAGTCTCACTAAAGTAAGGGGGGGAAAGGTGTTGACCTAAGTACCTTGATAAATGAACAAAATCTTCTATACTGAAGGTAACTTATCTGTACATGACCACTTGTACTCGAGCAGGTAAAGTTGTTTCCCACTATGGTATGGGTTAATAATTATAATTCCACTATATATTATACTGAAATTGAACAAGTAAGCAACAAATGATAGTGGTGGGAGACTGGTTTGTTATTGTTGCTATGGGGATTCATAAACAGCTGGAATAACACATATGAAATAGATTAGAGATGGAGGAAACCAGTAAGAACTCATGATTAGTTAATATAGATATATATGGTTACTCATAGAAATATTTACAGATATGTGTATATACACAGATTAGTATGTATGCATATATTTCTTCATTCTGTCAATTGAGAGGCTCTAGAAGCAAAGACACCCTAGTATTGATAAGCACACCCAGAACCCAGGTCTTGGTTTCTAATAATATTCTCCATCACAGGAAACCAGGGTTTTTTGTAAAAATTTCTCAGTCCAAGCTGGGGCAGGAGATAGTGAAGATGAGCCTTTTACAGTATTAGAAAGTAAAAAACTGTTCAAATAAGTCACAATGATGGAGGTTTGTTAAAGAGATAAAGGAGTCAACTGAATGAATGTCCAAAGCTAGGACAAGTTGAGCAACAAATTAAGAAAATTAATATGGGATCATAATTCCAAGTATTAAATAAAATCTATAAGCCCGTACTAATATAAATAAATGATTAAATAAAGAAAACTAGAGGAAAATAGGCATCTCTCGTGCAGAATTAGAAATAATCTGTCCTCCAGGATGTGGAGCATTACTCTTCGCTCTTTAAGCGTAGGTTATATGCTTCCTTCCAAAAGGCACATTATAAAAGGGCAGGGAATAACTTTCCAGTAGAGAAATCTGAGGAACCCTTCCTCAGGTGATCAAAATTAACAGCAGCAGTCACGTTGGTGTACACTTGATTTCACATGGCGATAACTGCATTTTTTCTCTATGGTCTTCCTCCTCAAAACCCAGTGACATAGTCTAATAATGAGAAAAAACAACAGGCGTATTCCAACCTATGGATGTTTTATAAAATACCTGACCAGTACTTTTGAAAACTGCCAAGGTTACTAAAAACAAGGGAATTCTGAGGAGCTGTCACAGCCTAGAGGAGCCTAAAAGGACATGATGAATCAATGTAATGCTGTATCCTGGATAGGATCATGCAACATAAGAAGATGTCAGGAAAAATTTAAGGAAATATAAGTAAATTGTGGACTTTAGTTGATAGTAGTTAGCAATGTTGGTTCATTCTTTGTGACAATTACAATACCAATTACCAATGTAAAATGTTAATAATGGGGAAGTTGAGTGTGTAATATATAGAAGCTCCCCTATCTTCACAAATTTTCTATAAATCAATACTTCCCAAACAAACAAACACAAAAGTTATATTTAAAATATCCTAAATCACCACTTAAAATATAGATATTCTATATATAAAAGCTATAAAATGCTATTGTATATGTTCAATATTATTACTAATTAATTTATTTAATAACTGTATTATTGTTCATCATTGAAATATTGAGAGCTCAACACTAATATGTTTTTGACTAATATGAGGTCATTTTGATGGTGACTGCAATTTGTGTGTTTTTTTTACCTCATATTAATAATTCATTTTATGGAAATGTAATATTAAATTAACAATTAAATGTGTGTGATGGATGTCTATCTGAAATTCCTCTTGAGCTTTAAATTATGGATTTCACACCTGATGTATTCCAGTGTGTGTTGATAACAAGTGGAAAACACCTCTGTATCGTGGCAAGCTAAATGATCTCTATTAACTTGTTGGTAAATATTCCTTCCTGCTGTCCTTGCACAAAGCAGAGCATACATTACAGATCCGAGCATATGCGAAATATGTTTAATTGGAATTAGTGAGACTGACATGCACCTGAAAAACACATCATTAACGTAGAAGATAATTTGAAGGTTACCTCATCTTGTTGTGTACAAAGAGTTAGTATGAATTAATAATGCTCTTTTGTATTTATATAATGCTCAGGGGTTCCATGCTTAAATTTAACACAACAATAGCAGCAACAAAAGATTACCTGTTACTCAAGCCAGATGCAAAAGTTTGCATCAATAGACCTACTTTACTGCAGTCACTACATTTAAACATCTGTGCTGCTTAGAATAATTAGATGACTATTCTATATATAATTACTCATTTTAATATGTAAATATATAAATTAATTATTAAATAAATCCACATGTAGAAGCTCATTTGGAGATAGAAGTGGTGTATATTTTGTTCAGAATAGGAACATCAAAGATTTGATAAAATAAATCACTCAAAGAAGCCATTGCAGAACTAAAAAAAAATGTGTCTGTGTGGTTGTAGGTCTCATTTCTTAGTGTGATCCATTATCCAAAGGTTTGGAAAGCCTGCCCTTTTAAAATTATAATCAGATTAGATTCTAAGTCAAATACATTTTAAGATCTGAGGTTTGCTCATCTTCCTAATGTTTTCCAATAATTTGAAAGTAGCAGATTTTTGTTAACATTGGATCCTCATAGATCCGCAGAGAGTAAAAGAAAGGATTTTAAAAATCTTATGAGCTAATGACCTAGCCACCAAGCATTACATTTCTGGCTACAACTCTTACAGCCAAATTCCTTATAGAATGAGATTTCCTCCAGATGCCAGATGTGGAACAAATTTGAGCACCAGCTGCCTTACAGAGCCAGAATCAATGAGCTCGTGGGCAGTTGGCCTAATAGGGCAGAGGCCAGGGTTCCTGTCTCCTCCAGTTGTCCTTATGAATTCTCTATATTTGTTTGGCCTCAAATTCTGTCTTTGAGCAGATCCGCCTCAATCCATTTGATAGCTGTAATGTTAAAAGGGGTTATATTAATATTCTCTAAAAAACCTCTCTGCTTATATATGAGTGTGTGGGTGAAACATATGAAGGGTTACATCTAACTTCTCATTTACCAACTTTTCTTTTCCAAACAGACAAGTGTGTGTGTGTGTGTGTGTGTGTGTGTGTGTGTTACACTGGGGAATGGGGAACTAGTGAACTCAGCTTCCTTTGCTTAAATGTAATGCAATGTATTGTGGGCAAAGTGACCAATAACCATTAAAATATGATTTATGCTATAAGACATTTTTAAAAAATAGAAAGGCCAAAAGGGATAATGTATTTCTCTTTCCTCAGTAACATTACTAGTAACATTAGTAGTAATTCTCTGAGATTACTAAAACAGTTTTGAAAGATAAAGTTTTAAATAACCACATCATAAATGACAGGCTGTTTTGGGAATAGACATGAGTTTGGGAAATATTTTTGTCTTGTAAAATGTTAGCTTGCCATGACCCTCTTTTTGGGACCTGTACCTCTAGGGAACACATGCGTACCACTTGGCTTGGCATCACAAAACAGTAGTTGTACTTTTTGGAAGCAGAGCACAGCCAAAAACTGTAAGCTTTCTTAGTTCTGGATAATTAGAAAAGTCATTGATTACCACATCATTGCTTGCTTTCTTTCTTTCTTTCTTTCTTTCTTTCTTTCTTTCTTTCTTTCTTTCTTTCTTTCTTTCTTTCTTTCTTTCTTTCTTTCTTTCTTTCTTTCTTTCCTTCTTTCTTTCCTTCTTTCTTTCTTTCTTTCTTTCTTTCTTTCTTTCTTTCTTTCTTTCTTTCTTTCTTTCTTTCTTTCTTTCTTTCTTTCCTTCCTTCCTTCCTTCCTTCCTTCCTTCCTTCCTTCCTTCCTTCCTTCCTTCCTTCCTTCCTTCCTTCTTTCTTTCTTTCTTTCTTTCTTTCTTTCTTTCTTTCTTTCTTTCTTTCTTTCTTTCTTTTTTTCTTTCTTTTCTTTCTTTCTCCTGCCTTTCTTTAATCACCAGTGGTGGAATATTTTCTATTACAATGTGACACTCATGTTTATCATTCTCACACCTCTCCTCTGATCATTGTGCTATTTATTTTTGACAGTTTTCTTAGGTACCAGCAGTTGCTCAAATTGTGTCACACTCAGAAATTCTTATTCTTTTATTTCATTTTGATATTTTTTTTCTTTTCTACTAGCATTACCAGCAAAATCAAGTAAAACAAACACCTTGAAAGTTCAGGACAGGAACTCCTGGCAGCAGGTTTAGGAAACAATAAATAGAAAGAACATAGGGACAGTGCAAACCATGTCATTTTACACATGCACAGCTTCTGCCTAAATTCATGAAGATGCTTGAGGGGGTCATTTGAATAATACATATAAGTAAAATAAGCTTTTAAATATATTTAATTCTCCCCTGAAGGTGTTATAAACTAATATTCTTGACTCTGTGCAGATCCAATTATTTTTCCCTCGGTAGACATAATGTTTACTCATGATTTGATGAAGGCAGAGGGAATGAAAACTAATAGCATTCAAATTTCTTGGGACTAGTAACCTCGTTTACTCTTCAGAATATTATGTCATTATAATAAAGAAATGGAATTTAATGCAGATCAAGTAGCTATTTTCATTTCAATATTTGGTACTGTGCAGGTTGAGATAATCTAGGTTGAGTGGAGGGGATAACAAACAAACAAAACAAAAAACCTGAGGCTTTTATACAATATAGGTTTATTTTTTTTCTCACAATTTGTATCCATTTCAGGTCAAAGTGTATGGGGCAGGGGGCGGGGGCGGGGAGTGGCCTTGTTCTCATTCTGTGAGCCAGGCTGACGAAGCCTCCATAAGGAACGTTGGCTGCCTCTCTAGAGTGTGAAGGGAAAGAAGATGGAAAATCACACATTGGAATTCAAAGGCTTCCACTTGAAATGACCAGCACTCACCATTTTATTTACTAAAGCAGGTCAAATAGCCATGTGTATCTTTATAGAACCAAGAAAGTTCATTCCTACATACACATGCTCAAAAATAAAAGAATAAAATACACTTGTCAATAGACCTAATGAAGTTCACAGGTACTGTGCAAATTTCTGTGTGAAAATAAGAAATTCAGATTATAATACAGAAGTCCTTTTCACTTAAAGTTGATATTAAATATTTTCTCCTCCCAGTCAATCTCCATCTATACAATTTCTATGTTTCTAAGCCAGTAACATAATCAATAGTAACATATTGAATAATTCTTAGAAATCAACAGGTTAGGTACATTGATTCACCAACTGGAGAGCCCTATGTATCCGCAAGAATCAATCAGATGGCTAAGGTTTCTTGATACCTAGGAAGGCAGTGATGAAAGAATAAGTCCAGCAGGGGGAACTCCAAACTCAGCCACTGGTTCTGATTAACAATTATGTTTGTGTGTATACCAGGATCCTTACTGCAGTGACAATATAACTAGTAAGTAACTGAGCTAAGAGATAAAGAGATCTCTTCCTCTGCCTCTAGTGATATCGCAGTGCAATTTCAGAGTACCCAATAATGCTGCATTGGACTGTTCCAAGTACTGCCCCTTAACAGTACCGAATGGCTAGTGCTCTAACAACAGCTCAAGCCATTACTAAGGAGAATAAAAAAGAGTGAACCCTGCTTGAAGTAATTCAAAGATTTTTCCATGAAACTGATTTCCAAGTGGAGACATTCTTTATAAGAAAAACAAACAAACAAACAACAAACAGAAAGAAGTGTGTATAAAGATACATTGTAACATAATTCTGGTGTTACAGACCAGAGAGTAGTGACTTAATTTCAATGAGGAATTAACAAAAGTATTATTGTTGTGGCTGTTAGTATTGTAGTTGTTTTAATTAAAGAATCTAAAGGATCATATTTGTTTCAAAGGAAACTAATTCTCTGGCAAAGTAATTACCTTCATATTACCTTTTCCTTTTATTTAATTAGACCAGTGACTACCTGCTATTTCTTGCCCAATCTCCTCAGAAACCCCTCTAGTACCTCCATTTCATGTTATTAATCTCTCAGGGTATTGCATTGTCCTCAGATATAATTTTCTTCTTTGTTCACCATGTCTAACATATTTTACAGACAACCTCCCTTTCCTTTCCCTAAACCCACATAGACTTTCTTCTATTTCAATATCTCATTTCCCTTTCCTTTCCCTCTTTTTGTTTGATTGACACCTTTGGGTCCACATGTATTTTGCTTTACTTTGATTAAAGCAACCCTTGTGAATTAATGTAGCTAGGCTTTTAACTCTATAAAACTATTATGTTGGAGATAAGGCATATAATATTATTGTGCACAGTTTTGAGAAACCACTAAAGTGGTTTCAAAACATCACATCTCAATTGGAATGTTGCCCTTTTAATAGTTAATTGTTTATTATTTCTGATTTAGTGAAAACCAAAAAAGTGGAAACATATTTGTCTCACCCATCCACTGCACTTCCACCAGCACGTTGTGTGTCAAACAGTATTCAGTATAGTGAAAATATAATAGGAAGCAAGTCACAAAAGGTGGCCAAACAATTCTCCAAGAATCCTGTCACATAGCACTTATCATGTTTTCTACACCCCTGGACAGTTTCATTTTTGTATATGAATGAAAACAAGCTAATAAATTTTTGTTAATTGATTACTTAATACGACAAACATATTAATGAAATGTCAATGATTTTTCTTTCTTAAACATGGCACATAAAGCATTCAGTATTTATCTTACTTGGGACTCAAAAATTCATCCATAAATAATCAGAGGTGTAACAATATTTGTCCTTGAATCTCCACATACATATTAAATGTCTTTTTAAAAATTAATAATTATTTATTACATTGTAACTGTACATGAGATATATTGTTATATTTGGCTTGAAGGCAGGGTTACCACACCTTAATGTCTTATTCACAACCAGATGGAACATTATTTATTCATCTGTTGGGTGTAGATTTGCATTTTATAGGCTAGCACAGATTATCCCCATGACCCATTCCTTAATGAACTCCTCTGTCAATGACCTATTTCCAGAGGACTTGAAAGTGTTATGGGATCTTTCAAAATCATCCCATGAGGTGCTCTGACCCTTCACTGGAGTAGATCAAATACTGTGCAGTGTTTTCAAATGGAATCAGCCCCTGACATACAAATGGCCATTGGATTGACTTCATGCTTCTCTTAGAAAATAATCTGCACTGAGGCCATTTCATTCATTGCTATGGAAGCCACTGAGAAAAGAAACACACAGAATGCAGCTGTTCTGAGTAAGGGATCATCTACTCTTGGCCACTTTCTAAGTCATGGTCAGTATGTAATTGATAGAGGGCTAATTTAAAAAGTTAGGATTAAACCCTTACTATTGCTATACATGATGCATCTTTCTTTCCTTCTCTTTGTCACCCAGTTATTACATTCTCCAGGTGGCAGTCTTCCTAAAGGGACCCAGGAGATTCAAACATAATTCTGCTTCAGCAACCTGGACTATGTTGTTGGATCGATGTGGTCTTAGTTCACAATTATAATGACCACTTGGTTGAGTCACTGCTTGCCCAGTCCTCCCATAGTAACTCTCACAGGCCAAACTCTCACTATGTAAATTATAAAAATACCACTTTCTTCTTGCACATAGTTGTTTCAAACTAAGTTTGAATATGAGCAAGAGATGATTAAAAAGTAGGGAAAGTTATAGCTATTGGATGGGATGTGTTGATTTTGTTGTGATGGAATATGAGTAAAAGCTACAGCACCTATGGAAGGAATATCTTAGATCCTTGGAGGTACAAGCAATGAAAGTACATTAATAGTCTTTTTATTTGAAAGTCACCTCTGAAGTGTGCCTCATAAGGAAAATGCTTTGGTGCAAGTTTCTCAAAAATGTTACAATTGCTTTAAATTTAGGTAACCGCTGGGCTAGCTATCACCTCTCAGAAGGCTTTGATTATGATCTCATTGCCATTCCCCTTAATTTTATGGAGAATTCTACCAGATATAGCAGGGTATGCTTCCAACTTCCAACCCGTCTCTCACAAAATATCTGCCACCCGTCTGGATCTTCCCCATTGCCATTCTCCTATCCATCACTCAGCCACTCCATGGTTGGAAGGTGTGGGCAAAGAGAGCTTGAACTTATTTTTTTCTCAGTAGTAACTCCAAAAACAAAACTGATTTGAAATGAATTGGAAAATCTTAGACATAAGATTATATCTACCAGACTGGTGGTGGCACTGGGTCCTGTAGATCCCGCTTAGGGACTCAACAATTTTAAACATGTTAGAGGGCTGTCATGTGCAGTCTTTTGCTCGTGCTTGTGGGAAGTTCAGGCATTATATTGCCTCTTTCACAGTGCCTTATACATTAGAGGTGTACACTAGAGACCCTCAAGTGTTTAAGGAAATACCACCAAAAGATCAATTAACTCTAACTCAACTATAGAGGCCTCTCCAAAGTGTCATCATCTTGCCTCTTCTTGGGAGCTTCCTGGGGAGAAATTTTCCTCACTTATACCACCCTGAAGAGGGTTAGTCCTACAATAGACATGATCCAATTAGAGAAGGTGGTACAAAAGTTATCCCTGACTTTAGCTGAAATGATCTATGATACCACTTCAGCACAAAGAAGGCATTCAGGTCAGCCTCAATTCACTTGCCAGCATCATTATGGGTGATAGATGTGTCATAGATTCCCTCCTTGCAAGCCATGGCAAAAAGTCTGAGCAACTGCTAATAGATCCTGCTCCACCTCGATTAATGCCTCAGGCAAGGACAAAATGACACTACAGACAGAAATTTAAGTAGAAAGCAACTTGGTTTTCTACAGAATAATGTTAATGGCTTATTTTATTTTATTTTTCATCTCTTTGGGTCTAGGCCCTGAGAGGTATGGGTGATGTGAGTATGGCAGGTCTGTTTCATCCTGCTCTTTGGAGTCCTGTTGATAGTAACCCTAATTAAATGCTGTTCAAGACAAATTGAAGAGATTTGTCCCCAACCTGTCAGATTAATCATAGCAGCTGATGGAACAGTGTACTCCTGGGAATATTTGCCACAAGCCACGACAGGGTAGAAATAAGGGTTAGATATTGTTGGCAAGTAATTCTTCACACGTATGTCAGGTTTCTGCACACCTTGTGAGCAGTGGCACTGACTGTGCTGTTTTCTAAGGTACATTTGCAAGGATGTTTATATTATGCACAGCCCTAGATAAAAGACATAACAGAGATAACATGTCCAATGGAACAAAGGATAGATTTGCTTCTAGTCTTTGACAAAATACACAGTCCCCTCCAGAGACAAAGGCAGGTTTGCTTACTGATCATTGCAAGTTTTTCGACTTCCCTAATCTCAGTGATCCTCTCCTATAGCACTGCTCATTACCTGTCCCAGTGTCTCCTGGCCCTCGAGTTAACTTGCCAGAATTTAAGGTCAGTAAACTGGCTCAAAAATGCTGATACTCTGATTAATGGTTATTCTGGGAGTCGTAATGCTCTTTTTCTCTCACCTAGGACTCCTGTGTCTTCTGCCAGTTCTCATTAACTGTAACAGGCTAACTCCTTAGCTTGGACCCAAGAGCTACATATTTTCTGCCAGCATCAATGAAACTCTGACAAGCTAGTTTTTTAGCTTGTAGGTAGAAATATAAATCTTAGATCCTCCACAGTCTTTGTCATGAACTGACGTCAAACTGTAAGTCCACTATCTTCCTCCAAAACATGTTTTAATTCTATTCACTGTTTTCCTTTCTGCTACTACTTCTTATTCCAAAGCACCATGCCAGTTCTAAATTAGTATAAAAATCTTCCATCATTTCTCCTTTCATGTCATCCCACTTATACTCAATAGAGCAATTTAAATTGTTTTTAAAAACATAAATCACGTATGTTATTCCTGTTGTTAAACCCCTTCAATGATTTTTCCTTCCAGCTTACATCGTAACCCTTCCACTTGCTGTGGCTTACAAGGTCGAGTGCCAATTGTCTTCTGCCAGCCTTTCCAATCTTATATCATAGCTTTCTTCTCTTTGTTTACTCTATTCTAGCAACATCAGCCTATGACAATGGCCTTGAATACATGTACTTTTTTCTTCCAAGATCCTTATCAAATGAACTATTACACCAGAGAGCAAGAGTTTCTCAGGTTCGCTCAGTGAAGGGCCTCCTATCTCATCTCCAAGGGCTCCTTGCCTTGGAGAGGCATTAACTAACCACACAGCTGAAGCATATGGCTTCCTGTTCTTGTTATTTAAAAATAATATTTATCATAAATGGTAATCTTTTTACATGTTAACCCACATATTAAAACCCTGCCCCCATTAAAGTATAAACACCTTGTGGACTGGCGCTGTATTTGTTTTACTCGGAGCTGTATCCCTAGAGAGTATCACCTTTATAGGATGAATTGTGTCCCTCTCCAAATTTATATGTTGAAAGCCTAAGTTCCAGTACCTCAGAATGTGACTATATTTAAAGACAGGGCCTTTAAAGAAGTTATTAAGCTACAAAAAAGTTCATAGTATGGGTCCTAATCAAATATGACTGATGTCCTAAGAAGAAGAAATTTGGACACAAAGAGATGGGGGGATGCACATGCACAGAATAGACTTTGTGAGGACACAGCAAGAAGGCAGCCATTCGCAAGCTAAGAAGGGATGCCTCCGAAGAAACCAAACTTGCCAACACCTTGATCTTGAGTTTCTAGTCCTCAAGATTGTGAAAAAGTAAATATGTGTGACTTAAGCCACCTCCTCTGTGTTATCTTGTTCTGGCAGTCCTGGAAAACTAACACTATGTTACAACATAAGTATCTCTCAATATATATTTATTGAATATGTAAATTAATGGAAAAACAAAAGCAAAATCCAATAGCATAACATTCATTCCACAATGCTCATGTCTGAGCTACCAAAAAATGTTCTTTTACTCTTCATCACAGCTGAATAAGTAAATCTTTTCATTCAAAAATATTACAGAACCAGCTTTACAAAAAAAAAAAAAAAAGTAATATAAAAAAGGAAGATTGATGATGTACTCTGTGTTGTTGACAATGTTAAAGATGAAGTCTATGATATAGCACAGCTCTTGATAAATGATGATGCTGTTTGGTTCATAGGATTTTTGAATGATGGGGCCTACAGTCAGTGATACCAGAATATTTCTTTTTTTCTGAGGTATCTTATAGAAATAATCTAAGTGTTATCAGAACAAACAATAGAATGCCAAAAAGTTATAAACATCTTTCTCAGAGCTATTTTATTAAATGTAATATTTATAGATTTCTTTCACCTTTGCTTTTAGGGGCAATCTTTGTGCTGAGTCAGAGTGAGGTGTTCTTGCATTTCCTGTCTTTCAAAATTCTTTCCATTTTCTCATAATTACAATTATCTAATAATACTCTTTATCACCCTTTTCCTTGGTCAAATCTGCTTTCAGAAAAGAGTCAAATAGATACTTATTCCTTTATATAAATTCTCATTTAACTTTTCCAGGGGATGTTTATAGGTTAAGCCATATCTTTAATACAGAATGGAAAACCCTTGATAAAATAAACTGAGATCTCTGATTTTGGAGTTGGGAACTATTTCTTATAGATCCTAATGACATATACATCCACCTTTGCCCCTCTAAATACAAAGCTTAAATCTATTTTACTCTACTAATAAGCAAAGGTCCTGCCAGATTACACAGAATATCAGGAAAGCTCAGTATTTCTGTCATTGCACAGTTTACTTGAGATATTTTTGGTGTATGGGTCACTCTGCCATCATGGCCCACAGCTGGTTGGATCTAGCATGGGCAACTTAAAGAAAACAACTTGCATTGCCTGATATAGTTACAAATTAATTTATTTCCCATTAGATAAATTGCTTACTGAGTTATAATTAGAAAACCAAGAATTTTCTCTCTCAGAGACTTTGTATATAAGACACAGATGAGGAGTGAATGGGCAGACAGTGAAGCAGAGAGGTACACATGCTGCTGAGCAGTCCAGAAGAGACATTAATTTACCTCACATTCAACAGACATTTCTTAAGAATAGGTTGAGAACTGTGCTAGGCAGTAGCTATCAAGAAGAAAAAACTTCAAGAAGGGTCACAGGTTCAATCCTCGGTCAAGGGCATGTACCTGGATTGTGGGTTCGATCCCTAGCCGTGGTAGGGATGTGTCCCTTTCACATCGATGATTTTCTCTCTCTGTCTCTCTGCCCCCTTCCACTCTCTATATGGAGAAAATATTCTCGAGTGAATATGAACCAAAAAAAACCCCAAAAACAAACAAACAGAAGAAGAAAAAGAAGGAGAAGCCATGAAAAAGCAGAGGTAATCAGAATCACAATTAAAATATGTAAAATTTTATTATAAAAAGTAAGGAGCATTATATTAAAGTGTCAAGTTTACATCACATAACTTCAATAGTTAGAAACCTACAGTCTTATTTCCTCTACATGCCATTCACTGTACAAGTCAACACATACCCGGATTATTTTTAATTAAATCCTAGATATCAAATTATTTTATCTGAATATTTTAACATCAATCTCTAAATGACTGAGACTCAAAATTTAAACCCATAACATTGTTTCATTTAAAATATTTAACAATAATTTTTTAATAATGAATAAATATCCAGTTAATTTTTGCATATCCCTGATTGTATACTATAGTGGTTTTTAAATAATTTGGCCTCAGTAAATCTTTACACTCTTAAAGATTATTGAAATTTCCAACCATCTTTGTTTTATGGAATTATATCTGTTGATATCTATTTTATTATAAATTAAAACTAAATTTTAATTTTGTCATTTATTCATTTAAAAATAAAAAAAATCAAGGACATTTTAACAAAAATTCTATATCTTTAATGAAAAATAACTGATTTCTTCCTTATATGTGAGAAAAAAGGCAGTACTTTACATATTTTTCAAATCTTTTCAATATCTTGCTTAACAGAAGACTGCTAGGTGCTCAAATCTTATTTTGCATTCAGTATGTTGCTATTTGTTGTTATAATGGAAGTATACAAAGAAATTTGGCACCTCCCACATATGTAGCTGGAAAAGTCTTTGTGGTGGGTGGGGCTTCAGGGAGTCACCAAGGTGAGGCCAGCACAGTTTATCAGGCCCAAACTGACCAAGACTTGGCCATGTGAAAGGAGGGCTCTGCACTGGTTGGGCTTTGCACTGGTGGGGCTTGAAAGGGAAAAACGATCCCGACTAAGAACTACACAACTTAGTCTGTCTTGGATTCTGTCCAGACCTCCTTGGGAGCTTGCACACTGCAGGGAAGGGCCACCAGGAGTCAAGGAGGGAGGGTGGAGCCCCTTGGAGCCTAGAGTGTGGGGCTAGTGGATTTCCCAAGAAAGGGAGGTGTGCATGAGGCTCACAGGAAAGTGGGATGGAATGGCCCCTGTCACAAAGCTGCACAACTCAGTAACTGACACCTCAAGTCTGCCTGGACCTCCACATCCAGGCCCGGGCAGCTGACTCTTCAGCAGGGGGTAAGCTCTGCAGGGTGGGGTGAGAGGGAGTCCAGAGGGTGTGCTATTGCATTCCCCCAGGGCTGATGCCATCTGAAGAGGAGTGCTTCACCCAAAAAAGATGGTGTTTGCTGTCTGGTAGAGGGACTCAGCACAGAGAGCTATGCCTTCAACTTTCTCCCAAGAGTCACAAACCCCAATCTCTCCTCACAAGACTCTATTCCACTCTGCCCTCCTTCTGCCAGAGCCCAAGTGTGATTGCAAATGTGATTTGTGCACTGGCCCTTTAAAAAGACACTTGTTTCTCTAGCATACTCTTGTTTCTCCCTGGCAGACAGAATCCCTGCTGATTTCACAGCCAGGTGTTATGTGGGTGCCTCTTCCCAGCTCTCATGCTCTGGCTGGAGAGTCCAGCTTGGGGTTGAGACCCCACACTTCTCAGGGGTAATCTTTGTAGCTGAGATATCTCATTAGAACAGGGCAAGCCTTTCTCACATCTTGCCCTTCCTACCAGTCTCAAGGTAGCTTCTATAAATCCTTGGTTATTAAGACTTCTGTTCAGCTAGTTCTCAGGTAGTTTTTCAGGTTGATTGTTTAATTTTAGTTGTAATTCCAGTTTGGTCCTGAGAGGAAATGAGTGTAACATACACCTACTCCACTGCCATCTTGGATCTCTCAAAACTGATTTTTCTTATAACTAAAAGTTGTATCTTTTAACTTACATCTCCTCACTTTCCCCTCCTTCCAGCCCCTGTCAACCACTATTCAACTCTCATTTTCAATGACAATGACTCCCCCCCCCCCCAAAGATTCCACATATAAGTGATACCACGTGGTATTTGTCTTTCTCATATGCTGAAGTTCTAACCCCTAGCATGTAATAATGTGACTATTTGGAGACAGGGCCTTTACAGAGGTAGTTAAAATAAAATGAGGTCATACAGGAGTACCTTGATTCAATACATCTGCTTCTGCAAAGAAATAGATTTCTGTTGTTTAGCTACCCAGAATGTGGTACTTTGTTATGCCAACCCTAGAAAACTAATATACTCTCTACCTCTCTTTTTCTCTCCCACTTTTAGTATTTGCCGTGCTTAGTAAGAAAACTTGGTTATTAGTACTGTAGTGCCTCACCTTGTGGATTGTGATGATTGTTCCCTGTGATATCATTTAACTTGCTTCTATGTCTTCTGCACTTATAAAGATTGGTAGTTCCTTTTATAGGAAGTTTCATGCTCATTTTTTCAACATTACTACATCAGTGATCTTTTATATTTTCATGAGAGTTAACATAATATCTGGGACCATCTGTCTTTTTATGATCTTAGCAGTCATTTTGGATTATTGCCATTAGATATTAATTTATTTTTAAAAATGGTAAACCACCTAAAAGCAGACATACCTGAGTTGTGGTAAGGGGTCACTATGATAAAACATGTTAAAGCCTTTGACATTTAACCTTCAATACAAGGTTGACATTTAATCTTCAATCCTTCAAGGTTGTTATTGTTCGATTCTATCTTTTATAAAGAATAAAACTAAGCTTAAGAAAGGTTAAATGGTTTACCTAAAATCAAAAGGCTAATAGGAATTACAACTGATATTTGAACCCATGTTTACTTACAGTGTTTGTGCTCTTTACATTCCAGCACTGACTTCTTGGAAGTCAGAAAAAAATGGTGTTAAATGATGGGAGCATGCAATAAAATTGAAATATTACTAATAAAATCACATACTGTTATGAAGAAGAATTACATGGGAAACGAAAGCATGTTAATTTTATTGAGCTTAGTATGATTATAAATAAAATTTCCCTTTAAATTTTATTAATATTCTTATACTATTTAAAGAAAAACAATAAAAGCATTTTGATCTTTAAAAGTACCTTAAAGTACTTCTGAATGTTGCTAAATTGAACAGTTAATTCAGAGATAAATTAGCCACTTCTAAAGAAAATTAGATGCTGACTGACTGCATGTAAAACCACAGTTAGCCTAATGGGTTTTCCCACCTATAACTGACACCAGTAAAAATATATGAGATCAGCTGTCACAACAAACTATCAGTTATTCCTTAAACAGCAAATCTTTGTTTTAGTCACTATGTACATACAAGTACATGTATATGTATATAATTTTATTTACAGTTTGCAACAACATTGCGATATAAGCACTAGTGTATTTATTTTTCAAAGAAAATGAGATACAGATAATGAGTTTCCCTGTATTACTCAGTAAGTGTAGAAGCAAGAATGGCAAAATGGCCCCCAAAATGTGAGATTCCAAAACATATTCACTACACTAGTTGTAGTTATAGCTATCATATTATTGTAAAAGATTATATCCAGAACTGTCAATTGCTTGAGAAGAGTGATTTATTAAATTATTTGGATTATTGTTCCAATGTAGTTATAAGAACAATGCACACACCATATATTATGTTTAATTTGATATACTTGATAAGGTAAAAGCCCTATAACATTTGGAAAGAGAAATCAATCCCATTAAGCTTTAGCTTTATAGATAAAATTTTCTTTTTTCTATATCAACCAATAATTATATTTCATATGGTGACCCATTCATTTTAATCAACCTACCAAGTTTATATCTTTATTGGGAATGTCTCTGTGATGGAGTTTAACTGTCAGTAGGGGATCTATAAAAGTATATTGCAATGTGCTACTAAGATCTTTTATCCCATGCCTGTTTCTTTCTATAAAATCCTTATAGATTTAGTTCTTACAACAGAATGGGAAACTGAAACAAAGGAAAGATGAGATCTTGCAGACTATCTGAGTCAAATAATGCAAACTTTTTCTACAGAGAGGAAAATCAGTAAAAGACATAAGAGTTTATGTACCCACAAACCACATATTTAAGGATATTTTGGTGTCTTTTAGTAATATATAAACAACAAAAATTAGACAATTTTGAAAACTAAATGACCCGTAAACATTCAAATCCATCTTTTCTTATATATTTATCTGCATTTGGTCAAACCAAGCAGAAATTATTAGACTGCTTTAAAAAGAAAGACATTTACCTGTTTATCACAGATAGTTATAGACATATAACTGCTAGTCGGGCTGAGGGAAAGGCATCAAGGAAGACTGTTTAGAGGAAATGTGAGAGTGCTGGGACCTAGGATTGAAGGAAGCAACCATCATGATCCCAGCTGCAATCATGGGAACCAAAATAGTATCATTTTCAGAGTACATTCAGAGCCTGGGTAGTATGGTTGCCAGATAAATACAGTGTAATAAGTTATATTTGAATTTCAGATATACAACTTTTTTAGAATAACTATGTCCTAAATATTGTATAGGACATATACATAATGACAATTATTTATTGCTTCTCTGAAATTCAAGTTTACCTTCATGTTTTGATCTTTTTTATTTGGAAAATCTAGCAACCCTCCCTGGAAGATGCCATAAGTGATCCCAGCTGCTTACAGCTCTGCAGTGTATAGTCCAGTGAAGGACCCTAGGGAGCCAGAGGAAGCCGTGACCAAGGATCTCAGTTGACTGCCCACAGAGAAAAGTGACTTCTCCTGCTCTTTTCTGGAAAAGGAGTTTGAGGTTTCTTTCTAAAAGAGAGTGTGACTGGGTAGATGTGGAGTTGACAACAATCAATCTGCTATGTTAGTTTACCTCGTATAATCATAGTTCAAACACAAATATTCATTATGATATTTCATTTCTATTGTGATTGGTATTTTTTGGTTACTTAAATATCATCATTTTCATGGATGCATATTATTCCATTTACTTTTTCTCATATTATAAAATATTTAGGTTTCTTTATAAAGTATTTCAAGTAAATAACTAAAATTAGACATTAATGAATAGGAAGAAAAATATTGGAAATGATTTTCCAAGTGAAATAAAATGTAAGATAGTCATAGCAAATAGAACAAGAAAAAGTGCAAAAAAGGCAGAGGCATGGAAAAAACAATTGGAGTAAAAGTTACAAAATAATGATATAGTGTATAAAAGACACATGAATGAAAAAGTGCATAGAGGATGCAGTTGAATTGAAAAATAATCTCAGAGAGGCTGTAGGAATTCATGGCATATGGTGGCATGCCTTAACAAAGGCCTTTAAAAATGATTAATTTACAGGAGCTTAGAATTAATTGTTTCTCAAGTTTTAAATGCAAATAACATCAGAACAGAGTTAAGTGTGATATTAAATCATTAAGAGCAGTTATAGGGTTAAAAAATAGAACTATCATCCCCGTAGAGAGATTCAGTGTGTACAGTTTTAGAAGTCCGTAAAAATATTTACTTCAAGTTACTTCTTTGTATAAAAAGTTCTCCAATGGAGCCTAAGAGGGGGTATCTTAGCTGTGTTTGAACAAATCAGCAGGACATGCACTACTCCACCAAAAACTTAGTTTCTTAATAAGTTCTTTATTTCCTGCTTCCTTCTGACTCCTATTGTTAGTCTCAGTTTCCTGGTTAAGCTCTTTTTATTTATGTATTTTTTTACTATATCTTTATTGATTTCAGAGAGAGGAAGGGAGAGGGAGAGAGAGAGATAGAAACATCAGTGATGAGAGAGTCATTGATGGGCTGCCTCCTGCACGCCCCCTGCTGGGGATCCAGCCCTCAACCCAGGCACCTGCCTCGATCTCCTGGACCCTAGGTCTATGCTCAACCGCTGAACCACACCTGCAGGGCTGGTTAAGCTCTTTTTAAAAGTGATATAACCCTTAGGATATTTGAAATAAGCTCAATCTTCCCTTCATTTTGAAATCTGTCAGAGCCCTCTATTATTAGGTTTCCAAACTTTAACTTCCCTGGACAACTCCCTTTTAATGATGTATGTCTGGCATGGAAAACACTAATATTAATACATCTCTTAACCTGAACAGTATAGATAAAGATCAGCAAATATTTGTGGATTTTTGTGGAATTGTCATCTCTCAGTACAAAATTGAGTTATAAAAATAAATTCAATACAGCTCTCTTTCTTACTCTTTAGTTTTAGAGTAGAACTTAATGCAATTATAGGTTCTAAAATTTTTACTGTATAGCTAATATTATTAGGTATTGAAAAGCAATTTTAATTTTTAAATTGTTTTTCTTAAATATCATGTGCTTTATTCAACTACATGATGTTTCATTGGCAATATTTTGGGTCAGAACCTCTATTTTTGCTATGTTCTAGTCACTATGGTTAAGTCAGTGTTTCTCAAACATAACCAGTTAATGGATATCAAGTGATTGCTGATATTATGTTTATCACAATGTCACTTAAAGTTACAGGGAATTTATACCTTAAATAAAAGCATAACTTTAAATAACTTTAAATCTCTTATCATTTACATATACAATATTAATTAAACATAGTGGATACTGTTGTTTTGTTGAAATATGATTTAAATTTGCAGTGTGATATTTACCTAACTAACATTTTTTTTTTTAAACTTGTTGTAGCTACAACTATTATGTTCCATGGTATCTCAATTTTCCACCATGTTTTCCATTATTGTTCCTATCATCATTCCCCTATTTATTTACTGACCTTCCTATATTTGCTTCTAAAATTTTGATGATTATCTTGCCCTCTGTTTCAGTGTTTTATATATTGTATATATTTTTGTATTGAATATTATGAATATCAATATTATTTTCTACATGGGCTTTAATCCTAATCCTTCCTTTGTTTTCCTAAATTTAAATAGGAAACAATTTCTTCTCTTTTTCAGCCTTATACCTTATTTTCCACTTCTACTCTTAACCCAGTTCCTACTCCAAAAATTGACTGACAGTTCATATTTACTGAAATTAAAGTTCTCACTGTTGAAGGAGATATAAATACATTTGCATGTGTCCCAATTTCCTCCAAAGGAACAGATGGATGGGGAGATTGTAGAGTAACACGCATTTAACTCACAACGTCAATCATCTAAAGCTATATGGAGAATAAGCGTGGCACTTCCCATAAGGCTTTTCCCTTCAGTGCACTCTCTCATACATTCCGTTTATCCATGAAGATTGAGTATGGCCATTTCCAATCCCATTTGGAAAATGGGTAGAAGAGATACCAAGTTTACTCTATAAAAAATACTGTTACAGGACACATTTGTCAAGTACAATATGTAATACTTGTGTTCCAATCTGTCAGCATAACTTTGTTAGTGGGCTGGCAACTTCACTCATCTATCTTTATCTGCTATGAAACTTCATGTTGTGTTAGTTCCATAGCACAATGAAACAAATGGATACTTTATGGCCTCCCATTGAAAAGAAATGTTTCATGGGAAGCATTTTTCACTGAACCAGCTGAGACATGAGCCGATGATTACTTTTTGTAGTGTTTATAGATTTTTAAGAGAAACAAAATAAACCAAAACACTAAAGTCAGTTTGGTTACTATTCAAAAGAAACTGCACTGCTTTGCTAAGGCACACGTTTCTCAGAGCGCTATTACTCCAGCGAACACTGGTAAGGAGCATTACAATCTGCAAGAAATCTGTACTGTTGCTGTGGGTCGAAGATGGAGCAGAGCAGTGTATTTGAGTATGATCAGGTGTCGGGAGGCTTGCCTAAGAACTGAAGTCAATCTAATACCTTTACATCTTTTAAGCCCACTTTTCCTTTCCTTCCTCAGAAAACTGCACTTTAACTCGCTATTTGGGGATTCTAAAATTCCATCCAGTCTGTATTCAAGAAATCATTTTTGAATAAGTGATAGAACATATTCTGAGGTGATTAAAAAAACTAAATGCGAACATTTTGATAAATATTACTTCATATATATCACTTGCATATCATTTATTAAAATAAATATTTATAAAGAACATACATTTGATTACACCTTACTTTTTTCTCATAAACAAACAATAATTACAAAAGTTTGACTACATCAACTTCTTATGAAATCAGTAGTCATTTGTTCACTAATTATTGTTTTGGTTTTCTACTTTATTTACATTAATTGATTTACACTTCTGATAAACACTTATCCTGACTTTATGACTCTCTTTTGTGTGTGAGTTCTGTTTCTTCATCCAAGAGCAGGAAAAAAAGAAGCCAATATTCTTCAGGCAAAGAGATAGAAAAGCATACCTCTTCTCACCTATGGAGAATATAAGAAAAAGAAGTGGGAAGAAAGAAAAGGCTTATGGTCACCATTAGGAACTTCAGTGGATTTGAAGTGGTTGAGTGAAAGAACGGAGAGGCTTCCTCCAGTACTGGAAGGAGCAAATTCAAGGGAATAACACTGGCAACTGGGTGTTATAAAACAAGAGCCCTAGTTAGCACTCTTAATCCTCTCAGGTTCCTTTTTTTTTTTTACAAAAGGAATTTAGGAATCACTTTGAGAATTCAGGAGATAATCAATCATCTGGCCTCATAAGGTGGCTGAAGGGACCTTCAAAGAAGAGGGAGGAAGATGCTGGGCTGTTGCGCAGATGAGCTAAGAGGATTTGACGTGCAGGGTTATCCACAGGGCCCTGGGAGCCAATTTCAGGTGACCGGCAAGAGAGGTCTCCAAGCCCTTTCCAAGAAAAGGGAACAAGGACTGGCCACACATTTCCACACTAGATGACATCAAAACCTCCAAGTGAAGCAACTATTGAAATCAGAGGAATCCTATTCAAATGATTTTATTTAAGCCACTTACAACCCCAGTATACAGAGAGCCCAATATACAGAGAAGTAGATTGAAGTGCACAAAATCTTAAAGTCTAAGCATTTGTCCATCTAAGAACAAATCATCCAAATGAGACTATTTGAAATGGCAAATATTAAGACATAATTTCTTTCTTTCTTTATTTTTATAACACTTTATTACATTTGTTGGGGTGACAACGGTTAATATGAACATACAGGTTTTGGGTGTGGGTTGCTATGTTACAAGATCTGTATATTCTGACACACAGAAGGATGTTGGGAGATAATTCTCCAATGGCCTTTTATATTTCTGCATGCCTTAGCAGGCTTGGCAAAGTTTGCTGTTTATTGAAACGACTTCTCTGTCATTAATATTTAATCAATTAATTAATATGGTTTAGTAATAAAATCAAGAATATTTTGGCTCACAACAATAAAATCATTAATAAACATCTGCAATGCAATCTAAAATATCAAGTAACAGTGCAGTATTTTAAACACATCACTAAATAAGTCATGAAGGCAAATAAAGTTTGCAGTTTATATTCAGTTATAGAGAATTCAATCTAAACACAAATTCCCAAATTCCCAAAAAATAAATAATTTAACTATGGCTAATATTATGGTGTCCTGTAAAGACCTGAAAAGGTGAAATTAAAATAAATTATGGTGTGTAAAATAAAAATAAATTTTGTCTTTTAAATGTGAGCATTACATTTATATGTGGAAATACACAGATTAATCAAGAAATGTATCATTACTTTTAAGACTTGTTTGTTGCATACAGCGCTTTTGCAATATTGACACTGTTCATGGTAGAACAATTCTATACTGTGAGAGCATACCTCACTAAGTTATTTTCAATCATGTAATAATTTAGACTATTCTCACATAAGTTGTCTAAAATTTTAGGTAGAGCATAGAATTAGGTTACAGTCAACATAAATACAAACTAGATTCTAATAATATTATGAATTATTTGAAGCCCTGCATACAGAAGTATATCTTTATAACAAGGTTTAATTATAACTAAAGTTAAGTTTTAAGTATCATAATGTTGATATAAGATTGATGAAATATTTTATATTGAATGAGATGAAAGACACATGAATAGATAAACTATGTAATCCCACAATCCATTATGATATGTGCATCTATACACAGTTACATGCACACACAACCATACACAACCCACATTTGTATGAACGGAAGTAAAATGTTGGTAAGTCAAATTGGATATTTGCAAAATAAAATAACGAACAAATTGACACAACTAATAACAATAATACCCCATCTCTTTATATTGCTCATTGGAGATATTTTAGTCTCCAAGTAATAGGATGTCCAACTAACTGTGACTCAACAACCAAAATAGAATATTTTTTATATGTACTTGACCAAATTTCTAGGAGGACAGCAGTCCAGAATTAGCAGAGCACTCAAGAATATCATGAGGACTCAGGCTTTTGCTTCTTCTATGTAGCCACCTCTGCTGTATTTGTTCTTATGCTCAGCTTTATTTCCTCAACATCACAAGAAGTATGCTGAGCTTGAGGCGTCAGATGCTCTTAGCATGTCATTGAAAGACATGAGAAAAGACAGGATTTTTCTCTCTTGTTTCTTTCTATTTGTATTATGGAAAATTACATTACTCAGTAATCTCTCAAAAGACTGATTTTTAAATGTGAGAATTGAGCCACGTGTCCACTCTTACTCCAATTATAGTCAAAGAGGAATGGCTTTCTTATAACTCATTAAATTTTGGTGAAGGCTCATCCTCCAGGGCCTGACATAAGGAAACTCTTTTCTAGACATATTACAGCCTGATGTCTGAGGAAACTTAGTAAGAAGAAAGTTAATGATAGATGTTGGGTAATATCCAGTAAGAGAATAAGCTAGTAAGCAAATCACTATGTGTACTTTTAAATAGAGATTTATAAAAAAAAAATAATAATAAGCTTACATAGTTAAGTCAGAAGCTAGCAAAAAATTTCCAGAAGAGCATGATGGGAAATAAGATTTTTTTTAGTCCAAAATTGGTAGATTTGGCCAAAGCATTCTACACATGGAAGGCACATTCAAATTGAGAGTGTTTATTTCTACAGGAACAAAACCCTTCCCTTCAATAATAGAATATTTCTATGACAAAGATCTGCTATCAAGAACTGTGAAAGGTCTGAAATTTTAACTGACTTGAAAACTTACCAGGTAACTTGGCACATTTTCATGAATGGTGGTTGAAGACATGAGACTCATGGGTCAAAGATAAAAGGATATATTATTATTCACAGCATTAGTAATAGCCAATCAATATATTTGTGCTGTTTCCCTGAATTTCAGTTCCCACTGGTGGATTTGAAAAGGACCAGATGACACTTGACACACATTGGATTGTGTAGAGAGGAAGAAATTTGGACTTAAGGAAACTGTCTTTTATAATGGACAATAAACACACCTGTCCTATTCTCCAAATCTAACTCCCAAGGGTATAAATAAATCTGCTCTTTGCTTTATTAAAATGCAATACCTCTAATTTCCAACATTGTTGGCTATAAAAACATTCATAAAGTGATAATCCTTATAAAAGGACAGTTCATTCCTTATTAGAATAGTGAAAAACCTTTGTAAAATCATCTGCTAACAATATCTAACCCTTATTTCTAGACCATTCTGGCTCCTGGTGAATTTTTATGTAAGAATAAACTATGTAGACCAATCTGGTTGGCTAACTTACAAAGTTGGGACAAAAGCATTAAGTTTCTCTTATACAGTGTTTGATTAAAACTTCTATTAAAAGAACACCAAACAGTATATTAGGCCAATCTGCATACTTTCCACGGTTTCAGAATCAACAAGATGTATAAATGCAATACACCATCAGAATTTACCTTAGAAATCTAGGTGGCTTTCTCCTTCAGTTTTTGTATTGACCCCTCTATTTGTGCCAAGAAACTAGTTTACTTAAAGTAGGAATATTACTGACAATTTTACAAACTTTGCGAAGGATACATAATTGATGAAAATATTGCCTTAGTACAGTATGACTGACCATATAAAGTTAGATTAGAAGTTATATTCAAATAAATATTTAAAATTTTATTGAGGAATTTTATATTTTCTTTACAATATTTCAGTGGTCAAGAGTACAAATATTTAATTTTAATAAATTTAACCATTTTATGCCTTGCATTTAGGTATTATATTAAATATATTTTAAAACCAGTACTGCAAAATAAGGACCATTGAGAATGGACACACTAATCACTCAGGGCGGACATGAGCTATGAAAAACAAGCCGGCTGTACTGGTGAGTACTAGCTCATAGGGATTCAGCATGGCCAGAAAATGTTCATTTATGTAGATACCATCTTCTAGTAATTTGGAGTGATGATTTGCTTCACTGGTGAATTTTAAAAATCAATCAGATGCAAACTATTTTTAACATCCACAAATATTCATGACAAAATATCATTGGGATAATGCACTTGAGAGCACTGAAATTTAGAAGCTTGATGATACAGGAAAATAACACTTCAGATGCTATTTTAATTTTTACTAACAATCTAGTATGACCAGAGCATGATTTCTTTTCAGATTGATTTTATTCTATCTTAGATTGTTGCTTACTTGCTCACGTCTCCCTGGAAATTGTGTGCAAGTGTGAATTTACAGCAAATAATTGGATGTATGCTAATCACAGCTTTCATGCTGCTGTAATATCTGCATTAAAAAAAAAGTCATTAGACATAGAAAAGTACCAAAAACTAAAATTGTATTTTCAATTTTACCTTAAGACAAATGGGCCTGAAAAGAATTCAACATATGTAGAGATGGGAAAGAGTCTTGTTACAGAACTTTATAAAGCCTTAAAATCTTTTGAAAATATTTATCAAAGTAATAGATGTGATAGTATGCAAATTGTAGATTTTTATTTTCACTTGCTTTGAAAAAATACACTGTAATACATACGACAATACTAATATTAGTATCTTATATAAAATCAATCTTATATGAGAATAGTTTTAATTAGGCCTAGAATAAAAGTTAGTTTCTGTTACTCTGGCTCTGGCAATCATTACATAGCAAGTCATGAAAATGTGTAAATCATCCACCGAGCTCTTATACAGAGCTTTTACATACAGAGTGCAGGTAAGCTCAGATGACCATCAGAAGGGTTCAGGTATATGTATATAAAATTTCAAAAGTACTGTGAATATTTTATATAAATAATGTTTTTTTGCTATTTTGAAACATGTAGGTTTTAGAATAGAAAAAAATACATTCTTGTTATTCTATAGATATGCATATATTTATACCTTTATAATCAGAAATGTATGCTTAGATATTCGATAGGTGTACTAGATAAAATGGTGTTAAGACACCATTATTATGTTAAATGTAATTTCACTATTAAATTTAAAATACAGGAAATTTCCTCTTAAGAGTTTCATTTAATCTGTTATAATTTATGTCAGACAACTTAAAGTATTTTAATAGTTTCATATTTTTTGTCTGTATTTCCTGTTTAAATGTAAATTTCCACAGATGCTTCATAAATGAATGTTCTGAAATTAATCCTGAGAAGCAGATTCTAGGAAGGCTGTTAATAAGATTTAGTGTCATGAAATAATAGCCCTGAATTGAGTTCAAATGCCTGTCCTAGACCCATGAGATGGCTGTGTGACCTTGGGCAAAAATCACTTACGTGGTATTTTAAAATTTTTGTCACTTGTTGGATGAGAGAATGTATCATAATATATCTAAACTTCTATCCTTTTTAGTTCTAAATCATGAATGGTTGTCAAATGCCTAACAACTTCTTTAGAGTTATAGTTTAAATATATTAATATTTCAGCAACATTTAAATTCACTATCTTGGCCTAAAATACATTTGCATTATGTAAAGTAGTAAGTCAGTGAGGAAAGGGGATAATTCCACCTTCCTTTCATTGAGCAGATATTTCCTGTTCTTTGAGGATAGAGAAATCAAAAAGGAGCTCCTCTGTCAAGGACATCAGACATTATCTTTCCACCTGAATGAAGACTTTCAGCTCTTTGACCAATTATAAGAATGATCTCCACATTCCTAGGGGAATGTATATATTGTATTATTTAACCACCACAAAATTCCATTAAGCAGATATGCCTAAGATATTTTAGAACAACTGGTCTTTCTGGTGTTCTACCAAAATAGTTCTGCTTCAAGGCCTCTCTGGATATGTGAAACAAACTCTCATGAATCTGTCCTGCAATGACTCCTTTCGTCACTGTGACTTTTACTACCCAAAAGAAACAGTTACCTACCCTAATCTATGTGTTTCCATATAGATCCACAACTAACCTACCTACAAATAACCTCTATAGTCAACTAATATTTCTGACTTTAGCTTCTATGATGACTGCCAGTTCTCAAACATAATTGCACTAATTTTTGATTGGGAAAGAGTTTTCTTTTCTTTGGCTCTAAAATTAGCTGTCAGTGGCGGCTACACATCAGGTTGTAATTCTTTATTCAACGGCTGATCATTTTAACTGGCTTGTAAACTCCAAGAATGAAGTAGATTCTCTGCCTTTTTCATACTGTTCCATCTGAACTATAACAGTGTGGGTGTTCGAGGAACATTTTTTGAGTCAATACATCAACGAGGAGAAAGAAGTTCCAATAATAACTCACCCTTTACTTTTCCTTGAGTGATTCAGATACATACTATCTTGCTGCTGCTGCTTCCGTGTGCTTCACTACTGATGTCATAAAATAGAAACTAGGGTAAACCCGAGGTTTTGATAACCCTTTATTTTTCAGATGCCACTAGATACGAATACAGAGTTAATAAGCTAATTCAATAAGAAGCAATCATCCTTATCTTATCAAATTATCAAATTGTGATTTAAATCAGTGCAATATGGGTTACATGCGTTAGCTCGTTTCAGTCTCACAGGAACTTGTGTAGTATAGATATCATTATCCCCTGTGATTTACTAAACAATATTCAAATCTATGAATTTTTAGTTGTGATTACCTACAACCTATAAACATGTTAATTTATTTATATATTATCCCATATATATATTCTATATTTGTAATGCTCATCCACAAAGTGTTTAATGTAGAAATTGTTTTTATAAGATTAAAGTGAATAGAAATGAATAAACAATTTGAATGAGAGTAAAAGCACAGATAATCATGGAGGAATATTAATGATTGTGTTCTTCAATGCTCCCATTTTCGGAAACAATCAGCACCCACCAAATATGTAGCCAGATGGTAGCAGAATCGGGAATAAGACACAGCTATCCATACAAATTCTTCTTCCCAGTATTCCACAATCGCAGTCTTTCCCAATATGTCATGTATTGTAAGTCTGTATGTTCATCTGTGGCAGCAGTGAGACGCCACTTCCTATTTTTAGTAGCTTAAGAATAAAAATTCCAAATCTATATCACATGCCAGCATTTTCTATTTAATCTGTGACAAAAACAGACTGGGCTGCCTTAGTTGGACAGGCAGAAAACAGACCTCACCATGGGCATGCCCTGAGTTTAAGCATCTGAGGGAATCTTTGTTCTTTGTCTATTATACTACTGAGGCCAACATCAGAAGCTTGATCCTCGTGTGGCCCAATTAACTGTATATTGTTCTGTATCTGCTGGTGGTAGAGATCATTTGATTCTCTTTAGGGTGACATTCTTATATAGATATGTAAAAAAGATCTCTCTTGTGGCAAGTGTTTGGCTCCAGAAACAAATTGAGTGTAGAATAAATTGCTTTTATATTAAAGGAATACCATGAAAATATCATTATGCAGTGACTGAAGGAGAACTGAAGTATTTTGAATGCTGAACCATTGTAATATGGGAAGTTAGGCATGCAGATTTGAGAGGATTTTCAATCATCTTCCAAAGTTGGTAACATCACATTTTTAGAACATGTGCTGGCAAATGAAGCATAAAGGAAATTAAAATGCTCATTTTCAAATATAAATATCAGAATGTGAATTTTTATGTAGATAAGCAATATTATTGATTAGGGGAAACATATTTGTTTTTATGTATAATAAAATAACCATTTATAATAAGATATATATGAATTAGCTTGAAAACTTCATAGAAAGAACAAGAAATGTAAATTTGACATTAGGGGGAAACTAACATTAGGGGGAAATAGAACTCATATTAAAATGTTGCATAGCATTTTAAATTTATTTTTTTGCATCTTACAGATTTTCATTTCTAATAAAGTAAATATCAAACTTTAATATTCCACATAAACAAAAAGCTCTTGGGGAAAGGTGTCTGTTTTTCCCAGAATATGAGTCATAAGACAAAACAGTAACAAAACCACTGTGATTTATCCCTGGCCATGATTGGCCTATTTCTTGCTTTGACCACATAAGGTACCATGGTGATGGAATTGCAAAACACTCTTATATAGGGCCCTGGCTGGGCTGAAATTTTTGTTTGTTATTGCCCAGGAAGCTGATATGTGGACCTGTTGGACTCAGACTAGTTAGCTTGTTTTTGCCATTCCCCCCCCCCGTTTTTTTTCCTGATTTTATACTTTTTTCCTCATTTTTATTTATTATTTTTCTTTTTTAAAATTTTTCTTATTTGTTTTATTTTTTTTATTTTGTTAGTCATTTTTTATTTATTTTCACTATTTTGTTTTCTTTATCTCATTTTTGTTGTTCTAATTTTGAAGTCACCATGTCTAATGACCTTAATGACATTTCAGCCACCTTTGCCAATGAGGAACACAATATTGGCGATTACCTACTCCTGAACACCACTGACAAGGGATCCTTTGCCAGGTGTGGTTGGCCCGGCACATCCTGCCCAGGACAGTGGTGGTTGTCAAAGGCATTAGTTGGAGGGGCTTCTCTAGGTATTTTTCCAAGAAGTCCATTGTTCTTAGAGCTTAAATCACCCAAATATCACAGTTATTTGAGGTGATTGCCACCCAGGATAAACTGTATCACTTCATGGAGCATGTGAGTGGAGGCTACTTACTTGATTACTTGAAGAACTATGGCCACATGACTGAGGAGGAAGCTCAAACCATGTTCCTGCGGGTGATGTCAGCAGTACAGTACTGCCACCAGAGCGGCGTTGTCCGCAAGGACCCGAAGTCAGAGAACATACTTATAGATGGTGAGCTGAACACTAAAGTAGCAGACTTTGGCTCTAGTAGGGAATTTAACGACCACAAACTGGGCACCTTCTGTGGCATCTTCTTCTATATGATCCCAGAGATCTTGTGGTGTCAAACCTATGACAGCGCCAAGATTGGCGTATGGATCCTGAGGGTATTTTTGTACAGCATATTGATGGGGGTTGTGCCATTTGTCAGAGAAAACTCTGGGAAACTGAAGAAGCACATACTGAGAGACAGTTCCATGTACCATACTTTATATCATGGAAGGTCAAAAACTTTTTAAAAAATTAATGTCCCTCCACCCCAGCTAAAGACCAACCTGGAAGATATAATGAAGGACCCCTGGCACAACATGGTCCAGGAGAGGGACTGAAGCCATACAACGAGATGCCCTGGGGTGACACAGACTCCCAGGTAACAGAAATAATGAACAACATGGGATTTAACCAGCACAAAATCCAGGAGTAAGTTAAAAAAAATATAACAGGGTGATGGGAACATACCTGATCCTAGGCATGACAGAAACCAAGATGAAGGGCTATACCATCAGGGTAAGGCCCTGTCCCTCCCCTGACACTAACAGCAGTGCTTCCTCAAGCCAACAGGTTCAGCCATCTGGTGAGAAGACCAAAGTCTGCCATTGTCCAAAGCTGCCTGTGGTTGAGGGTGACCATTCCCTACCCAGCCTGGAGTCCATGGCCACCACTCCCTCATTTGGCCTAGATTTCAAGACTGTTATCCCCAGTCCAGTCATTCAGTGTGGCCCTGGATATTCCCCAACCACTCACAGCAGCAGCAGCAGCATTGTCAGTGATAGTGGAGCCCTAGAAGGAACCACCAATGAAAACTGCCTCCAAGCTGGGCAGTCTGATGGTGGGGCTCCAGCCTCACCCTCTGGCCCCACCCAGAGCCAGCAGGGAGCTGCTAGGAGGGTCTTCACGTGTTTCTTAAGATTCACATGCTGTATGCCATTTACTAACAAGAAGCATCTCAAAAGGAAAAAGTCAAGCCAATATAATTTTTTAAATTCTGGACAGTCAAGGCAGGACCACATTCAATTTGAAGGTGCTGAGCTCCAGGAAGGCTGGCCTCTCCGTATGGGAGATGAGTCAGAGGCTGAATGCAAACAGCTGCCCATGAGAGCTGTGGCAGAAATACACACGGTGTGTGCAAGGTGAGAGGACTTAGTCCAGCAGATGATGGAGGTGTGCAAACTATCCTGGTGTTCTCTGCATGGGATTCACATCAGGAGGCGTTCTAGCATCTCTGTGGTCTTCAGAAGCATCTTATCCAAAATACCTGCTGAGCTTGGAGGGCTGCCCCTGAGGGTCAAGAGGAGTGGCTACCCTCACTGCAGGTCCACCCTTCAGCCCCAACCTGATTGGAACTTTAGAAACTGGACTTTTTCTTGGTCCTTTCCCTCCCCTGCCCTTCCATGTTCCCATGTTTCTGGTGATTCTTATTAAAGGACTTGGTTTTTCCAAATTTTATAATAAAGTTGATGATCCAGAAAGGGAAAAAAATGTTCTATAGGAAAAATGGCTCTAAGTTTACCCATAACAGAAATTCACATTCTGAATAAATTATAGAGATTATTTTAGAAACCTGTAAATTTCTTTAAAAAAACCTTACCTTTGATTTTTTTTCTAAAATTTTAGCAAATTGATTAGTATCGTATTAATAAATACATGGATATTATGGTGGTAGTATGAGGATCTTGGGTTAAAAAGATCCATTTTGGGTTAAAAATTGAATATCTTTCAATTGGGAAATTTATAATACCTATCATCTTTACATTATGAAATAGCAAGAGAATAAGATTTAACAGAATGACATAAATGTGATTGATAGACACACCAAAAAAATCATATTTTATTGAAAAGCTGTTAATGCTAATATTCATTAATACAGGTATCATTACAATTTAAAAATTAGTAATCATAATATCAATAGATCTGTAGTGGATGTTTCTTAATTTCATACCTTTCATACCTTTAAAATCTGCTATTTAATCTTGTTGATTTTTTTTTCACAGAACAAGGGATAATCATAAAAAACGAATAACAATGTTAAACTATTCTACAATTCTCAAAATAGCAAGTAAGAGACTTTTAAATGTAGTGCAAATACACATTTAAATTCAGACAGCTTTTCCATAGCACTTCTATTAGATAATGTATTATATAGAAAAATAAAGGCATCTAGTTGCCATATTCTCTTATAAAGTTAAAAGAGGTCTTCTCTAGAAATTACATGTAATCAATATGAATGCAACTATAAAAGTCACTACATATGGCACCCTACAATTTAATTCTTTTTTCATAATTACTGCTGGTAATGGTTTTATATTTAGAGTGCACATAAGAAATAAATGCTTTGGTACCAAGCTAAAATACTATATTTTCTTATGATTTAACCCAATACATCATTTCTCAAATCAACATGTATAATTAAGTTAATAAGTAAGTTTCTTTTTCCAAAACTCTATTGGTATTTAATTTTGATTAGGGGTTGACTGAAAAATATAGACATTTCCTCTTTTATAAAGAGAAAGCATCCATTTTGCCAGGAAGAACACCATGAAAATCATCCATAAAAATTTTAAATTCAAATTAATTAAGGTACAATTAAAATTACTTGGGAGAAAATAATGATTCTCATGAAAGTTAAAGTGTGAGAACATAACTTGCTTATACAATGTGATTAAACTGAGTTTTAGATTCTGCTTCACATGGATCATTTCACCTGAAATGACAAGTGGCTTTTTCCAAAAATTAGGACAGTAATTCATCTGATTTTGTATATGATCTAAAGAATTATATGCCCTGCCAGAGTGTTTCAGTGGTTGAGCATCAACCCAAGAACCAAGAGGTCACTGGTTCAATTCCTGGTCAGGGCACATGCTGGGGTTGTAGGCTCGATCCCCAGTAGGGGGCATGCAGGAGGCAGCCAATTGACGTTTCTCTCTCTCTATCTCTTTCTCTAAAAGCAATCAAAACATATTTCTAAATAATAAATAAATAAATAAATAATAAATAAAGACTACTTACTACTTAATGATTTTCTAAACATTGTTTTCGTAAATTAGTACTGTGACAACTGTCCATAAAGAAATGATCATGTAATTTTGAACAGCCACCTGATATCAACATGTATACTATGTTATGATTTTTAAAAAGTTTTGAAGTCATATCCACCATAAATATATTCAGATGCATTTTATTCACAAAGTACAATATCAAAGTACAATAATTTTTTCAGCAAGGATAGAAATATTTTTAAAAATAAATAATATTTAGCTCTGGCCAGCATGGCTCAGTGGTTAGAGTGTAGGCCTATGAACAAGAGGGTTGTAGGTTCGACTCTGGTCGAGAGCACATACCTGGGTTACTAGTTAGATCACTGGCCCTTGTCTGGGCATGTGCGGGAGGCAAGCAATCAATGTATCTCTCTCACATCAATGTTTCTCTCTCCTCTCTCTCCCTCCCTCTTGCCCCGTCCCTTCTACTCTCTCTAAAAATCAATGGAAAAGATATTCTCAGGTGAGGATTAACAACAACAAAAAAGCAATATTTATTGTGCTCCATATTGCATTTAGAAGGAGCAATATTTTCTAGAGTTCAAATTAATAATCTGTTTCCATTGGGCTGTATAAATAAGTAGTTATAATAATTATCAAGGAGATTATTGATCATTAATATTTCATAAACAAACAGCAACACATCAACATTTTCTTATCATTAAAAAGCTCAGCTTATCTTTAATAGTTCTTAGGTTATTTTTATTTATTCTTATATTTTATTCTTGCAAATTGAAAAATAATCCTATTTCTCTTTCCAGAGGGCTCCCTTCCCAACTTTAGAACTAATTTTTCTATTATTTTATGCACGTTTTTTGGTCACTTTTCAGGATTTACTCAACATTTAAATATATATGTATTTTAATTATATAACCCCAATGGAGCTATCACATTAATTATTTCCTAACCAAGTACTCTTAGAGTCTGGCTTTTATGTGATAGATTTATCATCTGCAGCTTTTAAAATATCTAATTCTTTCAAAAGCCTTTTTTTGCTATGGGGGACTTAATGACAAAATGTTCCTCTATATCCACAATTTCTCAGTGCAGTATTCTGGAAACTTAGTTAGCATTTTGCACTTCACAATCTTTCTTATTAAAATCATTCATATCTGGGTAATCTACAGCCTGCTTCTGTAAGCCTCTGGCAACTGCACAGTATTGAAGTTCTTCAGTGAGTTACCTCCAATCCCTCACATCCCAAACATTGCAATTTACAACTCAGTATACCCAGCTCTCAGCTACGTGGTCAAGTGTCTAATGCTTGAAAAGAAATGAGAGATAGCTTAAAAGAAATTAACCAGAATGCCTAGAGGCTTTTGAGTGCACTTGTATTATTCTGATTCATTTTTCAAAATGGCAATCTGCTATCCATGCCCTAACAACATAATCACCATGTTGAACATAACTGAAAAGTTCTTTTGACTTGTTTTAACAGAATTTACTCATTCAATTTTGTCCCCATTGGTCTTCATGTTAACCCCTTCTACCTGCTGCTGTTTATATTTCATGGCTGTTGCTTGGAAAGGGAGCAGTGGAAGTAGGCTCCTGGGGAATTCATTTCTGACCTTTTCTTCTGCAGCTGAAATAGGACAGAGCTTTGGGAAGACAGTTGTGGCAACAGAAGTAACACTAAAATAGGGGAATTACTTTATCTCCTCCAAAGTTCTAAATATAGAAAACAGCAAGCCACCTAGACTTCTAGGAGTAGTTTCTCGGTGGCAATTTATCATGGGCAACAAATTAAAAAGTCAATCTGTCTGGATACTCCTACTATTTTTTTTACAGCCTGCCATGACACAAACTATTCAAATATAAGATGCAGTTTAAGATTGATTACAGCTCCAGTATTTTCTGATTTACCTATAATTCAGATATATATAAAGATAACTGTATTTGTATATTCACTTTACAGTTTTAATTGCTTCTCATTTGTCATTTGATTTGAGTTATACATTCTTATCATTAAAAAATTGTGGACTATGAGGTTAAGTGACCTATTTGATTGGTTAATAACTAAATAATTGAGCATATCTAGCTTCAGGCTATGAAATTTGCATGTGATTGTGTCACATTATATCGGTTTTGCAAATTCTTTTGATAATAAGTAATTCTGGGTACAGCTCACTTGCATTTTTCAAATGTACCTGACATAATTACTACTATGACAAGTTATTGATTATTCTCAACAGGAAGTGTCACAGTGTACTGTGCAGACTTCAAATGGCATATTGATATTTGTTTTGCAGGTCCACAGAATTTAATCTGATGTTTACAGATTTCATTTTAAGAAAAACGATTATTTAGGAACATAGGGAAAATATGCTTATCCTTGCATTTACACGCCCTTCACATCCTCACATCTTTCATTATGTTGAAATCAATAAGTATGTCTCAAAGGCTGTGTGGACCTCGCTCTAGCTCGTCCCATGTTGTGTGTTTTTAAAGAACACTCAATTATGCAGAATTCAGAAGGTCCTTTTATAATTGGAAATTTGTATTTCACTATATAAAAAATAAGAATCTGCCAATAACAATTCCAAACAATTGCAATGACCCATGATATATAAGAATCTTAAAGATGATGATTCCAACTTAGAAAAAGTTTTATTTTCTCATTAGTAATGGTATGATTGCTTTAATACATTTCTGTTGGATATGCTTTGTGAAAACTCCCTTCCTTCCTTTTTATTTTTTTCTTTCATGAAGGAAACACATAATATGAGAACCTTCCTCTTAACAAAGTGTTACATGTTTAGCATTATTCTAACTAGAAGTGCAATGTTGTACAGCAGATCTCTAGAAATTTTTTTATCTTGCATAACTGAAACTTTCATATGCATTGATCAGCAAGTTTCCATTTTCCCCTCTCCTTAGGCCCTGGCAACTACCATTCTTCTTTCTGCTTCTATGGGTTTGATTACTTTAGATACCTCACATAAGTGGAATCATGTGGTATTTGTCCTTCCATGACTGGCTTAGTGTGTTAATATGTTTTCTTCTTTTGGCCTGGAAGTCAGAGAGTGGAGACAGAAGATTTAAAAGACTGCTAAATATCTAAAAATAGAATTAAAATGTTGACTAATTTGCAAATCTGCAACACACAATTAGCGATATGACTTAGATATTATCTTAAAGCAAATTTCTTGTGCCTGTTTTTATGTCAAAGATTTTATAAACAGTAATGTGGACCTAAATCCCAAAAAAGGCTTGAAATATTGCATGGGCAAAGTATAATTGCCTTTTACTTCTGGGCTCTTCATTTCTTTTCTCAGACAGTGATAAACAAATGGGTCTAAATTCAGTTACTTTGTTGCTTTGTAAAAACTAAACCTTCCCACTTCAATTTTCGTTTGGGATTTTTATGATGACAGTGTCAAAGAGATTAATTGGTACATGTTTTGCACATGGGTCACTTAGATGATTGTGAGATATAGGCTCATAAAAAGAACCTGCTTAAACATTGCCTGACAGCATTTCAATGTGAAATTTAAGAAATCTATTCTATTAGACATGGAACTGATTAATAGAAAATGGTACATGGGTGAGCTTTACAAATCTTATTTTGCATTCTTTATTTGCACAAAATAAATTTGGCAAAGACAGTCTGCTTTTATTAAAATTGTTTCTCTGATCTCATTATAAATCTAGTAAAAGTTCCTGAAGTTGGATACTTATAGTTAAGGTATCTAATAATAGCATAATGAATGAATCTATCTCTGTAGACATGTTCAGAAAACTTAAAACTATTGTGTATGAAACTCAAACTACTACTTTCATTTTCTCAGAGAAAAATGATTTAATCTTAAATAGAACAAAGCAATAAACCATAAATTTTAAATTTCATTTTACAAAATAAATTGATAATAAAAATTAAACTGTTGATATGTTTGAAAGCCCTCTCAGAGAAGCAAACTTTTTACTGGTAAATTAATTCAATTATTTTATTAATGGAACTTTTTCTTTCATAACATATCCATAAGAGATCATAATCTAATAGATAAGGAAGTAATTATTTTATTATGTTATTTAAATGGCAAAATTAATCTAATTATTACAACCTTAATTTCATTGACATAATTTAAATGCTCTACAATTCACTGGATACCATGTCTTGTTTCTGACCTAGATGGTGCACAAGACAATGCTACAATCAACTCAGACACATGGCCAAGGCTCAATACCTTCAGTCTTTTTAAGTCTATTTATATGTGTGTGTGTTTTACTTCTTGGAGCAGTTTTGGTCATTGGTTTTACTTTAGGAATTTGTACATTTCACATAAGTTATCTAATTTATTGTACATGTTTTTCACTCACAGCTAACAACATACTTAATGGTGAAAGGCTGAATTTGTTCTATCTAAAATCAGGAACAAGACAAAGATGTTCACTTGTACCATTTATCTTCAACATTTTATGGGCAGTTCTAGCCAAGACAATTAATTGAGAACAACAAAAAATAAAATAAAACGGACAAAAAGTGGAAATAATTCAAATGCCTATCAATTGATAAATGGATAAATTAAATATATATCTACACAATAAAATATTGTTTAACAATGAAAAGGAATAAAGTAATGACACATGATAAAACATGGATGAACCTTTAAAACATTATGCAATATGAAAGAATTTAGATACAAAAAGCCATATATTATATGAATCTACTTATTTGAAATGTCCTGAGTAGGAAAATCTGTAGAAACAGAAGTAGACTAGTTACTGCCTAGGCTTAGGATGTGAGGAGTGAGAGAAGGATGTTGAGTGACTGACAATAGGTATAGGATTTTATTTTGGGGGAATGATAATGTTCTAAAATTAGATTGCTGTAATGAGCACACAACCCAATTTGAAAGAATATATGCAACCCTATGTTCATAGAAGCATTATTCACAATAACCAAGATCAGGAAACAGCCCAAGTGCCCATCAGTAGATGAGTGGATAAATAAGCTTGTTACATTTACATAATGGAATACTACGCAGCAGTAAAAAAGGAGGAAATCTTACCTCTTGTGACAGCATGGATGAACCTGGAGATTATTACACAAGTGAAATAAACTAGTCAGAGAAATACAAATATCATATGATCTCACTTATATGTGGAATCTAATGAGAAATATAAACTGAGGAGCAAAATGAAACCAGAGGCATGGATACATAGAACAGACTGACAGCTTTCAGAAGGGAAGGGGTTGGGAGGCTGGATGAAATAAGGTGAAGGAATTAGCCAAAGAACATATATGCATAACCCATACACACAGTGTGGTGATGGCCAGAGGAAGGAGTAGGTGGGTAAAGGGGGGAGAAAAATGAGATCATCTGTAATAACTTTAACAATAAAAATAAAGTAAAAGAAAAAATAAAGTTTATTTTGTATAGTAACAAAAAAACTATTGAATTATACACATTAATGGGTGAATTAATGCATATGAATTATTTCACAGTAAACTTATTAATTTTGTAAATAGACAATATAATTCTGAAGTTATAACTATCAATCCTTTATTATGCTTGCGGAAACTTTAGATTTTTTCAAAACATAAAAATTAATTTCTTATTTACCATGAGATGAAAGCAGTTAATCCATAATTCCAAGCTGGACACAGTGGCTTCCTAGCTTGACCACAATGGCCTCCACAAAAAAGTAATTAAATTAGTTAATATGTATATCATTTAAAAAATAATTTGACATAATATTTCACTTCCTTAATATACAGTTTCAAATAAATGATTATTTCATACTTAATTTAAAATATTTTTCTAAAAAACCTTAAATAGGATTTTGATAAAACCAATCCAAATTTTACAAAAGTATTGATATTTATAAATATCATGTGAAGTGAATACATTAAAATCTATCTAAATTTATTTTTAGAACTGTATTATATACAGAAAACTGTTATGTGTTTTCTAAAGTTATTTAAATATTTTATATTAAAAATAATTTTGCAAATTCAGTTTCCTGAATAAGCAACTGATACTTTTTTTTAACCTGATGTGTTTAGAAACAAAAAACAAGTCTCTAGTATCTTGTATGCTATGCTTTTTCTAGATGTTAATGTTTAATTTCATGCTAGAGCATAGTGCTTTTAACAGAATGTTTGCTCACAGAACCGGCATCTTTTGCTTGATTTATATTTTTGGTTTCATAGGTATCTGAGATATCATTATGGAGGAATGATTATTACTTATAATAATAATCAATTTTGATTGATTCTAAAAGGAAAACTGTGAAGAGTTCATAAATGGTCTGAATCCTTTTATGCTTCAATTATATAAAATAATTTCTGTTGCTGAACACTCAGTCTCAGGAGTACAAGGCACTTAAAAAGTTATGCAATATTCTTCTGTTCAATGGTATTTTTAAATAAATTTTATCACAAATACTCGTTAAATAAGGCTTTTCCTAGTAAAGAAATTTGCTCTACTCTGTATATGTTCTGTTTTTAATAATATACTGTTAACATCCTAAAGGTTATACTGCAATGACATATATAAAGGAACATATATTTGTTTACTGCCATGTATCTAAAAGAATCAAATTTGTTCTACATATATAAATCCATTTGACATTCTCTCTTCTGTTTTCAGAATTAAAGATCTAGTAAGTTAAATTAAGTTTCCTACAGTGTGCTAAAATCAATTAAGTCCTTTCTGGGAACTGCATAAAGGCCATAAAAACACGCTTTGTTCAGCTCTCATTCATGCAGGAAAAGGTCCTTTCAAGGGCCTGCATGTTAGATACACTGTGAGATTCCAAAAACCTGCCAAATTTCAGTCTAATGTTTTATAAATGAGTTAAGTTTCTGTCTCTACTAACTTTCAAATGTATTAAGAATGCCAGTACAGTGCCCCAGTGCCTTTTGGACTAATAGGTAAAGATTCCAGTCAGAGCAAACTAGATGAAAAAAAGCGTTGAAATGAAAGAATTTTCATGCCACTTTCGGGAAAAGAAAAATAGTTGAGAATTCCTGTAATTTCCAGAAATATAGTCAGATGAGTCAACTTAACTAGCATGCAAGAGCAGATCAGGAATACGTTGCTGTGAATACAGATTTTCATCCCAATGTAATGAAAGCCACTGAATCACTGTGAGCAGGACTATCCCACTATCACGCTTGACATTTAGAATAATTAATGTGACGGGAGTTTTGAGAATGTCACAAGAGAATAAGACCAGAATACTGACAAGGAGGGTATAGCAATAGTCCAAGCAAGAGATAAGGGTATAAACTATGAGGTAGCATGTGCCCCAACAGGCGTAGGGATCAAACCTGCAACCCAGGAACTCACCCTTGACCAGGAATTGAACCCATGACCTCCTACATTGCCCCATCCTCTTCCCGTCCCCCGGCCATGCACAGGCCGATGCTCCAATCGCTGAGCCACACTGGCCAGGGAATAGTAATGGAATAGATAGGAGGAAATTTTTTGACAGATGTTTAATAGATGAAATAAACATGGCTTGTAATCATCACAATTTCAGTTAATCTAAATTATCTCTCACACTGAAAAGAATACAGTAAAATAATGTAGGTGGAAGTCAGGGGATAATTTATTAAGCAGGATATATTGAGTTTCAAGTGAAAATATCCAACAGAATTTAGAAAAGTTGCCTGAAATTCACTAAAGCAATCTGGGTTGGAAGCATCTAGTTATCAAATACAGGCAGCACAAAAAGACAAGTTAAGTAGACATCATCAAGCAGTAGGAAACAATAAAATCAGTAATCAAAATGAAAAAATTCTAAGTCCATACTACCAATAACATCCCTATTACCAAATTCAGTCCTTATCTTGTCAACTGATATGTTGACATAGTTCATGTCCCCTTTCTGGAAAATTTTTCTTCAAATGACTTCTGTGACACATTTTCTTCCCCCCCTTCTTTCACACTTTCAGTCCATTTTGTTAGATCCCCCTCCTCTTCCTGGGACTGAAAGAGCCCCAAGGCTTAGTGCTCTCACCTCTGGTAAAGCTCTTTTTTCTCTCTATCTCTACCATGATCCATGTTCTCTCTCAGTCTACTTTCCATAGAGTGTTATTTTAAATGAAGAGTCAGATGCTATCATTTTTTTCTACTTAAAAATCTCTAATGGCTTCCGACTCATTCATAGTTAAATTCAGTTTCTTAAAATGTCCTATGAAGCTCTTCATGCTTTCCCTCCAGCTAACTTTCTAGTCTCATCTTCATTATCTCTTCCTCACTCACTGTCTTCAGTGGCATTGAACCACTGTTGTTTTCAAAAGACAGGATTCACACTTTCACTCCAGGGCCTTCGTACTTCCTGTTGGCCCTGCCTAGAATGTGCTTCCTCCAGAAAGTCAAAGACTGCTTTGGAGCCTTAGGTTTCTCATGAAAAGTCCCAGATCAGAGAAGATTTCCCTGTGTATTATATCTTAAATAAATTGCATATGCCACAAGTCATTAATTATTCACTTTACATTTTTTTCAATACAATTATTATTCATGAAATATTTTATTGTCTCCACCTAGAATATGAGCAACACAGAGCAGGAAATATTTCTGTTCTGTTATCTGCAGAATCTCTGCTCTCTACAGTAATACCTGACATCTATAGGTACATAATTTATATTTCCTGAATGACTAAGTGAATAAGTATAATTAAGGTGCAGGCACAGGAAGAATCTATAAAACTGAATGAAAAGGAACAACTCAGGATAACAGGATGTATCTATCAGAGCTCGTAGTTGAACAAAACAACATCTATTTTAACTTGCTTAGCCAGGAAAGGAATTTATTTAATGATACCTGACCGGTCAATGGATCTCTGGGAAGGTCAGAGAGTTAAGCTCAGAGGCAGATCATGAATGATACAACATACTGTAATGATTCTCCACTGCAAACTTCCGCATCACAACCCGACACAAGCATCCTGGTAGACACGGCTTGCACTGGGAATTAGATGCTAGAATCTCTGCATTGTTGCTCTACAAAGTCTTGCATAAAAAATAGACTCAATGGGATGCCCGTTTTCTCAAACTGCTGGTTCTAAATCTAAATCGTATTCAAATGCATCTAATTGGTGAAGCCTAGATCACAAGACTGTGTCCATGTGGAAGAGAATCAGGAAAGTAAGATCTCTGGTTTTTACACTGAAATGGCAGGTATTAGATGATGGAAAATTGGCAAGATATAATAAGGACATTAAAATAGTGTTTAGAAGCCCCTAAAAGGAAGAACGATCATAGTGGAAATGAAAAGATTGGCATTACTTTAAGAAAGTGCTTGCCATTAAAGGCGAACATTGGGGAAAGCAAGTCATTGTTTCAAACAATATTTATTGAATGACTCCTAACAAGAAAGACCTGGTATCTATTCTACAGGAGTTGGCAACCTGGTGGGAAAGATAACAATTAAGCAAACAATTTCCAAGCAGATATAAATACTTTGCCAAGGTAATTACATGGTGCTGTAGGATTGGCTAACCAAGTCTGCCAGGGGAGGAAAGATTTTTTTAGAGAAAATAATATTTATATAGATCACTAAAAAAATAAATGCTTTTTAGTTAAATAAATAGGCAGGAGAGGGAAAATTATTTGAGGGAGAAGCAGTGATGAGATTTAGTTATAGATTTTGGGTACAAGAAATAGTCCAAGTAAGTCTTGACAGTGAGAAGAATGAAAATCTTGAGTAAATAATAAAATGGCATTAGGCCTACAAGGGATTCTTTCATTTTCACAGCTAAAATGGGCTTGATGGTTTTTTCTAGAACAATGCTAGAGAATAACCTGGAAAGAATAACCCAATACTTTTGAAACTAGCTAGATACAGTATTAACTAAATGGAGGATAATTTATTAAAAGCTTGAATAATAAGGTGTCATGAGACACAGGGTCAGACTGATTTTAAATGATTTTTATATGTTAAGAGGAAAAAACTAAGGTTTTAATATAATAAAATTTAGGAAATAATTGTGAATACAAAATTCTCATTAAAGAAAAAAGGAACACTAGTCAATGCCCAGATAAAAGAATTAACTTCAGATGGAAAGAGAGATGACTTCTCACTGAGATAAAGATAATGAAATACTTTGATGAAAACCTTTGAAAACACAGTCTATTACTAAATAACGTGATGGACATCATATTGACATCCCATAACATTTTTCACACAAAATTTATTTTCTGTTTTACATATAAGAGGTAGCTTCTATTTGTCTCCTACTGTATGGATGTTTATAGTTGGGCAATGGCATTCAGAGTTTCTCTAAGAGCAGTGATTTTTACACTTGAGGTATATTGGAAACAACTTGGGAGCTTGTTAAAAATAAAAACCTTCTAAAAAGAGAAGTTTAAGTATCATGGCCTCAAGTATATAGCAAATAACTAACTCTTAGTTTATGGGAATTTTTCAAGCTAGTTTTACTTGTAAGCTATTGAGATAAATTAACTAGAAAAAAATATTATGAACTCGTCAAAAAAAATTGCACTGTGTCACAGACAGGAGGCTCATAGGCATATAGACATCCCACTATGTGCTAACATGCCAAAAGGCTTTCCCTAAAATAGAATGGTATTGCCTTCTTGTTATTTTTCAAGGATACTGCTGATTATTTTTCTAAGATACGTCCCCTTGACAGAATGTTTGTAGTATTGAGACTATGCAGTGATTCATTGTTTGCCTTAAGCCAATACACCCTTTATTTCCCTCCTTCCTCTAATTTTATCTACTGTGAAAACCTCACATATATCTCATTGATGTATGATGGCCTGTAACATTATCTCTCTTGAGGTTATATTTTAGTTCTTTATTCTTTCTATTATTTTTTCCCCAAAAATCAATGGCAGACAGGAATACATGAAGTAGAAGAGATGGATTATTTGTAAATTTACTCTAAAATTCCCCCAAATGATGGTCACTTCTAACTGGAGTCTTTCATTAGCGGACTTTTAATCACCTTTTCTATGAGATATTGTACATCCTAAGCTCTGTGCATGGCAATAGGAAGCAAAGAAGAATATGAAAGCTAGTCTGTACTTAAGAACCCTCTGTCTATGGATCTTGAGGGGAGAATTTATAACTTACAACTAAGAAATTTCCAATTATAGCACATTCAAAATCAGGGAAGAGAATTAGGCTGCCTCATTGCATTGGATATTTTTACTATCTTGGTATTTAATCTATACTTCTCATTCAGCAATACAATACATTACAATAGTAATTCACTTTATTAGTACTACTAGAATTTGGAAGCACAGCCTTTTTTTTTTTTTTTTTGCTTAAAATACAATATTTGAGTTGAAAAGTCAATTTTTCTAAAATTAACTATAGTTAAATTAGTTCTAAGAAACATAATGACTTAAAAACTAGGTAAGTGATATTTTGAAATATGCGTTATTTTGTATTATATTTGAGTAATGTAGTTTTATATAAATATGTATCTTGTTAAATATTATTCTATATAAAATCACCAATTATGTGTGCAGAAGGATAAAAGCAATATGAAAAGGAGTTAAGTTTCATTAATGCATCTTAACTGTGATTGTAAAGATCATGCCTGTTTTATTTATTATATGTAACAGATGTTTTTGGCACTTCCGTTGTCTTTCTTTGAGGATTTTTTTCACTTGACTAATAACATAATAAAATAAATAATTATATATGAATTATTTATTAATATGATTAATATTTAAAACTTTTTCAAAATACCCTGATATCTTATAACTTACACAATAACTTATTCACTCAACATTATCTTCTATCAAAATTATAGTAAAATATTATTAATACAAATCATGTTAGTTAAATGACTCAAAAGACACATCAATTTGATTGCTGTGTACAACATATTATTAGTTATCCAGGAATTTTATCAGTTGTGATTTTGCAGAATGAATCTAGTCATTTTATCAATATTTTGTCCTTGGAGAATGTGCTCATTTTTTGTTCCCATCACTCTCTTGACTGTTTGGTAGCTTCCTAGCTTACTATCTCCTGGCTTAAACTATGCAAAATCAGTCAGTAGTAATATATATTTCAAAAAATGTGTAGTATCTGAAAATAAATATGTATATAATTTAATATTATGATACTGTGTGAAATCCAATGTAGTACTAATGTCTAAATAATTATAATACAAAATATGCATAAATATATGTTGCAGACCTTGATATCATTGCAATGGAAAAAATGTACATGTAACTATTGTCATTAATAAAAATTACCTTGGATGTTATAAATGCATTAAAACCATAGAGGTGAATCGGATATAGCTATACATTAAGTTATATCAAAGAAAACTTTCCATAAGATATTGAAGTTAAAATATTTTAATAAAATTTCTGTTTGAAGACAGATTTTTATAATGAAGATGAGTAAGGCTAAGCTTTCAAAATGTCTTACATTTTAAGTACACAGATACAATATTTGATTTTGATTTTTTTAAGATATGTTTTTATTGATTTTAGAGAGCAAGGAAGGGAAAAGGAGAGAGAAACACTGATCAGTTGCCCAACCCCAACATGTGTCCTGATCCAGAATCAAACCTATGACTTCTAGGTGCCTGGGACAACACTCAACCAACTGAGCCACACTGGCCACGGCCAGATTCAGTATTTTCAATAAAACTATAAACAAAATTATTGTGTACTGTGTAGTCCTGTCCTCCAGAAAGGGAGAACAATTCAAAACACATTTCTCTCCCCCCGCCACTCTCTCTCACTTGCATATATATGTGAGTGTATATGAGTGTGTGTATATGTACTTATTCAAGAATCTTGGAAGTAACTACTTGTTTATTCTACTAGTCAGTGAACTTAAAAATATTGGATTTCTTTTTAAAAGCTTATGTTTTGTCTCAGACATTGCTTTGCTCCTTATGCCTCCCAAATTATTTAGCAAGATCTTCTGTCTTCACCTTTCAACTATAAAGAACAAAAGGTCATTTTCAGTAGACCTCTCTTTGTCATCAAAACTCTGTTTCTACGGTTTGAATGGAATTGACTGTTCTTAGCATTCATTTTAGCTATACGCAGTAAGCAGCTATTCAACAGAAGAAGGAGACAACAGCAACAGAATGTGCATGTCTGGCTTCAGAAAACGGTCTTCTTATCAATGCTGGTGACATTTTGTGGCCTATTCCACAGTGCTCCTCCAATGCTTTCCTGGGTCACCAAGAGGAGATGGAGTGCAAAACCAGGGCACTTTGCAGCAACTACATCTCCCCAGTAGACAACACTATTTTTAGTAATCTATATATAGGCACCTTCTTTGGGGAAATTTTTTTTATTCTTCCTATTATTTTCTGCCTTTTTCTGGGCCTGAATTCCAATATTTCATCACTTCTCTCCTCCACAATGAACTCTTGCCACAGTCATGGTACCTGAGGCATAACATTTTTATCTCCTTCACTAATGTTTCCCATGATGACATTATTCAGAGACTTTAGCATATCACTGAGAGTATAAAAAACATTATTCTAATGTGATAGATAGGAAAAATAAAGCTGAAGATGTTATATATTGGCTTCAATTGGTAGGTAGAACTCAAAAGCTCAGGTGCTTATTCCTAATCATTAAAATTCAGTAGGCCAATGAAATGTATTTTTTGTTGTTGTTGTTGTTGTTTTTTTTTCAATCCTTACCCGAGGATATTGTTTCCCATTATTTTTCAGAGAGTGGAAGGGTAGGGGAGAGAGAGAGAGAGAGAAACATCGATGTGAGAGAGACACATGGATTGGTTGTCTGTTGCTTGCCAGCTGACCAGGGCCAGGATTGAGCTTGCACCTGAGGCATGTGCCCTTGGCCAGAATCATACCTGGGACCCTTCAGTTTTTGTATTTTTTCCCATGTAGCTTTTTAAAACAATCTCAAACTTCACATCTAGCATTCTGGGATAGAAGTCTTTGAAAGATTCATTTCACTCCATGAAGCTCCAACTCTCTTCTTTGAATGGAAAACAGAATACATTTTGAGGAAGAAAACAGCCTCTGAATCATAAAAACACATTGAGACAAAGGCTTTTTTCACTACCCACCAGTGTTAACTTTATTTCAAATGCTCTTCAGGTGAGAAAAATTTAAAAGTAAAAAATAAAAAACAAACAAAACAAAAAAATCTTAAGATTTTGAACTGCCACTCTTCTTTATGAAACATCTAATAAAGGTGACTGTAGAGTTTTAGGAGAGAAAATCCTGAGTCATTTCTAAAGGTGCAACAGTGCTTGTTAACAGTACTCTTTCAAATATTTGCCTTCTAGTCTATTTAATAAAATGGCATGGGAGGGCATTATTAAAAGTTCACCATAGTAACAAAAAATGAAGGAAGATGAAGTTTCAACCAATATTGATAATTAAAATCAACATCAGTTTTTACAACAAAAAATATACTGTGATACTATAATTACAACATATTGTGCTCTTCTTTAGGGTAGGGTGGTTAGTCATCAATGTTTTACTTTAATCTTTTTAACCTTTCTAATCAACCCTTTCATTGCAGGTGAAGAAATGTAGACTCTACTGCAATAAGAGAAGTCCATTCTAAAGGGTGCAAATAACCATGTGCAAAAGAAAGAAAAAAAATACATGAAGGGTAATGTATGTGCTTCATGACCAACTTTATCCTTCATGACATTGGACTAATAAATTATAAGGAGCCTTAAAGATGCTTAAAGATACTTGGAGAAGGCAACTGTGGGCAGAGAAGACACATCTCTATATTTGTCTATGTCCTGTGTAGTATAAATGGCAAGTGATGGTACATATAAAGTAGTTGGCTAAATTTAACAATATTCTTGCTATTGTCAACTTGGCAAAGAGAATAATTTCTCAAGAATTCTAAAGCACATTTAAATGTGGTTAATGATGGGGGTAAGACTTGAAATTAAATTACCCACAACATATTTTATATGCTTTAAGAAAACTAGATCATTTGCCTTTTTGATAAACATTTTATTATACATAAGTTTTCTCTTAACATCATCAATAGATTCTTGGAAATTACAACTTTAAGCAAAACAACATATAATGAAACCAATTTTACCATAGGATGTTGATATAAATAGGAGTTAAGCTCTTACTGCATATTTCTGGTCACACAAAAAAAATCAATAAACTTCTAATTGAAGACCCAAAATAATTCTAATATTAAACATTGAAATTAACTTGAGCTAGAAATTAACTCAGAGACATTTAAGAAAGATGTTTAATAAAAGCAAGTAAGAACCTTATTTTCCAACTCATTTATTTTAGTTCAGGGTCTTGGGTAGCTAGGGCCTCACCTGCAGGCAGGTCAGGGCTCAAGGTGGAACCAGCCCTGGACAGGACATGGTTCCACTACAGAATGCACTTCCATTCACACCCACACTCATTCAGACTAGGACAATTTAGACATGCCAAGTTACCTAACTGTGCACATCGTTGGGGTGTGGGAGGAAACCAGACTATGGGGAGAAAACTTACACAGATGTGGGGAGAATGTGGAAATTCCACACATATAGTACCGTCACCCAGAAATCATTTTTTATTTCTCATCAGGGTTACAATGAAACGACATTATTTGAGGACCTGCTGCATTAAGTGTTTGAGTAGAAATAGATTTGAAAAATTGCTCTCAGATTTTGTCAGTGAGACCAACAAAGAAAGCTCTTCAGGAGCTATTAAAAAGCATACAGTTGCCCTCTAAATGAATCCTGAATGGATCCCAGGGCTCTGAGAAGAAAGGAAGCAGTAAGGGGAAATGATAGGATAATAAACACCAAAGGGCTTCACAGAAATGCCCTGGAGATTTATCTTCTCTTTGTCCCTGATTAAGAAAACCAAGAAGTCATGAGAAAATGACTTGGTTGGATAGTTATACTTCTCCATCTACATTTAAGAGAGAGTGGGTACTGAGACTGGCTTTACCTACACCAGCTCTTAAAATCTTTTCCCAAGTCCTATGAAGTAATTATTTTTAATTACATTTTTTAAGTGGGACAACTGAGTTTTATAAAGTTTAAGTATCATTCCTAGGGGGAAAAAAAAAAGGTAGAAAGTTCTAAACAGAGTTTAAACTCAGATTTTCTTTTTTTTAAATTTTGAATAGATTTTGTGATCTTTGAGGTGGATGTACAGGTGAGGCTAAACCACGCAAAGGGATAAGCACCCACCCATCATTAACAGACAAGGTGGAGCTTCTCTGCCAGTCTTTGGTAACTGAGTTGAGGACAGCTGCAATCAGACGTCACTCATTACTGTATCCACAGTGAAAGGAACACCAGGTATGCAGCAATAGAGTTCACATTTGATAGAAACTGTGATCCCATCTCAAGTCACTCGTGGTTTTGGGGTTTTAGAAACTGGTCTTATATTCATGAGCTATGTAAATCAATATATGAATTTTCCCAGCATTATTACAACATTAAAAGCCTATTACTTCTTTTCCAAAATGCCTGTGATGTTAATATTTTAATAGCCAAAAGTCAGTGATGTCGTACTCTTTGATATTTGTCTTTTAAATAAATATGCACTCTATCTTGTGAAAATACAAATTTTCCAGTTGCAAATCAATATAAATTAATTTAAATTTTATTTAAAAATAAATGTTATCCTGGAAAAAAAGAGTTCAGGTTCTACACAGTTTCACTAACACAATGAAGAAAAAATATTTATAAACAGGGAAAACTGGTAGAAATAGCATGGTGATGCTAGCACCTGTGACACCCATGACTTTATATTCCACAAAAAGAACAGAGGGTAAATCCAATGAGAATAGGAGTTGAGAATCCATCAGAAACTAAGGATTTATTAATTGTCAAGGGATTGCAAAGGCAGAATAAAGATGGAAATTACCACTGTACTAGAGAGTCATTCAAAGCCATGACTAAATCAATTGTTTTCTACATACTAGGTGGGGCAAAAGTAGGTTTACCTTCTTTTGTATGGAAAATAATACAATAATAAATAATAATATGAGAATAAACTCTGTTTTTTTGCATACTCACAATTGTAAACCTACTTTTACCACATCCTATATGCTAAGATAATAATATAAGGTGAGCTAGCTTTTAATTATTTTGAATTGAATCAGTGTCCCAAACTCATTTTTAAGATAAACAACATCAAACAAAATAAGGTAAAAATAATGTTAAGAGAAACTTATCACAATTACTACTTGCATTAGTCAGGGCTGTCCAGAGAAACAGAACCAATAGGATACACACACACACACACACACACACACACACACACACATACACACACACACATATACACATATATACATATAATACATATATACAAATATATATTATATATTATTAATGTTGATTAATATTATTAATTTTATATATGTATGTATTTTTTTGAAGACTTATTATAAGAAATTTCTCATATGTTTATAGAGGCTGACGAGTTCTCAGATCTGCTGGCAAACTGAAGAACTAGAACTGATGATGTAGTTCCAGTCAAAGGCCAAGAGGCTCAAAACGCAGGAGCAGCTGATGTTTCAGTTAATGTCCAAAGGCAGGAAGAATCTGATGTCCCAGCAGAAAGGCAGTCAGTCAAGCAGGAGAAATTTTTTTTACTCAAGGGAGAAGCAGCCTTTTGGTTTTATTTAGGCCTTCATTTTATTGGCTGGGTTCTACTCACAATAGGGAGAGCAATCTGCTTTACCCAATCTACCAATTTATATCTTAGCCTCACACAGTTTTCTCACAGAAACATCCAGGATAATGTTCGATCAAATATCTGGGAACCCCATGTCCCCAGTCAAGCTGACACATAAAATTCATCATCACACTATGGTATCACTGCCATGCACTCATCCTAGTAAATGTGGATACTCTTTCAAATTTTACACTCTCCAAATGTATCAAATCTACCTCTAAGATAGTATTAAATAGGCCTACTTATTTGCATTCCCACTGCCGCTCTCCTATTTATAATTCCCGTAACCTGTTTCAGCTTTGCAAAATTATCTGTTTAAAGGGTTTGTTTTTTTTCATAAAATCTTTTATTGCTATTAAAGTACTTTAGAAAATATATCATTGGAAAACATGAAAATATGTCCAAATATTAATTGCATCATTGTTGGCATATTGTAAGCAGTCTAAATTCCCGTTGGTGGTGGACTGGTTGTGTATATTCTGATAATCTGTAAAGTAGAATAACTTCACGAATTAGGAGAGAAATTGGCAGACTGATGAGAAAATGCTGGATAAGTAAAACAAAATAACAATGATCACGAGAACACATTACTAAATAGAATTATAGATTCATTCCAGTTTGTTATAAAGTGAAACACTATTTCTGAGTTATGTCATACAAACAGTCATGCATGACCCAATGACTTTTTGGTCAAGAACAAATCACATATACCATGGTGGTAACATAAGATTAGAACGGAGGGGGAAAATTCGTATCCTCTAGTGACTCCAGTCTGTCAGCCATTGTAATGTCATAGCCCAAGGCATTGCTCTTTCATGCGGTCTCAGTCTGTGGATAGCAATGCTGTTGGCTGGAAATGCCTGAGGGCGCTCACCTGGGCCTCACTGAGCTTCCCACAGATATCTCCCTTTTCTAAGCAGATGTACAATTGGACTGACCCTTGAGATTCTTTTAACAATTGTAAGATAACCATTAGGAAATTATGAAGAGGGGGGAAAAAAGCATTTATTACTTACGGGCTCAAAGTTTATAAGGCAGACCAGGGGGCACACAGTGAGGTCAAAGTAGAGGAAATGAGAGATATAGGTAGATAAATAGATGGATAGATGAAAGAGGGAGGGAGAGAGCAAGCAAGGACGCACCTGAGGTTTCATGGGCTCACTCTTTGTTGATTAATTTAAAAACATAAGAGCAGGAATTTAAAGCAAGGGAAGTGGGAAAAAAAAAGAAAAAAAAAGCCTGAATGGTCAGTTACTGAAATCAACCAAGATCTGAAACAAAGGCGCCTCATTGAGGGGAGGTGGCCTGGCTCTTCATGTCGTCCTGTGCCTGGCCATGTGAGCTAGCCTTAGTTGAAGCTGGATGCCTCTTTGGAGTGGATTCCTAGTTAAAGTTGATGCCTGAGCGATCCAAGCTTAAGTTACACACTTGCATTACAAAAAGAAAAGCCAGTTGTGTTTGTGCTGATTCTGGTGTCAACAAACCTGTGGCTGCCAAGGGTATAAAAGTACAGCAAATACAATCACAGTGGTAGGCTAACCACTTAGGTTTGTCTAAGTGCACGTCATGATGTTCACACAGAGGTGTAATTTAGCCTAAAGATGCATTTCTCAGAAGGTATCCCATCTTTAAACTAGTGCATACACAAAGTCGTGGCATGTCATCCATTGTCTTTCGACTCCATTTTTCAACCTCTTCTCTTCTGTCTCTACCCCTGTGTCTGGAGTTTCCATTACATTCCAGCCATTAATCAAATAGTCATCTTTCATTCCTGGGATATAACCTTTACTTTAAAAACAATGGAGTTCCCCCCCTCCGACCACTCATTTTTATTATATTTCCACCCAAATTCTGCCTTTTGAGACCCTACATATTTTTCAATGGCAAACTTCTATGTGGCCTCTTTGGAGAAGATTTTTGCTTTCCTGCAGCAGGGTTCCTCAAGCTTGGAAGTATAAATATTTTGAGAGTGATGATTCTTTGTTGTGAGGGCTGAGTTGTGCATGATAAGACACTTACCAACATCCCTAGCTTCTATCCTATATATGCCATAATACCCCCTAGGTGAGAAAACTAAAACTGTCTCCAGACATTGCCAAGTGTTCCTCATGTAGGGGACTGCATTTTTGTGCAAAATTGCCTCTGGTTGAGAACCACTGCCCTGGCATAAGAATTTATCCCTCACTCTTGACACTCTTATGGCACTTTATTTGGGCTCTGTCTTGGCCGTATATTATCTTCACGCCACATTTTAGCTGTGCATTTAGTAGTCTGTCCTGTTCTGTGTGAGGAACTATGCTTACCGTATATTTGTTACACAATATAGTATAAATATTGTTTTTCACATTGTAGGGACATTGTTTATACATATAATTGAATTCTGGTGCCTCTTCACTATGTTTAAAGATAAATTCAAATTCATTAATAATAGTAATACAATTTGTTGTTTTTGCAATTGAGTTATCTATTAGTAGATGTGGGATTGCAATGTCAGGGCTCTAGAGGCTGCTTGGTGTTCTCTCATGCTTGTATCTTTAATAAGCAGCCAACAGATGGATAGTGGTGTTGTGATTTTGTATTAAAAATGGTTTTGTTATAGAGTAGCTAATTAAAACAAAGATTAACATGTCTTCTGACCTGAATAATAATTTTTATAACAAATGCACACCTTTTTAAAATAACTAAGCTCTGTATTAGATTAAAGATTAACTCTCAGGTTCAAAGTGGAATTCAAAGTAAATTATTCTTTCTGTATCTACCTCTATGTCTAAAAATATGTAATGAACATTAGAATCAAGATTAAGTACATAAAATCATAAACCATAGATTTTTGTCACTTCATGTTTAATCTTTAATGCCACTTAATCCAAACCCCCTTTTACCCTCCAGTGTTAAATATGTATCAGTTTAAACTGAATCTTTCTGGGTGGCAGAAACCTTTTCATTAGACATATAAGGTTTTTCTCCATTGACCATAAAAATAATAACAAACTGCATGTTAAGTGAAATAAGTGTCTTAAGGACCAGGCCTCCGGGTATCCACAATAACACCTTATGTCTAACATTTTGCCTCCATGTGTCCTCAATGTGCTTTTTTTCTGTCCATTCTGCTCCCCCCGCCCCAAATTAGGGCACCATACAGCTGCTGCTTTGCCAAATATATTTAACTTTCTAAAATTAGGTTTATAGTACTCTACTAGGATTTTTTTTAAAAAATCAGTCCTCCATGTTTGGACTCATCCCAAACATGTGCTAATATGCCCTTGGAAAATAATTGTGGCTACCAAGAACCACCTGCTGCTCTCATGCGAAACTCCAAAATTATGGCCAGATATCTACACGATATTCCCTCTTTTTGACAGATGCAGTCCTGTTAATGTTACAATTTTCCTTGTCATCCAAGCTTTGTATCACCTTTGACCTTTTCTTTAAATCAAAATTATTTTCCAATAATGAATTATACTTAATAGTCTGACAACATTTTTTTTTTACTTCTTTTCTCCCAACTATGTTTATCTAGGTCTTGCTTTTGAGATATTTATTAACAGACCAGAAAATCTTGATTTGACTCAGTGACTTTTGAAATGCCATCCAGATTTCTCTCCAAATACAATCATATGATACTAATAACTCTAAAACAGTGGATTCTAACTCCCTGTAGAATGAAAATCAAAACAGCAAAATTTTGTGTTCAAATCTTTTTTTAACCTAAACTTTCTCAGGTGTTCTCTTAATGTAAACCATGACACTAAAGACTTTAGCCTGAGTCTCACCTAAAATGTCTTTAAATTATATTTCTTTAGCCAATTTATTAAAAGTTATTCTTGGGCATTTTTTTCCTTAAAATAAATACTCTAAATCGCTTTCTTACCTACTTTTGCAACTTTTGAAAAAAGTATATTTATAAAATTATGTTGTACTGTCTAAAGCAATAATACATAAATCTAATTTAAAATAGTAGTAATAAGAAGAGAAAGAGAAATAGCTTTTTTTTTCAGTATCATTTTCTACTTTTACCTTATATAAATAGGCTTCTATATTCAGAAATATATTTGTTATATCCAGTCACTTTCTACATTCTGTTACTTTGCACAAACCATTCTTCCCACTCAGTAATTTTGCTCCTTTCCTGCACGGAGTGGTTCATCTCAATCTCTCTTTCTCTTAAACCCCAAGCTTACAAGTGATCTCTTCTTTGAATGCCTGTAACTTCTTGACACTACATGATGTTTCAGGCTTATCTCATATTTTTCTTGCTCAAGGCCTACAATCAGCCATTCTTCTCACATCCCTTCTTCCTCTTTTCAGTAAATTATATTTAAAAACCAAGTCCAGCCACTGAGTGTGCTCAAAGTTCTTGGGGTGTCATCCCTTCTAGATCTTCCAGAGAACAGAGCTAGGTAATATTGTATATATACCTACACATTTTATTATATTCATGTAGTTACAATTACTTCTGTATCTATCCAACTGAATGTAAATTAAGCTAAACTTGAGTTATTTTATATTTTAAAAAAGAGCATCTGGTAGGATGCAATTACTATGAGCCAGACTTTGGGCTTTTAATACATACTTTATTTTATTTATTCGTCACAACAACCTTGTCAGGTGGGTGATATTCTTTTTTTATATATATTGTTATTGATTTTTTTTTTTTTTAGAGAGAGAGAGAGAAAAGGACAGGGAGAGAGAAAGGGAGAAACATTCATGTGGGAGAAGAACATTAATCAGCTACCAACTGCACACCCCCTACTGGGGATAGAGTGGGTAACCCTGAAATGTTCCCTGAAGGAGTCAAATCTGGGACCTCTGGGTGCATGGGACATCGCTCAACCAACTGAGCCACACCAACCAGGGCAGGAGGGTGCTGTTCTTATCCTCACCTTATAGATATAGAAAACTGAGGTTAAAAGATTAAATTAAACTAACATAACTGTAGTCTATGCCTGTTAAAGGTAGCATGCCTGCAAATTGGAGTCAAATTACAGTGTGCCATTAATACATGTCTGAAAGATAAAGAGAATTGAACTTTTTTTCTTTTTCATTCTTCTTTTTTTAAAGAAGAATATAATATTATATTTCGACTTTGGGTGAAAATATTTGACAAGAGTGTGAAGAGCCTGACTTGCCAATGAACTCTCTTTGATTAACAAATACTACATGGATTACTGTGCTGAAAATCACAAGGCCATGCCTGCGATCTTAGCAGAATGCTATAATCAATTAACAGTGTCTGCCAAGAACTTGAGGAGCAAGTGGCAGTATGCTATATTTAGTAACTCTTAATAGCCTATTTTCAGTGTTCTTTTCTTTCAATTAATTATGTAATTCCCACAACATAAAATTTACTACACTCAACTAATTTTTTAACTTGCTCTTGCCCTCTCCCAAACTGTAAATGATATGAAAAAATAGTTATGTTTAACTTGTTCATTTTGCATCCAGAGTGTCTAGATAGTGTGTACTACATACATGAATTACAAATTGTGAAATGAAATAATAAAATGTATAGCCCGCCTTACAACCACTTGTGAATAAACAGAACCTTATTATTTAAGTTTAAATCAGTGAGACCTAATAAAATGTTCTTAAAGGTCATCTGTGAATTGGTAGTGCCCTAATAGTTACGCTATATGGAGATGCCCAATGATAAGAGAAAGTTTCCAATAACGAATCTTTTAACATCCAGCTGTAGCAGCAGTCCTATATAATTTCATTATTGCTGCAACAGTTATAAAGTCAATGGCTTGTAAAGTATATGGTTTAATGAATATTCATGTTGCACAAAGAGTAATGGAAATGCTTCTAGAACTCCTACTCCTTTCTAATACACTCTAGTCACATAGCGATCTTTCTGGAATAGATATTACACTTTTATATTAATTTATTCTTAAATGCACCCACACATGGAGATGAATACTATAACTTTAACAGGTATGAGAAATGCTATTGATGTATTAGGGAAGAATTTTCTATATCAGTTTTGGATCTTGCCTTGTTTTAGGAGTATGCTACTTCTTTATGAGACAAAACAAAAACTTCCATCACACTCAAATGCAAACATCTATTAGACAGTAAATGGAAGAAGAAAAATATAGATGGCATCTCTATACCTGAAATCCACAGTCAGTGACATTTGATTATTTCTATATGTTTTTTTTGTTTGGTTGGTTTTTTTTAAATATATCTTTATTGATTTCAGAGAGAGGAAAGGAGAGAGAGAGAGAGAGAGAGACAGAAACATCAATGATGAGAGAGTCATTGATCAAGCCTGCAACTGGGCATGTGCCCTGACCGGGAATGGAACCTTGATCGCCTGGATCCCAGGTCGACGCTCAACTGCTGAGCCACTCCCGGCTGGGTGATTATTTCTATATGTTAACCAAAAGCATTAAGATAAAGATAAATGGATGAGTTTATTTCTAATTTTTGTTTGTTTTTATTGATTTCAGAAAAAGGAAGGAAGAGGGAGAGAGAGATAGAAACATCAATGATGAGAATCATGGATTGGCTGCCTCCTGCAACACCCCCTACTGAGGATCAAGCCCACAACCCAGGAGTGTTTTTGGTTGTTTGTTTATTTTCAATGAAAGTTGTGAGATCTGACTGCCTTTCATTTACCTGCTTGTCCCTTTTTGGGAAAAATTTTGGCCTGAACGCAGATCCCATGGTTACAGGATTGCCCATCCCAAATAGTCAACAATCTCTCATCAATACACCATACTAAGGAGAAGCTTTCCTAGCATTGTGAAACCATTCTATCAGACCAAAAGTTTGTCCTTCAATGCACCCTTTTAACTGATTTATAATCAAAACAGGGAACTGTAGATGAACAAAGGGGTTCCATGGAAAGCAACCTCTCAGGGTGATCTGATCATAAATTCTTAATTCTTAACTGGGCAGGTCATGGTGTGTAGTCATTCCCCAGACATATGAATTATTAGTAAAAGGTTTATCTTTGCCTTAAGCAAGCCTGTGCATTGTTTCTGTGCCTCTAGGTTAACACATCTTTGAAACAAGCACCCTAAGAGAGCATAATCTTGTTAACTATTTTGTAATCCAATCTCTGCCTCACTTCTCTCACCTCCATATAACCTTTCTTAAATTCCCTCCCTAATTTCAAGTGCATAAAAGAAGCTGCAACCCTGTTGTTCTCTGGAATGTTTGAGATCTTGCTCTCAGCATATGTCCTCAGTTTAGTCTATTTAAATTCATAAAAATTTTAAGAAATTATTAAAACAAAAGTAATTTCTAATTCATAAGAAAAGAATGAAATTGGGATAAATAAAGCAAAAAGGTGAGATATAAAGAATATCTGGAAAGAGATAATTTAATAAGAATTTTGTAGAATTTTTAAACTTCTTCAAATTTTAGTGTATCTTGCTCTTAAAACCAGGTGTGTAGGTTTGTTTGTTTTCTTAAAATATGTACCAGAAAATTAATTGTGATGATTTATATTGAGAATCTCTATAGCTTCATTTTTGTAAGCCTGGTCAACATTTGGTTGCAGAGAGTTCCTAGTCATCCTATTATCATTTTGATAACCAGTAGCAGCAAGTAAGGCATATTCTTCTCAGTTTGTAAATGTCAAATGCATTGCTGTTAGAAGGCATATTTTTAAGCATAAATTAAAATATAGGAATAGTTATAAAGTGTTTCAACTGGAAGATATTTCTCATGTTTCCACCTGGAAACAGCAGGTCATTCATGTGAGAACTTTTTTAGTGTCTATTTGAGTATTATAACTGACACAGTGCTTGAAAAATGTGTTGTTGTTAAAGATTTTTATCCTGAGTTTTATGATTTAATAGTGTCAACATGTAACCAGAAGGTTATGACACTATCCTTTCTTTCTCCTTGCTGAAGTGATAATCAAAGCAATTTCAAAATAGCATTTTTTATGACAGAAAAATTGCTGTGAAAGTGAAACAAAAGCAGGCTTGCAATTACTTTAAAAAATACTTAAAGCCATCTACAAAATTTCACTCAAATAACCATAGTTTTTTTTTTACACTCAGATAGATAGCAGCATATTTAAAACAAGCAGCCCCCAGTCATGCGATATAAAACACTAACACAGAGTAGCACACTTCCCTCCTGTACTTATGAGTTGTCAGTGTTCTTCCACAAATACTCTTCATGAAAATCACAATACATAATATTTTCATTTTGCTCAAGTATATGCTTGAGGTTAAAAGATACCAAATATCAATTACATAAACAAAATTGAAACTCAAAACCCTATTTATATTCTAGTATGATTACCCCCAAATCATTAAATATTCAGATAAGTCTTTTTCTAAACTCCTTGGTGCTCCTTCTTTGGTTCCACAGGAAGGACATTTAAGTCATGGCTCATCTAAGCCCCACCTCCTCGTCACAGTGAAACCGAAGCCTGTGTTCTTTCCCTTTTCTCCCTCAAGCTACTTTGGGGCCAGCTTTAGAGATTGTCCTGCTTTCTACTGTGACCCTCATTAAGTCAGTCATGAACCTTTTGTACCTTCTTGGTACAGGCGTGGGTACTGTGAGCCTTTATGTTCCACAACATTTCAGGTGAGTGTGGGAGGGAGTATATCTCACCTTTGCCATATGGCTACAAAACCAGCATAGGTCTAAAATTTAATTTACTTTTGTAGAACTCCTTCCAAATCACCACAAATAAAGCTTTTTGCATGCTTGTTTTCCCTGTGCAACCCTTGCCTATATTTGCACTAGCTGTAATTTTCTCTTAAAGTTTTCTTTTGAAATTTTCTCTTTCCCGTAACCCCTCTTCTTGCCCTTATCTTCTTTTCATACCTGTGGTCTTTCCATGCCATACTTAGAAAATGTGTGACAATTCACATCTTTTGGCCTACTTAAAACAAGGAAAACTGTTACACAAGAACATATGAATTTTCATTTTTAAAATAATTATTCTATTAGAGCAGGGATTGGCAAAACTTAAGAAGGCCAATTTGTGGACATTTTATGCTTGTGGGCCATATCATATTTGTCACAGCTATTCAGCTTTATAATTGTAACACAAAAACTTTCATAGACAACACAAAAAGAAAGACACTTGGCTTTATTCCAATAAAAATTTAAAATTGAACTACCATATGATTCAGCAATTCCACTGGGTATATAGCTGAAGGCACTGATGTCAGTATCTCCAAGAGATATCTGTACCCACATGTTTATTGCAACATTATTCACAATAAACAAGATATTGAAACAGCCCAAGGAATCATCAATAAATAAATTAATAAATGGAGAAAAATATACATATGTGTATATATATGAATATATATATATATTATTCAGCCATGAAAAAGGATATTCGGTCAGTTGCAACAACATAGATAAACCTTGAGGGCATTATGCTGAGTGATATAAGTCAGACAAAGAAACACACATACTATATTATAAATCACTTAAATGCGGAACCTAAAAAAATGTGAACATGTAAAAACAGAGAGAGTACCATGATGGTTAACCGGGGCTGGGGGAGGGGGGGTTATAAACTTGGAACTAGTAGATAAATAAGTTCTGCAGATCCAAAGAACAACATAGTTATTATAGTCAAGGACGCTATATTATTAACTTCAAAGTTGCTAAGAGACTAAATCTTTACTCTTCTCAGCACAACAAAGAAATGTAATTATGTGACACAATAAAGGGGTTTAGCTAATGCTTCCATAGTAATCACACTACAACATATAAATGCATCAAACCAACGTGTTGTACACCTGAACCTTATACAATGTTATATGACAATTATATCTCAATAAAAAATAATAAAATAAAATGTATTTTTAAAAATACAGGTAGACGTAGGCTATACTGGGTTTATAGGCTGTAGTATGCTCAGTCCACATTATTCCTAAGCAATTTACTGCAGAGAGAGAGCAAGCCAAGAAAAAAAACCTCACCCACAGCTTATTTTAATTAGTTTAACCTTTCACACTTAAGAAAACAAATGGGAGACAGGCTAATTAATAATAATATAGATACTGCAAGCAGGTGCAGTAATTTTAGTTTTTATCTAAAGTTTTATAGAACAGACCATATTCCATAGCTATTTATTCAATGAAGTTCATCACATACCACTAAAGATATCATATCAATCTTAGGAGTACATGTTTCATATTTAAAATGATAAATAAGTCAGTACATTTTCGATGGAAACTTTTCAGAATACTATCCACCAAAAATGTAAATCAAGACATTAGCTTTCAAGTGTATTATAACTATGAACTGACCCATGAAACAAATGAAAAAAATATATGTATTAAAAAACAAACTGATGTCTTAACTAGCTAGAACTAGCAACCTAATTTTCTTATTCAAATAAATATTGTGATTTATAATTCTAAATACACATATGATTTCTAAGAAAAATGCACTCACTTTAACAGATTTAAAACATCATTTTGTAACTGTAATAACACATTCCATTGAGCAATTCTGAAATAACTGCAAAGCATTGCTAGTTAAACACGTTTGGCTTTGATTCATGCCCAGTAACACATCCAAAAGATTAAATCTGCAGTAAAACAAGCCAAAGGCTTCCAAAGGATACTGAGAGAGCTGCCTGCTTGATTTTTGATTGTTAGTTTCCTAAAAATTCTCATTTGGATCTAAATCTGAACTCTGAATGATATTGTTTTAAAATAACTCCAAGGGATTTGATATTCTTCATAAAGATATTTGAATCAGAGCAATGCCCCTCTTTATCTTTAACCTGAATTCTATTCTTTATTTGGCCATAGGGATAAGCAATTTTGCTACAGCTCATGGGAATAGTGCCTCATAAGAAGAAGACAGATAAAGGTTTTCTCTAATATGTATCCTTTTATATTAGCCGTAAATATCTGTTCATGCCAAATCCCTCTGACACTGGTACCAACAGATTATAAAGACAAAGCAGTTATGGGTGGGGTGGTTCCTGCTTTTGATGACTTTTGAGTTAGTGAGAAATACAGACAATATATAGGAAATTAAAATGTATGTCACCCAGAGGTAATATTTTGAGATGCTTGTTGAATGTTTTTTATTACTCATTTAATTTTTCCTTTTTTTCATTTTCAATGATCATCAGCTTTCTTTGCTTTTGAAAGGAAGGAGTGAAAAAGAAAGGAAACAGAAATAGCCTTAATATTGTCCCACTTTTCATTTTAAACATCTGAACCTTTACATAAATTTAATGTTTTGTTTTTTATGTTTTGTGTGTTGTTGTTTTTGTGTGTGTGTGTGTGGAATAGGTTAAAGAAAGATGATTCAGAGTATATGACAAAAGTGTTTGGCAGAAGCAGTGTGTGAATGTGACACCACTGCCTTCATTTCCATAAAATACGGCTCCTGAGGATGGGGGAGAAGAGGCAGTGAAAGAGCCGGGGCACCTTCAGACTGCCTGGCAGCACTGCCCGAGGGATGGCAAGAATTTTAGAGAAAAATGAATGCACCCCTAAACGAATCTGGGCGGATTGTTCTGTGTGCAGCTTTTACAGGATTCTATTCTCAAATGATGCATAGAAGAGAAAGGAATTACCACACACCATGACCACTGCCAACAGGATGCGGGACATTTCAGTTATTTCTAGGAGATACCAGCAAATTCTTTCTCCACAAAATATTCTTAACTTCAGTGGAAAGAAGGAGGCAAACATTAGAAAATGTCCTACTATCCTGTCTAAAAAAACCTGAGATTAAGATTTAAATCAAATCGTAAAATATTTTTGAGTCAAATATTGGACTTGGACAGCTGATTTTAAAGTCAGTGATTTATTTTTTTCTAGATATATAATAAGTGTTCTAATGTATGATCTATGAAACATATAATAAATATGATTTATATTTCATATAAATTTTAGGACATAGAAACCTAATTTAAGTTTTGGATTCAACAATTGTATATTCTGCTGCTGTCACATGTACCTATTAAAGTGAAAATAATAAAAAATAAGTACACTTAAAAATAAATTTCTTTAGTCATATAAGTTTCATTTCCGGTGCTCAGTATCCACATGTGGGAAGTAGCTAATGATGGGAGAGTATTTCCTTGCCTAGGATGGAGTTAGTGCTTAGTAAACATTTTCTGAACAGACCACACTTCTTTTTGGTGTGTTATATTGAGGGTGATTAGTACCTGAGGAAATTAGCTTCAGCTATTTCCAACAGAAAAAAAAAAAGTCTCCCTGAGTCTCAGTAGAGGTCAAAGTGATAAGAAGCCTCTTGCCCTTAAAAAACACCAAGGTTCTTTGTGCCACAATCAACTGCAATGTTTTCATTGTAAAAATTTTCAAAATGTTTCTTCCAAACATTCATAGGAGTAAGCTATTTGGATTCTTGAACAAAAATGTATTTATTTCACTTTTTCTCTATTAATACACACACACACATGCACACACACGCACACACAAACGCGATTTGAGGAGGCATAGAAATTATGGTAGTAGTAAGAAGTAAAGCTTACAAATAAGACTAGAAATAAACTACAAGGAATTTTCCAGCTGACTAAAGAATGCATTAGTGTGGGTTAGTGCATTTGAAGTATGATTTTGAATCTCACTTCATAAGAGTTAAAGTAAAACAGTTTTTGCCTGTATTAAAGCTGCATACATTCTCGGGTACATCAAAGAGGTTCATACAGACTAAGACATTTTTGCCAGTGTTTACATTACCCACAGTCCTGTATATATTCATTTATTCAAAAGCTGTTTTATCTGGAAGATCATAATCTCTTCCAGATAAGGTTCAGACAGTTTTTGCAGTCTTTGCAATAATCAGTGTCTGCACTGTATTTTTATACAGCAGCTTTGTATTGTACTTGTTTGAATTTACAAATATATGTCAGGATATTATTATGTGTTTTGTTTAATTTTTTTTTTGCTATTAGCTGGTTTGTAATAATTTTTATAAATATAAAGAAAGAAGTACCATAAACACAGAAAAATAGTTAATGATCTGATAGCCTTATTTCTCCCTTTATTGATAATATTTTCCTTTATAAGAATAAGCCAGGATTATACCTTGTGTGAGCAGAAATTGCTCAATTTATGTAATTGCTATCCTGAGATCTAGGAGAATAAAGTCAAGGTAACATATGTCAAATTTAAAATTAACAGTGTTTACAGCATTGCCCAACATATACTAGGTGCTCAATACATGTTTTATTTATTTATTTACTTATTTACTTATTTATTTACTTATTTATTTATTACCTAAAATATGTATACCTAGTTCCATTATAATATGAACATATATTTATTTCAAAATTTTAACAATATATACTTAGCATGCTAATTCTTACAATATGATGAATCAATGCAGTTTATTTTAGACATAGCCAATTAAATTCTAACATTTGAAACAGCATTTGGAAGTAACCCTTAGTTTTAAACTCTGATTTCCTTCATAAAAATGTGCCTGGGAGAGCACAAACGTATGTCTTAATGAGACTGTATTTCAAAGCACATACTCTTTTTTCTGGCTCTGAATATATCTATCTGGGGATTTTTAAATTAATAGTCTTGCTACTAATAATTTGACTTGGTATAGTTTTATTAATTGCTTAAAAACATTTGCAAATGCTTATAAACAAACAAAAATCCTACAATCTCTAGAGTCCTTATAGCACAGTATGCACTATGCTGGGTCTTTTGTTTGTTTAATACAAAATGATGGGTGAATTATAAGAAATGAAATAAACATACAGGATAATATGATATAAAAAACAAAGGTAATTTAAGTCTTTGAAAGTCTTGACATTCATAGACATTGAAATTTATGTTTTTTACTAATATTCTTATATGGCTTTCTCCCTGGGAAAATTTGTTTTGTCCTATGTAAACTGATAAAATGAGGTTCAAGCTAATGCATAGAGGTGCATTTCATGTAGATAGATATCTGTGTCTATTAAAACTTTCCTTGTCCAATTAAGAAAATATTTTACCCTTGTAATATCATTAAAATAAATAAAAATGTAGCAGGTAATATACTATTGCTACTATAAATTTGGGGTATTAAAGTCCTAAATTTAAAGGTAAATCTCATACTTATTGGATATAAAGAGTACCATTTGTGTGTGTGTTCAGATTTAATGGAAAAGAAAAACATGAAATGGAAACAATGTTTAAGAATTTAAAAATTATCAAATTTTAACAATGCTTTAAATCAGCACTATTTCTGGATGACATTAACAATGCAGAGTGTTAGAAGGGATAAAAGTAAAACATACACTCTTTTCATTAAATACAGAAAATAAACTAATAAAGTATAATATAAATATACAGTTTAACAAAAATAATTTTATGAACTAGAAACTGATAAAGAACACTTAACATCTGGAAAAACATCATAATTAATTTTGAAATATTGAAAAATATGTCCCTCAGCTTTGCTCAGTGGCAGTATCATAACCTTTCAGCCCAGGAACAAGGGACATTGGCTATGACCTTTTCTAGTTAACATTACGCTGGACATTTTAATTGATGTAATAAAATAAAAAAAAATTCAAACATGAAAGTATGTTAGTTATTAAGCTATTTTCTCTTATTTTGTTTTGTGATTCTGGGTTTGAAAGTTAATAAATCTTATTGTTCATGTCACATATTCTAGGACAAGAAATCAGATCTCTATTGGATGTTGTTTAAAGATAAGCAGAGATCATACTTTAAATTTTCTAAATTAGTATTAAAACTAAGTAAACTAAAGGCTTAAATAAAACTTCTGCCTGCAATTTTCTGGGAATTTTCACATATTTGAAATGTACTTGAAATGTGATATTCTACCTAAGCTATTTTATAATCATACTATTAATTGAAACATACTTATATAATAGAATTAAATATTAATTATTATGAAATTACTTTCCATAAGTTCCTCTCCTACCTTGCTCTGTACAATTCTACCCAGATGGGAATAAATTTAGGAAAGAATAATACTGTGTCAGTATGTATCACATTAAAACATCTTAAACAAAATCAAATCTCTTGTGATCACAGCATCCCTTTTCAGCTACTTCTCTATCTGCTCTAATTTGCTCAATCTTCATTAAATATATATATGTTTGTATATATATATTTATATATATAAAGTTGGCTATATTCGATTGCTTTCTCCACTTCATTATCTTTCATTAACCTTTTAGCACCTTGGGATATGAAAATTTAAAGTGCTGTTCTGAAGGTGGCACTCATGGCCATCACAGCCTTAGGACACTTTTCAATCTTTGTGTTACCTTACTTTAGGGAACATGCACTTTTTGATGACTTGATTCCTCTTAAAACTCTCCCCTCTCTTTGAGTTTCCATAATGCCACAATCTCTTGTCTTATAATATCTCACTTAGCCTGTTTTATGATTTTTTTAAAAAAGCTACTTTATCTGTCTCTGTATGTTCATGTTTATTCATATATTAAACATATATTTTTTGACCATTTGCTACATTCCAAGGACAGGTCATCCTTTGTGAATAAAGCAATTATTCTGCCCTTATGGAGTTTACACTTGACTGAAGTAGAAAAACAAAAATCACATAAACAAATTGAAATTGTGACACAGTGATGGAAATAATATAGTTATGATGACACAGAATAATAGAGAAGATATTTAGGGTAATCAGAAAATATTTATTTTAAGGAGGGACTAGTGAAACTAATCTAAATGATGCAGGTATGTGTTAGTGGAGGTAAGTAAAGGTCAGAGAGCATGCCATGGGAAGGAATAGCCTTTGCAAAGGTCCTGAAATATATTCATATATATATGAATATATATATATATTGATTTCAGAGAGAGGGAGAGAGAGATAGAAACATCAATGATGATAGAGAGTCCTTGATCGGATGTCTCCTGCTTGCCCCATGCTGGGGATCAATCCTGCAACCCAGGCATGTGCCTTGACCGTGGGTTGAACCTCAATCTCCTGGATTAAAAGTCGATGCTCAGCCACTGAGCCACACCAGCCAGGCCTGAATTGTATTTTTTTTTTAATGTTTTTTTGGTTTCAGAGAGAGGAAGGGAGAAGAAGAGAGATATAGAAACATGGATGAGAAAGAAATATTGATGGGCTGCCTTGTGCACACCTCCCCCTATTGGCAATCAAGCCTACAACCCGAGCTTGTGCCCTGACTAGGAATCAAACGGGTGTCCTCCTGGTGCATGGGCTGATGCTCAACCAACTGAGCCACAAGGTCAGAACTGAATTGTATTCTTAAAGACATCTGGAATGTGGTGAACAAGGGGGAGAATGATGAGATGGAGCTGGTAGGAATAAGTAGAAGCCTGGTGATGCAAATTTAATTCACTGTTTCACCATCATAGCTTTAATTCCATCTTTCTGCTGATGGTCATCAAATCCATAAAGACCCTGTCCATATTTTAAGAAAGACACCTAATCTGGGAATAATACTGAGAGTTTATACAGTAGTTGCCTTTTATCTCAGTTTCACTTGCCATGATTTCACTAACCCATGTTCAACCACAGTCCAAAAATATCAAATGGAAAATTCTAGAATAAACAATAGATAAGTTTTAAGTTGTGTACTATTCTGAGTAGCGTGATGGACTCTAGCACTGCCTCACTTTCCCCATCTGGGACATTAACCCTCCCATCGTCCAGCCTATCCATGCTGTATGCACTACCCACCCATGAGTCACTCAGTTGCCATCTCAGTTATCAGATCAACTGTTGTGGTATTGCAGTGCTTATGTTCAAGTAACCTTTATTTTACATAGTAATGCCACATTCACATAAATTTTATTATAACATACTATTATAATTTTATTATATACTTTATTATTAATTATTATTGTTAGTCTCTTACTGTGCCTAATTAATAAGTTAAACTTTATCAGTGACATGTATGTATAGGAAAAAATATAGTATATATAGAGAGAGAGTTAAGAACTATCTGAAGTTTTGGGCATCCCTTGGGGGTACTGGAAAGTATCCCCCATGAATAAGAGGGCACTATTTTATGTGCTATTTAAAGCCACAAGTCTGAAAGATTCACAAAATAATTAAAGACTGAGTGTAGAAAGAGGAGAAACTTGGGATTCTCTAACATTATATTATATATATGTGTGTAAAGGGCATCAGAGAAATAGATATGGAGGTAATGGGTTCAAGAAAATAATATTTTGGAAGAGGGAAGTAACTTGTTTGTATTTTCATGTGATGATGTATTAGAGAGGGAAAGATTGATGACCTAGAGACAGAATGGTATATTACTTGAGAGATATTCTAAATGATGTAAATGATGAGATCTAGTAGAGGAATAAAAACATGGACAGTTCATTTACTACTATAAAGCATTTTTAAATAGCAATTAAGAAAATCAGCTACTATCCCTATATTATATTTATTTACTTCCAAGTCTAAGATTGAATGGGCAAAGGTCGGTATTGAGAGAGAGAAAGAGAGTGAGAGAAAGAGAGAAAGTGAGAAAACATAACAGACCATGAGGTGCTATCCAACATCAGTAGGACTCTACAGTATAGTCCCCTCATCCCCATATATGTCCAAATGTAAATATGACAATAATATTATAAAAAAATAGCTATAATTAATATAAGAGCTGTCGTTCACACAAATCTATGAACTGTTTTAATGGCACCAAAGACATTGATGATAAAAGTAGTTTCAAATTGCTCAGCTGCAAACTTACTTCTTTACATATGTCAGGCTTGCTAGTTCAAGAATAGAGCAGAGCGCTGGATCGATGACTCAGTTGGTTGAAGCATCCTTCCGTACACCAAAAAGGTTGTGGATTTGATTCCCGGTGAGGGCACATATCTTTGTTGCAGGTTCGATCCTCAGTCAGGTGCATACGGGAGGCCACCTATCAATGTTTCTCTCACACCGAAGTTTCTCTCCCTCTTCTTTCCTCTCTTTCTAAAAAAATCACAGACACACACACAACAAAGGCATATCCTCGGGGTAGGGTTAAAAAAAGTCTTTATTTCTAGTGACTGTGAACCAACTAGAAAATTATAAAATATCCCCAAAGTCCATAAGTATTTAATTGTGTCTAAGAATAAGTCTGGTATTTTTTGCCTAGTATTCTGAAACTGGGCCATGCTGTGAACTTCAAGTTTTTCCAATATCTTTATATTAACCTCACTTTATTAAAATTCTAAAAGTATTTCCTTAATATTTAGTTATTTTTTTCCTACCCACAAAAAAGCAGAGAAAAAGCAGAACATTTCCTAGACTTTGTCTTAACATCAGCATCAGTTTTTATTTAATTAAATTATATAATTCTAAAAGATAATTTTTCCTCTAAACCATAAAATAAAAACTATTTGATCAAATTATGTTCCAAATTAGGGAGATATAAAGAAAATAAAAGGAATGATTCCTAATTTTAATGATTTCACTGTGCAATTGAGAAGATAAACTACTTTGTATAAAATTATAAAAACTCACAAGTCCCTTTTTAATTAGATTCTAACATGCTCTGTCAGACCTTTAAATGCTGTGGGGATAAGAACAGGAGAGAGCCAGAGCAGTCCCAGAAGTGTTAGCTGAGGTCATGGGACAAAACCTCGGCCTCTTCTATATAACCAGAGTAGATGTACACAAGATTGAACATTTTCTGTTTGTCCCAATGAACATAAGATTAAATCATAAGCAAGGCCAAAAATGCATATACTTTTCTCAATTCTTACTGAACTGCATTGGCAAGTGAATGTAACAACCAATATTTGAAGATAAGGCACATTTGTGAAGATTAAAAATATAAAAATCAATAAAAACATGAGACAAAAATGTAAAGGCATAAACTTGATATTTATCTATCATGAGCAAAAAGTTAACTATAAACATATAATTACTACATGATTGTTCATAGTATGAATTTTTGAAATTAAGGGCCAAAATATTCAAACCTCCTTATTCAAATTTACAGAAGACACTTCATAATACATGTTCAGAAATATATCAGTAATGTAATTTAAGGTTTTTCAAATACCCAAGGTTAAGTTATCACTGGACCAAGGATTGGGAAATTTAAGTTTTGTGGTAGACTGAGTGAGAATGGCTGAATCGTTAGCCTTTCTGAATGTTTTTCTTATGAAAGATATTAATGGCACATACATTTGAGGTGACAAAGCCCTTGTGCTGTTGTGAAAATCCTAGAGAAGACATTGTGTAAATCTTCTAAACTTTGTAGCACAAATGTAATATTTACTGAGCTATTATTAGTTGTCTGTCTTATTCTCACTGCAGGTTTTTTCTTTTTAATTATAATAACTAACATATTTTGCACTTAATGTGTGTCAGGCTGTTTGAAAGCTTCATGGGTGTTATTTGCAGAAACTCTAGTAGTCATCATTTATTATTCTTATTTTTCTTACTATTATTTGTAGTTTACATACCAGGGAACCGCTGCACAATGCCAGTAGGTAATTTCCCAAGATTGCACAGGTAGTGTGGGCCAGAGGCAGCATTTGTTCCCAGCCTCCAGCTCTAAGGCTTGGACACAATTATCATGCCATTGTGCCTCCCAGGATTTTGCACCTGTAATGTCTAATTTTTATTGAATTAAATATAAACTCATTTTTGCAATGGAATTTGATAACATTAGATTAAAGCTCTTCAAAATATTTGTTGAGTAATTGAAATTACCTTATATATAAAGTTTTTCAAATTAAAAAGGGATAAACTGTTCTTTCTCTACTTGACAACCTAAGAAGATGAATAATGACAGAGCTAACTCACCATCTCTGGCTCAGCTGATCTTATTCTGGAGGTAACTCATGTTTATGGCCTGTGTGTATTCTTGCTAATGCAAATATACTCTACCCTGATACTCAGAGATTGTTTATTTGTTGTTGTTTGTTTCTTATTTTGTTGAAATAAAACCATACTATGTACAATCAGCTTTGTTTACCTAGTATGGGTATTGTGAGGAGGAAATTGATTTAGATCTGTTTATTTTTCTTAGGTTCCTTCATTTAGACACATAGATATATAAGTATTAACCACTATTTATATTATTTTACATATTTCTTGATTTATACACACATATATAATTATACATTGAAAGTGCCATACCATGCATATTTTCTTTCAAAAGTCATTTTTTTGTTCTGACATTACAATCCATTTGATCTTCCCTGTTTTAAATTGCATTACAACCCATAACCCACATTAACATTAAATGTACCTTCCTTTCACTTTTCTTAAAATATGTTTTTATTTATTTCAGAGAGAGAGAGAGCAACATCAATAGGCTGCATCCTGCAATCCCCTGACCTGGAATTGAACTAGCGACCTCCTGGTGCAGGGAACAACATTCAACCAACTGAGCAACACCAGAAAGGCTTCCTTTCACTTTTTAATCATGCTTTTATATAGATAGTTTGTAGGTATATAATTCTGTAGTATCTTTAATCATACATATACGTAAACATATTCATACGCATACATACTAATATAGAATGTTATTGATCATTAATTGCTCCCTAGAAATGGAATGTTATATATGATGCTAAATTATTTTTATCTTATTTTTTCAACATAATAATATATCATGGAAACCCCTTGAAGTCAACTGATATATTGTGTACTAATTCTTTTTAATGGCTGCATAATACTAAGTTGAGGATGTGTACTATATTTTTTCAATCATTCCTCTGTTGATATATTTACTGGGATCCCACAGAAATTGTTGCAATAATATTTTACTTATATGCTTAGCTATTTGTATTATTTAGTTATTTTTAAACTAAATTACATTTCACATGGAATATTATATTAGTTAAAGGTGTATAACACAGGAATTTGACCTTGATATAGCTTACAAAGTGGTAAATCTAGTAACCATCTGTCAATATACAAAGTTACAATATTATTGACTATATTCCCTATGCTGTACATTACATCCCCATGAATTATTTATTTTATAACTGGAAGTTTGTATTTCTTAATCTCTTTAAGCCTTTTCACCCACGCACCCTACTCCTTTCCCTTCTGGAAACCATCAGTTTGTTCTCTGTATTTATGAGTCTGTTCCTTTTTTGTTTTGTTTTTTAAATTCCACATATAACTGACATCACACAGTTTTTGCCTTTCTCTGTCTGACATATTTCACTTATCATAATGCCCTCTGAGTCCACTCATTTTGCTGCAAATGGCAAAATTATATTCTTTTTCAATGCTGAGTAACACTTCATTGTATATATCTATCTCACATCTTCCTTCTCCATTCATCCTTTAAGTGACACTTAGGTTTTTTACATATTTGAGCTTTTATAAATAATGCTACAATGAACACAGATCTTTTTGAATTAGTGTTTTCGTTTTCTTCAGACAAATACTCAAAAGTGAAATTGCTGGGTCATAGTTTAGTTCTATTTTTATATATTCGGAAACTTCCACACTGTTTTTCATAGTGTCTGCACAAATTTAAATTCCCACCAAAAGTGCATGAGGGTTTCCTTTCCTCCACATCCATTTTTATTGATAAAAATCATCCTGAGAGATGTGAGGTGTTATTTGTATTTTTTCTTTATATGGAAAGAGTTTATTTTTTTCTTTTTATTAAATTTTTAGGATGACATTGATTAATAGGATTATATAAATTTCAAGTGTATATTTCTATGATGCATGATCTTCATATTGTATATTGTGCCAACAACCCAAAGTCCAATAATCTCTTAACCATGTATTTGACCCCCTTTATCTTTACTATTTCCCAACCTCCTTCCTCTGGTAACTAACATACTATTATCTGTGTCTGAGTTATTTTGCTTGTTTTTCTTGTTTGTTCATTTGTTGCTTTCAGTCTTATATCACACATATGAGTGAAATTATATGGGTCTTAACATTTTCTGTCTCACTTATTTTGTGTAGGATGATATTCTCAAGGTCCATCCATGTTGTCACAAATGGCAGTATTTCATCTACAAATGGCAGTATTTCATCTTATGGCTGAGTAGTATCCCATTGTATATATGCACTACTTCCTCTTTTATCCAATCATCTAGCAAAGGACACAGGTTGCTTCCATGTCTTGGCCACCATGAATAATACTGCAATAAAGATAGGGGTGCATATGCCTTTGTGAATAAATGTTTTCCAATTTTTCTGGTAGATACCCAGAAGAGGGATTGCTGAGTCATATGTTAACTTTATTAATTTTTTGAGGAAACTCCATATGTTTTTCCATAGTGGCTGTACCAGTTTACATTCCCACCAGCAGTGAATGATGGTATGTTTTTCTTCACAACCTCTCCAACACTTGCTATTTTTGTCATGTTGATAATAGCCATTCTAAAAGGTGTGAGGTATCTCATTGTAGTTTTGATTTGTACGTTTCTAAGAGCTAGTGAAGTTAAGCATCTTTTCATATATTTGTTGGTCGTTTGTATGTCTTCTGGGTGAAGTGTCTGTTCAGGTACTCTGCCCAGTTTTTAATTAGATAGTTAATTTCCTTGGTGTTGTATGAGTTTGTTTGAGTTGTATAAGTTCTTTATTTATTATGAGTATTAATATGTTATCAGAGCTGTTGATTGCAAATATCTCCTCCCATTCAGTTGGTTGCCTTTTTGTTTGTTAGCAGTTTCTTTTGCTGTGCAGAAGATTTTTAGTTTGATATAGTCCAATTCAAATATTTTTGCCTTTACTTCCCTTGCCTTTGTGGTGAAATTCATAAAATCTTAAGACCAAGGACAATAAATTTGTTATCTATATTTTCTTCTATGTAATTTACTGTTTCAGATCTTGTATTTAGATATTTGATCCACTTTGAGTTCATTTTTGTATATGGAGACAAACAACAGTCTAGTTATTTGTATTTTTAAAAAAATTTTGTGATAGATTCCCAGGTGTAAGACTGCTGGGAAGAAGGATAGTTATGTATGTCTTACTTTTAAATGATGTTGGCAGATTGCTTTAGAGAAATGTACAACAAGTTACCTATCCATCAACAATATTTGAAAGTTCATTTTACTCTAAGTCTCCAACAGCAATAGGATATTTTGTACTTTAAAATATTTTCATGTCAGAAATTTCTCTAAGATCTGCCAAAATTTGTGTTTCTTTCTCATCATTTCCTCCTGGAACTGGATAAGTAACCTATAGACTCAGGTCTTTCTTCAGCTATAGGCATCTTCTCTAATTATTTGCTGAGTATTTGTCACTCCTTCATCTATTTGCTTGTCTCATGGTAGAATAGCTATAAATTATATATATATGAAGCTTTTGAGTTTATTACTTACTTTTTAAATCTCATTTTTATAAATTTTATATTTTTTCTTAGACTTTGAATATTTTTACCATCTTTTCCTCTAGCTTACTATTAATGTGCTGGACTTAAGTATTGTGAGTGCTTTATTTTTTTATTTTTGGTTGTTCAAGCTATACCCTGGGGAAGATGCTAGTACTTTATTTTCTTAGATCTGTAGTAATTATTCTCATTCTTCTTTATTTCTCTGGCTACAGGATGCTATTGTGTTTCCAACATTTAATTTATGAAAATGTTAAAATATATGGAAAATTATGAAGACTAATGTAATGAACAACTCTGTGCCAACATTACACATTTTTTAATATAGGGTGCCCCCAAAAATGTATACACACTTTCACAGCTGATAACTCACTTAATTTTCACTCCTTTTAAGGTTTAACTGATTGAAATAATGGGTAAAGCCAGAGTAAGTTTTGAACAAAGAAAATTTATCCTAATGTGCCACTAGACTTTTTTTTTTTTTTTTTTGTGGGGATACATAAAAAATAAAGTTCACAGTATAAAACCAACAACAATGAACTTAGGGAGCACAAATATAGAACTGAATGTTTCTTGATGTTTGAGATTCTATTGCTTCACATTATCAACAGTGCTTGGACTAGAATGGTCATCAGTTTGAAAACACACAGTAACAACAACAATAAAATTATCCATTTCTGTGGATGCTTTTAACTTTTGAAATTGAGCTGTAAGTTAATAAACACTGACTTTATAATCATTCAAATTTTGCATACATTTTTTGGGGGACATCCTCTATTTCACATGTTTATTTCAGATCTTGATCTTTATTTTACATTATTTTTTTTGTTAATCCTCAATGAGCATATTTTTCCATTGCTTTTCAGAGAAAATGGAAGGGAGGAAGGGGAAGAGAGAGAAAGAGACAGAGAGAGGAGACATTGACTGATTGTCTGCTGCACACACCCTGACCAGGGGCAAGGAACAAACCCATAACCCAGGTATATGCCTTTGACTGGCAATCGAGCCCAAGACCCTTTGGTGTTGGGGGGAATGGGGGAGGGTGATCTAACCACTGCTCAGTGGTTATGATATTTATTTTTAAAAATAAACATATTACATGCTTATGAGAGCTCCCTTGTAGGTAATTAACTGCTTCTTTCTTGATGCTTTTAAGACTCTGTGTTTGTCTTTAACCCTTTGTATTTTAATTATAATGTGTCTTAGTGTGGGCCTCTTTTGGGTTCATTGTGTTTGGGACTCTCTGCACTTCCTGGTGTATGTCTTTTTCCTTCACCAAATTAGGAAAGCTTTCTGTCATGATTTTTTCAAATAATATTTTATACAATCTGACAATATTTTAACATGTTGCTTGTGAGTAATTTTTATCACTCCTTAATTATTCATGCTTACAACTTTAGTTCCTCTAAAAGAAGTCAGCACCAATCTTATTTCAGATAACTTGTTTATGTTATGGTTTTCACTTCCATATTTGCTACCAGATCCTTATAGTTACTTTTATTTTACTAACTTCAATTATTTATTTAAAATAATGTTTATCATATCTTCATTGGATGCATTTTTTTTAAATTTTATTATTGTTTAAAATAATACAGATGTCCCTTTTTCTCCCCAATGACCCGTTCCACCCCATTCCTTCCCCCCCCCCCCCCAGTCCCTCTCCCCACCATTGTCCATGTCCTTGGGTTTGCATATATGCATATAAATTCTTTGGTTACTCTCTCCCCCTCCACCCACCCGCCCTCCTCCATCCCTCTGACATTCATCAGTCTCATCTATGCTTCCATGTCATTGAATCTATTCTGTTCATCAGTTTATTAAGTTCTTTAGATTCCACGTGGATGCATTTTTAGTGGAGATTTTTTTTTAATTCTCCGTGTTACCATGATCAGGAGCTTTTTAACTTGTCAACATGAATTCATAAGATTTAAGGATCACACTAGAGGACCAGAGAAAACAGTTCAGACACAGTCTAAGGCCCACTTGACATGCATTGTTGCAAGAAAGTTGTAAGCTCTTTATGAAGATAACAGAAGATGTCTTTACTTATCAATGGACTTACGCCTTTTTTTTCTTTGTCTTTGAGGAGACTTGGTGTACTCATATATGTTCTTATTGGTCTTTCTTGGACCAGGGATATGTGTGAGCTAAATTCTTTCTAAGATATGCTGGTACAATACCTGACCTAGGAATGTTTCAATATGGGTACCAGACTCTTTTATTTATGTGAAAGGGAAACATATAATATTTTAATTGCCTCTTTCCATGTCTTATCTATTTGCTGGACTTCATAACTACTTGGCTTAGAAGCACCGAATGGATTAAGTTGTCATCATCATAGAATTCTCTATAAGAGTTCATTTTAATGTGATATATTAGACATGTGAGAATTGTCTTACAAATTATATGAATTGTGGCATAATTATTGAATTGTTGTTTTCACAGCTATTATAAAACACATGTAAAAGGTATACAATTGAAATTCATAGTTCTTTAAATAACTACGCAGAATATAATAACATAGTAAAAATAACTCCATAATTTCGTCTGAGTAAGAATTAAGTGATCAGGACCCAACAAAGACCTAAAGAGTCAGAATTGGAATTTGATTTACAGAAAGGAATTCAACTACATAGTGAAGTCCAAGTACTGCATATTTATAATACGGTTGAGAAAATTCAGCTTAACTGAAATCTACATAAACACAGGTCTCAGTACAATATAATGTTTGAAGCCCTTTAGCTTAAATTCTGCCTGTGTGGCTCATAACATTGATAAGGTCTCAAGCCTGGTATCTTATATGTAAAATGAGGATAATAGTACTACCTTATAGAAGGCACTGTGTATAACATATTGCAAAATATAGAACACAATGTCTAGACTCTGCTAAGGATTCAATAAATGATAGTTAAGCCTTAAATCATCAATAAACACTTTAAACTTTTAAATTATTTTCCAAATGTAAAATTTATTTTTATAAAATTTTGATTTAAAAAAATTATAAAACTATGAGTTACTGCAGAACACTTTTAGCAGCCTAAAATAAATATATCTTATTCTTTCTCTTGTGGTACTATATCCTGCCCCCCCCCCAAAAAAAAATTATGTAAACAAATACAGTAAGGATTCCCATACATATACAATCATTCTCATGAAATTAAATCATAACAGGCATGTGGGATACATGATGATAAAAAGATTTAACTGTTGCTAACAACTGTTGGCAATTTATAATGAATGAAAAAATATTTTGAAGGGAGTCAAATAGGTTTTAAAAAAATCAAATCAGTACTTCTTTTTCTTATCATGCTTAGCATATTGCACACAAAATGGAAAAATCCTTAGGAAGTCCTTGTAATAAAAAAAAAAAAAAGGAATAAGAGAAATAAAATTGTTGACAGTGAATATTTAATACAGAACACACAAATATTGGCTTCACTTCCATTTTCTCTGTGCACCAATTAGTTTTTTATGTCTGTGCTAGAGAATTTTGCTATAAAATTAATATAAAACTTTTGTTTCATGTGCTCATAAAAACTATTTAAAAACTTTTTCTATAGTACTCTCTTTATTATGTTTATTTTATGCAATATGATACACTCCTGAATAAAACTTAATAATTTACAAATTGTTTAGCAAACCATTTGGGCTTCAAAGCATTGTAATATTTTGCCTGAGTTTTAGTAGAAAATGATATGAACTTTTGAAAATGTATCTAGAGAATTCAACCTGTAATAAAAAAGTAGGTAAGTAACTGTGTAGAAAATTGTGCTAAAAATGAGAGCACTAACTCCAACCTTCTTCAAATTTAGGTGTCTATATTGTTCACCTCTTTTTCAAATGTAGGTAACCTTCAAATGTTTACTTAAAGAAAAAAATTATTCTAGTATTAACATCTCATTCTGTAATGGTGAATGAATACACTATACTTATATAAAACTACCCATATTAATCTTAATAAATGTTGAAGTCAGTTTGTTACTCTAACATGATTTTTCTCTCAAAACTAGAGCTTGCATACTAAAAGTTTTCTAGTATATTTTACAGTTCAACAGTTTCAGTAACTGTGTGAACCTATGGAACAGACTGACCTCAAGGCTACGGCTAATACCCACCACCCACACATAGGAATTCAGCTGACAAAATTCAGATGGCCAGCTCAAGGATGCTTACCATGAAAATCCATATCAGGACCAGCAAAGATACTGCCTTCATGTCCACAACTCCTCCCCCTGATCTTTTTGTTCTGTTTTCCCTCTCCGTCTATCCAGATGAAAAACCTCTATCTGCATGAAGCTGTTAAGATGGGCTTTGGGATGAGAGTCTACCAATTTCTTGGGTAGCCAGCACTTGAATAAACCTGTTTCCTTTTCCATCAGCACCTGTCTCATGCATTTGGCTTTCATTGGGACAGGCAGTTGAAAATGGGTTTGGTTACAATTTTACCTATTTGACTAATATCCATTTGGAAATTACTATTTTATTTTGGTCACACAAAATTTTAAGTTTTTGAAATCAATGTTGAATATATTTTATAATAATTTCTATCTAACACTGCTATCTAACAATCCTGGGAACATGGCTGGCATAGAAAATATTACAAAAAGGAATGATACAAATTATTTTAAAAAGTTTGCAACACATAAGCTAAAGTGTTTAAATAAATGATACAAAATGAGAGACAGATGAAGTCTGGCATATCAAAAATGTATGAAAGAGCCCAACCAGTGTGGTTCAGTGGTGGAGTGTCGACCTATGCACCAAGAGATCTCCAGTTCAATTCCCGGTCAGGGCACATGCCAGGGTTATGGGCTTTATCCCCAGTAGGGGTATGAAGGAGGCAGCCAATCCATGTTTCTTTCTTATTGATGTTTCTATCTCTCTTTCTCCCTTCCCCTCTCTCTAAAAATCAATAAAAACATATAAAAAAAAATGTATGAAATAATAAGAAAAATAATTTCCACAAAGAGAAGCTTAAAGATCAAGGAAATACCTTGTTCAAGTAATGCACTCTCTGGTTAATATGTATTTTTTATTAGGTTATTACTAATTTTGGCAAATGGATTCTGCTGGTTGATGATTGATTTTATGATAGAACCATAAATTGAACCACAGCCCTAAGAAGCATAAATAATAACTGACTTATTTTCAGTAGTGTCATAAATATTTAATAGATATTTACCACTGGCTTCACAAATTAACATTCATTGGTGATTAAATAAAAATACAGGTAAAAAAATAAAAAGCAACACTAATACACTTTATTGATATGAACGGAATAATATGTAAATTGTAAAAATGTTGTTTGACTCCAAAATACTGAACTAAAGCGATAATATCTTAAAATATCTCTTAAGAATTTCTTCTTATTTTTTAATATATAAACTTCATGAAACCCTTTCAGATTAAAAAAGATTTGAACTATTTAGAACAGACCAACATTCTAAAAAGGCTTAGAAAACTATGGAAATGAGGGGGGAAAAGGAATAAGAGAGAATAAAAACAAATAGAAAAAAAAATTGAGTCTGTTCAAAAAGATTTAGTAAAAGCAAATGAAACAATTTAAGAAAAATTGTCAATATGCTATCCATTGGTTAATCAAAAGTATCTCATTAAAAAAAAGTATTTGGATGTCATCCTATCTTAACACTATGAAATACTGTTACAGCAAAGCTAAAATAATTATATATATAAATCAATGATATGTTACATATAAAGTTTACAAGCTTATAACATATATAAAGTAATAAAAGTTTAAGAAAAAAATGTATTTTAGAAAAATTTACATTTAGAAAATCTATTTTTGTTAACTTAAAAAGTTTAGTACTTTGATTATTAATAACAGAGTTTTTCGTGAGATTTCAAAATATTTATATTCTAAGACAATCTACTTAAATAACCATCTATATAAATTATAATTCCACAAATATAAATGTATTAAATTTTTTAAAAAACAAATTATCAACATTTCCTTATACATTTTGGAAAGACTACCAATTATTCTTATAAAATCATCAATACAATTCTTTCTTATAATTTGAAAAATTTATTCTTATTATTCAAACTTTATCCAATATAGTTAAAATTCTATTGTATATTTACTGGTCCTACAGTAAATCTAAGAAGCATCTTGTCAAACAAGAATGGATGGAGGAAGTAAATTACTTCCATGTAGAACAGGGGCGGGAAACCTTTTTTCTGCCCAGGGCCATTTAGATATTTATAACATCATTAGAGAGCTATACAAAATTATCAACTTAAAAATTAGCCTGTTATATCTGGTAAAACATTTAATCAATTCACTCCTAATGTAATGGCTTCTCTACGGTCAGGCCTTGGCAAGGCCAGACTAAATGATTTGGTAGGCTGTAGATGGCCCTTGGATGGATGTTCCCCACCTCTGATGTAGAAGGAACTAAAATTTTTAAATATAATTTTCTTATACTCCGTCACTATTTCACTCTTTGATTTTCTTACTTTTGCATTCTAGCCCTCTTTTCTCTATGCAACACACACATTTTTACACACAAATGAATACTTGTACAACCACTAAGACATAATTTTCATTTGAAAGCCACAGAGAGTCATGCAACGATCATAGAAAGACTGAATCTTACCAGGGCTGTGTCCTACCCTTGATTCCAATTTAATTTAGGTGTGTAGTCATAACACTCTCTGAATAGCAGGGGGATAGTTGGATCCTCACTGAAGGAAAAAATAGCCTCAGGAGCCATTTAAAATCAGAGATATTGAGAAAAACTCAAAGTAGTCAGGGAAAATAATCCAAGTTAAGTGATAAATAAGTATATTAGGCATGCCAAACAAGATGACAGGGCCAAAATCTGAGAGAGAGAGAAAGAAAGAAAACAAAAGAAGAAAATTACATGATGCACTTACTGGAGTTTCATGAAAGAGATTATAAAATAATTTATAATACATTTGTATTAGAAAAATATTAAGTGGTGTGAAAATAGATGGTAATATGAAGAGTTTGATGAAAGAACCAAATCTATAAAATATGCAAATGGATGCTAAACTTTTAAAACTCAGGGTGTAAAATTAATAACTCACTAGTTTATTTTAAAATATTCAGAAAAGCAGAGGCATGGTTAGTCAGTTTGAAGAACAGATTTATAAAAAATACAGAAATTTAAGTGTACACACCACACAAGAAGAGAAGAAACTAAACAAGAACATTAGAGGCATGAAAGAAACAATGAAAAGATCTAATGTATGTTAATTACAGATAATGTAGTTCCAGCATGAGAGAATAAAATTAATGAAGCAGAAAAATATTTGAAAAGGCAATTGCTGAAAAATTTTCAAAACTGATTAAAGACAGTGACCCACATAATTAAATGTATTTTGTTGATTCTTAACAGTATAAATATATAAAAGACCATATCATTTTTTAAAAAAAAATATGAAGTTAATGATTTATGAAGTTCAGACAGACCACTCAGTAAAAAAAATAATGGGAATAACTCTTAAAGCAGAGACAATATATTACTTTTAAAAGAGCAACTTCACACTTGTAAGAATGGCTACCATCAACAAATCAACAAACCACTCCTGCTGGTGAAGATGTGGAGAAAGGGGAACCCTAGTACACTGCTGGTGGGAATGCAGACTGATGCAGCCACTATGGAAAACTGTATGGAGCTTCCTCAAAAAATTAAAAATGGAGGTGCCTTTTGACCCAGTGATCCCACTTCTAGGAATATATCCTAAGAATCCTGAAACACTAATCAGAAAGAATATATGCACCCCTATGTTCAGACCAGCACAGTTTACAATAGCTAAGATCTGGAAACAGCCCAAGTGCCCATCAGTAGATGAGTGGATAAAAAAGCTGTGGGACATTTACACCATGGAATACTACACAGCTGTAAAGAAGAATCTTGTACCCTTTGGGACAGTATGGATGGACCTGGAGAATATTATGCTAAGTGAAATACACCAGATAGAGAAAGACAAACATCACATGATCTCACTTATATGTGGAATCTAAAGAACTTAATAAACTGATGAACAGAATAGATTCAATGACATGGAAGCATAGATGAGACTGACGAATGTCAGAGGGATGGAGGAGGGTGAGTGGGTGGAGGGGGAGAGAGTAACCAAAGAATTTATATGCATATATGCAAACCCAAGGACATGAGCAATGGTGGGGGGAGGGACTGGGGAGGGGAATGGGACTGGGTGGAATGGGCCATTGGGGGGAAAAAGAGACATCTGTAACACTTTGAACAAAAATAAAATTAAAAAAATAAAAAATAAATTAAAAAATAAATAAATAATTAAAAATAATAAAGTAATTTAAAAAAATAGTTCCTGCCCTACACCCTGTAAAGAGACATCCTCCCCAACCACTCTGAGGTGCTGATGCCATTTGGAGCTCAAGGCATCTGTATTTACATGCTTTAACCATCTGTTTTCAGATGCCCTAATAAAATTGCCTTTAGCTTTTCATCTGGCCTCCAGTGTTCCTCCTTGGCAAGTCTAAGACTTTGAACACAATTCATTTTTTGTGTTACATTTGAATTTCATACCAGCTATATTGAAATGCCATAAAGTATATAATGTTGACAATGCATTTCTTTTTGTATTAAACTGATTATATACAAAAAGACTTACTTTAGATAAAATTAAAATGTACTACAAGTCTTTGCTGTTTGCTTTTCCCATTTAATACCCACATTTGTTCAATCCTTCTTTTTTTAATTTATCCAGAATAAACCATTGTTCAAAAGATAAACTCTTCAGGTTATACTCCATGTTTTCTGTGTTTACATCTGGCGTTATAATTGAATCTATGTTTCCAGGTCTACATGAGTTTTTCTAATCATTTAAAAGAATGTACAGTTGGCCCTCCAATCCACAGGTTCTTCATCTGTGGATCCAACCAACTGCAATTAAAAATACTTGGGGGAAAAACATTACATTTTGCTGACATATACTATGTAATTAGGTTTGCAACCTTTATGTCTGTACTGATCATGTACAGACTTTTTTTGTTCTTGTCATTATTCTTTCAACAATACAGTATAATAACTATTTACATAGTTTTTACATTGTGTTAGGCACTATAAGTAATCTAGAGATTATTTAAAGTATACGAGAGGATGTGCATAGGTTATATGCAAATTCCATGGTCATTTTATATTAGAGACTTGAATATTGCCAATTTGGGTATCTTCCAGGATCCTGGACTCAATCCCCTGTGGATATTGAGGGACAACTATAATTTATAACTGTCACTGGCAAACGTGCATTTTAATATGTATTATATTCCATAGGAAACATATGTAATGCAGTCATATTAAATTACTTTGTTTAAAAATACTTAAACACATTCATGTGTGTACATGTACACACAAATGAACACAAATGGCAGAAGAAACACTGAATTAAGAGGACAACAAACCTCTATTTTTCATTCCGCCTCTACATGTCTGCATGACATAGGTAAAGAAGGGTCTGATTTACTTTCCCTGAAATTTGTTTTCTTCAAATGTTACAGAGGCAAGGAGGAGTTGGTCTCTAACGTTCACGTTGTTTTGTTTGTTTTGTTTTCCAGCTCAGGTGAGCTATTTTTAGCAGATTTCACATTCCAAGACTAAGATGGAATTGGAATGTTTTGTGTTGAAAGAGATAACAAGGGTAATCACTGCATTCATTTTCAGTTAAGCACTGTTTACTTACTCCTAGGTACTATTGAACTGGAAGAACAAAGGGCAATACATTGTACATTTCACCTCTGAAAATAAATATGCACAAGGATGAAGAGAGATTTGCCAAAGGCTACTCTCTTTTTAAAAAACATATCTTTATTGATTTCAGAGAGACAAAAGAAGAGGGAGAGAGAAATAGAAACATAAATGATGAGAGGTCATTGATCAGCTGCCTCCTGCACGCCCTCAAATGGGAATTGAGACCTCAGCCCTGGCATGTGCCCTGACTGGGAATCGAACCTCGATCTCCTGGATCATAGGTTGATGCTCAACTTCTGAGCCACCCCCGGCCAGGCCCAAAGGCTACTCTTAATAAAAATTGCAGTGGATCTGATCCCATCAGGGTTTCAGAATTTTATCTAAGGTGACTGAGCTGACCTGATGATCTCATCCCTGGAGAAAGCTAGGCTCAGAGACAACTCAAGGTCATTTGTTTCAAGTAAGAACTATGTGCTAATCTTGAGAGGAGGAAGAATGGGCAACTGTGAACTTTCTTGACATTTACTTTCCAGCACCACAATAAGATGGATAATGTGAAAATTATAATATAATTTATGCATATGTTAATAATTATTAGTCTTTTCCATGCTTTAACCTTGAACTATAGCTAAGATATTTTCAACATAATTTTGCTGTGAAATAAGCATATATATTACAATTTGCAAGTGGAGTTTTAAACTCTTGTATAATTTAAGCCACCTCTTCAATAATATCTTACACAATTTATAACAGATAAAAATACAGTGTTTTGAAATTATGTTTATTTAGCATTTGAATTTTAAGGCTTGCTTCATAAGTTTGCAGAGTTGTCTATTCTTGTGTGTTTGGGTGTCTTCAGAAGACACCTCTTATACCCAGATATATCTCACTTGTATGCAAGTTTAATATGTTTCACTCTACAGTTAGGGTGAAATGTTAAAGTATATGATTGGAAGAAATAACACTCTGCCTTAAAGTCAGGTTATATGCTATATAATTATAAATATCAAAGTCAGGAAAGCAGTGGTTTGTATGTCTATAATCATCAACCAATTTTTCCCTAGCTCCCAGTCGTAGATGGAGCCTGGGAAATTGTCCTTTTTTTTTCTCTCTCTCCCTCCCTTTTCTCTCCCCCTCCCTCCCTCCCTCTACCTCTGTCTCTCAAATCTATCTTTATCCCTTCCTCTCCTCATCTCTTCTTTCCATATGTCTTTCTCCTTTTAATTTCTTTCTTTACTCTTTTTTTTAAGTTTCTGTGTAACGATTCTGTTTCACTTTCACTAGTTGGTTTCAAATGCACTCATTTAAAAGGCCCAAATAACAACTTTATGTTGCCCTAGACAAAGACAAGGACTACTAGGAATTCACACGTAGTTGAAGATATTGGCTTTAATAATTGTTGAGAGAGAAAGAGCACAGGCCATTAGCTGTCTCACAGGAGGGTGTTAGGAAAAAATCTGTTTTAGAACTTGAGCTATGTTAGGCCAGTTTAGGGTGAGTTTAAAGATGCAGGGAAGAAGGGGTAATCAATTCTTAATCAGTTTCATTTAGAAGGAAGGAAGACTGCAGAGGAGCTAAAGCTGTAATTAGTAAAGAAGCAGCAGTCATTCCTATTCATTAGGACAGCGATTTGTTTGGTGATTTTGTAGCTTAGACATAGTCTGTGTTTTGTCTGTCCAGACTGGATTACAGGGTGTCTTGTTTTATTTGAATCCATTGCAGAGCACAATTGATGTTGATATTCTGTGAAATTATTGTGTTTGACAAAAGAACATCATATCCTAGCAGAGAGTGCCAGACAAGCTCTAGCTTTCAAGGGATGTATTTTCCTGTATCATTACCAAGTGATGAGTCTCAGGCAGCCGGGCAGTCGACTGGTTAAAAGCATGTACTCTTGAACCACACTGCTGTGTTTGATTGACTTCTGAGTCTTTCATTTACTAAGGATATTGCAGAATACTTACCTAACTTATCTGTACTTTATTCCATTCAACTGAAAATTGGACATTACAGTCATTCTCTAATAGTGTGACATGAAAGTTAAATTAACTAATACATGTGAAGTGATTAGAGCAATGCTTAGCACATAGTAATGCCTGAAAATATTAGCTAGTATTATGTCATTGGTTTTCCTCTCCACAAGTGAGCACCGGGACTCCCAAAGAAATGCTCATGTCAGAGAAAGCCTTTGTGTTATCACCTCCACCAGCTGTTTGTGCACCCAGTTTCAGATGCTTCAAAATCCTCAGCTCACCATCTGGACCCCGTGTGCTTTACTGGCTCCTTCAGGTGGCTCTCTTTCCTCATACGGCTTCCCCACTTGCCTGAACTCAGCCATCCCCATTATAAGGGTTACTGTCTTGGCCCACAGAGGCTGGCAGGCATCTACAAACAAGGGCACTATCAGTAACTCCCACCATCTTTCCTCCCTAATTGCTAACCTGTTCCTTTTACCGACTAGTATGCTAATCTACTATGTAAAGAACTTAGATTGTAGAATCACAACAGCTCATGATTGCTCTGTAAGTAAGAAGTAGATATTCACCTCACTTTTATGGCAGGGTAAGTTTGAAGGATATTCATTTTTGCAATAGTTTATGTATCTTTCCCCTGTTTCCTTTCGTCAGGTAGAGAAGCTCTATAACTTCCCACTTTGGTGAGGAGGAAAAATAAGGTGAGGGACATATGCAACATTAGATCTAAACTCTTCCCCTCTTTTTCATTTTTTATTTTTGTTCAAAATATTACAGATGTCCCTTTTTCTCCCCATTGACCCATTCCATCCCTCCCTACTCCCTCTCCAATCTCTCACCACACCATTGTCTGTGTCCTTGGGTTGTGCATATATGCTTATAAATTCTTTGGTTAATCTCTCCCCATCCACCCACCTGCCCCTCTCCATCCCTTTTCCTCTGTTGTTAATATGTAACTTGACTAATTTGATTATTCAAGGTGCTGGGGGGGAAAAAAGTAAATGAAAAGTACCTCTTATGAGCATTATAATGGGGAGCAATAGTGTCACAAAATGAGAGACATAAATATCTGTTGATCCTCTGAGCACTGGGAACACACACACACACTACCCTAGGACAGTGTCCCAAGAAGGTGATATGTAGTGTCTTTGGCAAAAAAATCTTGGGTCCCACATCCAACATGGAAGAAGAAGCAGAGTTTTCAGGCCTGAGGGACTGGGACAAAGGAAAGCTCAGTTTTAACCACTAGAGTTTAAACTATTAAAATATGGATCCCATGAAGTTAGGCCCTTGATTTTTTGTTGAATGAGCACTATACGCTCAGCAGGAAAAAGCTTCCCAACACTGATTCTAGTAAATATTAGATACATGTTCATTTAGTCAATCAATTAATGAATGATTGATTAGATCTCCAAAACTTTTGCACAAATTAACTGGAGGTAGGAGAGAGCACATGTAGGATGGCGGGATCGATATATTATTAGAAATTTGGTTCATTTCAAAGAAATTCATAATTTCATGACTGCCTTGGAATGTGGGTTTAGAAACATGTCCACCACAGACTTGTGAATATATATAAGGCCACTCAGATCACCTTCCCAGAACAACAACAAAATAACGCATGTGCATAATAGCTTCCTGCTTTTGATGATATATCCCCGAACTAAATGACAATGACAGGAGCAGCACCAGTACCAGCACAATTTAAGCTGCCAGTGCATCCACTGCAGTTGTATTCTTTGATATAAGTTATACAGTCATTGCCTCCCTCAGAAAGACAAAGATATTTCTTTTCTTTTTTTCAGGCTGTGTCAAGCTGAGTAATAGCATTTTCCTGACTGGGCGATGCTTTCTCACGCGCCTGTGCCTTGGCACATGCTGCTCCCGAGGCTAAACGCTGTCTTGCCATCTGTACTTGGCCAGCTTCCAGCTCACAGCTCATGATTTTGCATAGGCTTCCTATACTCTGAGAAGCTTTTCTTAGAACATAATTTTTAGTAGAAGAGACAGACTGTGAACACATTGATAAGTATCTGAAATGAAGGGTGAAAAAGGAAAAGGAATAGAAAAGAGGATTTAAAATGACAATTAAAACCATTTTGAATTTTGCCTAGGCTTCTCTATATTCAATTTAAACACTTTAAAAATTGTATAGTATATTTCACTTGATATTTAATCATATAATTCAAGTGCTTTCATGGATACTAATCTAGATGTTAATATCTAGGTCTCACTTTCTTGAAGTCAAATTATAAAAGAATACATTTAAAGTATGAATTAACAAGGTATTGAGAATATGAGAGTGGCATAGGAAATTTTTTGTGTATCTGTATTTAGTCAGATTATTACATTAAATAATAAAATCAAAATTTAAAGAAAAGCACTCATGAGAACAGAGAATTTTAGCACCCTATGCTACCACTTTATATTTAGAATTATTTTCTTCTGTTAACATCATTTTGTTCTTCAGAGAAATCGTACTGTCGATAAAATATAACAGTTGATAAACTTCCAACCATTCATAGTATTAACTCCCTTCAGTTAGTTGAAAACACTTCGTCATAGACATGGGACGGTCCGAGGTATTTTTAATATGTTAGCACTATACATTACATTTCAATCAATCTAGTTATCCTCTCTCCAGCTATTATACCAACCATGTTATCTTTATTGGGTAGGTATTGTTAACAATTATTGCAGCAGTATTTTACAGCAAAATTGTTGTCTTAGTCTTTGAATGTATTTTTCAGTTCTTATAACATTATTCAGACTGTCATTACACTCAGGATAAATTTTATTTGAAAAGATAAATCAGGATCTTCCCAATCTTAGCATTAAAAGGAAGTTTTAAAGTCACCTAATCCTGAGATTCCAAATGGCCAAACAAGATCAACTAGTAGATTCCTCAGTTATTGCCTATTGATCTTTTCCATATCACAAACATTCCCAAATTCCTATTTTAAGTAATGGTTGGTGTGATATAGTTAACTTCATGTGTCAACTTGGGCTTTAGTGCTAAGATATTTCGCTAAACAATATTCTGGATGTTTCTGTGTAGGTGGGTTTTGTTATTTTTAAATGAGATTAACATTTATCTTGGTGGTCTTTTTCTTTTTCTCTTTTTGTCAGTCCTCACCGAATGATATTTTTTCCAATTGTTTTTCAGAGAGAGTAAAAAGAAGGGAAGGAGGGGGAGAGAGAGGGAGAGATAGAAACTATTGGCTGAAAAATGTTCAGGGATTAGAAATTTTAGAAGCTGTTTATGTTTAAGACCAGCTTCTTAAATTCAGAGCAAGTATACAATCAAAAGATTTATATGTGCCCATAGGCTTACTTATGGACACTGTCAGAAATTTTATAATGACTTCATGGTAAACTTATTCATGGTTGACTGGAAATTATTTAATTATGACATGAAATAGTACAACCTAGATTTTTTCAAATTTATTATCTTGGAAAAAACACATTTGAATTAATAGGTAATATTAGAAAATATATCAGGGTGCTACTGCAGGCAGAGAAATAAATTAGAGTGAAATTACCTATTGACTCTTCTGGGAGTTAGCACAGACTAAAAAGGGCACAAAGGACTTATGTCTTAGTCAACCCTAACTCATTCTACTCCCAAAATTGTAATTTTAAAATAAATGAATAAATTAGAAGATTAGCTAGACTTACACAATATCACGTATCTACGCATAACTTCTTTTTTTTCCAATAAACTGCAGAGTATTCTAGGACGGTTGTCTGAGAAGGAAATATAGTGGAAAGATATAAGTATTTGTGTATGTATATATACACACGCCTATATATATATGGCATTAATTTTTTCCTATATTTATCATAAGAATGTTTATTCAAGTGGAACAGAAGTCTTTCCAAATAGTTCTTGAGGCTGAAAGGTAATTGACTGACTAGAGAGGGAAATGATTGTCAGACTTCGAGGAAAAGGAGGTTTGAATGTCTAGAATTTATCTTGATCACTGGTGTTATTTGTAACTTTTGAAGTATGACAGTCTTCCACAGTTCAACCAAATCTAGTTAAAATTAATGAGGTACCAAAGGAGTGCATGTTCAGCAGCTTAACTAAGTTAAAGTAGAAGAATCAAACCCCATGTAAAGATCAGATGCTCCAGTGAGCCTAGGGATGAATATATTATAATTTTTGAAAAATCATCACACCTTCTAAAAATGTCTGAGGACCTAAAGATGAATGTAGTCTGGGTATGACACCAGTTTTTATTTTAGGTTACCTTTTTGTGTTTTTTGTTTTGTTTTTTTCCAGATACATATTTTTCAAAACATATTTATAATTTCTACTTATAAATTTCTAATATCCAGTTTAGATATTATATTTTCCAGTATGCATTATGGATTTCATAGTACCAATTAAAATGTGTATTTATTTTATTACAGATATTGTTATCTACATGATGATTACTAAAACATCTATTATAAAATCAAATAACATGACAGTATGATTTCTAGGTTTAATGGAATTTGGACTATATTAATTGAAATGTCATTTGCTTTCATGTCATAGACTCATAAATCTAGATATTTTTCACTTTCATGTAAATGTCAGCAATCTGAATTTAAATTACAGGGTTTTCTTTATAAGTTTAACTTGAATTATATGTGTCAAACAAAGAAAAGATGAAACCATGAAGTTAAATTCAAAATTTTATATTTCAAAACAAAGCAGTTTTATATTGCATCAACATTCAGTGCTCCTCAACTTTTTATAAAGCTTGTGGAAACTACATAAATAAAAGGTAATTAATAAATTGCAGCAAGACTATATCAAAATTAACACTAAGTTTATATTCTTATTTTTAATTTTTTCAAAGCAAGTATCAGGTTTGAAACATTGTATCTTAGAAAAGTGATGATATGTGGAAAAGGAACTTATAATTTATCTCCTTTTAACTGGAAAATATATTTTTTCTCCAAATATGAGATGATAAAGAGAGAAATATAATTTAAGAGTTACTAGATTTCTTCCTGTCTTGGTAATATCTAGATAAAAACTTAGTAATAATATTTTTTTTAATATTTTTTTATTGATTTCAGAAAGAGGAAGGGAGAGGGAGAGAGAGAAACATCAATGATGAGAGAGAGTCACTGATCTGCTGCCTCCTGAACGCCCCCTACTGGGGATTGAGCCTCAACCCAGGCATGTGCCCTGACCAGGACTCGAACCTCAGTCTCCTGGATCAGAGGTCGGTGCTCAACCCCTGAGCCATGTCAGCCAAACAGTAATAATTATTTTTTAACACTCAGTATCAATATATCACCCATACCTTCCTCTATACTATCAAATAAAAATTGTTAACAAATACTAATGTTCAGAGGTAAATGTATTATGGGCTATCAAATTGGAGGCATTGTTCTATATAGACCTTATGTAATAAATACTATATTTAATGCTATTTTCTAGTGGAGAACAGAGTTAAAGAAATATTATATAATATATGCAAGTTGGAAAAGTTCTTAAGCCCACAGCCAGAAAAGACACTTTGGCAGAATATATATATATATATATATATATATATATATATATATATATATATATATTTGTTTATATATATATTTGTATATATATATACACTTTCTTAACTAGCCTAACTATTACCCTCTATTGTTTTAAGTCCTGTGGACTCCAGAATTAATAGTTGGTGGAGATATTATGAATATAATATTTCTAAAATAGTCTTTCAGTTAACCTAATAACATTATGTAGTTTTATTATTTTTGAAGAACTAGTTGAATCTTGACTCCATCACTTGTTAGTTTTGTGATGGTGGACAAGTTGCTTAATGGGGTTGTTCCTCATACGTTTACCTGTAAAATGTGGATAATAACAATAATAACAATGATAATACCCACTTGTAAAGTTATTTTGAGATTAAATTGCACAATCCATGTAAACTAATTTGCAAAATTACTTTTTTAATTTGTGTATACTCCAGAATCAACAAGGTGCTTATTACATAGTAACTAGTCAATAAATAATCTCTAATATTAGCAATATTATTAAAGCTATTAGCAAATGCTAAACACTATGCTGAGTTTTTGAATTAGAGAGATGAATATGGAAGAACCTTGTTGTTAAATATAATTCCTTAAATGACATAAATAAACGAGAAACAAAAAGAACTCTCATTCATTACTGGTGGGAGTACCAAATAGAATAGTTATGTTGGAAGACACTTTTGAGAATTTTATAAAGTTCATCATAAATCCAGTAATCCCATGTATAGGACTTTATTCAAGTTAATTGAAAACACTTGTTCACACAACCACATTCACATGTAACAGCTTTATTCAGAATTGCCAAAAACTCAAAAACTGGAGGCAACCAAGATATCCTTCAATGAGGGAATAGATAAACAGACTGGTACCTCTGTACCATGGCGTATCTATTCAACAATAAAAAGAAACCTCTATTGATGCACACAAAAACATGATTGAACAAAATGTATTTTTCCAAATGAAATAAACCAGAACCCCAAAGGCTATATATTATAGTGTTCCATTATTATTACATTCCAGAAAGGCAAATCTATAGGAACAGAAAATGATCAGCAGTAACCAGAGGTGGGAGGAGTGTAATGTGTTTTATGAGAAAGGGATATACAGAGGAGCTTTTAGGGTGATGGAACTGTTCTATATGATACCAGGGAGCCGGATACATCATTTGATATATGGTCTAAGCCCAGAAAAATGTATTTCACAAAGCATGGATTTATGTATAATGTTTTTCTTAAAAAAGGATCAATCAGGATGTCTGGAGGTCTCAGGTTGGAATGCAAGCTGTGAAAATTTAATCTGCTATAGATGTTTGATATAATCTTACTGAAGGAGGTGGAGTGAAAAAGACTCCTGAGTAATCTTAAAATTTATTGGTTACTTTTGTACAAAAGTAACCAATAAATTTTACTCGTGGCCCTGCCAGATGTGGCTTAGTGGTTGAGCATTGACCTAGGGTCCAGGAGATCACCTTTCCATTCCGGGTCAGGGCTCATGCCCGGGGTGCGGAATCGATCCCCAGTCAGGGGCGAGCAGGAGGCAGCCGATCAATGACTCTCTCATCATTGATGTTTCTATCAGTCTCTCTCCCTCTCCCTTCCTTTCTCTGAAATCAATAAACATATACTTAAAAAAATTTTTTTTTTACTTGTGTACAAGGGTTTAAAACATAAGTAATGAATAACAGTGAGCACTTGGTTTCTTTATTTTTTTACTTTTTTATTGCTGACACTATTACAGATGTCCCCCATTTTCCTCCCCTTTGCTCACTTCCACCCAGCCATCATCCCTCCCTCCCTGCCCTTTATCACAATGTTGTCCGTGTCCCCATATGGGCTATGCATATATGTTCTTTGGCTAATTTCTTCACCTTCTTTTATCTAGTCCCCTCCACCTCCCTTTCCTCTGACGTCTGTCAGTCTGTTCCATGCTTCCGTGTCTCTGGTTCTACTTTGTCAGTTTATTTTGTTCCTTAGTTTCCACATATAAGTGAGATCATATGATATTTATCTTTCTCTGACTGATTTATTTTGCTTAGCACAATAATTTCCAGTTCCACCCATGCTGTCGTAAAAGGTAAGAGTCCTTCTTTGTTACAGCTGCCTAGTATCCCAAGGTGTAAATGTCCCACAGCTTTTTACCCACTCACCTACTGACGTGCACTTGGGCTGTCTCCAGACCTTGGCTATTTTAAATAAAGCTGCTATGAACACAGGGGTGCATATATTCTTTCTGATTGGTGTTTCGGGATTCTTAGGATATATTCCTAGAAGTGGGATCCCTGGGTCAAATGGCAGCTCTGTTTTTAATTTCTGAGGAACGTCCATGCTGGTTTCCATAGTGGCTGCCCCAGTCGGCATTCCCACCAGCAGGGTACTAGGGTTCCCCTTTCTCCACACCCTCGCCAGCACTTATAGTTTGATGATTAATTGATGGCAGCCATTCTGACAGGTGTGAGGTGATACCTCATTGTAGTTTCAATAGCCTGGCTTCTAATTGCAAGGTTTTCAAATGTAATATCTGTAGATAATCCATCTTCTGGAGGTAGAGCTTAATCTTCTTTCCCCTTTAAGCATGGAATAGACTTAGTGACATACTCTCAAAAATAAAGTATGGAAAGGAAAGAAATAATAACTTTACAATGGAGACATCTGGAACATACTACCTTAACTAAGTGATAAAAGTTAACATCATCAATAATGTGTGAATATCACATACTTCTAACATGATTTGATGAAAAAAGTATTTGATCTCTGTGGCATTCTTTCCAAAACCCATTTCTTCTGTCTAATCATGAGGAAAACACGAGATAAATCCAAAATATGGAACATTATATAAATACTGAACCAGCACTCTTCAAAACTGTCAAGGTGAGGAAAATCAAATACTGAGAAACACAGAGAAGGAAACAAATACAATCAAGACAGCATGAGGCCGGGTGATTACTGGAAATATCGGGAGGAACACCTTGTAAAGCATATGATTATCTAAGCACTATGCTGTATACCTGAAACTAATGCAAAATAATAATGAATGTAAATAGTAATTGAAAATAAAACAAAAATTCAAAAAACAATTAATTAAAGTCTCCATCTCCCCCCAAAAGTAAGCATGAATTCCAGGATGGGATCCTGAAACAGAAAGGGGGCATTAATAGAAAAAGTAATAAAAATCAAAGAAAGTCTATTTTTTAACTTACAGTAATGTGCAATGATAATTCCTGGTTTAAACAAATATACCATGGTTATTTTAACATTAATGGAAACTAGATGAACTGTATATAGAAACTCTGTATGATCTTTGTAACTTTTCTGTAAATCTAAGTTGATTTCAAACTAAAAGAAAATTTTAAACGTGACAGTGATTATGAAAATCTGTAATACATTTTTGGATACATTAAAGATGGATTGAATAATGTTTACACATGAAATAACTGAATCTCCATTTGATAAATTTATTTATTGTCTTCTGTTATAGGACAGTGTTGAGATTGTATTTGAACTATAACATTTTAATCAATATATAGCAAACTATGACTTTTATAACTACTAACTTGCTACATATTAACATCACACAATTCCTACCTAATCAAGTAGTAGTTTCTACAGTATTTCCATAATTTTTAAGTTTGCTTAGTCATGTTCTCATTTATAATTACCAAATTATTTCTCATTTTTTTAGAAGCACATTTTGCATCTTTAATGCTTTATTATAGATTTCATGCGTTATACAGGCAGCCTTTGGAATATGTAACAACTTAGACATAGTGGGTGTTTAATAAACTCTGGCTGAATCAATAAATAAATGAAGTCAGTCTTTTTTCTCACTTTAATCACAAGAAGAAAATAATTTCAAACTATATGTAATTTCACATAGCAGTCAAGTATCTTAGGATTTTTTGAATCTCATTTTATAAAATTTGGTATTATTTTAAGATGTCATTTTGTAACATATCTTTAAATTCAGTATGTGTGAAGAAAGACATCATTTAAATTCAATGAAAGAAAGGTTCCACAATAGCTTCCCAATTCACTTTAATCTCCAGAAGCCTGGGGATTTTTCTTTTGCTGACTTTCCAAATCATTTTCTTCTTTTATTTTCCCCCCACTCCATTAATTCTGGGGGTTTTAAAATAATGTTAATTTATTTCACTTCATTTATTTTTACATGACATTATTTAGATGAAGTTAGAAAGTGTAGTTATATTTCAAAGTGAAATGCATGTTTTAATTCTTGAAGCATTCATTAACTACTAAAATATTTATTGCTAGCATTTAGACATCACATCCTAAAATATAAAAACCTGCCAAGTGTTCTTTGTATAACTAATGTTTGAACAGATACACTGGAAAGATTAGTTGCAATGAAAACCTATGAACTCATAAATGTGGATAATTTAAAACTCTACCTACTAAGCTTCTCTTGCTTTATGAAAACCTGTCTGACTGCTTAGTAGAGAATACAGAGTTGGCTTCACAAATTATTACATTTGTGTAATATCTATTCCCAGTATCAAATAATGTATAAAATTAAGAGGTTAGCACATAAGAATGATTCTTTGGGAGAAAGTTAACTTAGTTATAAAACTAAATTGATCTCAGTTGACAGTTTGACATACTTATTATATGAATTTGGATAAAATATGTAAACCATAGGTCACTGAGTTAACATACTTGATAAAAGGGGAGAAATTTCCATATAATAAATTTGACATCCCCGGGAGAAACGATTGTCTCTTATTAGGTATCAACTTCTTGCTAGGTTGGGACTACTATGTGGAAAGGTCAACAAAAGTTTTTTTTTCTTTCAGTAAAACAAAAAAACAAAACAACCCAAAACAAAAAGAACACTTTAAACTGAGGAAAAAACTTTCATTTCAAAGAGGGGAGTTATTTTACGAACAGCATGAGGAAACATGATAACATTTTTTTAAAAAAGCAAAACATTAGAAGAACCAAAATACCTTTTGAAAGATCCAGAGAATTAGAACTTAAAGCACATAAAATATAAAGAAGAAAATTAAAATAATCAAAAACCTCACAACAAGGAACAATTCTGAATAATTTCATATTTTCAAATCTCATTTTCTATGCAATACTCCTATATACATTTTAAGAAAATTGACTCCTACTGTACATTTGTATCCTATTATTATTAACTATTCATATTTATCATTATGTATTTCTAAATCTATATGTTTAATGGAAACCTGGCACTATTAACCTCATACCTACTACTGAATGCAGTTTTATGCAAATGCAGTAGTTTTATATATTGTAGATTTTTATATCAAAAAGTAGAGATAAATTTGATCCCATTTTTCCACTTTCCCTGAATATCAGGCAAGATCATCTGGTAAGAATTTATAAAAATATGGTGAGCAGACCCATTGAAGAGACACAGTAAGATTTCTATTCTGCTTGTCTAGGTAACCATGAATGTGTACTGGTTTTAGTCTGTCCATTCCTTATGGTACTGGGCAGCATGCAGCTACATCTGTACAGACATGAAAAGGGTGGATGGTTGTGTTCATCTAGGATTCCAGTTTGGCTAGAATAGATGATATAGAACAAAAGATTTGAGGGGATTTGTAATACAGTTTTTGGAGAAAAAGGCATTGGAAACCAGACTTATAGGCAGGTACAGAAATCTGGAGGGGAGTGTATCTTCAAACAAAGAGAAACCTAAGCAAGCAGCTCTCTGTTCACATTCTCATTTATAGCAGAACCCTAAAGAATTCCCTTTCTACGGAGGTAATATTCTCCTTTCACCACCATGGTAGTGTCAAAGTATAATTTGTAAATATGGGCTTCATACGTGATAAAGATTTAGTGAATGAAAAAATCAGTAGCATAGTAAAGCGAGTTGAAAAAGAATTTGAGGAAGGGAGAATTATGTAGTCAGTCAAGGGCAGCATGCTACAAGAAGTTCACTAAGTTAGAGAAAACGCTGTTGAATATCCTATTGAGTGGCAAAGCTAGAACTTTTGCAGTTATCTTCTTTACCAAACAGAAATAATTTTCATTTTCATGTGGAAAAATATACAAGAAACACATAACACTATAGTGTCTTGGCTCTTATCAATGGTAAATAGCAAGTAAAAAAGACCAAAGGAGACTATCCTTAGGTGATTAAATAATCCCTTTCTGGTTCTGATAGACAATGCTCCAATGTGATACTGAAAAGACATTTAGTACATCCTTTGGCCTTATATCCAAGTTTGGGTTTTTTATTACCAACCACAGAAACCACTTAGACTAAATTTCTACCAGTCTTTTTCTTCCTAACCTGACTAGATACTAGGAGACTGTAGATAGTATGATTCCACCTGTTTTCTAACAATATTCACCCTTCTCCTTTTTTTCTATAATTTTCAGTCTATTTTGGATGTAGAAACTCTGACTGGGAGGGATGGAGGACTGTGGGTTCACCTGTCTCCATGCTGGCATGAGCTAAATGCTCTGTGGGCCCAGCACTGAGCCCTCACCACTAATCTGGTTCCATCTGCTTTCTAATGAAAAGTTAATGAAATTTGGCATTGGTTGTATCAGTCTAGTTCTCCAGTGTTGTAAAATCCCACCGCGTTTCTGTCTTTACAGGGACTGATCTGTATCATCCCACCACTGAGGAAGTGGAAACCTCACTTCACTCTTTGGAGTGTCTGAGGGCCCCTACTCATCCACAGGGGAAGGAGCAGCAAGATAAATCATTTCAGAGATTACTTTAAATTGCCTTATATCTAAACCGGTTCTCCATGGGTTTATGATCAATGTCACTAAAGTTTCCATCAGGTAAAATGATTAATAAAGGAATTTATATTTTCCTATCTTACTCAAAACATTTACTTATAAAGTAGATTTTGTGTAAGGTTAATATTTTGTCACATAAAATAGATTTTGAATTTAATGTGGTGATGTTTAAATTTCTCTGTAAACAATTTGATCATAATCCTAAAAAAATTATTCTATTATGCTAATGAGACATCTTTAAAGAAGGTCAATGAACTCAAATATGAAAAAAATAAGTGCTGTTAAGCCTGAACAGTTACTGCTTTTCATAACATTCCAACATAGTCATTCATATTTAATGAATTTCTGTGAATTCATATTCCTAATTATTCATTAAAATTCATTGTTAGATGTTATGAATATACTATAGCATGAATTTCCATGAATATAAAATGAAAGTCAGAACACATGATGTTGAATCTGCAGAAACACTTCTCCAACATGATACTAGAGTTCAAAATTATAAATAATTTATAAAGATTTATATTTTTACTGCTAGTTGTAAATAAAAGTTAATTGCATATCTTTACACATTAATTATTTAACCAAAATGTTAAAATTAACTAAGTTTAAAAAAAAATTAAACTTGTATAGTTTTATGTCAAAAAATATTATCTAATGAAGAGTTTCTGATGGGAACCACCAGTTTTACCTCTTGAACTTTAAAAAACAACAACAAAAAACACCCAAATGAAATTTCATGAATCAAAGTCTTTAATAATAATGTGTATGAATTATGAGTGAATTTTTTTAAAGCATCACAGTTAACTTGTTTGTAGGTAAATACATTTTAATTTTGGCATTTATGCAATTTTTATTGTAAATTTCTTAGTATTTTATTTTATTTTATTATTTTGTAAGCACTTACACCCAAAAAGGACTAGCTTTTGTTCAGGCACCTTTATAGACAGACATTCACTGGTTCAGGAATAATTATTGGAGAGTCTCTCTTTTAGGATTGATAATTCACCAGTAATCAAGACAAAAAAGGTCTCTCTCTCATAAAGTTTTCATTCTGATAGGGCGAGAAGCAACATATGCAAATACATATGCATTTATTCACATATATGAGCAAGTAAAGGCTATACAGGTAAATGAAGCATGGTGAGCAAACACAAAATGAAAGAAACTAACATTTAAGATAAGAAGGTAAGTTATCTGTGAGGAGGTAGCACTATTCTCAGGATTAAATAAATTAAGAGATCAATTCCTAGCAGAGATATGTAAGAACATTTCAGTAAGAAGGGACATCAAGAGCAAAAGGACTTGGGTAAGAGTGGGTTTAAAATATTTGCAGACCATCAAAGTTACCAATGTCCTTGGAAGAGAGTCAACAAGGGGGAAAAAGTGATGGGTCAATTTCAGAGATACGGTTGAAAGCCAAATTATGGTTAGGGTTAGAATAATAGTGCAAGATAAGGCCTTTAGGTTTTGTGACAAGGAATAACATAATCTCAATTATAACTTTAAAATATCACTCTGGGTGCTATATGGAGAATAAACTCTGAACATGGAGAGTAGTGGAAGGAGGGAGACCAGTGAGGGCAAATGACCAGGCCAGATATCCTGGTGGCTTAAACTAGGGGGATTAAAGTACAGGTTACTTTATATTGTTATATTACATATGTATTTTATTTATTTATTTTTGGTAGATTTATACTTTTTATTTTTCATTTTTTAATAGGTGTAATCTTTATTGTTGAAAGTATTACAGATATCTCCTTTTTATTTCCCTGTTGGCTCCCTCCACCCTGCTCTGGTCTTAAAGTACAAGTCACTTTAAATCATTATATTGCATATGTATTTTTAGAGGAGACCTTTTCTAGCATCATCTATTCCTCATAGACAATTAGACTTGACAGAGGTCATATTTTTAGTAAATATCAACAGTAATACTTGAAATTAAACTTTAAACATACTTATATTTTTGAGGTTTAAAAGCATATTTATTTATATACATATATATATTCTAATACAGCTACTTTAATAAATAACTAAATATGCAAAGAAGTAAAAACACCAAAAATCCTACTACTTAGAAATCACACTGTGATAATAAAGTTTAGTGTCCACAATTTTCTGTAAATATTTATGTATTTTAATTGAAATGATATACATGCATTTTGGGAACTTGTTTCATAGAACTTTTTTTACTCTTTTAGTGTACACATAACACTAAGATATTTTAAAAATAAGTTCAATACTATGTAGAAATTTATTACATAGGTATATCACAATTTCTTTATTCAATGTATTCTTTTAACTCTGATGCTTCTAAAGATATTTTAAAAAGATAGTCAACTAAGTGCACAGTGTAGAATGAGTGTTCTGGGAAGATTTTAAATATTGGGTTTTCCTAAATTTCTACCCTTAAGACTCTTCTTTCCTGTGTCTAAATGTGTTCCTAGGAATCCTCATTTAGTTGCCTAGTTTAACACACGATTAAATATACATTTAATAGCCAGTCTATATTCCAAGCTGTAAGTCTTCACACCCATATATGAATAACAGTTCATGACTGCTTAAAGCCTTTCTCCATATGAGGTACAGGACCTACAAACACAATACATGGAGGACTAAAATGATATTTTTCCTATCATTCTTCCAAAATAGAGTCTTCCACTAAATTTCCTACTTTGATTGATGGCGCTCATTTATACAGACCAGATAATGGCCATGCCTTCCATACACTTCCCTTTTAATCAATTCCCACATACAGCCATTTCCAGGGGAGACTGGGAAATACCTCTCTAAACTGCCCTCACTCCACCATCTGTGCTGACAGGTCCTTAACAGGTTTTTCATTTTTTACCTGGACTCGATCTAATTTTACAACTTTTCTTGCTATCTTCATCTTTGCATTTCTGTAAAGAAAATATTATGATTTATTTTTCTCCCATGCTTTTATCTTTCAGTAAGTTCTCACGATATTTAAAGTAATTTTAAATTTTAGATTATCTACCCCTACGTTAGGCCCAAGTCTCCCCTTGCTGGGGCACTACATCCTGCAGTAATGCCACATTAATGGGCAGTTTGCATACAGGATGCAATGTTTAAAATTTTCTTTCCCCATTATGTTGTTTTCTTTCATCTACTTGATAAAGTTCTCTTTCAATTCATTGAAGGTCCTAGGCTCAAAACAAAAAGACTGAATTTAACTAAATCTATTTACTCTGTTTGGGGTTTCATCTGTGACTGACCCATTTTCCCCAAAGAGACACAACTGATCACCAACTTCTCCATAATATTTCTGAACATTATAGGTTTTTAAAATACTATATCCACTTATACTGTGTACATACTTCTAGAATACAATCATATCTTTTTTTAGTTTAGCTTTTTCAAGTAAAGAATCATGCATTTTTTTTGCTTTTGTAAATCTAGTGACTTGCACCGTAATTGCCATAAGTAGAATTCAATATTCTTTATAATTCAACTGCAATGAGATAAATGCAACTACTAAATAACATAAACAAGTATTTAGAGATTTATCTTTAAAGTATTCAATCATCCCTTACTAAAAACTCTTGTTTGATCCTATTTAAAACATCACTTTTAAACCAATTGGCCAACTCGTGTGTCAACAGTTCACTGTCTGCAAAGCATCAGACGAGTTTTTTTCTCATGTGATTTGACCAATAGCTTCCTTGTGTAGGATCTAAAGGACTTCCCAATATCGGCAATTTCTCACAGTTCACACATTAAGATGTAGAAATGTCACCAACCACATTTCTCTAATTCTAACATTATTTTTTCCAGTTTACTGCTGCTCATATATATTGCTAAGTCAAGAATTCAGATATGTATGATGCATATTCTAGAAAATTACCTGTACAACTGCTTCCACTGCTAAGCAACATAGAAAAAGTCAGATTTCTAAGCAGAAAGCCTCCTTTACATTATTTCCTCTAGTATAAAAATTGAAAAAATCCTCGGGCATTTCCTAGCCTACATAATGAATTGCCCTACTATGTCCTAACCCCATTCTTATTGAAGCTTGCTGGTTCCTACTAACAAATTAAAACACAGGTAATACATTATCAGTTGGGATCTAGACAGAAAAAGAAATCATACCAATTATTTTAACTAGAGAAAGTCACGTAAGATATTAAACAGCAATTAGAGGACAGAAAGGCAGAGGGGGGAAGTGGAGGCATAACATAAATTATATTTACGGGAAGCCTACTGTCCTGTTTTGTGAAGAAAGGGCTGAGGTAGGGGTTTTTTAGAGCCTAGAAACTTGGAGGAAGATCTCCCAGAAGGGGCCACAAACCTCTGAAGATGAGATATAACCTACCTGGACTGACATCTCAGGAACTGGGAGCTTCTTCAAAACAGGGGCTCTCCATTTGAGAAGGAGAGCTGCCCAACGGGTCTCTGAAGGCCATGAGGTCCCGGTGAGTGGAAAAAGCACTGAAAACCAGACAAACTGCTTGGGGCAAAGTGGAAAATTGATGTTAAGATGATACCGATAGGAACAATTAATAAGCAGAATAAGTCCTTTCTCCTCCCTTTTCCTTACCAATCTCCCTCTGGTGAACCATATTAACAAAATCCAGCAGGGAATGATGTGCGAGAAGAGACATGTGCTTTGCAAAATCCCAGCCCTAGCACGACAGAAAAGGATGGAAGTGGGAGGCATGTGGCAGAGACACAGCAGCTGGATAACCAAGTCACAGATCTTACAGGAAGCATTGCCATTAATTTGAAGGTCAGATGTACATATCAAGTCACAAATAAAAGGACCCATGAATCAAGTCTGCAAACACAGGCTTCATGCTAAGACGGGAGCACTACCTGGAACGCTGTCAACCTCCAGGTGACAGTGTGACCAAGTCATATTTCAGGTTAATTACTGTCACTTAAAAATGCAAAGGCAAATTGTCTGGATATTTTAATTAGTAAGCTGTTAATAAGTTTACCTGAAAATTTTTCTATAGCTAAAGAGATAAAATTAACCTGTTTCATAGGATACTTTATGAAGCTGAACCAATTATGAATTAAATTACACAGGCTGATATTCATCAGCATATTTTTGCAGACAAATATGTACTCAATTTGAATCGCATTATTTAGATAACTACATTGTTGCAATAGCATAAAAGCTTCATGAGTACATGTGGTATGATTGCACTTGTTTTGCAATGTGTGTGTCCCCAATGTCTAGCACAGTACCAGGCATGTAATGGGCCTTTCATATATATTTATTAAATAATTGGTTGTCATTTAATCTTTGCAATCTCCCCTGGAGACACATTAAATTTTTCACAAATTATACAATATAAATTTAATATATATGATTTAAAGTTAGTTATAAAGCCTTAGTATTTTTAGCTTTTTGCATTTTTATTAAGACAAATGAAATAATATTCTGTAAACTGATCTGGCTCTTTCAATCACTCACTGTTTCTCTAATTAAAATATGTTTAAAAATGTGTTATAAATCATAATGTTCACTGTAGTCAGAGTGACTACAATGCATTAAAAATCCAAAGTGTACTCTTAAAAGCATCTATGTTCAATGAAGCAGTCTAAAAATCATATATACTTACATACACGTTACATATCTTTATACCACATTTAAAGCATTGTATTTAAATAAAATATTTTATAATCACTCATAAAACCTTCAAAATAAAATTAAGTAACATTATTATATTAGATATATTATATATTAATACTTTATTTTTATGTTTTATATCAATTATATAATGCCTCTCTATCTACCTGTCTGATATGTTAGTGTTATAACTGTAATAGTAAATTTTATAGGTCAACTTGACTGGACCAAGGATGGCCAGATTAAACATTGTTTCTAGGTGTGTCTGTGAGAGTGTTTCTGAATGAAAATAGCATTTGAATTGGTGGACTCAATAGTCGGTTGCCCTATCCAACCAATACGGTTGAGCATCCTTCAATTCACTGAGGGCCTGAAAAGAACAAAAGGCACAGGAAAGAGCAATTTTTCTGCCTCACTTATTGAAGACACCTCCTTTCATCTTTTCTTGCTCTCCATCAGGCCCCCTGGTTCTCAGGCCTTTTGGATAAGACTGAATTACACCACTGATTTTCCTGGGTCTCCATTGATTGTGGGGATTACTCAGCCTTCATAATCAAGTGAGTCAATTCCTCACAATAATATTCCATATATATTCTATTGGTTATATTTCTCTGGAGAAGTTTGACTATTACAGTAACCAATCAGAGGCTAATGTATCTATCCATGGTGTAATACATAGAGAAATAAGACCATTTTAATTCTCAAGAGTCTAGCAGTCTTTACTTATTTTTATTTGTTTGTTTGTTTTATTAAGTAATCGATTTCTCCATGTTTTGCAGTAGGTTACAAATGTTTTGGAATAGTGGTAGTGTCATAATAATAGTAAACATTTAAAACAATATCAACAATGATAATACCTTAAATTTTCATAAGACTATACATTCTCAAAATGTTTTTGCATACATTTCCTTATTTCTTGTTTTGATTTATGAATTACTGGTAAGATGTAGAAAGCTTCCATATTATCTCCTTTTTACATGCAACAAAACTGAAGTCAGTGATAGTTTGTAAATATATTATTCATTTACTTTTATAATATTATATATATATTTGAATTTAAAAGTTAAGTGTAAATTTTTCCCACATTTAAATTGCATTATTTTTCAGCATACTATTAAAAAATGTAGTTTTCTGGAATTTGAAATAAAAGTGTGGTTTGCCATTTGCCCATGAGATAGTAAACTGTCTGAAGTTTGTAAGCCTAAAGCCAATGTGAAATTTTGCTTACTTTTGTACATTCCTTCAGGATCTAATTTATGTGTTTCCTTTTGTGATTCACTATTCCCAAAGCAGAATGTATTACTTTCTCATCTCTGCTCCAGCGGCAAAATTATTAATTCTGCCTTAGAAAATATTTCTCACATAAACACTTCCCAGATCTTCTGACATATGTGGAAGTTATCTTATTTTGACATTAAAGGAATAGAGGCTCTGAAATGTTTAGAAATGTAAAGACATCTAGGTTACACTTGTCTACATTAAATCCCTCATATATGTTTGAAATTCAGGATAGCACTTGGGATCCTCTATCACCTTAGAAAGATTTCCCTAATGAACGGTAAGTGGCAAAAGAGAAAAAAAACAAGTGACTATTGATCTCGGCAAGCATGTGATTACCTATGAATAAGAGAAGCCTCCGTAAGCTCAAAAGATGCTAAGGCGGGAGGAACTGTTAAGAACACCTGTAAGCAAAGCCACTGCCACCTCTGTTTATACTCATAGCTTCAACCTAAGGGTACAATGAATGCAAATCCCAAGTAGACCTAAGAGAGCAGTAGAGAAAGCATGAAAGAAAGATAGGGGTTGGGCCAAAAGAAAACTGACTCACAATACATTTGTAATTAAAGCCACAGCTAACTCTAAGAGGTGCTTCGGTGTGAGAGTGGCCCTTCATAATTGTCCCAAATTGAGGCACAAGGACAAAGCCTTTATATCCTCACCATAAGCCGGTTGATGGGGTTTAGGACACATACCTGAAAATATGACATACTGCATATCTTAGGCTGAAGGACTTGGAGAAAACAGCAGAAGCAGGAAGGTCACTTGGACCTCTCCCCACTTGTCCTTCTTCCCTGAAAGCAGGAGACGTGCCCCCAACGTGTGAAATGTATGTTCCCTGTAGCAGGAGGAAGGAGAACATTTTCCCCACTACAGACAGGGAGCTTGGGGCCAAGAAATCTGATATAAACGAACTTTGTTAAATAACCCTTATCTTCCTACTTCTTTACCACTCACTCCCCCTAGTCTAAACTCCTCTGATATCAATTCTTCCCAAATTTATTTTTTCTTTGTCTAAAAGGCATAAAAAACTTCAGCTTTGACCACTTCTTTAGGTCTTTATACTCTCATGAAGGCTCCCATGTCCATGTGAAAATTCAATAAAATATTATAACTTTTCTCCTATTAATCTATTTTTGTCATTTTAATTTCCAGACATGGCCTGGGACCCAAAGAGTTGAGGGAAACTTTTTTTCTCATCCAGACTCAATGACTGAGGGCAGATCCCTGGAAAGAGCTGTAATCTTGGGGAGACATTTCCCTATGGTCCAGAACAAGTTCCAGTGAGAGGCACAGGTGTGTGCATTCCACTGCTGATATTTCTAGCTTCAGGTGAAGTTGATGTGTTGGCCTTGGAAGGGGCTTCCAGAATATTGTCACATTATTCATGACACTAATCTCTCAAAGGTTAAGTGTTTCACATTAGTATTAAATTCATTTACAGACATGCTATTCTTTTGTAACTATTATTAATGTAAATATTTCCTCCATTATATTTCCTAAAAGATTTTTTGATGGGGAAAACTATTGGCTTTTGTCTAATAATTAAATCCATAACTAACTACTTTAGTATCTTAGCCTCCACAGGTATATGATTGTCCATATGCACATCTAGTCTACCTTTTCCTTTAAATAGCAATTTGTTCCTGAAAAAGCAAACGTAGGACAATTATCTTCATTAAGATGTTGAATATGTGACATTATTGGTGTACAATAGCTTCAGTAGTTAACAAACAAAACAATTGTGTGATAGTCAATGTAATTGAAATTTTCATGCAAGAAATACAAGTAGTACAGACAAAGTAAATCAATATTAAAAAAGCAGATGATACATGGAATTGCAACTACTCTACACTGACAAAGCTAGAAGAATCTGAAAGAAGACCTTCACTCTATGGTGCCAACTCCTCACCAAGGAAGATAACCGTGGCTGCTCTCTTGTCTGTGTTCAGCTGCTCCCAAGCCACGGGAAATCCAAATCGGCTCAATCATGCAAAGAAATGCCTCTCAGCAGGACAAAAGGTGTGGAAAGTCAAAAATCTTGTAAGTCAAATGGGCATATTTCAGGTTATATCTGTTGTGAGAATATTTTTTATCATTTCCAATTTTTATAACATTATAAAGTTAATCAGAGAATTGACTGACATTTCTATAATGTTAAATAATAATTATAGAATGATTAGTCTATTCCTTACGTTAATTAGAGGTTCAAGGCATTTCTCCCTTGTATTATTTATTAATCACAAATGAAAAGATAAAATAGAGAATAATATATGTATAATCACATATACAGTTATAGGAAAATTATGTTAAGAGAGTATTTAATTTTTCAATATTATCAAAACTAATTGCTGTGCTTAGATTTTCTTTGTTGGTTGTTACAAATACCATTATTTGTTGTGTCATCTCATTTTGTGGTCTGATTTCTTTTTCTGGTAATTTTTCTCAAGAACACATAGAGTGGGTCTAATACATTCAGGTTGACATATTTGAACATATCTTGTTACTTTTCACCTTGACTGGGAATTTAACTAAAAATAAAATCTGTGCAAATTCTCTTTTCCTGAGATTTTAAAAATTGCTCCATTATATTTTGTCATTGATTGCTGACCTGGAGAAATTTAAATTGAACCTCACCTTTCTCTTTTTAGGTTTTCCTCCACGTGTATGTATTTTCTGTTTTGGGTGCTCAGATAATTCTTTAGTGATGATTGCTAGCAAATTTTTAAAAACCCATGTTGGTATTAATCAATTTGAATTATGTTTCCCAAGAATCAATTTGGCTTCTTTCAATCTACATATTCAAGCTTTCCTTCATTCAGATTATGTTTTCTTTAGTGATAATTTTTCTTCTTCTGTATATATTTTTAAGTTTTGTTTGATTATTTTCTCGTTTTTATTTTTATTTATTTTTTTTTTTAAAGTATATCTTTATTGATTTTAGAGAGAAGAAGGAAGAGGGAGAGAGAGAGAAACATCAATCATGAGTCCTTGATCGGCTGCCTCCTGCACGCCCCCTACCGGGAATCAAGCCCTCAACGGGGGCATGTGCCCTGACTGGGAATCGAACCTTGATCTCCTGGATCATAGGTCGAGGCTAAACCGCTGAGCCACGCCCAGCTGGGCTTTTTCTCTTTTTTAAAAATAGCAATTATGCAACGTTGGATCAATTTTTTCTTTCATATTTGTTGTCTTCATTTTAATTTTCTCCTTTTTTTTTTTAATTAAAGATTTTTTACTTATTTTCAGAGAAGAAGAGGGGGAGAGACAGAGAAGGAGATCAATGTGAGAGAGAAACATGGATCGGCTGCCTCCTGCACAGTCCCTACCAAGGACTGAGCCAGAAACCTGGGCATGTGCGCTGACCGAGAATTGAACCAGCAACCTTTCCATGCATGGGATGCCACCCAGCCCACTGAGCCACACCTGTAGGACACTTCTGTTATTTTTTACCTCTTTTTTTTTTAACTTTTTTTTTCTTTTCTTTCTGCTAGTGCAACATGTTTTTGACTGGATAGTCAGTGGAATCCTTTTCTTTTAAAAGAAAAAAAAAATGTTTGCCATTAACAATATGACCTTCATTTCTCAAATAACACTTATCGTGCATTCATTTCTTAAGCTCTGCCAGTTCAAAACTGATCCCTTACTGGTTTGTATCATTCTTCCTTAAGGCTTTGTAGATCTGCTCCGAGAGCACTTAGGTTCTTAGGTTTCATGGGCAAGTTTCTCATCAAAGTTTTCACCTTTTTCACAGCATCATCTTACTAGTTTGGGTTATTTCTATGAAAATTATCACACTCCCTTTTTCCCCTTTAGCTGTGTGGCACTTTTATGTAGTTTCCACAGTTAATTTTTAATCACTGCACATAACTGAATGGGGAGAGCTCATTCTGCATCAACCAATTTCCAAAAATATGGAGAGGAGGAAAAGACAGAAGCTAGATAAAGGGCTCCAGGCACCTAGAGCAGAGAAAGTTGGTGTTTCATTCTACTGTCTATTACAAATTTCTTATTGGCAATTTTAATCTGTGCAGGCTACATGTTATTAGCCGTGACTCATCAGAAACATTCCACAGCACATTCATGGAAAAATCTGAGTATTTGTAGCATCTTGTCTTAAGTTCATCTTTAGATGACAAAGCTAGGCACCTGCAGATGTCTGCTCACTTACATTTCCCCTTTTTCTTGGCTTACCTTTAGACTGTTTGGTACAAAGATTCATATCTGAGATTTTTCTTTTTAATTTTCAATCCCCCCATTCTTTTCTATCTGGGATATCAAATCCAAGCCAGAAAGGCAGATTCACTTTCATATCCAGACCACACACATAACCAATGTGATTGATCCAAACACAGAATTATTTATTTTTCTCCTCATGGAGTCCCATCTGGTTTGTGGGGCTGTACATTGTCTGCCAAAAGCAAAAAGAGAAAGATAGAGCCTCATTTAAATTATATATAGAATATCAATATCAAAATGAATATTTCTAGAGGAAAAATTAATCTGTAGGAGACTAAAAATTAAACTGAAGTTAGAAGGGGGAAAAAGAATAATAATAATTGAGAAATGGGTAATGAAATAGTATTTTGGTTATTATTTTTTAATACTTATTAAACTGTTTCTAGATTTGGGACAAAAAATCTTCCAGCTTACAATTTTAGTAAATAAACAGATTTAAGTACTGTAAGCATCCATACTAAGCACATTCTTACTGGATGTGTTTTCAAAATTACACTACAGGCCTTGGCCAGGTAGCTCAGTTAGTTGGAGAGTCATTCCGAAATGCCAAGGTTGTGGGTTCGATCAGCAGTCAGGGCACATGTAAAGGTAACCAGTGAATGCATGGATGAGTGGAACAAGAAGTTGATGTCTCTCTCTCTCTCTCTTTCTCTCTCTCTCTCCCCCTACCTCTCTCTAAAATCAATCAATCAATAAAAAAAACTTAAGAATATAAGACTACAAAGGAAAGGGAGAAATCTGCCATATATTCATTCTAGCAGACAAAGCATATGAGAGAAAAAAAAATATTTTTTTATTGCTCAAGTACTTGATAACAAGAATAACAGTGGGCAGGAAAAAAAAAAAAAACAGATATTAAAGAAAAGTTTCAAAAAGACTTTATTTACAAAATAAAGCTTTTCTGAACTACATATGAATTTTAACCTAAGAATTTCAGATTATATACTGATATAGAGTCAAAAAAATATTTTCAATAGAATCTCTACAAGTGGAAAATTTATGGATGGTTCTAAGGTTTATTTATTTTTTTATCATTTCCATTTTTTTTAAACTTAGATATTAAAGAATGCAAACAAGCATTGCACATCCCTATTTTCCAAACTTATTTGAAATTACCCTTAGTTAAGTGTGAGATTTTGAAACTTTCTAGCATGTAATTTAAGTCTATCAGTGGCAGGGGAAGAGAACAGGAATAGACTAGAAAGTAAACAGTAGTGAAGAGAATTCCATTCCAGGTGTTAGAACATTTTATTAAGAGAGATAATCTAGAGTAATGATTAAGATCCTGGACTAAGGGGACACATGATAAGATTGAAATCTTTCCGGGGTCCAGCCCCAGCAGGTCCAGGGGTCCCCAAAGATGTGGATGGCGTCGGCGAAGAATTATGGGAGGATACAGAGACAGAGTTCTGAGCATCATGACAATCAGCTTCTCTTTACTGCCTTGTTACAGCTGTATTTATACTATTTGATTTTGTTGCTGGTTAAACAACATGACATCCTGCTTTGTTGTGGTTTCTGTCTTGGCCTTTCACAGTTACTGAATATACCTTCTTATCTGACCTTTGCTGAAGAATTTACATCTGTTTAGGTATGTTAATTTTAGTCTTACCTATTGTTTATATTTCTATAGGCTATTCTACAGGTTAATCTCTAGTTTGTTATTTATATTCTGAAGTTACTATTTTATTGCTCTACCATGGAACTAAAAGGAGAATAACTAAGCCAGCTTTTCTATGTGAAGGTTATTCGAGTCCTAAGTGAGGGTCTGTAGCTTGCCTGTGATTGTTTGTAGCTGTGGTGACTGCCCGCCTGTCTGGCACCTGCCTCAGTCTCCCCGCCTGCATTCCCTGCAGCAGTCTGTCCTCAGTGTAACATCCTGTGTATGATTATTCTGTGTATGATAAGGGTTCAGGTGCAGATTGAAATAATCTCTTTCCTAGACTGCTTTTTCCTTGTGGGGATTCCCAGAGCTTTCCATTAATATAAACGTGCCCCAGTAATCCATTCCTTGTGGGAACTCACTGGTGGCCTCCCTGTGGATGGCCCTGCACCGCCGAGTCAGCAGGGCCCGGACCCAGGCCTCTCCCCCGGTGGGGAACTTCCTGCGGTAATGGGTCTAACAAGTCCTAAACTTTCTGCTGACAGCCTCAGTTCCTCATAAGTGGCACAAGATTTTCCCGTACTCCTTGGGGCTTTTACTGAATCATTGTCCCTTCCAGTCCCACCCGACTCCCCTGCTAGGGAAATGTTTCCAGCTAGGGCAATGCCCTTTTCTGGTGCAGTGACTCGGGTAAGGACACAGAGCGTTAGAAAGGGGAACAAGCATGGGAAGAGGGACATGCCACACGCCAAGTCCCATGGAGCACTGGCTGTGCAGATGCCTCCTCCTGGAAGGACCGTGTCTAGCAGCAAGGATGGAAAGGCTGCTGGCAAAATCTGTTCTTCACCACTTCGATAATGAGATCAGCAAGGTACTTAAATGTTCTGTGTCTCAATTTCCTCATTTCTAAATAGCTGATAATAGCAGTAACTACTACAAAGGGCAAGTACGTTTAAAGAGATAATTCTTAAAATTACTTAGGATGATGACTGGATACCTTATTATTATTACACATTCTTTGAAATGATCAATATCATTGTTGTTATAATTATTAAAATTAATAAAATTTTATTTTACGAAAAAGTATTAAGTGAAGGACAGAATAAAGAAAGTTTGGGAAGAGGGTGCTATCAGAGACTCTTGAAGAAAATGGTATACAAAAACCCAATCTGGCATGTGGTAAATATCAATTTGCTATGATTTGAAATATTGGGCTCAGAGCCCTAAGGTAGGGATTTGAGTGAAATTGATTATTGGAGGGAAGACTAATCAGAGAATTAAGATTTTAGATCTGATAAAAATAGGATATTATGAGGGATACCAGTTCAGAGAATCATGCATAGGAGACAATATTTGAAATTCAATCAAAAAGGGGCTTAAGTCATAGGAAAAATACAAACAACTAATTCTTGGGGTAAAACATCAGAAGAGGTTAACTATTGGTTGCTAAGTATTGTTCCAAGTGAGGGCAAAAAAGTAGTAACTAAAGGAAAGACCTTATCTGTGCTCATGAATCTTATTTTCTAGTGGAGCAAGAAAAACAAATAACCAAATAATTATTTAGAATATTAGTCAATGGTATTTATTTATTTATTTATTTATTTATTTATTTATTTTTAAATATATCTTTATTGATTTCAGAGAGAGAGAGATAGAAACATCAATGATGAGAGAGTCATTGATCAGCTGGCCAGCAACCTGGGCATGTGCCCTGACCGGGAACCGAACCCTGATAGCCTGGATCCTAGGTCGATGCTCAACCGATGAGCCACGCCCGGCCGGGCAATGGTATTTATTTTTGAGAAAAATAAAGCAAGGTGAGATGCCTCATTTGGGGTTCCTGCTGGGTGGTGGTACTTCAGAAAGTGATCAGTAACAGCTGTTTTGAACAAACCACATATACTTATATAATGGAAAATATGAAGCTAAGTAAAAAACTTAGCCATGTTAAAAAATGAAGAAGAAAGTTTAGGTAATATAAGCAAACTGACACTTCTTGAAGAGAAGAGTCTTTGCTCAGAGAAGCTGCAAAGTGGGGCAGAAGACAGAAAGCTTTTATAGAATAAATAATAAAGAAGAAAGAGGAGAAAAATAGAAAATATCTGATTGGCTTGGGCCAAACAGTCAACTTTGTTTGAGGTGAGAAGGTATAAAGAAATAAATATAGAGCCCAGAGTTGGCTTGGCACTTGAGGACTGACTTACTACTGGACAGACTACATTTCTGGTTAGGGGGAGCATTTGCAGAGATGCAAAAGTTACCTAAGTATTAATTTTGATATGGCACTAGGGCAGGCCAGAGTAACTCCATCTTGTACTTACAACATTATTTCAACAGAAGTCATGGAGATGCCTAAGATAACATGCCAGGCAAAAAGGGGAAAGCAAAAGAGAAATCTATAGGTAAAAAAAATTTTACCTATAGCTATAGGTAAAAAAAATTGGTGATTTTTTTTTTTCTCTCTTTATAGCCAAGGACAATGAACTTCATGCTAATCTGATGAAATGTGGAAACCAAGATTTTTCCAGGAACACAATAACAAGACAAAAATACTGAGTAAAATTTGTGCTGTTTTATTCTGTACACTATTTATTTTCTAACCATTGATCCACATAAAGCTACAGGGAAACACCTTATATGACAGTGAGGATTTATTTTCTGATTTAATCTTATTTTGACTTTTTTTCAGTTTAACCTTATTTAAAATTTCAACCTTATTTAACTTTGAAATATTTAGTTTCTCTTCTACCTTACTTCAAAAAGTCAATTTTAGCATCATTAAAAATCAAGACAAGAAAGCTTAGAAACAATTCTTAATTTAAAAATTTATATTTACAAATTTCAAATGCATATCTTTGCATGTCATAATAATACTTTAAAACAATCCTTTACTGCTCTAAACTATGTCAGTCCACTAAAAATTTTAGTATTTGAAAAGGTATAGTAATTGTTCTGTTTAATTCATTTACATTTTATACAAATGCATACAGATATGCATAGTCTAATTCAACTTTCTATAATTCAGTTAGATCAATTTCCTAATGCACTTTAACCAAAAACATTTTCTATACATTCTTTGATAAAATTCTCTGGCTTTAATTTAATTATATGATATCTGTAAACTAAGAATACAAACATACAAAATACTTTTTGTATGGAAAATTTAGTGTAATAATTTATTAATGTTAGAACAACAGTTTTCAATTCTAAGAACTTTCATGCAAATTACCATAATGAGAGGGAGATATACTAAATTAATGCCAAATTACCTTCAGATCCAGGTGAAGTCAAATTGATACACAAAGTCACACTATGAATTCCGCTAAGAACATATTAAATAATGCAGATGCTGGCTACCATAGCTTGAATATGCTGTAATTACAGGATAATTCCCTTTAAAGTAATCTATTATAATCTACAACTTTAAGGACATTTGCTAAAAAACATTTACTGCCAAGTCTTGTACAATTTCTTTAATATTTTTAATTTTTTATTTTATTTTAAATCCTCACCCAAGGATATTTTTTCTATTGCTTTTCAGAGAGAGTGGAAGGGAGAAAGAGAGAGACACAGAGAGTGAGAGAGAAGCATCTATGTGAGAGACATCCATTGGTTGCTTTCCACATCCCCCCCCCCCCCCCCCCCCCGCCCCACCAGGGCTGAGGGTCTAAGCTGCAACTATGGCTGTCTTTATTCTTGGTTTCCAACCTCCAGTCATTTCTTTTGAGCAGTTTTATGGGATGTAATATTTCTCCATCTTAACAATTATGTAAATGACTTTTTTTGAAACTTTGATACTTAATGGATATTGTTTGCTGAAATATAGGATTCAAAATAAATATTGGGGTTTTAAAACAAAATTTATTGTCAATTGCTCTGCTATGAACATAGGGGTGCATGTATTCTTTCTGATTAGTGTTTCAGGATTCTTAGGATATATTCCTAGAAGTGGGGTCACTGGGTGAAATGGCAGTTCCATTTCTAATTTTTTGAGGAACCTCCGTACTGTTTTCCATAGTGGTTGCACCAGTCTGCATTCCCACCAGCAGTGCACTAGGTTCCCCTTTCTCCACACCCTCCCCAGCAGGAGTCATTTGTTGATTTGTTGATGGAGCCATTCTGACAAGTGTGAAGTGATACCTCATTGTGGTTTCAATTTGCATCTCTCTGATGATTCACTATGTGGGATGTTTGTGACTTTACTGCCTATGTTTTCTTCCAGGATTTTTATGGTTTCGTGACTTAGGTTTAAATCTTTTATCCATTTTGAGTTTATTTTTGTGTATGGTGAAAGTTGGTGGTCTAGTTTCATTTTTTTTGCATGTAGCTGTCCAGTTTTCCGAGCACCAATTACTGAAGAGACTGTCTTTACTCCATTGGATACTCTTGCCTCCTTTGTCAAATATTAACTGACCATAATGGCGTGGGTCTATTTCTGGGGTCTCTGTTCTGTTCCATTGATCTATATGCCTGTTGTTGTACCAATACCAGGCCATTTTGATTACAATGGCAATAGCTAAGATCTGGAAACAGCCCAAGTGCCCATCAGTACATGAGTGGATAAAAAAGCTGACTAATGAATGTCAGAGGGATGAAGGAGGGTGGGTGGGTGGAGAGGGAGAGATTAACCAAAATAAGTGCTGACTTGATGTGAGTTGTCTTGAGAGGAAAGCATAACTAAACACTGTGGTATCTTTAAGTGGTTTAAGCAATGTTAAGTCAGATACGATAGAGTGGTTTTGATAGCTCTCTTCCTACAGTAAATTATCTTCAGACTCCTGACCATTTTCTCTCATTAGCAAAGAGAAAAGCTTCTTAACTGGAGTACATGGAAGATAAGATGTAGATAATAACATAAATAAATAAATTGTAGGGCCTTGCAAATATTAGTCATTATCATTTATAAAATTTGTAACTTGTAATTTTCAAGTCTATATAAGAGTTGACAGAATATTTGTGATACCTAGTTTTATGTGTCAATTTGGCTAGTTTATAGTGCCCAGTCACTTAATCAAACACTAATCTAGGTCTTACTATGAAGGTGTTTTGTAGCTATGCATTAACATGTATAATCAGTTGACTTTAAGTGAAAGACATTACTCACAGTAATATGGATGGACCTTCTTCAATCAGTTGAAATGCTTTAAGAGCAAAAACTGAACTTTCTGTGAGAAAGAAGAATTTCTACCTCAAGATTACAAAACTACCTTCTGCCCAAGAGTTTCCACCCTGCCATATTTCACAACCTCTACAGTTACACAACCAAATTTGACAAAATAAATCTCTCTCTATGTGTGTATATATATATATATTTTTGTGTGTGTATGTGTAGTAACATATGCATACATAATATATGTACATATGTGATATGAATAATGATATCATAATATAATATATATTAACAAATATTCACATATGCACACACATATACATATATCTTTATATATACACACACATTTAAATATATATATGTATACACACACACACACATATATATATATATATATATTTTACTTGTTCTATTTCTTTGGAGAACCCAGATAGTTACCACAATTACTTCATCTATTCTTCCAATTATTTTTGTGCTTTTTTCTTAAATATTTAAACAAATCATTGCTGACTTCTAATTTTATCACTATATAAATTCAGTATACATCTCTAAAAATATGTACATTTTTACTTAATCATAATACCATTTCATACTTATCAAAGTTAAAAATAATTTCTTGGTATCATTAATAGTCGATCCATTTCAAATTTCCCTAGCTGTCTTGAAAACGACTTTTAGAATTGGCTTGTTCAAATCTTTATCCAAACAAGCGTCATGCATTTCATTTGGTTGACTTGTAAAATTCCAATATTCTTCTTTTTTTTAAAATATATTTTTATTGATTTCAGAGAGAGGAAGGGAGAGGGAGAGAGAGAGATAGAAACATCAATGATGAGAGAGTCATTGATCGGCTGCCCCCAGCATGTCCCTGACTGGGGATTGAGCCCTCAACCCAGGCATGTGCCCTGACCGGGAATCGAACCACGATCTCCTGGATCCTAGGCCAACGCCCAGCCGGTCTAGAATTCCAATATTCTAAATATGGTGTTAACTTTCTCATGATATTACTTTATTTGATCTTCTTTCTGTATTTTCTAAAAAATCTTAGACTGGATCTTTTTTAGTATAATTGTATCTTATTTCAATATATTTTTTGCAATAATACTTCATTGACAATGATGAAAATGATTTGACAGTTTCTTAAAACATTACACATACACCTACCACATGACACAGCCACTCAACTCCTAGAATTTTCATAAAAGAAATAAAAGCATAAGTCATTACAAAGGCTTGCACACAGCTGTTTGTAACAGCTTTATTTGCAGTAGCTCGTAACAGTAATTCAACTTTCCATCAACAGATGAATGGATATTCTGTGCATACATTCAAAAGAATTCTCAAAAATAAATACATATGAGCTATGATACAACAACATAGGTAGTTCTCTAAATAATTAGGCTACATGAAAGAAGCCAGAGAAAAATAAGCACACACTATATAATATCTATTATATTGGTTGTACAGAAAGAAAATTAATCTGTAATGACAGAACCAGATTGGTTATTGCCTGGGGACAGAGGTCTAGAAGGGTGAGAAAGAAGTATAAAAAATAAGCTAATAAAACTTGTGGTAGAGATAAATATGTTCATAACCTGTATTGTGGTAATGGAATAATAGGTGCATAAATACATCACAAGTTGTAAAATGTACTCTTCAAATGGGAAAAACAGGTTATAAGTTAATTATACCTCAATAAAGTTGTTTAAAAAAGCATCTGGGCTGAAGCTAATAGTGCTTGTAAATAAATTTATAAACTTAAATGTGTCTACGTTTTAAAAACATGCTGGGAAAATCAATATCCATATATCCATATCAAGAGTTTGGAGAAGACAATAAGTAAACACTAACAAAATAAAGGGAAAATAAAATGATGATGGGAATGAAAATTAACAAAAGAGAGCATAAAGTGTAAAAAACTAACCATACTCAATAGTTGTTATTTTGCAAAGAGTAGTAACAATGATAACAACCCTGACCAGAAACAGTGTTGGGAGTGTGTGCAAAAGAAATGAATATAATATGGTATGGAAAAAGGATTTTGCAAACATTAAAAAATCTAAAAGTTTAAAATCAAATTTTCAGCAAATAATTTATAAATTTATCTTAAATAGACACATTCCTGACTCTAAAGATAATAAAAATTAGGAAACTCTATCTATATATTAAGAACACTGAATCTAATATATTTTTCTCTTAAATTTTCTTTAAAAACAACTCCAAATTTAGATTGGGGTATTTCTCTAAATTTTTAACAGAGAAATAATGCCAACTGACATAAATTCTTCCAGTGATTAATATATGTATCTACTTCTAAACCTGTGTCCTAAGACCAGCATAACCTTGATACCAAAACCTGACAAGGAAATTACAATAAAAGGAAGATTATAGACCAATAATTCTCATAATTATAAATGCAAAAATGCAAAACAAATGTTAGTAAATGGAATACAGAAACATGTAAAAAGGCCACCATATAAAGTTTATGTTATGGATACATAGATAGTTTACCATAAAAGACATTGTAAGTGCCATTAACCATATTAAGTGAGAGAAGTAGAAAAATAAGATTTTCTTCATTGATGAAAAACAATCATTTGATTATATTCAACACATTATAAAAAAATAAAAATCCTTTTCAATTTCAACATCATGAAACATTAAGATAATGCAAACTATAACCAAAATGAGGTAACACTACATACCTATTAAATTGAAGAATATATATTCTATGATGTATATTTTCAATGAAAAATATATACAACATATCAAGTGCTAACAAAGAGGCAAAACTACTGGAAATTTCATTCATTGCCAGTGAGAATGCAAAAGTATACAGTAACTCTGTTGGGAAGTTTCCTATTAAATTAAATATGCATTTACTATATGACTCAATAATCCCACTACTAGGTTTTTGCCCTGGAGAAAATGAAATCTTTTGGTCACAGAAAAATGTATACATGAATGCTAATAGTGGTTCTCCTCATAATTGACCAAAACTGAAAACAACCCACATACCCATAAATGTATAAACAAATCATACATATTCATACAATTTTATACTACTAAATAAGAATAAAGAACAAACTACTGACACACACAACAATATCACAAGTTTTTAATATGTTTTTATTAATTTTAGAGAGAGGAATGGAGAGGAATAGAGATGGAAATATTGATGGGCTGCCTCTTGCATGTCCCCTACTGGAGGTTGAGCCAGAAATCCTGGCATGTGCCCTGACTGGGAATCAAACCCGTGATCTCTCCATGCATGGGTTGATGCTCAACCACTGAGCAACACTGGCCGGGCAACAATGTGAACAAATTTTAAATGCATTGTACTGAGAGAAAGAAGTCATCCTATAAAAGGCACATCTATAAGAACCAAAAACAGATTAGTTGTTGCCAGGGTTTGGGTGGTGGAAAGTTTTGACTACAAATGAGACAGCACAATGAAGATTTTTGAAATTATGGGACTGTTCTGTATTCTTATTGTAGTGGTGGTGATGAAAATGTATACATATGCTAAATCCATGGAATCATATCTCCGAAATAGTAACTGTTATGGTATGTATATCAAAATTAATACTAATCATAAATCTCATTGCAAACTGGTATAGAAGGGATCTCTTTAAATCTAGTAAAGAGCACAATTGAAGTAGAACATAATATTTAATGGAGAATTTATAACTTCCTTGCCAATGAGACAAAAGCATCAGTTGGTACTACTTCTGTAAGACGTTGTTCTGAAGGTCCTATCAAATATAAATATTGGAGTCTTTAAAATAAGACTTTTATTATTTTCATTATAGATGACATGATGCTATACAGAAAATTCAAAAGAAATACTAAAAAGGTCTTATCTCTTAAATATAAATTTAGCTTGTATGTTCAATAAAACGTTGAAAAAAAGTAAGAGAGGAAAAAAACAAAGTAGTAATGTACAGAGAGATCTGAAATAGGCTAACATATAATTTCAATCTTGAGTAAATGAAATGAGGAGATTTAAATCTTGAGTAAACAAAATGAATTAATGGATATCCAGCAAGGATAAAGGTTGAAGTTAAAAGGAATAGTAATTTTATCCTTGAAAAAAAATGCAATAATGAAGTGTTGTATCTTCATTTATCACTACTTCCAAATCTATTTTATTAAAGCTAAAAGCCAATGTGAAATAAACAAAGCTTTAAATGAACTAGAGAAAAAACTGTCACTTAGTATAATGTCTGAAATTAGTAAGATACTGTGTGTCAATTAGAACTAAGAGCAAAACTATTCCTGTTGATATTGAACAGAACTGAAAGGTCATTCAAGTCAGACACTGCTTTTATAAAAACCCCACTCTCTAAAACCAAAAGCTTAAAAGAGAGAAAGTAAAAAAATAAAATAAAATAAAATAAAAAATACAAAAAAACGACAATAAATAATGATACAAATACCTCTAGCTACGATGATTTGACAGAACTTAGTAAGGCATATTTATACTATTACTTTTAAATTTTGCAAATGTAGCTGCCAGAGCCTGCCGACAGAGTTGAACGGTCCTGAGGAAGGGGTGAGGATGGGGAAAAGACAGACACAAAAAAGATGGGATCAGGAGGACTGCAGCTCATGACGGCTGCAGCCCCGAGTTTATTTTCCAAACTCAATTTATACCGGCACTGTTGTTTTTGCTGAATAGCACCTCGCCCTGCATTCCTTCCCCTTGCCCGATACAAAGTAATTCCTTCAAGGCCATATGAATGTGCTTTCAGAGTAAACCTCCTGCCTCCTGCAGGAGCTCAGACCTTGGTAACTATCTTTGCCTCGGCTTCTAATGGGAACTTTTTGGGGAGGATTGAGTCCTTGGCTTGGTATGTGGCTTGACTGTCCCTTAACCCTTCAGGCCGAGGCCAGCTTTCTAATAAGCCTTTCTAGAATTTATGGCTGCAAGCTAAATTAGTATCGCCTTGGTGCCTCAAGGTCTGGGTCAGGGAGCAGGAGAGCGCATCAGCTCACCCAGGCAGCTCCTCTGTGCCTGGGGCCACAGCAGCTCACCCACATCTCCCTGGGAGCAGGGGAGCACATCTGCAGCTCACCCAGGCAGCTCCTCTGTGCCTGGGGCCACAGTGGCTCCCCACATGTAGCTACATATTTTAACTTTTTTTGCATTTAAATTATAGCACTATGAAAGGTAACATGCTAATAAGATGGAGTATTATCTTGTGGTTGATGTTCTTTTTGGAAAATTTTACTTTCATTCACTATAATTTTTCAACCATCTGATATGAGCCTAACAACATTCGATAGTATAACAAACACTTTATGGATAAACACATGAAAACACACAAACACACAATATTTTTATAGTAAAATGCTATATATGGTAAAATACCTGGAAATTCATAAAATATCAAAGTTGAAGTAATATTTTATATTCTATTGGAACCCATAAATCAAAGGCTTGAGATCTTGAGTCATTTAACACAGGGATCAAAAAACAGTGGCCCATGGACCAAATCTGGCACACTGTTTATTGCATAGACCACAAGCTAAGACTAGTTTTTACGTTTTTAAATGGTTGGGGAAAATCAAAGTATAAATATACTCCATGACATGTATAAAGCATATGACATTCAGATCCCAGTGTCCATGAATAAATATTACAACACAACCATGTTCATTTGTTTCTATGTTGTCTACTGTTTCTTTCATGCTATGAGGCAGAGTTGAGTAGTTGAGACAGACTATATGGCCTGCAGTGCTGAATGTATTTGCTACCTGACCTTTTACAGCAAAATTTTACCTACTTCTGTTTTAGCCCATAATGCGCGGGGGAGAAACCACAATTGTTGTCTAGTCATGTTGTTTTTATATTTATTTAAGTATAGTTGGCATATAATGTTATATTAGTTATAATGGTTTCAGAAACTAGTTTAATTTAGAAACGAGTTTAAGTAAATATGTCACTATATTGTAAGGGGATGACAAAAATAAAGAAAAAAACTTTATGTAAACCATATCCATTATAAAATAGAATGCTGTGTATCAGGGAAGAGTTTTGAGGAGTGGTTAGGAGAAAAGTAATCATCCCACTAATTGCAGAAATCACTCTGCAGACTTATCGCAATGTTATTGACCATATTTTCCTTCAGCTTTTTCACCCATCTCTCACCCTCCCTTCTGGTAATCCCTTTGGTCTCTGTTTCCACAGGTCTATTTTTGTTTAGTTTTTTTAGATTACACATATAAGTGAGACCATAGGCATATGGTTTAAAAGGGACTGAAGCAGCAGAAGGTCTCAAATACTTTGTGTGCCCTTTTATATATTTCCGCTCCGTACCTTAAATAAGAGCGTATTAAAGACTTCATCTGAGTGGCATCACACACACCCTCCCATTAAGAGAAGCTGGCAGCATCATACAAGATAACGATTTTACTGAAAAAGTGCACCTGGGGTTAATGCATATTTTGCATGCTGAATGAAATCCTCATGGTTCTGATGATTTTTTGCAAGCTTATTTTTAAGGCTGTACTAGTTGACAAATTTAAATCATGGGTAGTGTGCCATCATAGCCCAATTTGTTTAATGCAAACATAGCTCTTGTCTTCCCAGTAGCCTTTATTTAGGGATCCATGATTCCCTATTCCATTTAGATGAATCAATGATTAAGTCAATTGAGGTCAGTGTGTTGAAACCACTGCGCACCAGAAATTTTTTTCTATCCTTTCTAGGGCCTTGAGTTCTGAGGACAAGGTAAGTGATCCATGTGCCAGTATTCTGCATCTCCGTGTTCAGTTGTGTTCAGTAGGAGAGAATGAGTCCCACTCTCAGAGAGAAATGCTGAGAGTGGGAATAAAGGGTGGGAGAACTAACAGTGTTCAAACCCCCGCAAGAAGTGCCGGAAATAGGCAGGACTGTGGATGTTTAAGTTGTGGGAAACCAGTTGATTCTCTTTCTTAATGAAATCTTGTTGCAATTTGGGTTTTAATTCTTATAAATAATATGCCTTTCCTAAAATTAACAGATTCTAAATTTGAATTTATTCATTCAGAATTTCCCCTTTCATAATTTTCTGGATTGAAAGATACACTCTTAAATATTTTTAAGCAGAAAGAGCTCCTCTTATCCACTCTTCAAAACTGTTCCCTGGCACACAGCATTCTATTTTATAATGGATATGGTTAACATAAAGTTTATTTTTTAATTTCTGTAATCCCCATTACAATATAGTAAAATGTTTACTTAAACTAGTTTCTAAACTTTTTTAAATGTCATGATCTCTGATCAGAAAATCCTTGTGAATAGATTTAGAAAGTCAGTACCATCTAAGAGGTTGCTTTTATTTTTTTCACTTATTTATAGAAGTAGAGATTATTTTGCCCCTTTTTATTATTTATTTCTATTGTTTATGGTTTTCTAATCTGAAAGAGTGTTTAAAGATCATGTTGCATTGATTAGCAATTGAGAAGATGTAACATACAAAGGGCATCATAATAAATGTTAGCAACCTGATAACTTCTAAGATTTGTGGTGAAAATTTTTTAGACTTTATAGAGCTGAAAGTAAAAACATAGTTTATTTGTGAATCAAGTCAAAGGATGTTGAAGACCACAGAAATAAAATTCAAAATTAATTTGACAGTGAGGCAGATCCTTTTTCAGCAATGATCTACTTATTATGGTAGTTTATGAGAACTCATGCTTCTCACAGACAATATAAAATAAGGCTTGGATTTGTTACTTTTCAGAATACTAATGATTTTTATTTCACTGACTTTAGTTTCCAAGAAAGGAATAACATGCTATGAATGATTAATCAAGGTGAGTTTTACTACGAATATTTGGGAATTTATCTTCTAGAAAACTATGTGAAGAAAATAGCAACCAGTTTCCCTTACATTCTCATAAATAGACATTTATGATATTTTCATAAAATACAGTAAGCATTATTTCTCATAGTTTATATCTTCAGAAAGTTTTAATTATCTAAAATATGAAATAAAAATAGAATAGTTTGAATGTATGACATAGTTTAGTGACATCCTCATAAAATTCTGTGATTTTCAAATCCCTTTTCAGACAAACTAAAATTTCAAACACAAAATAGAGTAAATAATCTTAAAAAATTCATTTAGCTAAAATACACACATTAAGAATGACCAAAGATACAAACTTTGACAGTTCATGAAGCAGACAGTCTTTGTTCCCAAGGGTCCAGCTAACTGCAAAATGGGAGCAGAAGTCAGAAAAATTTTACAGGATAAAAATTAAAAACAAAGGGGGAAAAAAAGAGAAAATATCTTATTTACTGGGGGCACATAGTTAACGTTTGGAGTGAGAAGGAAGAAGGAAATACTTATAGAACCCCGAGTCTGCTTGGCATTTGGAGATTGGCTGACTGGATAGACAGTGTTTCTGGTCAAGTGGAGCATTTACAAGGACACAAAAGTTCCCTAATTTTTACTTTGCTGATGTGGCATCTTAAGCAGAAGCAAGTAGAAAATAATTTCAACAGTCCCCACTTTGAAAATTAGTCATAGATCATCCTCATGACTATTCAAGAGGTATGATAAAAAAACAAAAACAAAAACAAAAACAACCCTGTTGATCTTAGTGTTGCTACTTTGGGTCTAAGTGCAGAATTCACAAGAGATGACCAGACTCATATTCTTGGGAACTGGTTAGTTCTTCTGTTATCTTTGGTTGATATAGTCAGAGAGAGACCATCTGTTGGCTGATCAGTGTCTGCCCACATGCATTTAAAACTTCTGAGAACATAGAATATCAGAAAGAAAATAATAAGCATTAGCAATAAAACAGTGGCCATGGTTTGGAGAGCACTCCCAAACCGGGGTCTCCATGACCCAAATCAGCTAGGATTTTCTGGAACTGTGTCTCCACTTCACCAGAAGTGTTCATCCAGCAACCCTGAGGCATTGGAAATCAGGGAGAAATGGGCCAGGAGAAGATAAACTCTAAGATTACCAGCATCATAGCAGGTATAACAGTCAGTTGAAGGTTGGATTACCCTCCTTTGCAATGGCCTGAAATATGTGAACAATGGTAGCTTCTTTTCAGGACAGGGCAAAGAAAAAAGTGTACAAAAGGCTTAAAGAGACCTTTATGGTATAAAATTAGGAGAAAGATGGTCAGAAAGGGAAAAGGGGATGGAAAGAAACACTTTTGGAAGGAAGGAGTCTGCTCCCATGCCAGTTACTTCTTTTCCCAGCCAGTTTAATTTAGAGATCTCCTGGTGTCAGGTGGAGACTTCTTTAGTTGTGAAATATGCATCCATGGTTTCATACCTTGAAATCTGGCAGCAGTGTGAGCGGTCATATTTGTTGGTAGAGTATTTTACATGAATCTCACTTTTGCAAGATCACCAGAGCAGAAAAGTAACTCTCTGGAAATGACAAGAGACTTAGAAATGTCCATGGTTAAATATCCAATGAGAGTCCATTATAATATAATGGAGAAGGAAATTTTACTGTTTCTGTGCCACGCTAGTATTCTATGGGTTGACAAAATTATAAATACATTTCATACTTTCTAAAAGTATATTCTTACTCATAGTAAATTTTACAATGGACACAAAACCTGATTACTAATAGACCAAAATATCTTTAGTTTCTCTATAAAAGGAAGCCAAAGTAAATAACCCATGTTCAGAAATTAATGTTACATTATTTTATCTTATTTAGAAATAATTGAGATATTTAATGAATGTTCATTATTAAACTTATCAAAAATATTTAGAAATTCTGATTAAGTAGACATAAGGGACCAATAATGTACAATGTAAAAGTTTACTTTTCTCTTTCTACTGGGCACTACAGAGATCCTGGAAAGCTGACTCTGGTAAAAGTTCTCTTGGTTTTCCAGCTTCTCTAGTTTTCTCAGGATGCCATCTGCAGGCTCTGAAGTAAGTGGGTTTAAAATTGAGACTGTAGCCCTGGTATTTACCAGAGTTTGACAAGTTTTTTTTTTTTTTAATTTTATTAATTTTACTTTTAGTTTCTCCTTGGCTATTTAAGAAAACTAGTAGCAATTTACTGAAGTGTCCCTCAGGGTTCCATTATCCCTGGGAGGGGTCCTCTTTTAAGGGTAGATATAAGGGAGTTAAAGTTGCTGTGGAAGGATTGGATAAAACCTTTGAGGACAATCTTTTTTCCAGTGTCCTGGTTGATTGCAAATGAGACACTGATTTCTGGACCAGTGTTTTGAAGACAGATGCCCTACTAGGATGCAAGAGTAGAGGTCCAGGTGTTGTTTTAGGCCACAAACTTGGTGGACTTTCATTTATGATCTTGTGATCTCTGAAGAGTGGAAAGCTATTCAAAGAAGATTAGTAGAGTGAGAATCCAAGTAAAGGAGGATGGGAGGGAATAGAAGGAGTCATATCAGTCTTATAGTGTTGTTTTAGTTACCTCTTGTGTCTTTAATTTTTTATCAAGCTTTTGCAATACATCTTTCAATGAATTTATTTTGGAATCTTGAAGACTTTCAAAGGCCTCTGCATGCCAATTACAATAGGTATCCCATTCTGTTTGTTTGATTTGAAAAATCTTGTTTTCAAGTGCACTTTTTAAATTAACAATCTTATCTAATTGGAAAGTTCCCTATAAAGACCACTGTAATTCTCAGTTATCTTAATTATGTTTTTCATTCTTTTAGATATCTACAGCTTCCAGGACCATAGTTTGTAGACAAAAATAAGCAGGTGTGCCTAAAGGTAGCTTGTTTAATCTTTGAAACTTGATGATTCCATTTCTTTAGTCAAGTCTTGTGTCTCTCAGAGTCAAATTAATACAGAAGTGGGATGCACTGCTGACTTGGGGATTTTGTGGTGGTTTACAGTGTAGCTCATTGCCTGGAAATTTTCTTGAGGTTAGCAGGTGACTTTGTGTTGATTTAACAGATTTACTCTAGCACAGGAGTCTTAGGCCTAAGTGGCAACAGTCTAACAGCTTTTAAGTGCTTGCTCCGTGCCCACCAATTTTGTGGCTATGGCTTCTGAGAGATTTCTGTTAGCTATAGATCTATTATTCCTTTCCCAAGAAGATTTATTATAGTGGCAGATACCCTAATGGCTTTTAGTATTTTCAGTTGTTCTTGCTTAGATGTTGATGTTCTGTTAGTCAAAACAGTCTGAATTTCTTGTCTTATTTCCTCAAGCCTCTTAGCAATTTATGCTGTGGATTAACCTTGAGGTTTTCTGAGTCCCCTAAAGACTGTCACCCATTGCAGACTCCAAATTTAATGACCCCAGAACATTTCTTGAAACTTTAACAATCCTAAATAATTTGGGGGAACCCAGAACCTTTCTGGAAACTCTCAAAAAGTCTACACACTAAAACAAAGCAGAAAAATTAGTGTATTGCAAGGGTTTCAACCTGCAAGCCAGGAAACTCATGGCTGTAAGAGCAATGAGTTCCAAGTTCTTCAGGGCTTAAGGCATTTTTATGAGGTAAATGTGAAAATTTCTTGGATTTTTTCAGCTAATTGGTTGTCTATTGGTCTACTTTACTTGAATCAGGGTAGCTGAGTTGGGAGAACAAGGAAGTCCAAAGATGGCACGAACAGACTTGGCATTTGGGGATTGGCTGGCATCCTCTGCTGATTTCTCAGAAGAACTGTAAATTCCTGCAATTCAGGTAAGATTGTTTCATTTTTCTTTAATATGCCTGGATGGGCCAACTCTATTTTTTCTCAAAATAACTGACTCTATTTTTTGTATTGGTTCTATAAAATTTAATAAACCCCAGAACCTTTTCAAGACAACAGAACCTTCCTGGGAAATATATGTACTTTAAATCAAGTCTGCTCGGATCAGAGTGCTGCATGCAAGGAAACAAGGCTCGAATCTGAGGCCTTACCTGTGGTCCTCAGTGAGGATGAGAGGAAGAGTGAACTCAAAAGGATCAGCAAGTGCATTGCCTGGGTATCTGTATTTTCCTGTAGGCCATTGGCAGTGAACTTGGGAATCTCATTCCTCATAGTCAAAAACTGTTTAAAATGTTAAAAAAAAAGGAGGCAATTTAGATGATACAAACAAACTTTAGGTAGCCTTGTCTGAATCAGACAGTCTTCAGAGAACTACAAAATCAGGTGGAAGGCAGGAAGTTTTTATAGGATAAAAAATAAAAAGCAAGGTAGAGAAAAATATAAAATATTTGTTTGGCTGGGGTCACATTGTCAACCTTGTTTGGGGTGAGAAAGAACAAAGAAATAAATGGAAAGCTCAAAGTTGGCTCAGTGTTTGGGGATTGGTTAACTGGATAGACAGTATTTCTGGTCAAGTAGAGCATTTATAGGGGCACAGAAGTTATCCAAATTATGGTTTGCTGATGTGACACTCCAGGCAAAAGTAGGTCCACCTAGAAAGTAATTTTAACACATATGCACACATGTGCTCACAGAAGCTTGCTCTTGAAGGAAAAGGAAAAGAATAGGTAAAAAATGGCTACTTATAGACACCAAGAGACATGTGTATTAAGAAACTTTGTATTTATTTTTGTGTTACATGAACCAGGTTATGTGTCTGGAAAATGTAAATATCAAAGATTTCCTTTCTATGTATAAAGGTAGAAAAATCAATTCAATATTGTTAGTTAAAATATGGCCATCTGATCTGATCACATACAACCTATATATTACAGGAATCATCAAAAGCATATAACAAATAGGTATAGAGCAAGACTCAAATGATATTTGAATTAGCATATATAAGCATTTGTGTAAGGGAAACAGGAAAATCAGAGTGGCAAGAATTGATACCTGATGTTTTCTCCTGGTGGCAAAAGATATTACAGAAAGTTAAAATAGTTGTTTTGTTGTTTGTTTGTTTGTTTGTTTTGTCTCAGTTCTGGCTGATGCTTCAAAGGTCAAGGACAATTTAATAGATGCAAAATACCCAAGATCCTAAACTAAAGAGGTGATCTGCCTCTTAAAGGCATATTAAGTTGTGAAATTGGTTCTGCTACCTCTGGTCTGCATAAGAGCCCCAAAGAAAAAAATCTAAAGCATGGTTTTAAAAAGTCTTTGGAAAAATAAAATTACTGTCTGCTCATCTTTAACTAAGTCCCACTTATTTAATATGGCTACAAATATAATGCTTAAGGTGTCACATGAGACAATTAAGTGAGACCCTAGGGACCTTCTAGGCACAAAACTGAAGGAAGATAGAAGACAATTAGAAGAAAACTACATGTATGTTGACAATATATTATGCTAATTCCCAAATTTGGAATAGAGATTGTCTTCAATATAAACTTAAGTTCTATCCCCCTTGTGACAGGAGGCAAGCTAAATACTATCTTATATTTGCTCACTCTTAATATTGCCATGTCCTGCTCTCTTGTTCTATGCTACTTGACACCACTTACCACATAATATCCTCCATACCATATATTAGTATTCTAACTCACTCATTAACTGTCTTCCTCCTTCCTTTGATTTCTGCTTAGGCTCCCTCATCTTACTTTATAAACTTGAGTATGAGTTAGTTCCTCCTTTCCTTTCTTTAAATGGTCTTAGTAATCTAGTAACCTCTCTTCTTTAATTCTATATCCAATGGGCTATCATGGTGGGAAAGGTTAAGGATACACAGATATAGACAGATGATGATGATAGATAGATAGATGATTGATAAATAGATAGATGATAGATAGATGATAGATAGATGATTATAGATAGATTAGATAGATATAGATAGATGATAGATAGATAGATAGATGATAGATATAGATGATAGATATAGATAGATAGATAGATAGATAGATAGATATAGATAGATAGATAGATAGATAGATAGATAGATAGATAGATAGATGATAGATAGATAGATAGATATAGATAGATGATTAGATAGATAGATAGATAGATAGATAGATAGATAGATAGATAGATGATAGATAGATAGATAGATGATAGATAGATAGATAGATAGATATAGATAGATGATAGATAGATATAGATAGATGATAGATAGATGATAGATAGATGATAGATAGATAGATAGATAGATAGATATAGATAGATGATAGATAGATAGATATAGATAGATAGATAGATAGATAGATAGATAGATAGATGATAGATGATAGATAGATAGATGATAGATAGATGATAGATAGATAGATAGATAGATAGATAGATAGATAGATAGATAGATGATAGATATAGATAGATAGATGATAGATAGATAGATAGATAATAGATAGATGATAGATAGATGATAGATAGATGATAGATAGATGATAGATAGATAGATGATAGATAGATAGATGATAGATAGATAGATGATAGATAGATAGATGATAGATAGATAGATAGATGATGATAGATAGATGATAGATAGATAGATAGATAGATAGATAGATAGATAGATAGATAGATGATAGATAGATAGACCAACCAAACTCTGAATCTTTTTGACATCTTTATTTTAAATAATTTTTTTCTGGAGACTAACCTGAATATGATTGAAACAGAGGGATGAATTCTCCTGCTAAATTAAAATATGTTCTCATTTATTTATATAAAAATGTATTACTGATCACCTTCTCCATGCCAACTATTGCACTAGGCATAGGGGCTACACATATAATGAATTAAATGGTAAAACTCCCACATTAAGGTGATAAGGGAGGGAAAGTAGACCCAAATAAATTTTGTAAAACTATTAAGCACACACTGTACAATTGTGATAATGGCAATAAATGAAACATATGGTATTAAAAGAGAAGGTACCCAGAAGTCCTGAGGGAGTCCCTCTGAAGAAGGGCTTTTTCAGTTGAAACTTAAGTACATATAGATGTTAGGGAAAAAGAAAAAAGATTATTACAGTGAATTTATTGTCTGTATAAAGCACTTAAGGGAAAAATAGGAGCTTAAACAAATTATGAGGAAATTATTATAGATGAAGCAAGCATAGAAGGGGTGGAGCTAAGTGACACAAGATGATGACAGATAAAAAGTTAAGAAAGGGTCACATCATTAAGGCTTTTGTGGGTTAAGATAGATACTGAAATGTATGCTAAGTGCAGTGGATGACAACCATGGAGGGTTTTAAACTGGCAAGTGAAGTGATCAATCAGTGTCACATTTACTTATTTTACCTCAATAATATCTTTTAAAAGATTCTATATTCTCATTCCCATGGCCACTACTCCCAAAGTTCCAATAAACCCACTAATCCAGGTCCTTATGATTCCTCACTTGGACTATTAAACAAGACTTTTGAGAGACCCCATACATGCAGATTCTTGTTCGGCTTTGGTCATCTTTTTCCTTTTTGATGACTCCCCCTTAGTCGAAGTTACCCTGTTCCTTAGCTTGACAGTCAAAGCTTTCTATATTTGTCTCCTCTCATATTTTACATTACGACTTACTTAGCAATCATCTTGAATACCTCCACGTGTCCTACACATCCTTGCAACTACTATCCCTTCTAGTGATTTCCTCAAGCTCTGCTCTGTGCCCCCACTCTCTTCTTCTTCTCCATGTGTTGAAATTCTCTAGATGCATGAAAATATAATCCTAATGCTTCTTCTATGGCCCACAAAATATTTGACCAATTCAAGCCAGGTGATGTGTCCTTCCCTCTTTGTTGTATTGTAACTTTATAAATAAATTAATTAGACAAATGTGTATACAGAGTTGTACTCTGAAAGTCACTCTGCTAAGCACTTTTTTTTAAAAACAAGATAAATGCAACAAGTTTTCTGATAGTGACAGTGAAACATACCTTTTCTCTCAAGTGGAAGATGTGTCATGCAGTGATATAGTTTGATAATTTCTAAATTAAACAGATATACTATCAATGTGAGCTCAAAGGGCAAACACTAAACATTTTCTAGAGGGGTCAGAGATGGCGTTACAAAGGAGGCATGCGTAACTAAGCCTTGAAGACAAGAGTTTCAGACCAAATGTGGTCAAGAGCATTTCAGGGAGGAGGGATGTCTGCTCATGTCTTACCACTTCTGAAGTATATACACCCTGACTTTGAGAGCTTGGTCTACTTCTTCCTGTGTCCATTAGCTGCAGTGTCCTGCCTTGCACAGAGTAAACAATAATCACTTTCTAATCCAGTTCCTTCAACTCTAGGTACTGAAGACTGGAAGCTCATGGAGCCTTCCCTGCCATGCCCTATCATATATCCCTCATGGTTCAAAACCAAGTTCATCACTGTCCTCACACAACACCTTATTGAATACCCTCTCCAAACAGACAAGTAATTGGGGGAAACAATCTCCACCTCTGATATTTTCTTCCATGACCAAGGTCACTTATTAGCGTTGTAGTCCTGGCTCCTGTCTGTCACCTCTTTTACTCCCAGGATAGGAGCAGCACATTTGTTGAAGTTGAGTTTAAGGAGTAAGACAAGGATGGCTCTGCTCTTTCATTTCTTCTTTTCGTTGAGAGCTTAGCTAACTTCAGGAAACATTCATTCTTCTGGTCCTACATATCCAGGGAAGACTTGGGATGATTTTACAAAGTCCTAGAAGGCTTCCTCTGAGTGGGTAGGACAGTCTGTCTTTTTTTGAATTCTATAGTAGGGAGCCTGTTTTCTCTTTCACATTTCTTAACTTCCTGCTTAATTTGTTTACTTTCTTCCTTTTCCCCCCATTAACATAAGCAATATTCTCCAAAAGGAAAGAAAAAAAGTTTGTTTTTTTAATGTGCCCTCAGTCCTCATTAATGCTCACAGTGTTTGTCTTAGTTGAAATAAGACAAAACTTTAGTATACTAAACTTTAGTCAGATAACAACTTATTGCCCCAGAAAGTAAATATTTATTTTAAGTGAATGTTCTGTGCTTGTTTATGTGTGTGTGTGTGTATATATATATATATATATATATATATAGTGATTCTTCTCCATTAATTCTAACCTTTGTGTTTTCATATAAAATATATTTTTTTTATTTTAAATTGTTAAAAAACAATATTAAATGCCACTCAAATATGCATACAGTAGCATTAACATTAAATGTGCTGCCTCTTCTTCAGACTAAGATAGTGTGAGGATTTTTCATATTTTTCAAGGAAAGCATCTGATGAATATGTGTTGCTTTTTATTTTTTTATGAGTTGAAATGGACATTTACATTGCATTCCTAGTAAAAACAAGATTCCAGTAAGTTATTCCAACTTGTGTAATTATGGGACAGAAATTACCACAATCTTCAACAAAATCAGTCTGCTTAAACCTCAAGTCATTCTTTTAAGTTAAATTAAAAAGCATTTTTTATACATTCTAAAAATTCAAACTGTGAAAAATTTAAAGCCTAATAATGGTCTGAGCCTTATGAATAGTTTCACTACTTTGCTGTACAAAAGTTAATAGTTTTAGTTTTATCATTTTTTTTTTATCTGTCTATAAATTTTCTGTGCATGTACAGTTACATGTATAACACATATGTACCTGGTATTATTTATTTGAAAATATCCCGTGTTAATCATAAATATATATTTTTACCAGGGTCTATTTTTTATGGGTTTCATTGATACTGCTTCTCTACTAGTAGAATAAAGCTATATATATTCACCTTAGAAAGTTATATATTTTCAAATATTTTGCATATTTTCTTAATTAATAAATATAACTATAATTTTTTTCTGAAAACTGAAAACATTTGTCTAGAAAATTCTCCTATACTTTCAAGTTTAGCTTACAAAAGTATTTATTGTAGAACTTCAAATTATAAAACAAAATAAAATTTTTTAAAGAAAAATGGAAAGAGGGAATATACTTAGTCATCAATTTTACTTAAATTTAATACATTCTTATATTTAAAACCAGGATCAGTGGTATCTCTATGATTGAAACACAAAGAAGAATAAATAGTGATTCTATATCATTCAGACATGTGAATACTTTATAACAACTTTTCTGCTGATTAGAAAGACATAAGGCTTAATTCTGATCACTCAAAAAATGAAAGAAAGGATTGGCAAAAGGAACACATTGGGGAAAGTAGCATATGTTCTGGCTATATCATGAACATCAGCTAAGCCAGTAAATGAGGACAATTTATATTTTTCAAAGATTCAAGGTCTTTTTTGCTTTATCCAGATTTAGAACTTAAAAAAATCCTATTAGTTACAGTCATTTCAAATTATACTTATTTTCTCTAAGATTTTGGCTTTTAGAAAAGGTTTATTTGCAGTTTTATTAGTATGCTTATACTTGTTTTCAAAATCTTAAACACAATTTTTTTTTTTTTTAATGAAATTCCTTTTGGAAATCAAGTGTCAGTATCACCTCCTTATTATTTTATTTAACTTGTTAGTTTTCACTTTTTTGGAATCTTTTTGTAGCTTATTAGAAAAAGAAGACACAGAACACATTCAATCTCAGTTAGCAAATCATTGAAAAGAATGTTTCAGAAGTAATAAACATGTCTAAGTTAAAGTAATATTAATTGTGTCTATCACTTATTTATTTATTTATTTATTTTATTTTTGTTTAAAATATTACAGATGTCCCTTTTTCTCCCCAGTGACCTGCTCTATATGCATATATCACTTATTTTGACAAGGCATGGTACTTTGACATGGAAAGAGTAAGATTAAACACATATAAGTTTTTCTCTACAAATTTACTTTGTCAAAAAAAAAATATATATATATACAGTCTTCAAGAGACTTACATATTGATTTTGTGGTTTTGTATCTTCCACAGTTTTACAGAAAGAAAGAAAAAAATAAATAAAATTTGCAAGTCATTCTAAAATTTACAAGGCAATGTTTTTTTAAGTATTTTTATTGTAAAACTATATGATATGATAAATAATAAATTAATTCTAATACTACACAATAAAAATCAAGTACTCAATTTGCTTCCAGTAAACAACACTAACTTTAATTTGAGAGAAATGATAATATGTTTGAGATCACTTTGCAAAGGCCCTTTAAGCAACACCTTGCAAATGATCATGTTGTACTTGAGTTACTTCTACAATGCCACATTTTCTTTGCAGGCCAGATAAGGTAATATTGCATGTTCCCACTAGTAGACTTTTTTTTTCTTCCATTTTTTGTTTCTATCAAAGAAATTTTGTTGAATATTAAGGATAAAATTATGTATATATTTAAAAATAGTGTTTTAAAAACTCATAGTTTTATTTGGAACTTTTAAAATAAATCTCAAAACCAAAGAAGTAATATCAAATGTCCAGAAGAAAATTAATGAAGTATTGGTTCCAAAGACATAATAATAAAAGGTTTCAGAGACTATATAATACTGAAAAGTTATCTTTGACCAAATTTTAAAAAAAAGAGAAAATTGTTTTCTCTCATCCACCTATTATCTCAGGCACCAACATTTGTTTTTTAATTCAGTTTTTATATTTAAGAACATGAAATGAAAAAGAACTTGACGATTTTATAATTGGAAGTGGGATAAATGAAGACAACAAAATTCATCTGTTTGTATGTAATTATAAAATACTAAAGAAATAGTAATTTCTCTCAGTCAGGTAATCAACTCATTCCTTCCTCCCACCAAGGTTACAAATAAAAATATTATTATTAATGTTATTATTATTGTTGTTGTCATTATTATCCGTATTTTATGGGTGAGAAGCCAAATAGACATTTAGATTGTTTGTTGAGGGTCACTAGGTAAGTCCCAGGACTGAGACATGAATCCAGGGTGTTGACAAATACATTATGTTGTTTCTGAAGTTTCCCTGAAAAGTCGAGGAGTTTAACAATTATCAAGTTTTAACTGGAATATTTTTTTAAATATACTATTTTAATTAAAGACTGAAAATAAGAATATTTTCTGTTTAATAATTGAATGTTATAAATCATCAGAAACAGACCATAAAGTGTTTTAAAGTCATTTATCATTTCTGAAACATTTTTTTTTTATTCCTTTGACTTAGAAATACTTATTTTCAAACTGATATATTAATGTAAAATGCTTCATGTGTTTTTTATACAATAGATTGTATTTTTATGTGGGATATACATAAATGAGAATAAGAGATTATAAAGAAAGGATTAAGAAGGAATCTCATGAGATATGAGCAAGTGTCTTGACTATTTCTATAGTTCTAATATATTAAACATTATTAAAATATATTGGCTATTTAATCTTTGCTAAAGATGTCTGAGGTCATGTAAATTATACTTTCATTCTCTGTAAATATATCAGAAATCTATGTGTTTATTTAAGATATTTATTAGGACTATCCTCCATCCAGTTTGCCCAAGACTTTCTTGGTTTTAGCACTAAAAGTCCCATGACTCAGGAAATCTTTATCAGGCAAATCAAGATATTTGGTTACCCTTTATATTAGATAACATTAGAAAACAGAATTCAGGGGGGAAAAGCCTAAAACTCAACAGTAGTTTTCCCATAGAAATCAAATCAGTTACTTTGATGTCAGCTTTGTCTTCAATGTGTGGAAAGATCTTAATACACAATGATTATAACCATTGGTTTAATTCAACAATTGTGCATTAAGAGAACGCTACATATTGAACTCTATGTCAAGTTTTTAGGTATAAAATAAATATACATATTGCATATCTACCCAAGAAAAAAATTGAAAAATAATAATTATTCAACCAGATTGTTATGACACAAAACACAAGCTTAATATGCACTATTATAGAAGTTCAGAAAAAGAAGTAATGATATTCAGTCATGTTGCACTGCACACACAGTGAATTTCTAGGTAACCAATATAATAAAATAGAATATAGTCACTGGAAATGTGATCAGATGGAGGAAATTATAATTACTAAAGGGCAGCAAAAATGTGATGAACCACTTTGGCAATGGGATGGGGAAAGTCAAAAAGGATAATTGTGCAGGAACTCTATTATGTGGTTCAACTGAATAATTCCAATTTATCTTCACAACGACATTCTGGGTCAATTTTATTTTCTTATAAGAACTAGTAGAGGCATAGAATCAAATCATCTAATCTTTTAATTGACATCCTAATTGGCTCTACATAAAAATAGAATTTGAGAACAATAATTATTTAATCTTTTAATATTTTATTAAGTTTAAAAGGAAACTATTTATGTGGATTTAAACTATTTAAAAGAATTTATGTCAACAAACTGAAAAATAACTAATTTCAATACTTACAAATTTAATTATGTCTTCCTATATATAAGCTAATTTTTAGAGAGATAAAGCACTTAAAAATAATTTATGCCATAAAATATTTTTTCATAGAGCCCCAGGCATGTATATATTATGTAAATTTGTTGCAGTATACAGGCCAAAATATGTGTGCCTAGAAAACATAAGATGGATAAAGATAACCCAAAGCTCAACCCATGTTCTCTATGACTAAACATAGGTACACACTGCACCCAAAAGGAGACAAATGGCTTCATCTTATGCAGGAACTCAGTTTAAGTTTACAGGAAGATTTCAGCATGCAATAATTTTTTTTTTTTTAAATCCTCACTTGAGGTTATCTTTTCCATTGATTTTCAGAGAGAATGGAAGGGAGGGAGAAAGAGACAGAAACATTAAAGTGAAAGAGACACATCAACTGGTTGTCTCCCACACTGGCCCCAACCTGGGCCAAGCCTGCAACCAAGGTATGTGCCCTTGGTTGGATTCGAATCTGGGGCCCTTCAGTCCACAGCTTATGCTCTAACCACTCAGCCAAAGTGGCAGTGCAATTTACAATAACTAAGATCTGGAAACAACCCAAGTGCACATAAGTAGATGAGTGGATAAAACAACAGTTGTACATTTATACCATGGGATACTATGCAGCTGTTAAAAAAAGTATCTCTTACCCTTTGAGACAGCATGAAGGGACCTGGAGAGTATTATGCTAAGTGAGATAAGCTTGTCAGAGAAAGACAAGTATCACATGATCTCACTCATATGTGGAATATAATGAACAAAATAAACTGATGAACATAAAAGATCCAGAGATATAGAAGCATGGAACACACTGAGAAATCTCAGAGGGAAGGTGGTGTGGGTAGGTGGGTGGGGAGAGATTAACCTAAAAGTTTATATGCATATATGCATAATCCACTGACACAGGCAATAGTGTGGTGAAGGCCTGGGGGGAGGGTTGGGTGGGAGGTAGAAGAGGTGAATGGGGGGAAAAAGAGGGACATCTGTAATACTTTCAACAATAAAGATAAATAAAAAAAAAGGAATCAGTGTCTTCATAACAAAGTAAGATTAGAAATAATGTATAGGAATAAGCTAAACCAATAAAAGTTATTTCATACAGACACTTCTTCATGCAAAATCTAGTCATGATTGTGGCACTCAATCCTGGAGATACATAAGAAGTGTTAAAAGAATCTCAGCGGGAATAGGGGAGTAGGTGGGGAGAAATTAACCAAAGAATTTATATGCATATATGCATAACCTATGGACACAGATAATAGTGTAGAGAGATCTGGGGGGAGGAGATCTACTGGGGGGAGGGCACATATACTTTCGACAATAAAGATAATTTTTTTTTAAAAAACAAGTACTTATAATAAAGTATTTTAATTGCATTAGAAAAGATTCCACTGAATTCCAGAATTTTTTCTATCATATTTTTAAAGAAATCAGCCAGTGACTACTAAATAGTACTGTTTCATACTGGTATTTAATATGTGGGAAATGTTCTGGATGCACTAAATTTGTGAGATCATCAAGTCTTTCTTGATGAAATCTTCAAATCACAAGGAACTTTGCATGACTGACAATGGATTTGCAGATCAGCAGAAGTCTCTAATATATTACATCTGTTTAGGCAATGATCATGTCTCAAATGGAATCTTTCTTCTGGCTGACATCACAACTCAACACTGGAATATTTTTAGTGGTATAGAACAGCATCCTTATCTTAAACAGAACAAAATCTAGTCAAATAATCTTGTGGTTCTGATTTTTTAAGTAGCTTTTCAGTTCTTACAATAAACATATTTTTACATTGTTATAAACTTAAATAATTTTATTTCATCTTTAGTTGAATAATATGATTTGTCTTAAATATAGTTTGAAACATTGACTAAGGATTAATTTGGATTTCGAGGTTAAAAAACAACACCCTGAATAACTGTGGTTAGAGGAAAATAATGCTCTGTTTCTCCCTAATAGTCGGCTAGTCTACAGGTAGAAGGCCTAGGGCTGTAAAGTTATTCAACCTGTGCTCTTGATGCTTTTCTGCTTACAAAGAGATTAAGGAAAAGAGAACTAGGGTAATTATAAGGTTTACCTTGGTCAGATGGATGGCATGAAAACTATTAAGTAGAAGAATAAAGAAATAATGGTTGAAATTTGGATATGATATGGAGAAGTTATAAATGTAAAAAAATTAGTTTTTATCTGGGTTTTTGAAGACGGTTTTTGTCTGAAATTCCATATTTGAGAGTTATCTATTTATCAGTAGTAGTTTTGTTTGCTTTGTTTTGCTTTTCAGATAATTGTTTCAATTTTGACTTTCATTATGTATCTGAGTAGTCACTACAAATTTATGATAAAAAATAAGTGGCAGAGAAGTCTTAATAGTAAGACACCCATGAGAGTGACCTAGATGTCCTGGATTACTTATCATATCATTTGTGCAGAGTAGTGCATATAAAAATCCTATTATAAAGAGTGAGATACGTAAGGGAAAGATATGTTCAATATTGGTAATTAGAATATTAGTAAATTAGAAATGTTCCCAGAACTTTTCAGTAGGGAAAGGAAGCATAGGTCCAAAGTCAGGGAAAACATTGCTATTGGGATTTAAGTAAAAGATGCAATATTTAATGAGAACAGTAACCTTGTTAATGTTCTCTGCACCAATATACTGATACATGATGACCTTCTGAAGTATTCAAATGCAAATAAAAGAAAGGTCAGGCAAGGGAAAGGAAATGAGGAAGAGTAGGTTTTGTGGACCCGCAGCCTCTGCTCTTTCTCTAGTCCATGTTTCTTTCTGTGAATGCCAGCTGGTAGCCACCAGAGACACCTGCCCAATTCTCTACCTGCCTGTGCAGCATTCAGACCTACAAAGATGACCTTTCACGTGGTGCTAAGACATCAATATTCCACTCTTTGATCAGCTTGCTATCAGCACTGGACTTATAAGGAAGAAGGAGCTTCACCATTTTCCTTCCACATAGGAGAAAGAATGGGATTGCTTTTTTTTCTTGTTAATGAGGAGTGAAAAGATAACATTTTTATTAACTACACAAATGTTCAAACATTTGAAGTAGAACAAACTTGAAAAGTAGTAATGGGATGAGTTCGCTGATTTCCCAAATGAAAGGGGATTTAGAACATGGTTTGGAAAGAAACTAGATTACAGTGCTTTGGGGAACAGAACTTTGTTATTAAAAATTATTCAGCAATTGGGGAGTTTTGAAAGAAGTTAGGTACCAAAGAAAGGAAAAACTAGTTCATTCACTTAAATAGTAAAATTGAGGACCATTATTTAATATTGAGAATAACAAATTAAGATGACAAGCGGGGGGAAATAAAAATTAGAAGGGTAGAGATTGTAAATTTAGGCAAGGGAAAGGACAAATCTATATTTTCTGTGAACACATGAATTTGATATACTAAGACCGGACAGAGGAAGTGGCTGGACAGGAATTATTACACTGCAGAGCTCTCTGAGACCTTAATTTCTTCTTTGACCCCAAAATATGCCTTCTGTGTTTTTCAGAATACATGCAGTTAGATAATATGGAAGGCCAACAGCTACATGTTTACTCATCTGTTGCTCCATTCTAATTTTTTTCAAATGTATTCTATTTTTGATCACCAAATATTTCTTCATATGTATGTCCTCATTAGCTAAATTTTATGCCTTTTCCTGGACTAATTCTGCTTTGTAGAGCTATTAGTATCATTGATATAATTGATCACACTATCCCTACCCTTTTTAGGCAACATCTTTAAAAAATGCCTTATTTAAAACAGCATTATTTCCACCCTACTCCTTTTTCTGACATCATTATTCATTGATTTTACTAACATCACCACCGGCATCACTATAAGCCACTTGAATTTTTAAAAAAATATATATTTTTTATTGATTTCAGAGAGAGAGATACAAACATCAATGTTGAGAGAGAATCATTGATCGGCTGCCCCCTGCACACTGCATGACAGGGATCAAGCCTGAAACCTGGACATGTGCTCCCCCCCTCCCCTGGAATAGAACTACGATCTCTCATAGGTCGATGCCCAACCACCAAGCCACACCAGTTGTGTGACCACTTCACCAATTTTTGGAGATCCTTCTCTCTGTTCTGAATTGCATACATTTTATACTTTGTACCAACTTGGAGAGGAAATAATAAGAGTTTTTAATACAACTTTATAGGAGAGATCCAAGACCCAGTGTTGTCTAAGGAACTGTCCAAGGTCTCACAACCAACAGTTTTGATCCATTCTAATTTATAAGCTTTTGGTATTAAACTCATATCCCCAAATGACCATAATTCTGGTACTTGCCTCATTCTCTTTTCTCTCTCTCTCTTTTTTTTAATGTTAAACAAAGGCTCTTCTGAAATACCTAGAACATCGAAAAAATAGACTAGATTTTTTATAAATCCAATGAATAAAATATTCTTCCACCTCATATTCCTTGTTTTACTTTTGGAGGAATATGACTAGTTTTCTACTTTCTTCCATGCTTCTAGTAAAGAAAAAGAAAAAAGAAAAATATCTATTAGTTTCCCAGGGCTGCAGTAACAAAGTACCACAAACTGGGAGGCATAAAACAACATAAATTTGTTATTTCACAGTTATGGAGGCTAGAAGCCCAGAATCAAGTTGTTAGCAGAGCCATGCTTCGTCCTAAGCCTCTAGGTGAGGACCGTTCTTTGCCTCTTCCAGCTTCTGATAGCGTTAGACATCCTTTGGCTTGTGGTAGCATTGCCCCAATATCCCCCCCAAATCTTCACAAGGCCATCTTCCTTTCTGTATTTTTACATGGCCTTCTCCTTCCTGTGTTTTGTCTTCTCTTCTTATAAGGACGCCAATCATATTATACTAGGGCCCGTTCTAATTCAGGATGAACTGATCTTAACTTGATTAGATCTACAAAGACCTTATTTACAAATAATGAGAAATTCACAGGTACTGGGAGTTAGGACTTCAACATATCTTTTGGGAAGGCACAATTTAACTCATAACAACTTACCATTACAAAAAAAGCCAAGATTCACAATTGTTTAATACATATTCTTACCTCCTGTTTCTGAAACATCCATAAGTGTCTTTCCCTGCTCTTTTGAAGTGAGATACAGCTAGACAATTGAGCACTCATCAATGAAATGATAGTCAAAGGATGGCATACCAATTCCAAAGCTGGCTGTGGAGATTCTAGAAGCCACAGTTTGAATCTGGGGTTTCTGCACAATGGAATCTGCTTAAGTCACTGAATCTCATAGAGGAAATAGCTTCCACGAATCTCAATACTGGAATTTGTACACATAAGAAAGAAACTTTGCCCAGCCGGGCATGGCTCAGCCATTGAGCATTGACCTAGGGTCCAGGAGAATGCGGTTCAATTCTTGGTCAGGGCACATGCCGGAGTTGTGGCTTTGACCAATGACTCTCTCATCATTGATATTTCTCTCTCTCTCTCTCCCTCTCCCTTCCTCTCTCTGAAATCAATAGATATATTTTTTTAAAAAGAAATAATCTTTTATTGTTAAGCCAGTGAGATGTAGACTCCCTTGACTAACATGCACATATATATTAAGAGATAATTTCACTCTCAAGTGTTCTTTATTAAATTCTTTAACACAATATCCACAATAAAGGACAAAGTTAGAATTCTCTAAACCCACAATTTAAGTTTGTATTATATTCTTATAGCTAACTTTCTCTCAAGATTTAGTATATCCTTCGATCCCTGTGAGCAATATTACTAACATGAAAAAACAAAACAACCTTGTGATTAATAATTATCTCCTCAAGTACTTTTAGTGCTTTGTAAAAGTGACTTAATTTGCATAAGCATTAATTTAAATGGTATTTAAATATCTGGAACAAAAGTATTACCAGACATTATTTCTGGCAATGGTTCATTATCATTCTCCATCTTCTGAGGAACTATTATATTTGTACATATCATAGAAGTATGTTTAGACTCATGTAGTTGTATTCACATGTTCATTCATTCATGCATTCACACAATGACAACATATTTTGATATCTATTATGTTTAGCTCTCTGCTTGGTGTTAGATGTAGCATACAGAAACAAATTGGCAGGTTCAAGCTTGCACTGAGTTTACAGAACATGCAAGAGACAGGAAATAAAATTATGATACCAGTGTAAAATTACACACTGCCAAGTGTTATGATTGAGACACAGAGATAGATGCAAGAGCTTAGAGCAAGGGAATGTGATCTAGCCTGGGTTGACCAGAGACTGTGTCCATGACAAAGTGGTATCTTTTACTAAACTTGTAATGCTGAGTAATAATTAACTGAACCAAGAGGTGAGTGGTGAAAAGTGTTTGATACAGAAGAAAGAGGAACTCCAAAGGCTTAAAAAATAAATCAACATTAATTCAAAAAGCTTAGAGGGCTTATGAGAAAATGTGTGAAATGAGGCTGAAAAAAAGTTAGGAAAACTGAAGAAAAAAATCAGCAGAAAGCTGCAGGCCATGTTAAGGATTTTGGTCTACATACTAAGACAAATAAATAATATGGTCATATTGGCAATTTGAAAATATAGTTCTTCCTAAAATTTGGAGAGAAAAAATTGGTTCAGGAAAATAATTTAGGAGATAATTGCAGTATTGCAAGGAAAATATAGCTATAGCTTGGACAGGGGTGTTGAAAAAAGAAAGAAGTCAATGAACTGGATGAACAGTTAAGATGTACAACATGTATACACTGTAATACAGGCATGCAAAAACATCTGTTTTTATACTATATATCACCTCTTCTTAGAACATCATTCCTGCTCATAGCATAGCTGTGCCTATCCTTACTCTTATAAATGTCTTGGGAGGTGCAAGGAATGATATGGATTAAGAATAAGACAAAATTTGCCAATAAATAGTCACTCAGGACACCTCAGTGCCTCTTTCAAATTCTCTTTGGGCTCCTCAATCAGTTCAATGTTCAACTCCTGCTAAATGTTACTTCCCTTCTGTCAATGTGTATTCTCTTCTTCCATCCACAGTTGAAATGAGAGGTCTATATATGCCCACTCTGATGAGAAAAGGGCTACTCGTGTGCTCTTCTGTCTTCTCTATGCTGTCAACAAGTTGCCCTTCACTCTGCCTGGTCACTGGGGTTCCTCTGAGGTGAAGTCTGTTCTATTATTTGGGAAACAGAACACTTGTTGTCAGTAATTTTGGATTACTCCAAATCTATCTGGATCTCTCTCCTCCCTATGCCCCTGAGGTTTTAATTGCAAATAAGAAGCCAGATGCTTGTTTCTCTGCCTCACATAATCACCCCTCTTCTAACTCACTCTCATGCTCAATATCTCAAGAGTCTTTCTGATTTCTTGAAAGAAGTAACTTTCCCTACAAAGTATTATGCATTTCCATAATATACATCCTCCCTGCAAAAGGCTTTATCAGAATAAAGTTTATACTTCATTTCTTCACTTAGACTGCCCAAGTCTTGTTCTTACTAATGTAAATATAAATTTTCAAAATTAGAGGTATTTGACTATTTCTATAATACATGGGTTTAAAGATTAACATTTTGCAAGCATACGAACTAAATTCTAATGTGAAAGTCAAAGTTGAGCAAAGAGCTATTTGTTCTTGACTGTACCTACCTTACACAGTATGTGAAAAGTCTGTCAATTAAACAGATTCCATTCCATTATCTTATATTAAATACAGTCAGAAAAACAAATACTCATCTTGGGTATATATACATAGAGGAAATAATATTAGGAAGAGAAACTGGAGTATGTCCCACAGAAAAACACCAGCAAGTTTCCTGGATCAGTGACAGTGCACTGCCCACACAAGCACATATACACACTCAGAGTCACACACTTTGAGAAAATCATAAGCACACACTTTATGTTTATAATCTAACAATTTATAATCAGATATAACATTTAAAAATTGTATTAGTAATATACAAATCCATCAGGTAAACCTTTATGTTGGAAAACACTAGTACATTATAAATAAATAACTGTAATAAATGGCCATTGTACTGATTTAAGGGGAAAAATAGAAACCGGTCTAAGAACTGTTTGGGGGGGTCAAATCTATCATTTTTAAAGAAATATACACAAATGCCCCATGTATCTGAAAAAAATAATACATGGACATAAGGGCTTTAGGACATTGGGAAAGAGAATCTCTATACTAAAGAAACAATACTCGCAAGAGTGAACTTTTACATCATGGAAAACAATATGCCAATTAGCATCTCTTATCATATATAAAAGTTAGCCTTCTGAGTTATGAATTTCTATCTGATTCGATAGTTCTGAAACCTTAAAATTTACTAGAGATTTTTGTGTTTTTAAAATATTCAAGTCAATACAGTTTCAGTGGGCTCGTAAATCTTAATGTTACTTTTAAAGTAAGTAAGGTGTTTCTCCTTACCACCACCACCTACTCTCTCCTCCATAGAATAAACACAGCTTAGTCTATTTGTGCCTTCAATAGAGTCAAGTGAAGGGAGCAGATGAACTGCATTGTAAAAGACAGTTATGGAGCACTAATGTTCAGAGATCACAGTGGGTATAACCAACATGTAGCTCTCCAACTGCTAAAAAGAATCTCGGCAAAGTGGACTCCAGCTGTGTTATTCCAGATGCCCATTTTCACTTAATGATCGTTAGACCAGGCAACAAAGCAGTTAGTGGATTTATGTAATGAAAGTAAAAGCTGTCAGGTAAATCAACTTTTAAATGTGTAAGTTTGTAAAGTAGTATCAACAAAATATGATAAAAGGCCATTTCTCAATTAGTGTAGATCTTATGTAAATATCTTTCAATACCAACTCATCCCTGGAATAATTTATATGTACTTTAATAAAATATAGCCACAAAAATCAAAGTGCCTTAAAGCAGGAAGAGATATTAGTGACAACTAACTGACCCACCTAACATACATCCTCCTGTATCAAGAATTTTATCTGCAATTACATAAACAGCTGACAATTTAGTCTCCACTTGGATAACTAAAAACCAAAACTCACTACCTATTTTAAAAATTTCGTTATTAGGCAGTATTGCTTTTTAATAAGTTCTTGTTATTAATGACTTGATGTATGTACTCTTTAAACACCTCTGCAAAATTTTAAATTGTTCTTTGAGGCAAAGCAAAAATCATATTTATTTTCAGATAATAGACCCTCAGGTAGTGCAAGTGTGTGTTGGCAGAAGGTTACACCAGGACTTTCTCTTTTTGTATTTCTTCTAAAGTCAATATTTCCAGTACCTTTAAAACATTCCTTTTATGAAATGAATGATTGTAGAGATCATTCTCATAAACCTTAACATTCACACACCTCTATATATTAATTTCTAGAATACAAAGCTATTTATTTCAAGTGTTTACCTGCATAATTTTTAGTAATTATGTCCATGGTATTTAATAATAAAGGCTGGATTAAAGGATATTACCAACATCTTATCATGATTGAAAACCTTCATATTAAGAGTTTAGTTTTGACTTCACTTATTAAAGACCAGCTAGCAATACTCTCATTTAAATGACAAAGGTAATAAGATCTAGATCTCCTGCCTTGAACAATTTTTATCTCATTAAGCCATAGCTATTTTAAGGGTTGATGCACATCTAAATGATAGAAATAATGAGATGATATAAAAATATAAATTATTAAATTATACAATTTGGATTTATTTTTCTTTTAATTTCAGTTTTGGATCTTAAACTTGCTCCATAGATAGATATAGTGAGAGATGTACAGATATCTATATCTATACATAGAGAGAAAGATTTTATATATATTATATATATATATAAATTTATATATATATATATAATTAACAAAACTTAACCTAATTTAATATTAGAAAGAAATAAGCAATGTATTGAATCAATAGATCAGGTTGAGTGTCTACCTTCGGTGCTACTATGAATTGGAGGGAATGTATGTGTGTAGCGTTTTTATTATGCCATAAGAGAGTAATAGAAAATAATCTATGTAGATACAGATATATAAATATATAAGAAATGTATGTCTTTGTATTTATGTATGCAGAGCTATTACTGTGCTTATGAAATATTATGAATAAGAAATAAACTTTGAGAAACACTCAAAAGTTAGAATGATGGTGAGCTTACATACCAGAGAAAACCAGATCTTCACACTGGTGGTGGGAGGGGCACTTCTTGCCATGCTTCAAGCACAAATTCAAAAGATAAAATAAATCCGGGGAGGTCCTTCTGATAACTATCAGGGAGATTAATTACAAACTTGAACTAATAGCATGAGATGATTTGGCCCCTTCCTCTTCCCTTTACACCGCTTGTCCTCCTGTCTCTGTACCCCCAGAGCAGAGTGTGGGAGTAAGAGAGGCAGAGCAAGTATCCCAATTACGAGTAATGTCTAAGAGAAATGTGAGGACCTGAAAATCCTGAGAGCTCACCTGCACACCATAAAAAGCAGCACACCCCACCCTACCCACATTAGTGTGGGGTCTCTGAAATCAATATCTGCAACTGACTGACTGAGAGACAAACAGGGATTCTCATACCAACCAGACATCATAAAAAATTTCAGAAAAATCAACACCACCTGAAAGGAACAACTTCAAACACAGAACAAACTTTTAAAGAAATAAGATGACAAAAAAGAGTAGTGAATAAAAGTACTTAATGTCCAAATATTTTATAAAATAAGGATTTTAGAAAGTATAATATGAGCAACATTATTTAAAAGTTTAAACAGTTTGAATCTTATTTGAGAGTTAAATCAAATAAACAAGATAACTATAGAATCATGAATTGATTGGGGAAATTTAAATACTCATTGAATACATGGTGATATTATGGAATTATTGTTATTTTCTGTTTGATAATGGTGCTGTAGTCACTTCTCTTTTTTTGTATTGGGGTATAATTGACAGATAACATTATATTAGTGTTAGGTATACAACATAATGATTTGATATTTGTGTATATTGTAAAGTAACGCAATAGATCTAGTTAATATCCACCACTATACAGTTATAATTTTTTTCTTGTGATGAAGACTTTTAAGATTTTCTCTCTTAGCAACTTTCAAATATGCGAGACAGTATTATTAAGTAGAGTTGCCATGCTATACATTATATCCCCATGAAGCATTGATTTTGTAACTAGAAATTTTACATTTTGCCCCCCTTTCCCTCATTTTGCACCTGCATCCTCACACCGTGCTTCTGCAACTACTCATATGTTTTCTGTATCTATGAGCTTATTTGTTTACTTGTTTGTTTAGATTGCACAAATAAGTGAGATAATATAGTATTTGTCTTTCTCTCTCTAACTTATTTCACTTAGGAAAATACCTTCAAGATCCATCCACATCACAAATAGCTAGATTTCATTCATTTGATGGCTGAATAATATCTGGTTGTATATATAAACCACATGTTCTTTATCCACCATCTCTCAGTATGCACTGCGTCTATGTCTTGGCTATTAAAAATAATGCTGTAATGAACAGGGGGTTGCATATATATTTTTGAGTTAGGGTTTCTTTCTTCAGATAAATATTCATGAGTGGAATTGCTGGATCAAATGGTAGTTCTATTTTTAACTTTTTGAAGAACCTCCTTAGTTGCTGCACCAGTTTACATTCCAACCAACAGGACACAAGATTCTATTTTTCCTACATTCTTACCAACACTTGTTATTTCTTGTCTTTTTTATACGTGTCATTCTAACAGTGTGAGGTGATACCTAATTGTGGTTTTAATTTGCATTTCCCTCATGATTAGTGATGTTGAGAATCTTTTCATGTACCCATTGCCACGTGTATGTCTTATTTGGGGGGAAAATGTATATTCAAATCTTCTTTTTTTTTTTTTTTGCTATGCATTTATATTTTGGTAATAAGGGGAACATTAAGATGTGAATCCCTTATCAAAAATATGATTTATATGATTTGAAAATATTTGCTCCTATTCAGAAGGTTGTTAATTTCACTTCATTTTGTTGATAATTTTCTTTGTTGTACAGAAGCTTTTTAGTTTGATATAGTTCCACTTGTTTATTTTTGTTTTGGTGACATAACCAAAAAATTATAACCAAGGCCTGATGTTAAGAGGCTTATTGAATATAATTTCTTCTAAGAATTTTATGGTTTCAGATGAATTTATTTCTTAAATGAAAGAGCCTTATTCTTTATATGTGCATTAATATATATTTCTACATAAATATAATAGCTGGGATTTACTTTAAAATAATCCACAGGGGAGTATGTGAATGATATGAATGAAAAAAGAATAACAAATTGATAAGAAAATTCAGGTAACATGTACATCTTATTATATTAGTCTATCCTTTTTGCATATGCTTTAAATTGACAGAAAGGGAAAGGATACAAAGATAAAGAACAATTTAACGAGTTAGGAAATAGTTTGAGAAAATTAAGGTAATTTGGCAGGTTGTGCCTTAGAAGTTTAGCTGCAAATAAAACATCGATAATTTTCAACTTTCTCTAATTAATGTTTGAAGAGAAGGGAATAAAGTATATGTGAAAAAATACAACACAGAGCTGAAATAAAAACTCATATCCTCAGAACATGCCACTGAAGTAAAGCAGAATGAATGAAAACAAAACAAAACACTTCAGGTAGGTATATTGTGAAAGAATTTTATATCATATGGAGTAAATAACAAATTCAGAAATATTTTAAAGAAATGAACTAGATTACCAGTGATGCAAGCAAAAAAGATGTGTGTTTATAAATATATGAACTTGTTTTATCATCAACAACATTGCATGTTAAAGGCAAGCCTAAGGGAACTTTGTTTTAAAGCTAAACCACCATTATTATAGGAAGGTAGATGACAACTATATATCTTCAGCCCAACAAGGGTTAAAAGGACCAAACGAGATGGCAAGGCTTTGGGTAAAGCACATTCTAGGAGGAACAAAACAACCACAAGAAAAAAACCAACAAGGGGACTGAGTGTTGCCGAGATTTTTTGTCACTAGAGACAACAGTGAATTGAGTCATCCATTTAATTATTTTTCTACGCCACTTATTGCTGCTCTAACATGCCACACTCATGCCTCAGAGCCGTGTCACTGGACTTCCTTCTGCCCTAATGACCACTGCCTGGCAACTGCACGACTCCCCACCCCTGCACACGCACCTCTTTATTCAGGCCTCTTCTCAAATGTTAGTTCATCACAGAGAATTTCTCTCACCATATTATTTAAAATCATTGTTATAGCTTCTTCAGCATTCTCTAGTTTTCCCTTGCTTTATTTCTCTACATAATAATTAAATCATTATTTATTGTTTGTCTTTTCCCACTAGGATGTAAGGTCCACTAAAGCATCTAGACCAGGATTTGACAGTTGTAGGAGGCAGGAAGGATTATTCAGTATTTAATGTCTTGGAAAAGAAAAAGCTGAGACCCTCCTCCATCACTTCTTTGGGGAATGATGGTTACTTCCTAATGTGCATAAGTAGAAAATCATACAGGAGAAATAGGTTATTCATATTTTCTTTAAATGCTAAGAAAAAATATGAACAAAAATGACATATGAAGTTCAATAACAAATGACTTTCACTGGATTTAACACTGTATCTTTAAATATATTTTTATAAACTAAATTCACAAAATTAATTCAATTCTGTTAGCATTTTATCAACAAAAATCTTACTTTCAAAAAGACTACCCTGTGTCTTTAACATGCTCAGATGATATTTTAGTAACTTACAGCAAACTACAAATAACCAAAATTATGTGTACTTTATATATTGTGATCTTATATAAATACAAGAATTCAACAAAGTGGAATCTTTGGTGCCAACCTCAGGTACAGAGTTAAATATTTATTATGAGAAGGATTTTCTATGTGCAAATAAGTCCTTTCTCTTTAGGCTTCTCTTTTTGATATGTATTCCCCATTATTCAGTGATGAATTCCTATTGGTTTAACATAAAACATTTGGAATCTTTTCCATTACCCAAATTCTTGCCATTTGCTTCCTGTTGACACACTAGGGATGTTACCTATCAGTGGCATCTTCAGACTCCCCCTGGTATGGGAGAGTAACAGTCCTGTGAGACATCAACATCTGACCACTTCCAGGAGTGATTCTGTATGCCCAAGTCAGGTAAGGGGAATATAGGGATGCTTCAACATTAAAAATTGGTGATATGTTTAATAGTAAAATTAAATTTAGACTCTTTGTCATAGTCACAAGGTTCACTCCGATAACTATGATCAATATACAAAGATTATGATAAAATAATTATTGTCACACTTTTATCATTAAACAATCAATGTAACAACCCAAAATTGCTATCAAAGTCCTTATGGTTGAAGTACATGATTACTCTTTAAGGCCAACTTCAAAAAGTACAGTTTTTCCTTATAACTTATGGGCATCAATGCATTATTTAAATATTTAAACAGCAGTGATATTTTCTGTCTATAATATGTGATTTTCATAATTTACCTATTAACTTAGAGTTCCATAATTTACATATTAAATAGTAGTATATTTATCATAAACTATTTAGATACAAGACTATAGAAAGACAATAATTATTATTTGTGTAATACTTTCTATATGCCACGCCCTATAATGACAGATGTAATTTACTTTCCCCAAAACCTTTTGAAGTATTATAACTTCTATTTTACAGATTGGGAAACAAACTCTGAGAAATTTTGTGCCACTATTTCAAGTTTATGAAGTTAGCAAGTGCCAGAACTATAATTCAAATCCAAGTCTGGTTGCTCCAAAAGTAAGCTCTATCTGTATCATTTTAAGATTTTGTTATATTTTGGTAATGCTCCTCTCATTTAGTAAAAATTAAAGATCCACCAATAAATTTGTCCTCTTGAGACCTTTCCTTGCTTTCTGTATTATTCCAGTGTTTTGTTCCTGGGCTTTCTCCAGTTCTATCATCTTTTCTATGTATTGTTTTGAAAGAATCCCAAATCATAGATACTACATCTTCATAAAAATGTATAAAAGTTTTGTTTTTCTCTTATACACCTTAAAGGAGATGTCATTTTTGACTTATTGAGAGTTTTATTTCTTTATGAATCTTTTTCTGAGCTAATATTGATGTAGATCCCTAAGAAAGAAAGTAGACTATAGATGACATTAAATGTCCTATTCAGTTAATTTTCAATGATTCATAGGCATTAACAATCATGTTTTATTCAAAACTGCACAGCTCTCTGAAGTCAAATCATAAGATAAAATGGACTACTAATACTTTAGTGTTAGAAAAATTATAAACTTTGCATTCAGGAAGTTTAAGTTAAAGGGTAAATGCAAAATACTGGATGAGAAGAGCACAATAAAATTGAGTTAATCTGCAGGGTAATCAAAACGACTGGTGGAAGAGTGACACTTTAGAGACTACCCAGATATAATACGGGGATGTATGTCAACTGACCTCCTAAACTGATAATGTATGTTTAAACTCTAAAATTTTACTTGAGATATGGTATTATTGGTTATAAACATATTACCTCAACATTGGCAGGAAGAGATCAATATGCTATGGTGCTTTTTGAAGACCTGTACCCTACTTTTGAAAACTCTAGAGACTAGTAAAAAATTTGTACAGGTTACATCACTGTTTTAATCTTTAGGTTAATAATCTAGAAAAGAATACTAACTATCACTCCTGTCTTTTAATTCTTTCTCAATGTGCTTTCAGTTCACATTATGCCCAGCTCTTTCCTGACCCAGGGTATTCGCACATATATTTTTTTATCCCATGGTCTGTGTTGACTCATTTGTCAGATCTCAGCTATATTATCAACAGGGCCCTGTTTTCTTCTTGAGAACCAGCACAATTTATAAGTGAGATAATATATGTTAAAGTGTTTTAAAATACAAAACCCAGGGCTGTAATTATTATCTATTTAAGTTAAACACCAATTCTGATTCAAAATCTCCTGAAATAAATTAACATGACACCTTCTGCATGAAAGCAAGTTTAATACTGCCCACTTTTTTAAGGCCAAAACTTACTACTGATGATTCTTGGCTACATTATTGAGTCTTTCTGTTGAAGAAAATATTCCTGAATGATGCATTTAATTCTTTTGATTCTTGCATTTTCTAATCTAGTAGCCTATAAAGAAATCTTAAATTATAGATTATCTCTCTGCTTAAAACACTTCACTAGATTTCCAGTACAATGCAAATCAAAACACTATTCTATGAGTTATAGAATAATACCATCTCTTACTCTCTCCTCCCCATATACGCACTAACAGTGGCCTTTAGTTCTTTCAATGTCCCATGCTTTTTGCTAAGTGGCTTTTAGCAGTCATTCTCTCTTTGGTTTGCTTTCTTCTGCCAATAAGTTGAATTTTTTCCTTCTATTTAAGCATTTCATCTCTTTTGTCTCTATCTCTTCATCCTTCTGATTATATACATACATATATATATATACATATATATATACACACACACACATATCCTTCAAATCGGCTCTAATGTCCACTTTATAAGGAGCACTTCTCTAAGGATTCTGTCAATCTAAGTAGAGAATTATTCATGCAGTGCTAGCTGCTATCTCACCTTATTGATTAGTTTAGTTTGGTTTGGGGTTTGTTTAGTTGTTTATAATATTTCTCCCCAAGTAAAATGTAAGCTCTGTGTGTACAATGGGAAGCCCCTTTCACTGTGCACATTACAGAAACATGACAAGTGCTCAATTAATATTTCTACCATAAATGGATTCTAACAATTTGATGATACTAAGTTAAATATTTAATCATTTCCCCCTAATATTCATATTTATTATTAGAAATATAGGTATTTCAATATTGGACAGCATTGGTCTAACTAAATTGCAGATTAGTTAAATTGCTTAATTTATTAAAAATTATGATTAGATCTCTCCTTATCTATCACTTTTTATAGTGATTTTCCTGAACCTTTTTTAAATTTACTTTTATTGTTGAAAGTATTAGAGATATCCCCTTTTTTCAGCACTAACCCCTTCCATCTTGCCCCCGTGCCCCCAGGCCTTCACCATACTATTGGCTGTGTCCATGGGTTATGCATATATGCATATACGTTATTTGGTTAATCTCTTCCCTGCTTCCCTCTGAGATTCCTCAATCTGTTCCATGCTTCCATGTCTCTGAACCTATTTTGTTCATCAGTTTATTTTGTTCACTAGATTCCACATATGAGTGAGATCATGAGGTACTTGTCTTTCTCTGGCTTATTTCACTTAGCATAATACTCTCCAGGCCCCCCCATGTCTCAGAAAGTAAGGGATCCTTCTTTTTTATAGCTGCATAGTATTTCATTGTGTAAATGTACCACGGCTTTCTTGTCCACTCATCTACTGATGGGCACTTGGGCTGTTTTCCAGATCTGAGCTACTGTAAATTGTGCTGCTGTGAACATAGGGGTGCATAAGTTCTTTCTGACTGGTGTTTCAAGTTTCTCAGGATATATTCCTAGAAGTGGGATCACTGGGTAAAATGGCAGTTTTATTTTTAATTATTTTGAGGAAACTCCATATTGCTTTCCATAGTGGCTTCACCATCCTGCATTCCCACCAGAAGTTTACCAGGTTGCCTTCTCTCCATATCCTCTCCAGCACTTGCCATTTCTTGATTTGTTGGTGGCAGCCATTCTGACAGGTGTGAAGTGATACTTCATTGTCATTTTAATTTGCATCTCTCTGCTGATTAATGACTTTGAGCATTTTTTCTTATGTCTCTTGGCCACCTGTATGTCTCCTTTGGAGAAGTGACTATTTAGGTCTGTTGCCCACTTTTTTAACTGGATTGTCTTCTTTTTGTTAAGTTGTATGAGTTTTTTATATATTTTGGAAATTAACCCCTTATCAGATGTATCATCAGCAAATATGTTCCCCCATACAGTGGGCTCCCTTTTCATTTTGTTGATGGCTTCTTTTGCTGTGCAGAGCTTTTTATTTTGATGTAGTCCTATTTGTTTATTTTCTTCTTTGTTTCCCTTGCCCTAGAAGATGTCTAGGCAAACATATTGCTAGGAGAGATGCCTGAGATTTTGCTGCCTGTGTTTTTTTCTATTACTTGTATGGCTTCATGGCTTACATTTAAGTCCTTTATCCATTTTTAGTTTATTCTTGTGTGTGGTATAAGTTGGTCGTATAGTTTATTTTTTTGCATGTACAACCAGAAATTGATAGCATTTTATACACCAATAATGAACTCTCAGAAAGAGAAACTAAAAAATAATCCCATTTACCATTGCTACAAAAAATTAAGATATTTAGAAATAAGCTTAACAAAGCAGGTAAAAGGCCCATACTCAGAAAACTACAGGACATTAAGAAAAGAGATAGGGGAAGATATAAACAAGTGGGAGAATATACTATGTTCACTGATTGGTAGAATTAACATAATTAAAATGTCCATATTACCCAAAGCAATCTATAGATTCAGTGCAATCCCTATTAAAACACCAATGACATATTTTGCAGATCTAGAACAAGTACTCCAAAAATGTATATGGAACCAAAAAAGACCCTGAATAGCCACAGCAATCTGGAGAAAGAAGAACAAAGTTGGAGGGATCACAATACCGGATATCAAGTTCTACAAAGCCACTGTAATGAAAACAGCCTGGTACTGGCTCAAGAACAGGCATATAGATCAATGGAACAGAACAGAGAACCCAGAAATCGACCCATGCAATTACCCTCAATTAATATTTGACAAAGGAGGCAAGAGCACCCAATGGAGTAAAGACAGTCTCTTCAATAAGTGGTGTTGGGAAAATTGGACAGGTACATGCAAAAAAAATGAATCTCCTGGACCTTTCTGATATCATTGCAACTGTTTACCACCTACATCTTAAAATTTTGTTTCTCCTTGTCTTCTTTTGAGATACTGAAAGGGGACATATTAGGTTGTATGTATCAATGACACCACTCAAAATGTTATACTTTTAGTAGCAATACTAAAATAATTTAAAACAATTTAAAATTTTCAATGCTGTGGAATTCAATAATTTCTAGAAAATGACTTCACTTAAAGTTTTAAAATTATTTTTTAATGTGTAACAAATATTTACCACATAAGCCAAACTATCCTCTGTCAAATAAAAATAATGTCCAAAAAATTTGTCTTCATTTCAATGTCATTGGCTATATTGCTCTCTATGATTTGAATCCCTTTCAAACCCCTTTATGATATCATTGCAACTGTTTACCACCTACATCTTAAGATGTAGAGAATGTGTTTGTGTGTATATATATATATATACACACACACACACATATATATACACACACACATAAACACAATATGTATTTGAATAGGAAAATTTCAAAGAACACTGCAATAACTATTTTATCCTATGGATTTGTTAAAGATAATCACACAGAGTCTCTAAAATGGGTTAGTGAAACACAAGCTTATGTGAAGAAAGCACACAACTTTAGGAATTATGCTTCACATGAGAATTAAAATTTTGCAACTTTCTATTACCCATACCTATAAAATTCTTTCTTGTTTTTTTTTTGTAATATATCTCCATTGATTTCAGAGAGAGGAAAGGAGAGGGAGAGAGAGAGAGAGAAACATCGATGATGAGAGTCATTGATTGGCTGCAGCCTGCAACCAGGGCATGTGCCCTGACCAGGAATCGAACCTCGATCGCCTGGATCCTAGGTTGACGCTCAACCGCTGAGCCACTCCCGGCCGGGCTAAAATTCTCTCTTGTTAACCAAAGAAATAGCCTCAAGCATGGCAAGAAGTCTGGAGAACTGTGTGACTGTCAACTTGGCCTCTTTATGCTTCATTTTACATGTTTGGTAAACAGGAATGTTAAATGATTGTAAAAAAAAATAGCTGCAAAAGCTGTATGTGCATTATGAGAATTAGAAAAATATTTAAAACATCTTTTGTTGTGGGTTAGTCATCATTTAAAATCTTTCTTTGTGTGTACATTTCCCACCAAGATAAGTCCTTATACCCTTCACTGCACAGAGCTGAGTACACAGCTAATTCTCAATACGAATGGATTAATTTATTGAAATGTCCCATAGTTTCAATTAGATCTGCATGGCTAGACATTTTTGTGTCAGAAATCTATGGCCTGAGTTTTCATTGCTTATATAAGAGTATAGATTTGTAACAGTAGATTATAAATAATAAATTAACCTTCTGGTAAACTTTGTTCTGTTGGATTATGTGTTAATCTGATATTTCCCATTCCAGAATCTAGGAAGTCAGAAAAAAACTTGAAGCCTAGTCTGTGATGTAAATTGTTCTAGGAGTCTATCATATTCATACACACAATAGTAAATGGAAAAAAAAATTACTTATTAAAAATTTGTTTCATCAAAGCAAATTAAGAGTTTTAAAATTTGTTGGATACTTTGCATTTCTATGCAAAACCAGCCACTTGACCAGCACAAATATTTTGTTCATTTGACTAAATTTTTATTACAAATAAAAACATAATGATGTCTTCAAAATGCATCATATCTGGTTGTTAATACATACAAATTCCATGCATCCAATTCAGTAAATACTCCCGGACAAGTTCCATAACTGACAAAAAAGCCTCAAATTCTCTTAGAATAATTTATTGTTTCACTCATATTATCAATATTTTACTTAGTGCTCAGTATTTCTCTTAATTCCTCACATCCCAATACCAATGATATTTTTCATAATCTCTAAATTGCTTTATTTGTTCATTAGCTTCTCATTATCCTTCCCTCTCACATGAGAAAGTAAAATTAAGAGATTTGTCAACTGAAGCAAGTATTTTTAGTACATTTATCCTACATGAAATGATTTTAGAATACACCTTATATGCAGACGTTTATGAATACCGGCTATTCTCACAATAAAATTATGTAAAAGATTGATTTTCAGTTTCTGCCAATCATTTGCAAAACTTCTAGCTCATCAAAAAAATAATGTGATTAATCAGGAATTATATATTGTGAGAACTCAATTGTACAATAAGTTGTATTTTTTTTAAATGCTTGTGAAAGTTGGAAGACCAATTATTGAAAGCTTTATTTTCAAAATTATGTCCACACCAAGATGAAGGTTAATTAAATTTATAAATAATCTCCAATTAAATATAAATATCCACAATGACTTAAGCATCAACAAAGTGATAGCTTGTTAGCAGGTCTTTTATTTGATCCATACAAAAATCTAATGAAGTAGACCTCTATCATTAACTTCCATTTTGCAGATGAGGATGCTGAGAGTCAAAGAAATTAAAAACATTGCCCAAAACCATCCGGCTAGTAAGTAGTAGAACATTTGGATCATAGTTTAATTTCAAAGCCTGTGAAATTTCCAATCTGCAATGTTGCTTTCCCATCAATATGCAAATAGGAATAGTGCACATAATTATTTGTAAGCATTGTAATTTAAATATCCTCATGCAAATCATATTTGCAAGTATTTTATGAAACTGCAATACATGTCTAGCAAGATTGTCTGTTTTCTCAATTAATAACATACTTTGTGCTCCTATGACATATTGCACATGGTTGTATACAGTATAGCTATTATTATTTATCTTCTTATTAATATTACTATGTTATAATTAATCACTGTAGTATTTATTATTTTAAAATTGTTTGCTTACAATTCTATCTACTTACTGGAGTATGTGCATTTATATTTGTATCTTCATTCCCTGCAACTGCTTGACAAGTTAATAGTGCTCAATAAACAGTTATCAAATGACTGAACTATATAATGACAAAGCTGCCTTTTTACTGTTCATTAATTTCTCTTTTCCTTTAAAATCCAAATCATAAACTCTTCAGAAATCATACTTCAAAAGGACCTGGTATAATATTTGATACGTGTCATACTATGCCATTTAATCAAACTTACCCATATATATAACATTTGCATAGTAACATTGAGTAATATGATTAGAGGAATTCAAAACATAAAAAAAGAGGGTGCATTTACTAAGAAATAATCCATATTTTACCCTACTAAAGTGCCTGAAGTTATTTAGATTAAATTCACCTTCACATTACAATAGTTGTTTTAAAAAAGAATTATTTAACAATAGATGCCCTTTGGATAGACATACTTTTGCAGAAGTCCAATTTATAACACAAGATAAAAGCAATTTATAGAACAGAATGAAATATTGTCTATTCAAACTGGGGTACACAGCACCAGCTATGACTGTTTGCACTGTCCCTAACATTTTTGGCAATCTGTAAAGAGTGATAACAAATTTTGATTTTCCCTTTTGACTAATGTAAAAACAAACGAACAACAACAAAAACACTGGGGAAAAGCAGTTTTTATTAAATTTTAACAAAATATAAATTATATTACCTGGTAGGAATAGCCCATCAACACCTGAGCATGTCTTAAATACTGTGAGCATGTCTCACATCAGTGAACTAGGCCAGCAAATGAAAACCAAATAAAAAAGAAACAGGTTATCTTTGAGGAGCAAAATACAGACAAGACTTTCTAAAACATAATATTCTAAATAAAAACAAAAAATATATCTCTGAGCTTTGAGGAAAATCTGTTCCTTAGGCATGCTAGACCTCCCCAGGAAGGCTACAAGTTCTGGTGCAAGCTTCTGTCATCGCTTACCATCGCCTCTTATGGATTCACAGGCATATCCCCCTGTTTCCGTTTCCCTGATTTGCTTTCTTCTGTTTATTCTTAACATGACTGCTTGCTCTTAGGAAATATATCAGATGCTCTCACCCCCAGTTTTCCCCATCCTCCAATCGCTTCCCATCTCATTCAGAATGAAAACTAACCTTTTGCACCAGCCAGTAAGATTCTATGAGCAATCTGGTGCCTGCTATCTCCCTGAGCTCACCTCCAGCTCTGTTCCCTTTTACTGCCTAGTTCCAGCTTGTCTGTCCCTTAAACATTTCAAAATTTATCATGCTTCAGGTTCTTTGCTTTTCTATTCTCTCTACCTGGGATATTGTCCCATATACATTAATAGATGTGCTTTCACTTCCTTTTGGACACTGCTGTCCCTTATTAATGGAGCCTGGCCATTCAGGTTATTTTAACTCCAAGCCTCTTCTCTCTAAAACCCCTTATCTTCCTTTCCTGACTTATCTCTATAGATGTCTTCATTATCTGATATACTTACTTATTTGTTGAATTTTAGTTTTTATCCCTCATCACAAAAATGTAACTTCAATGAGAGCATAGATTTTGGTTTAACTATTTTTTTTTTTATTTTTTATTGCTTCATTCCCAATACTCTGAACAGAATTTGGCACACAATAAGTGCTTAATTAAAAAATGTGTTTGAACATTGTGTAATCTGAACATTCCTAGAAAATTGGCCAAAGGGTTAGGAAACAAATATACAACAAAAATAAAGGGACACACACACATACAGCAAACTTGGATACATTTAATGTTCAAATAATCTGGTAAAATAACTGCTTGGCCTTCTGTTCTCTTTTAGTTGTTTGACTGCAATGTGGCATTGGTCTCTTGTTGCACTTCAAAAGCAACTAACCAACAAGAACAAAATGTATATAACTATATATATGGACTAGAACTCTTGTGACGGAAGTGGCACTTGAAAAAGATTATATTTTCCACTGAAATTGAAGATTAATAAAATGGTGTCAAACATTTAGAAAATGTGCTTGAATAAACAATGGATGAATGATGAATTTTTAATACAAAGTTTATAAATTTGAATGTGAAGACTTTAAAATAATTTTTTAACAATTACAATGAAGTGCGGCCGAGCGTGGCTCAGCGGTTGAGTGTCAACCTGGGATCCAGGGGATCAGGGTTCGATTCCTGGTCAGGGCACAGGCCCAGGTTGCAGGCTCGATCAATGACTCTCTCATCATTGATGTTTCTATCTCTCTCTCTTCCTCTCCTTTCCTCTTTCTGAAATCAATAAAGATATATTAAAAAAACAAAACAAAACAACAAAAAAAAACAATTACAATGAAAAATCTTTCTGAATATATTGCTAACACATTGCCTCTTTCTTAAAATGAGTTTGCAGAATATAAGCTGAATTTTTAACTTTTATAGAGTCCTTTAGTAATATAAATGAAAGTACTAAAATATTCCAGAAACTATTTTATAATTCTATTTGCTCTTATACCAAATAACTCCAGACACAAAATTGTATTGTACTTTTCTTTGTATATGTTTTATTGTTCTATCACTATAAAGTGCCATTCCTCCCCTATTAATAACTCAAACATTGTTTATTGATTTATCATGCCCTGGTAGGCACCATGTTAGGCACTGTGAATTCACTATTAAATAAGACATATACTATGACCTCTAGAACCATCTTAGCCTAGTAAGATAATCTTTATTTTTCTAGAAATCACTACCCAGAAGAAGGAATTTTTTTGTTTGTTTGTTTGTTTTCAAATCTAGACACACACACACACAAATACACACAGTATCAGAAAGCTCAGTTTTGAGGATGCTACAAAAGTCTCTCTTTTATTAGAGCAGATTAATTTAGAGATAATTACCAGCCTCCAAACTCTGAATCACACAATTCATGAAAGGATATTGAGAACTACAACTCATAATGAGTGTATCTTTATAAGAAATTCATTCTTGTACATTATAGGAGAAAACATGTAGCCATGAAAGAGTGTCTAAGATAATAAAGGAAAATACCTGTGACAATTGCAATTTTAAATTTAATTTATTAAGTGTCTTTTATAATGCTTACCTAATGAGATTTTTATAAAGATTAAATGAAATAGTTGTCTGAAATTTAGTGGAGTGTCATAAAATTACAGATCTCATCTTAGTTTCCCAGATCATTATTTAAGAAGAAAGTAATGATAATATTAAAAGGCCAGTATCTATATATTTATAGCTAACTATTGAAGAAAATATTTCATATTTAATTTGAAAGTCTATTTTTTATCAATAGATTTATTTTTTGTATTTTTTCTTACTATTTAATTTACTGGCAGTGACATTGGTTAACAAAATTATACAGGTTTCAGGTGCACAATTTCACAGCATATCATCTGTACACTGTATTATGTGTTCACTACCCAAGTCAAGTTTCAGTCCATCACCATTTATCTCCCTCACACCCCCTCCCACCTCCCCTCAACCCCCTCCACCCCCACAATCACCACACTGTTGTTCGTTTCCATGAGTTTTTCTCTTTTTTTAATTTTTATTGCTCAATCCCTCCACTCCTCCCCAGTCCCCTAACCACCCCCAACAAAGCTGTCAGCCTGGTCTCTATCTGGGAGTCTGTCTCTATTTTGCTTGTTAGTTCATTTTTTTCCATTATAAATGGGCCTGTAGAGCTTGTATGAATAGATTTTAAAAATCTAATATGATATACAAATTTATCTTTTGTTTTCCCACTGTCATCTTCAACTATAATTTTGTTCTAGAAGTACACACTGAAACTTAAGTAGACTACAGTCTCAGGAACTCTATGTAGTGTGATATCTTTAGATTTATCTGTCATAATATTTTCTAGACCTTACAGTATGCCTCTATTTAAAACATGTCATATTTTCCCTGCTCTATAAAAGAGTAAGAATTTTCATCTTTTATGATGGCTAACAACTATAATAACATAAAGAGTCTGAGCCCACTATAGTCTCAGGAGATAGGTTCCAGTGCAAGGGGACCCTTGGTTAACCTCCCACAAAGCTGGCAGTAATGTTTCTTTTGGAGTGGGGACCAAAAGCATCTTGACTAGTGGTAAGAGTCATAAAAATATATTAAATACCTTGCATCAATACTCAAATTAGAAATTAGAAGCATACTTACATATAGTAAAAATGTTCAGAACAAATTTGGTTTCTCAGAGTAAAATCCCTTAAATAAAAATCACAGTACTCTTTCTAAAACAGAGTATAGTAAGTCCTCACTTAACTTTGTGGATAGGTTCTTGGAAAATGAGACTTTATGCAAAACAAGTTATTTTTTTAAAATGCACAATTTTACAATAACATTATGGATCAATTAACACCTAGAAATGTTTAATAAGCAGTCTCTTAATTGCTAGTTAATTAACTACACATACTGTAACGAAGATTAATAGGCTTTGAATAGGTTATGTTTATATGTTTTAAGAAGAAATGGGAAACTTTGCTACATGAGATTACTTAATATTAGTGCTATGTGGTATTACGTTTCATTTATTTTTGGAAAGAAAATACCATTACAAAACTATCTTCATTTAATTTCCACATCCACTATATTGTGCACTTATTTTCAATGACATCCACTCATTTTAAATGATATTTTCTAGATATCTTTCATTAAAATAAAACAAAGATAAACACAAATGAGAAATATATAGGATCTATCATAAGGCATGAACTTTCAAATTGGATTATGATTTGCCATTCAAATGCTTCTATATTATTACATAGAAGCAACTTAGTAGTCATTGTAGGGGGACACACATCAAATTAAATATATTTAGAAAATGATTACTAAAAAAGAAATATTTCAGCCAAGAAAATGTTTGGATCTAAATCTATTGTTTACTGCTTAAATGTTTCAGTTGTAGGTACTTTCAGTGTAATATATTGAGCATTTATGTTAAATTAATAATTATATGAAGAGTTTTATATGTGTGTTTGAATGTTTGAATATCCTCCAGATTTTTAGTATCCTAATTAATCTTTTAGCTAAGATGTGACAAGGAACTATGGTAATAATATGAACACTCATATCATGTAAAAGACCCTCATTGACTGAAATGGCAGTTCAATTTAATTAAACATTGGGATTAGAATAATTGAATTTATTTTGTCTTTAAAACAAAGTGTAATGTGATTATTAGGATTCTTAAAAAGTGATTTTTATTATGTCAATGTCCTCTTCTCTATAAGCTTGGTTATCTCTAATATTAATTTAATGACACTCAAGTCAATTGTAAACTAAGAACTTAATTCTTCCATGTTTGCTACTTCTTAGCATTAAACCCAGTATGTGGTAAGTGCTCAATCCATTTTTCATTTTATTTTGCTAGTGAATAAATAAATGAATGAGCACAATATTTCGAAAAAGTATGTATTTTCAAGGATTTTTTCTAATATATAAAGCTAAGTCATATCTTAGTAAATTACTTATTTTCCTTCTTTCCTTCCATTTCTCTTTCTTTCTCTTCCCTTATTACTTTATATTTTTCTTTCTTCTTTCCCTCATTCTTTTCCAATAATAATATAGTAACAATAAAGTTAAAAATATATAATTTTATCTTTTTTAATCATTTCCCTTTAGCACACTTTTAGACATACTTTATTTTCTAAATCCTATATATTTTATTTGATAATTTAGGTAAATTGTATTTAAATATCATCCACAGCAAGAGTATCGTATGCAGACTGATGAATATAGAAAAGAAGATAAGTTACATAATAAGCTGAAACAGTGTATTAAGCATATTAAGTATTACTATAAGGTTAACAAATAGACATTAGTCTTTATCTGTTAAATATGCCTTAATACTTTTAATTCATATTCCTTTCCTAAAACTCAATACTACATTTCTGTTGGGTCATATAAATTATTGATCTTTAAACAAAGTACTGCAGAGTAAAAGGGGAATACAAAATGGAATTTCAGGATAACAACCACAACAAATTTTACATTACCATTTTTGAATGGTTGTTATTAATGGTGAAAATTTAGATGTGGCATATTTGTATTATTTACTTTATATTATTTAAATTAAACTAAAAAATATATCAAGTTAGAAAATTCACAAAGCACCAATCACTATAGAAATCATTTAATTATATGCACTTAAAATTTCTACATACCCTCTGATGGGATGTTTTCTCTGTCCTGTTTTTGTTGTGTAATTTCATACACGGTTTCCTTTCTTAAAGGAAACACTTGATTTGGTTCCTGGATAAAAATGGCCTGTCACTATTGTTTGCTTTAAAGGGCTTTTTGCTTATTTTTGCTTTTTAACACTGAATTCTGAAAGAAAAATCAAGGCACAGGGATTGCAGCTCAGCTGCTGTGGCATAAATCAATATTTAAAATGCACAACAGTGACTTTTCTTCCCATGAAAGTAGGGATTTTTTGTGCTTGATTTCTTGTTTTATTAAAATGTCAAACTTTGTCTAAGAAGGACTTCAAATTTAGCTTTGGTTTCTATTTAAGTTTACTGGTTAACATCAGGGAACTGGAACAATAAAATAACTGCACTTTATTTGTTTTAACGTTTGATTCCTGTGCCCTGTTGGGGCTGCTGAAACTGGGAATTTCATGAATGGACAACCACCATACTCTTGGCTCAGTTAGGGAACCAGTAATTCTCTCACCTCTTTTTACCTTCAGCAAAGGGGACTGGGCTCTATTTTAATGGCTCATCAAAGAAAAAGATGAAAACTCTCCAACCAGTCAAAGCTAGAAAGAGATCATAATCATCATAATTCTTAATATAGATATGAGGGCAGACACATCTTCCCTTCTTGAAACATAAGATTTTTGTAGGATAGTAGTCTTTGGATATATGTACAGTCATCTCTCCTTATCCAGTTTCTCTTTCTGCAGTTTCAGTTACCTACATTCAACCCCAGGCCAAAAATATTAAATAGAAAATTTCAGAAATAAACAATACATAAATTTTAAATTGTGAGTCCTTCTGAGTAGTGTGATGAAATCTTGCACTGTCCCACTCAGTCCAGCCTAGGATGCCAACTCTCCTTTTGCCCAGCTTACCAGTGCTCTGTGCTGTCAATTGGCCACTCAGAAGCCCTCTTGGTTAACAGATTGACTATCCAGGAATGGCAGTGCTTGTTTCAAGTAACCCTTATTTTACTTAATAGTGGCCCTAAAGTGCAAGAGTTGTGATGCTGGTCATTTGGACATGTCAGTGAGGAATCATAAAGCGCTTCCTTTAAATGGAAGGTATGTATGGGGAGGGCGGACACCACGGTGTACATAGGATTCTGTACTATCCCTGGGATCGGGCATCCACGTGTCAGCATCCGCTGGGGGCCTTGGAAAGCATTTCTCGCAGAGAAGGACAGACTATTGTATTCATCTATAGCCTAAATTATTCCATGCATTTTATATCATGATTTATGTACTAGAAGATTATGCCTTGAAATTCTCTGTTAGCATTTTACTCCACTCTCGGTTCACACTGAGAAGAGTTCTCATTCTAAAGCTACACACCGAATGCACCAGTCTTGCAGCCTTGGTCTCCTGTGCTCGGATGCCAGTCTTCAAATTCCCACTGTGCCTCTGGCCCCCGGGTGAAGCACCGCCCCGTAGTCATTAATGAAAAATCACCGTGTAAGTGTCAGGACGGTGGCACTGCCATCCCTGGACGCCGGCGTCCCTGTTTCTTCTGTGTCTCCCCACAGAGAGACTAAGGCTAAAGGTGAAAGGATGCGGTTTATTAAATAATTCAAGCCGTTAACCTTCAACCTGCAAACGGATGGCAGCCTATTAAGTTTGCGCGGCCAAGATTCGTGCTTGGTGTCTACTGATGCTGAAGCATAAGGCCTGTTCGCTTTACTTTTACCGCTACACAGTAGCGTAGTGAGGAAGGAGAGTGAGAAAAGGTGACAGGGGCCCACGCACAGGGACAATAAGAGCAGCAGCTTCACTTGCATAAAGAAGACTGAAGCCTCCCTCCCTCCCTGCCTCCCTCCCTCCACCTCTCCGTGCAGGCCCCGGTGCACATCTGCGTCACTTACGGGGAGGCGGAGGCGCCGAGGCAGAGAGAAAATTGTACTGTGAGGACCTTGACAGCTTTTCCTCCTGCCTCCCTATATTTCCCGGAATATCTTTTTTCCCCCCTCTTTTACAAATTGACCATATAAAACCACCCCTTCTCCACCTTGCAGAAGGCATTTGACTTTCTCAGAAATACCAGGCAAGCTCTCAGAGCATCCTCGGAGAGGCCAGGGACAGGGGCGCAGGTGCACGCAGGAGGTTGGGTTGGGGGAGCGCTTCTTCGCGACTTGGGGCCTCTCTCTCTCCCTCCCTCCCTCTCTCTCTCTCTTTCTCTCTCTCTCTCTCTCTCTCTCTCTCTCTCTCTCTCTCTCTCTCTCTCTCTCCCTCTCTCTGCGCTCTCCAGGCACTGAACTCAGCCGCAAGGACAGGAGAGCTGACACCTTCCCAACCGAGGCTGTGCCACGGGCGCATCCCAGGGACGTGTCTCCGGCCACCGCCGCCCCCGAGCCTCCGAGCGCGCGGATCTCCCTCTGTCGCGCATCTCCGGCGCCGGGCAGTCCCACCGGTGCCCTGCGCGGGGACCGAGGATCCCCAGCCCTCGCCTCCCCTCGCCTGCCTCTGCCGCGGCCGGCGGGCTCCCCACGCGCGGTTCCCGCGGACCCGACCCCGCCGAGCGGCCGAGCCGTGCCGCCCGCGCTCCGCGGCCGCCGGGCAGCGCGCTCACCCCGCCTGGCGGCGCCTGCTCCGGGCGCGGGGAGCGCCGCCAGCCGCCTCCCACCGGCTCCGCGGCTCCCCCGCCGGCCGGCCCCGTCTACTCCTGCGCCGCCCGGGCTGCCTTTGCCTTCCTCGCACCGAGCATGTCGGGCTCCGGGCGAAAAGACTTCGATGTGAAACACATCCTGCGACTCCGCTGGAAACTCTTCAGCCACCCGTCCCAGTCCCCCGGCGGCCCGGCGGGGGGCGGCTGCGCGCAGCAGGACGGCGGCGGCTTCGAGCACTGGGGGCCCAGCCAGAGCCGCCTGCTCAAGAGCCAAGAGAAGGGCGGCGTGAGCACCTTCTGGAAGAAGTCCTCTTCTTCCTCCTCTTCGTCTTCCTCCCCCTCGTCTTCCTCTTCTTCCTTCCACCCACCGAATGGCACCCTGCTGCCGGCGGCCACGAGGCTGCAGCCCGGCGCGCCCGGGCAGGGCACCCAGCCGCCGGCCAGGACCCTCTTCTACGTGGAGTCCCTAGAGGAGGAGGGGGTGCCCGGCATGGACTTCCCCGGGCCGCACGAGAAGGGGCTGGTCCTGCAGGAGCTCAGCGTGGAGCCGCCCAGCTCGAGCCAGGCAACAGGTGAAGGGTGTGGACACAGGTACAGTAAGTCCCGCGGGGCGTCCGAGCAGCTCCCAGGTTTTACTCCTCTCGCCACCCCCCCCCACCCCCCTTGTACTTTGGTTATTAGTAAGTCTGAAAGGTTTCAGGTTGACACTTTTGGTTGAGAGACGCCAGCAGGGATTTTATTACCCAAGTTGTAATCTTGTTACAAGTTTATTCATTATTTTCTATGGGCTCACACATAATTGTTTTCCTTTGCAAGTTCTCAGAGTCGTAATCACACACGGAACCTACGTTGATTTTGGTCAATCTCTAGGTGGAGTGGTTCTCCTATTTCCGAGAATATAGTATTCTGTCCTTACGTGTCATTAAGTTATGAGCTGAAACTTGCTTGAAGGACCCCTCGGATGCATCTCTCATGCACTGGCCTAAAATCTGAGGTAGCAAGTTACCTGGGGGCCCTGTGCTCCAATCTGTATTCCAGGAAGGATGGGGCGGACCAAAGGAGGCTCCTGGACAGCAGCATTACCTTCTCTCTTTTTTCTCTCCGTGAATTAGTGCTATTCTCTATCCCAGCTTTTCACTTTATCCCACTTTACTTTGGCTGTTCAGAGTCTTAGAAGTAAACTGTCGCTGAGCCCTTTGGCGTTCAGCTTTCCGGATTTGTTGGCTCAGTATGGGACTGTGCATCCTTACTAATCAGGTCAACATTATTTCTTGTTTGTGTCTAATACTATACCTCTTTGAGTAGAGTTCTCCTACTTTTAAGACTTACAGAAAACCTTCAGAGACATGAAGCTCCTGAGTTTCACATTGTTGGAGAAAGACTCATTACTCTGCACTAGATGGTTACTAGGTTTGTTGTGTAAGGAGGATATGAAAACACATCCACTTTTCCCAGACTATATCAGAACACATTATTGAAGATAAATACAGGGCAAACAGGAAATGGCAATGAATATGTTAATAAAACTTAACTACCTCTAAATAACAAATTAGAAATAGAAGCAACTTTTTAAACTTCGTTGATTGAATCAGCTTCTTGTGAAGTTAAGTCACACAAAAAATACATAAAACGAAATAATATGTATAAGTATACTTTATGGGTTAGAGATACAATTGAATTGCTTCAATGATGTGATTATGTAGATTTAAATCTGAATCTTAACAGCCTTGACCACGGTCACATAATATTTGAAGGCATTGACATTTAATATAATGTAAGATAATTAAAGAGGAAGTAGTTTAATTTGCATTTTTCAAGTGTGTCAAAGTTTCTACCCTTATATAGGAGACCAAATATAAGTTTACCTATCACTCAATTAAGTAAGATATTTTACCAAAAAAGTTATAATTTGGGGTACCAATAATATCATGAAGTTATTTGATTTATGTAGTTTTAGACTTATCATTGTTATATTTTAAATAGTTGAGTAAGTATAAAACTTGTTTTTAGAGGGGCATTCATAAACATTTAGCAGTTCACCTTATATATTTAAAAGATAGGTTAAACATTTACTAATTATTACTTTATTGAAATGGATATTATTGTGACTCAGTTCAATAAAAAAGTGGATGAATTCTTTAGATTTGTAAAGTCTTCAAAACAGCTTGACATTCTGGGAATATTGTTTGATCATTTAATAAAGTAATTTGCTTTATAACAAATATAGTATTATGTGAGTCATATTTGGTATGAGTAATTCCTGAAGACTTTCTTGTAAGTTGGAGAATTTTAATGGAATATTAAAATAACAATGGAATATTGTCATAAAAATTATAATAAAAAGTAAAACCAATAACTAATAGAAAACATTCATCAGAATTATCTTCTAGTCTCTCATTTTTTAATATACATCAGTGTTTTCACTCACAAAGAGCTTTCAGTAAAAGGTATTCTGAAAAAAAGCCTAATACCACCTTAAATCATATTACTATTGGAATGATGGTCTCCTATGAGATTTTTGAGTATGTAAAATATTAAAAATCAAGTCTAATTTTATTTTGAAATTCCTATTAATACTTAAATCTTTTAGACTAACTTAAAATCTTCACTGGACAAGTCGGTTAACACTGATAGTATTCTCAGGGATATTATATGTCCCTAAACCTTCATAGAATATTGGTTTTGTTCTCATGATTGGTTGAATTTACACTACCAAACTAAGTAATTAGTCATTATCAATATATATTATATTAACATGTGGTAAAAATAAGGTTCATTTCACAGAGAGACATTTTCAAAGTTAGATACTGAATAGAAAATAATAAGTAGAATAATTTGTAATGTTGATTTATTTCTATCAAAACTTATGCAGGAAATCTGCATAATGTTTATAATGATCAATGAGTACATAAACTATATGAACCCTGCATGATAATTTTGATTACTTGGATCATTATATCATTATACTGTGATGTCAGTGATTTCATATTTAGCAATTAGTTTTATTAATTCTGACTTCTATGCTAAAATTTATGTTCATAAAGCAAGAGTTGGCCATTTTTCTGTTCTCTTTTTTCATATTCCAATCTTCTCTTTATTCATCTGGTCTCACACTGCTTAAAAACATTGTTTTAGACAAGTATCAGCAGCTCAGTTCATTTAATTTATCACTCAAACAGCATCTGAAGGATGCTCAGAGGAAAGCTGCCCATATGATCAGAATTCTAGAAAGGTCAAATCATCATGGAGTTGAAACATAAAGGTAGCAAGAAGACAGTGGTGAACTAATTTGCCACCCAAACCCAGCCTTTATCTTATTCCACCCTCCTAGACATAAATAAGCAGACCTCAGTATTCTAATACCTCAACCATCATGCCATTAAGAATTCTAATGTTACAGTCACAGGCTCCTAACTTATGCTATTAATCATTTTTCTCTACTGCCCACACTTAGTTGTTGGAAAGTGTATAATTTCCCAGCTATTCATATCAGTATATGTTCTGATGTGAATAGCTCTGTCCAAAATTCTATAGGTAGTAAACTAAGAAACCAAAGAGAAATATTTATAGTCTTGCAGTGTGTAGAGTTGTGAGTAGAAAAAGAGATGCCTTGTTTAACTGCTTGCTTTTTTAGTTTTCTAAATTCTCAGAGTGAAGTCATCTGATTCCACGGTTTTAGTTACCATCCATGAACTCTATTTCTATATTTGCAACTCAAAACCTAGGACCCCCCCTGACTTGCGGGCTCACACATCCACCTCCCTGCTTGACCTCTGTGGTGAATATCACAGGCAAGGTAAATACAACATATAGAAAATTGAGCTCATCATCTCCCCTTCTCTTTTGCTCAGTGTCCTTCCTCTCTGTCCCAGAGGATAGCTCTGCACCCATTGGTTTGTGCAAACCAGAAATCACGATCGTATTTGCCCTAATCTTTTTCCCCATCATTTTCAATATTTCAACTAGTCCTGTCACTTTTACTTGAAAATGCCCCCCCATATCTATCCCACTTCTCTCCGTCTCCATTGACTACACCATTTCTAATATACTGTCCTCTTTCAGCTCAACATCTGCAACTGCCATCTGCATCATCTCCCTTCACTAATTTTGCCACCTGTAATCCATTCTCTTTACTAGAGTCAAAGAAAATTATAAAATAAAAATCTGAACTACTTTGCCTCATCCCTGGCTCTCCTCCCCCAAACCCTTAAAACATTTCTACCATCCTCTGACCTCAATCCATACTTTGGGCATCTTGGTCCTGAATGATTTGTCCCTTGTCTAATATCAAAGTCCTTCAATCACCAACGTCCCCATCACCCTTTGCCTTCCAGATTCCATGTTGTTTTATATCATTTTTCCCTGGCCTCAAACTTGTTACTATTCCTTGTATAGTGACTCTCCTTCCCTTAACCCACCCTTTCTTGAGTTTATTCCCATTCACCATTGAAATGTCTTGAATAAATCTCTGTACCTTTCTCAGAGAAGCATTCATTGATCCGTTAGGCAAAATTTTCACTTACATTTTTTTTTTTAGTATATGTTATCTCTTGTTTTATGTTTGAGTAACAGATCTCTACTTTTTAATTCTTTATTGTAGCTTATAATCATATATCGATAACTGTGTTACTTTTGTTGTTTGTCACTAACTACATTGCCCAGTGGACAGTGTGTTTGTTTTGCTAATCATTTTATCCATATCTCAGAATATGTAGTTATTTGATAAACACTGTTGAGTGAATAAATATATATCATAATCAGAATGAGTGACATTGATTAAGACCTTGTTATTTAGCAGGTAGCATGTTGAATATCTGTTTATGTTGTGCAATTTAATATTCAGATTAGCTTTATGATTCTGGTCCAATTATATATCCCTTTGGCACAATGATTACATAAATGAAAAAAGTGAGATGTAAATAAGCAATTAATTTGCCTAGAGTCACAGACTTTTAAGTAATGTAGTTATACTTTTTTGAGGGATTCAACTTTATATTTTTATTTATTTTTAATTTTTTGTAAAATTTATTGGGATGACACTGGTTAATAAAATTATACAGGTTTCAAGTGTACAATTCTATAATATATTATTTGTATATCATATTGTTTTTTAACACCCGCAGTCAAATCTCCTTCTGTCACTATATATTTAACTCCCTTTGCCTTTTACTACCTCTGCTGGACTGTTAGTCTTTGCTGACTCCAGACACTCTAATTCAGGTCACTTTGCCAATTCTTCTTTTCCTCTGCTTAAACAAATAAGCAGACCATAAGAAAAGAAATTCTAACTAAAGTTATTATAAAGCAGTTCTTTTTAATCCCTTGGTGAAAGTTTTGCTTGTGTTTGAAAGTTTAGATAAACTCTTAAAATGATTCTAATGCACAATGCATTAGAAGTTTCAAACAAGACTTCTTAGCCCAAGTTAGAAAACATTCAATTTTTCCTGAAGTATGATACATTTGGAGCATTTTACTTTATTATTAAATGGAAGTATGAGGAAATAACTTAGACAAGGAAAATAATTTAATTTTGGAGCCCAAAAGAGAGCTTTATGATAGAAAACCTGCTTTCTGAAGCTCAGAAAAATTGATATAGAGAAATGTCACAAAAAGACAGCATATACCATTAAGACCTCATGGAAATTGATGGGACTGGAACCAAGTATTTAAAATGAAAAAGTGTCAGCATTGCTTCAAAAGAAAATAATTTTTAAAATGGTAAGGAACTATTTATTCAGGAAAGTAGTTCTCAAAGTATGCTTCCATGGAACACTAAAATGAACTAATGTTCATAATTCCCCAGCAGCCCCAAATTTGTAGTGGGAAAAAAAAAAGCAGCATAGAGTGATTTTACTCAATTTTATGTCTTCTTTGTAATTTATCCTAGATTTGGGCATTAAAAACCTACTGTTATTTAAAGCAGAACTAGCAAAGATGATACCTTGTTAGGGGAAAGGTGTTTTTTGTTTGTTTGTTTTTTCCACCTATTTCAGAATGGATTCATAAGCAGCATGTGGTATTCTGCAAAGAAACCTACAATTTTCAGGTGTCCTCCCCTCTGAACATGTTTGCTTCAGGCAAACTGAGAAGATCATAAAGGAAAAAGAAATGAGACCACTAGGTTTGATATTGATCAGAAAACTCCAGAGGTATCTGAAAGATGTGAATACAAATGTAAGATGATAGAATGCAACTCTTTATTTAAAGAATTTTATTGATTTTTAGAGAAGGAGGAAGGGAGAGGGACAGAGAGAAAAGCATCAATGTGTGAGTTAAACATTGATCTGCTGACTCTACTGGGGATCAAGCCAGAAACGTAGGCATGTGCCCTGACTGGGAATCAAACCAGCATACTTTCAATTCTCAGGTTACTGACACCCAACCAACTGAGCCCCATGGCCAGGGCTAAATACAACTCTCAATTATAGCAAACAAAAAAGAACCATGCTAACTGAAAGATCATATTCTAGTTTTCATTAATAAATTTCTAATGAATATTTTGTAAACTATATTATTAACCTCTTTAAAGTATACTATTTTAAGAAATTTTAAAGTGATATATAAATTCTCCTTTTCCAATCAAAATCAACTTTTGGTTAATAGAACATAATATTGATCAGTTATTTGTTTCTATTGTCCCCCCCCAAAAAAAACTCAAAGATAATTTGTGTATCTGGGAAAGATGTGCTTTTAACAATTACATGTTAAGTCTAATTTTATTGTTCTTGACTAATAGTTCTTATAGAATTTACAGAGAACTGAGATTTGCAGTATATTTTAGAGTTAAATCAAACTTCTGGAATTGAAAATATGCATCCTTTTAAGTGGAATCTCAAAGTAATGAGATTCTATTGATTTTCTGTTTTTACCATCCAAAATAATTTTAGGTATATTTGTGATAATTGTAATAACAAATATTCTTGAATTTGCATATTACTTTAGGTCAGATAACAATTAATTTGCCTTTCTGAATTTAAAATTGTATTATTGAAAATGTTAAAGAAAATATCTGATGTAGACACAAATAATCTGAGATTAAATATGGTTTTAAAGATCTTATAAGTCAAGTAGAGGCCAGAAAAAAGCTTATTGTACTATATAGGTTTGATGCTTGCTACCATTGCTGACTTCTCTGACCAGGATTTAAAAACAGTTTGATCTAAGTGTTTATAAAAGCTTAACAATGGTTACCTTGACCAGAGAGAATGTGCACTATGATTTTAGAATCCCAAGAAAAATCTGTTTTGAATGGTAAGCCTATGAGGCAGATCATTTTAAAATAAGATCATATTGCAGAAATTATGCTTTTTAAAAACTGATCTTAGAGTCTTCAATGATAGTAAAGAGTGGAATGAATCAGTGTTAATTCTAAATTCAGCCTTTTTTATTCCTTAGGTGGCCTTAGTTCAATTTTAATAACTGATTTTCAAAGGAAATCTTTCAGTTCGATTTTTTTATACTTAGCACATTTTTTTCTTAGTGATATTGCTAGGCATTTGCTCATACAAATCAGCATTTTCATCTTCACTAAAATATGACAGAACAACTTAAATTATGGGATCAGAAAATTGGAAGGGTTTATATTACAAGGGAAGGGAAGAATTAAAACTATTCTAGTTTTTCAGGAGGCGAGTGGCAATAAGATATCTGGGTTTTGTTTGATTGTTTTTGTTTTGTCTGTTTCCCTAGTAAATTTCAATTTTACTCAAATATCCAAGAGGTCCCTTTAGATCAGTATTCACAAATATCAGAACTTCAGAGAAAATGGTAAAACTTTTTAAAACTTGTATTTTTGAATTTATGAATATAAAATATCCCAACTTCTTACTCTGAGGCTAAATTTTGAACACTACTATTTTGAAAATAAACCTGGAGTTGTTTTTTATCATTTGCAATAAAATTTAAATATGATACCTACTTTTTCAGTTACCTTAACTTGATATACTAGCATATAATTACAATAGAGAAGTTTACACAATTAATGCTGGGATGTTTGGTACTTGGTAATCCACTGATGATTTTTAAAGATTTACTTGTGCATTTTTTTCCCCTCAAAAGTCATGACATTTTTATATAAAAAATATTGTATGGCTCTTTTGTAGTGGCTTTGGTTAGATCAGTAAGCTGTGTTTAGTAATATGAATATTCCCACATTATCTGCCTAGAAATGAGAAAATTTTAAAAATCAGTTGAGATGAAAACATCCTGGGCAAATAATATTTTAATCATTTTATTCAAGTCAGTATAAAAGAAGAACTGGTACTTCTATTTCTAGCCTATATAGAATAACAAGGACTGGACTTACCTTTCACCTGAAGCAACAACAAAGAATAAAAGAAGGAAGAAACAAAGGAAAAAAGTTATATAGACACACTATAGAATGAAAGAATGAGAGAGAGAGAGAGAGAGAGAGAGAGAGAGAGAGAGAGAGGGAGGAATGAAAGAAAGAGAAGAGAAAGAAACAAGAGGAAAAAGAAAAGGAAAAGAAAGTAGAAAGAAAAGAAGAAAGAAAGAAAAGAAAGAAAGAAAGAAAGAAAGAAAGAAAGAAAGAAAGAAAGAAAGAAAGAAAGGGAAAGAAAAAGAAAGAAAGAAAGAAGAAAGAAGAAAGAAAGAAGAAAGAAAGAAAGAAAGAAAGAAAGAAAGAAAGAAAGAAAGAAAGAAAGAAGAAAGAGGAAAGAAAGAAGGAAGAAAGAAGGAAGAAAGAAGAAAGAAAGAAAGAAAGAAAGAAAGAAAGAAAGAAAGAAAGAAAGAAAGAAAGAAAGAAAGAAAGAAAGAAAGGGAGAAAGAAAGAGACAGTATATGAAAGAAGATTTTCAAGACACTGAAGGAGAGCGATTCCTAAAATATATTTTTTAAAAAATGAAATGCATACTGTGATTACCCAGCTAACCATGTGAGCAAGATTCCAGGCACTGTTACAGGGAAGGGAAAACCAGGAGGAACACGAGAATCATCCTGTATTGATGAGAAGGAGCTCAGTGTATATATGGTTTCTGACCACTATGTTGTACATCTGAAACTAATACAGAATAGTGTTGAATGTGGGCTGTAATTAGAAAACAACAAACACATTAATTAATTAATTAATTAACTGGAGAATCATCAGCATGTAATTGGTTTTAGGATCATGGGCTGATATTTTACTAAAACTATGTAAGATATCAGAATTGGAGGAAACAGGGTGAGGGGTACATGAGACTTGCTACTATTTTTGCAACTGCTGGTGACTATATAATTATTCCAAAATAAAATATTAAAAAAAAAAATAAATATGGAGAAAATGCCAGAAATCTGTGGAGGGGTCTCTTGAGTATTCAGCAGATCAGTATTCAGTAGAATACTGACAGGTACATGTGTTTAAGGAGTTACCCAAGTGTTTGGAAAGAACTATCTCAAAATCAGAGAGAATAGTACTTGTTTCTAACAATCAGAATGGAAAAACCTCATAATTCATGGGATTAGAAAAGTATGTGGAAAGGTATTGTGTTAGTAATAGAAAATAACTAGCTTTAGAATAAATACTGCTGTGGTACCACTTAATAAATCTCAACAGTAAAACCCAAAAGTATTAAACTGTTTCCAAGTAATTTAACTGTGCCCTATAACAAAGTTGAAGAATAATTCACATATTCATATATATTCAGTACCAAACAAGGTAGAAGTGGAAAAAATATAAACCATAATAAGAAGCAAAATCAATAAAATAAAACTGGCCCAAAAAAGTAGCAGACAAGGTCATTAAAGTAGTAAAAACCATATTCCATATGTTCAAATAATTAACTAGGGTTATGATACATATGGAAAGATCAACATCAAATTTCTAAATGAAAATCAGATTATAATGTTTGAGATGAAAAATTTTCTGGATAATATTAATTACAGAGCAGAAATTGAAGAAAAACATGATGAAATTTAAAACACAGCAATGAAATCACCCAAAATGAAACAAGGAAAATGACATCAGTTGACACAAAAAAATACAAACCACCCAAAATGGTAACTATATGGGTTAAGAAAACAAGATTATTTCTTAATATTTACACCTGGGAGATTTGAAAGCTCAATGATGGTTTTTATCATATACGTAACATAAATGTATGACAGCAGCAGCATTAAGATTGGGAAGGGAGAAATGTAGGTATAGTATTGCAAGTTTCTTATAAGAAATGTGAAGTGGTTTATCATTTGAAGTTAGTCTCAAAACTATATGATAAATCCCAAAGTAACCACTATATTAACAAAACAATAATAGCTATTAATACAACAAAAATATAAAATGCTGTTATAAAAATTACTGAATTCATCTAATAAAAGAGAAAATGGGACAAAGATAGAACAAATAGAAAATGCACAGCTCAATTACAGTCTGAAAGCTTACTATATCAATAATTACATTAAAACTAACTGTACTATACATTAATAATTAAAAAGATTATCAGATTCTATAAAAAGTCAGACCCAATTATATTCTGGTTACCAAAAATATACTTTAAACATAAACACAAATATTTGTTAAAAGGCAAAGGATGAAAAAGATATAAAATCCTAAGACTAACAAAAAAAAAGTTGAAATGGATGTAATAATACCAGAGGAAGTACATCTCAGAGCAAAAAATATCAACCTGATAAAGAGACTGTCTGAAAAACCTACAGCTAACATATTGTGGAAAGGCTAAATGTATTTCCTTTAAAATCTGGAACAAAATGAGGATGCTTAATCTTGCCACTTTTATTCAACATTTGACTGGAGATATTAATCTGTTCAATAAAACAAACAAACAAAAGGCATCAATATTAGAAAGGAAGAAATAAAACTGTTTTAATTTACTCAGTAATTGATCATCTATGTATAAATCAAGAAATAACATGGTCTTTATTTTTAGTCATAATTGTTTATTAGAACAAAATTTGTGGAACCTATAAAAAAGATGAGTTTTTTGGCAGGATATAGAATTAACATACAAAACCACTTATATTTTCATATATCATCAAGGAACAACTTGAAATCGGAATCCTAAAAGTAATACATTTCATAGTAATATCAATAAAGTATATAATGCTTACTAATAACCATGACAAAATATGTGAAAGACCTATACACTGAAAACAAAATCATGCGGACAGAAAGCAAAGACATAAATAATGGAAAGATGTACTATGTTCATGGATCAAAAGACTTGCAGTTATTAAGATGTTAATTCTTCTACAATTGACCTGTAGATTATACACATCCTCCAAGAAAAATCTTTTTTGTTTTTATATTAAAAATTGACAAGATTGGAGTTTAGGTCAAGATGGCAGCATAGGTAAATGTGATACTTGCCTCCTTCCCATAGCCACATCAAAATTACAGCTAAAAGACAGAACAACCATCATTCAGAACCACCTGAAATCTAGCTGAACAAAGTTCTACAACTAAGGAATTAAAGAAAAAGCACTTTGAGAATAATACGAGGGATAAAACACTTGGCAGAATTGTGGAACCTGCTGTTCCCACATCCATGTGTGGTGGTTTAAAACCAGGAGGAATATCTTGGCTGTGGTGGTTTCTCTGAGTAGTGAAGGGTCACAGCCCCACACTAGGCCCCTCAGCCCAGGGTTACAGTACCAGGAAAAGAAATCCCCAAAACTTCTGGCTGTAAAAACCAGAGGGAATTGTGGCTGAGTGACACAGAGTCTGCTGACCCCAGGCAGTTCCTCTTAAAAGGCCAGCACATGGACTTACTTGGACTCCCTCTAAGCTCCAACCCTGAGGCTGCAGCTTGAAAGGAACCTGGGACATTTAGGGAGGGACTAACTTGTCTACAATCAGGGTGAGTGCTGGAGAGACAGCTTTCTCCCAGACAGAAGTGCTGGCAGAGGCCATTGTTTCTTTGCTGAACCCTCCCTGCCACAGACCTGGCAAGGAGGTCATCATATCTGAATCTCCATCAACGTGGCTCGCACTTTTTTCTCCCCCATCCTGATGATTCCTTGAGACTTGACCCCTCCTTACTTTCAGGCTCATCCAAGCCATTTCCAGTGGTTTTTCCATACAGCTGGCCTCTCTTGCCTCATGCTTCAAACTTTTCTAAAATTTCCTGAACAAGCAGCTGCTTGCCTCATTGTGCCTCACATCTCTTAATGCAATGCCCTAAGCCCAGAACTAGTGGCAACCTGCCTTGGTTCATAGCTTGGCTTCTGCTCAGCACCTCCAAGCCCAACACAAGTAGCAGCCAACAGCTGGCGTGGCTCAGCTGTTGAACATCGACCTAGGATCCAGGAGATCGGAGTTCGATTCCCGGTCAGTGCACATGCCAGGGTTGTGGGCCTGATCAATGACTCTCTCATCATTGATGTTTCACCAGTCTCTCTCCCTCTCCCTTCCTCTCGCTGAAGTCAATAAAGATATATTTTTTAAATTAAATAAATAAATAAAAACAAAGATGACAGGAATACCCTGGCCAGGTTACTTGGCTCCTTGGAGCATCATCCTATACACCAAAGGGTTGCGAGTTTGATTCCTAGTTAGGACACATTACTGTTACCGGATTGATTCAGTCAGGGCATGTATAGGAGGCAACCAATCAACATTTCTTTCTCACATCAATCTTTCTCTCTTTCCCTTCCTCTCTTTCTAAAAAAACATATTCTTGGGTGAGAATTTTTTTTAAAAATTGACTGAATTATTCTAAAAATTTCTTGAGAAATTTAAAGGACTTAGATGAAACAAAACAATTTTGAGAAAATGAAAAATTTGAGGAATAACACTGACTGATCTTCTGACTTATTTTGAAGCTACATTAATCATGATAGTGTGTTTTCAGCATCACAATATATGACTTGATGAGTGGGTAATGGATAAGTAATTTTTATAATAGCCATATAATGAGATATTTATGCTATAAAGAAAGAATAAACAACTGGTCTTCAAACATTATGATTGAATGAAAAAAATGTTCTGATAAGCAAAAAAAAAAAACCTCACTGTATGGTATAGTTCTCCTTAACATTTATCTATCATAAGTCATATAAACTTGTCCATTAAACTTGTCCATTTTGATTATTTATACTTTGAATAGAAATTTGATTCTAACATGAATCACATATTAGAGTCAAACATCTCTTTAGCTTGATATATGACACTTGCCTTTCAGAACTTCATAGTGAAATATTCACATGGAGTCTTTGTTGCCTTTCTCTTGGCAGGTTAGGGGGAAAAAAACAACAAAAATGGAAGACTGAATAGTTTTACAGTAAGAATTTCTGCAAAGAAAGCTCAAAAGTCTTATCATGTGAGCACAAGGGTCTTAGGAGATAGTGGGAACCATTTCCATTGCCGATTCTATAGGAGAAGCAACATCATTCATGAGCTTTACCTTAATGACACAGAAAGGAATAAACTATGCTGTCTTCTTCTCTGACTTCACTTTGTATTTTACAGGACAACTTGGAAACACCACTAAATATATTTTCCCCAAGGAAAAAGAGCTCATTTTCTACTCTATCTTGATGTCCTAAAAATATAAAATATTTACATATAATTATTCTCCCTAAACAACAGCTTGTGAATTTTAAATAGATTCCTTATCAGTAGAATACTTTTTAATTATAAATTTAATTTGTATTATTATAAAGTTTCTCAAAGGACACACCTTAAAATTTTTTCTGAATGTATTACTTTTTATTTCCCCAAACTGACACATCTATTTGAAATCTTAACTAAAGTTGAAGACTCACTTGCATCTGTTCTTACTCCCATATTCTCTCACATTATTTTATTTGTCTCATGCCAGATTTTCATCTAAGTATAGTAAACACTGAAACTCTTATTCATGAGTGAATTCCAGAAAAATCTTTATAATTCCAGAAACTGAAAATATGTATGCTATACAAATGTTGATAATTTTTATAGTATGTATTTCTCTAAGTTAATATTGTTTGCCTAATTTTAATATATCAGCACCTACAGTTGCATGCAACAATGGGGAGAAAACTGGATTCAGCATTAGAAAACCTAAGTTTTAGGGTAAACTCTACCTGTATAGGAAAATGTCCCCATTGTTGCTTAAATTACTCCTTATCTCATTTTCTCATTGGAATATGATGAGAAAGGGCAAGAAATACATTATTTCTAAAGTATTCAGGCCTTGCCACTGCAAAAGAGGACAGTGGATTCTTCCCTGTGGTTGAATCAGCTTGCTTCCTAGAATAGCAGCATGAATTAGGCTGCACTTTGGCTACTTAAGATATGAATTGAGCTCTATTTTGAACACTTAAGGTTTACTCTGAGCCAGATGACCCCATGTAAAAACTATTCCTTCACTCAATGAAGACTATTTTAAATCAGTTATTTTTTTCCCCACACAATATGCCAGCTTCCTGAGATAAAATGAGGTATGGAAAACTCATTTCCCCCCCACAGAACAGAAAATTAGTAATAAAATTTAACAAATAAGTAATTATAAAAAACTTACACAATACAAAGTATGAACATATTAAAAGGGATTTTTAAAGGTTCAGAAAAAGAAAGCTTCAAAGGGATCTTAATAAAGACCAACATCAGTATGTTCAGTTTCTCATAAAAAAAAAAAAAAAAAAGCAAGTAAATTAGCATGATTATGACAGGATAAAATTTCAGGTGATTTGAATGGGGATATAGACCATAGTCAGACAACAACGGGCCTTCTAGATCATATTAAAGACTTTAGATTTTTGCCCAGCCAGTGTGGCTCAGTAGTTGAGCATTGACCTATGAGCCAGGAGATTGTGGTTCGAGTCCCGGTCAGGGCAGGTGCCTGGGTTGTGGGCGCTATCCCCAGTAGGGAGCGTGCAAGAGGCAGCTGATCAGGACTCTCATTGTTGATGTTTCTATCTTTCTCTCTCTCCCTCTCCCTTCCTCTCTCTAAAATCAATAAAGATATATTTTTTTAAAAAAGACTTTCAATTGTACTTATAGTGACTGCAAAACAATGAATCTAGCTGATGAGAATAAAGTATTAGAAATTTTTTTTCCTCTTAGTGTATGTAAAATGGGCTAAAGAAAAGAGGGGTGAAACTGAAAACAGAAAGCCAAGTTAAAAAGCTAAAACAACAGTCCTAGTAAAGAACTATTACTAAGAAAAGAGACAGGAGAAAAAAAATTTTTTGGAAAGTAAAATGCCCCAATTGCCAATTAATTAAAGGTTTAATTGTAAAGGAGGTAGAGAGGTAAGAAGATTCCTAAAATTTTTGATGGACAATTTAATGCATTTTTGTTGTTGATTTTGTGGATGATGTAGGAGACTGGAGGAAAGAAAATATTTTTTGTTCTGAACAATCTGAGTTCAGTAAGTACCTGATATAATTATTTTAATTTTTTTTGTTCAAAATATTACAGATGTCCCTTTTTCTCCCCAGTGACCCATTCCACCCCTGCTCACCCCCCTACCTAGTCCCTCTCTACACCATTGTCCATGTCCTTGTGTTGTGCCCAACATATTCTCTCCTACAATTTCCTAAATTTTAACTTCTGTATTCCTTTACCCCTCTATAAGCACCTCACATGGACTTTAAAAATTAAAATAATAATGAGTGGATAATTATTTTCATTTTTAAAGTCCATGTGAAGTAGTTATACAGGGGTAAAGGAATACAGAAGTTAAAATTTAGGAAATTGTAGGAGAGAGTACCTTGGGTCTTAAGATTTCACATAAGGAATAGACCTGAATAGTGACAGTCTCAAATATATGGCCATAAGGATGAGTTAGTTAATAACTTGGGCGGAAGGTGTAATTAAAGGAACCCAGAGCAGGGGCTACCTTGTATGATGAGTCATTTATAAAAGATTGAATATTTCTAGGAAGACTGTTGTATTGGAGGGGTTTTAATGTCTTCAATGATTAGAGGTCATTAAAACAGCACTAAGAGATATACTAGTATGAGCAACTCACCTGAGTCTTCAAAAGTGAAAGGACTTTGTTTCCTGAACAAAGATGCAAGGCCCATAGTAGAGGTGCACAAATGCAGTGCTAGACATTTCTATACACTACTTCCAGGTGTCAGGATTGTGAGGACTGAATAACCTATCAGTGAGAGGGGTATTTTATTTCTTTTTCTTTTTTCTTTTTTTATTTTTTAATCCTCACCAGGGGATATTTTTTCATTGCTTTTCAGAGCTAGTGGAAGGGAAAGAGAGAGAAACATTGATGTGAGAGAGACACATCCATTGGTTCCGTCCTGCAGGAGCCCCAACGCAGGGCCAGGGATTGAGCCTGCAACCAAGGTACATTCCCTTGGCTCTGATCAAACCTGGGACCCCTCAGTCTGCTGGCTGATACTTTAACCACTGAGCCAAACCAGCTAGGGCACAATAGAGTAAAATTAAAACCAAAAAAACTACACATGCATGTTCATATGTGTAAATGCATTTGTAAGATCAGAGCGAATAATGTGGTAAGTCAAATTCCACATTTTTACATTTGTCACCTAACGATTATAAGATTGTTTTCTACGTGCATTATGTGTACATTGAGCTTTATTGCTATTATGTTTATAAATTAAGAAGCCAAAAATTATTGAATTTATCTAATCAAAGAGGAAATGGGAACAAAGATAGAGCAAATAGAAAATGCACAGCATAATTATTGTCTAAAAGCTTGTTATATCAATAATTACATCCTGTAACTGTATGTGCTAAACTTTTATGCCACTGAGAGTGCAGTGTGTTTCTTTGCACCAGCATCACCACAAACAGGTGAGTGATGGTAGTGTAAGCACTGACAGTTGGTTTTTCTTTTTGTAGTGCATGTGCCTGACTTAAGCTTGGATCACCCAGGCATCCAGTTTAACCAGGCTTCTGTTTCAGAGAGGCATCCATCTTCGATGAAGGCTGGTTCACATTGCCAGGCCTCCTCCCTGCACTGAGGCTTCCTTGTTTTAGATTTTAGTTGGTTTTAGTAATTGACCAGTTGGGCTACTTGTTTTTTTCTCTTCCCACCTTTAAATTTTCACTCTTATGTTTTAAATTCAGCAATAGAGAGGTAGCCTGCAGAACCCTAGGCCCACATCCTCAACCCCAATAAAAACAGAACCCCAGGTCTATGCTGGCTAACTCTCTTCCCCTGGCATGCATTGTATACTCCAAGGCCTATAATTAATTTCCTTCAAAATTTCCTAATGGTTATTGCTAAAGAGTGTCTTGCAGTTGCAGTAAGAACCACAAGGGTCAGCTCAGTTGTAGCACTGGTTTAGAAAAGGGAGATGTTTGTAGGAAGCTCACTGAAAAGCCCAGGTGAGTGCCCTCAGCCTTTTAAAGGCAATAGCATTACTATCAACAAACTGAGACGGCACAAAACACTAATGCAGGGTGGGGCAAAAGTAGGTTTACAGTTGTTCATATGGAAAATAATACAATAATAAATAATAATACATGAATAAACTCTGTGTTTTGCGTAATCACAACTGTAAACCTACTTTTGTCCCACTCTGTACATTGACCATGCTAAGACCTTATGAAGGAGTTTTTGGGCTCCACTATAATCTTATGGGACTGATGCTGTTGTAATAACCTGCTTATTACTGAACAGAAAAGGAGTGAAAGGAAAGACCAGATAGAGACATGCCCAGTAAGGTCTGAGTGAGGTGGGAAATGCTTGCCAGTCAATCAGGTTATTGGCCAGGATGGGCGTGGCCACAGCAAGCAGATGAAATCTAAATATATAAACTTCCAAACAAAGGAGGTGGGCTCTATCTCTCTCTGTCTCTCTTTCTCTGTCTCTCTCTCTCTCTCTCTCTCTCTCACACACACACACACACTTGCAGGCACTCACACTCTAGCACTCTGCATCCTCTTGGGACTCCTGTTGCAGGGGCACATTTCCCTATGCTGGCATGACACACCACCGTGTTGGACTCCCCACATGGACTGGTGGACTTTAATCTGGCCCGAGGAGTAAACCACCCCCTGCTGAAACTCTAGATATTGGTCCTGCTTTTGGATCTTCTGAGTTCCCAGCTACAACTTTTCCAGGACTGGCTTCAGGGGCAGGGGACTTTGGAACCTGAGAAATCTACTTAATACAAATAAAACTGCCTTCCATCCTCCCACGCAAGTCCTAGAAAATTCATTTCTGAAGATGTAGCAAGAGCCTCACTCCCACTCGTTTCTGGGAAGTCTGGCTTTTTAATTCCTCCTGCATCAGGACCACCGTCATCTATGCAGTCTGTTGTTGACCTAAATGACCTTCTTCTGCCTATAACTGCATTGTCATCTATTGGCCATTTATTTGTATCCAAGCAGCATGGAAAATAATGTGAGGAGAGATAATCAGTTAAAACTATGTAGTATAGCAGATAAATAAGAACATCAAAATATCCTAAGATACTAACAAAGTTGCTATGAAATATTTTTTCCCTAATTCCCTATATTTAATTTTCGCTACACTATTAGGATAATGTTGGCCTCATAAAATAAGCTTGGGAATCTTCCTTTTAGTTCCTTTGGTGTTTCTATATTTTTGTTTAATTCATTTTGTTTATGCATTGTTGTTGTTTTTTTATATTTTTAAATTTTTTTGTTTAAAATATTACAGATGTCCCTTTTTCTCCCCAATGACTCATTCCACCCTGTCCTATCCCCCTCCCCAGTCCCTCTCCCCACCATTGTCCCTGTCCTTGGGTTGTGCATATATTCACATAAATTCTTTGGTTGCTCTCTCCCCCTCTATCCACCCGCCCTCCTCCATCCCTCTGACATTCCTCAGTCTCATCTATGCTTCCATGTCATTGAATCTATTCTGTTCATCAGTTTATTAAGTTCTTTAGATTCCACGTATAAGCAAGATCGTGTGAAGTTTGTCTTTCTCTGCCTGGCTTATTTCACTTAGCATAATTTCCTCCAGGTCCAACCATACTGTCCCAAAGGGTACCAGATTCTTCTTCTTTACAGCTGCGTAGTATTCCATGGTGTAAATGTCCCACAGCTTTTTTATCCACTCATCTACTGATGGGCACTTGGGCTGTTTCCAGATCTTAGCTATTGTAAACTGTGCTGCTATGAACATCGGGGTACATATATTCTTATTAATTCATGTTTCAGGATTCTTAGGATACATTCCTAGGAGTGGAATCACTGGGTCAAAAGGCAGCTCCATTTCTAATTTTTTGAGGACCCTCCATACTGCTTTCCATAGTGGCTGCTCCAGTCTACATTCCCACCAGCAGTGTACTAGGTTCCCCTTTCTCCACACCCCCGCCAACACAAGTTGTTTGTTGATTTGTTGATGGCAGCCATTCTTACAGGTGTAAAGTGATACCTCATTGTTGTTTTAATTTGCATCTCTCTGATTATTAGCAAAGTTGAGCATTTTCTCATGTGTCTCTTGGCCATCCGTATGTCCTCTGTGGAGAAGTGTCTATTCAAGTCCTTTGACCATTTCTTAATTGGGTTGTTTATCTTCCTCTTGCTGAGTAATATGAGTTCTTTGTACACTTTTGGAAATTAGCCCCTTACCAGATACACCCTTGGCAAATATGTTTTCCCAGACTGTGGGGTTCCTTTGTATTTTGAGGCTGTTTTCTTTTGCTGTGCAGAAGCTTTTTAGTTTGATGTAGTGCCATATGTTCATTTTTTCCTTTGTTTCTCTTGCCCTAGGAGATGTATCAGTGAAAATTCCACTATGTGGGATTTCTGTGGCTTTACTGCCTATGTTTGCTTCCAGGATTTTTATGGTTTCGTGACTTACACTTAAGTCTTTTATACATTTTGAGTTTATTTTTGTGTATGGTGAAAGTTGGTGGTCTAGTTTCATTTTTTTACATGTATCTAGGCAGTTTTCCCAGCACCACTTATTGAAGAGACTGTCTTTACTCCATTGGATACTCTTGCCTCCTTTGTCAAATATAAACTGACCATAATGGTGTGGGTCTATTTCTGGGGACTCTGTTCTGTTCCATTGACCTATATGCCTGTTGTTGTACAAATACCAAGCCGTTTTGATTACAATGGCTTTGTAATACAGTTTGAAGTCGGGTAATGTGATCCCTCCCACTCTGTTCTTTTTTCTCAAGATGGCTGCAGCTATACAGGGTCTTTTTTGGTTCCATATAAATTTTCAAAATATTTGTTCTAAGTCTGTGAAATATGCTATTGGTATTTTAATAGGAATTGCATTGAATTTATAAATTGCTTTGGGTAGTATGAACATTTTAATGATATTAATTCTTCCAATCCATGAGCATGGTATATTCTTCCACTTCTTTAAATCTTCCTCTATTTCTTTTTTCAGTGTCACGTAGTTTTCTGAGTACAGGTCTTTTACATCCTTGGTTAACTTTATGCCTAGGTATCTTATTTTTTTAGTTGCAATGGTAAATGGTATTGCTTTTTTAGTTTCTCTCTCTGAAAGTTTATTGTTGGTGTATAAGAAAGCCATTGATTTCTGGATGTTGATTTTGTATCCAGCTGCCTTGCCAAATTCGTTTATCAAATCTAGTAGTACTTTGATGGAGCCTTTAGGGTTTTCTATGTACAATATCATGTCATCTGCAAATAATGACAGTTTTACTTCCTCTTTTCCAATTTGGATACCTTTTATGTTTTCTTTCTGTCTGATGGCTATGGCGAGGACTTCCAGTACTATGTTGAATAAGAGTGGTGAAAGTGGACATCCCTGTCTTGTTCCGGTTTTTAATGGAAATGGTTTTAGTTTTTGTCCATTGAGTATGATGTTGATGTAGGTTTGTCATATATAGCCTTTATTATGTTGAGGTATGATCCCTCTATTCCCACTTTGCTGAGAGTTTTTATCAGAAATGGGTGCTGGATTTTGTTGAATGCTTGTTCTGCATCTATTGATATGATAATATGATTTTTGTCCTTCATTTTGTTTATGTGATGTATCACATTTATTGATTTGCACATGTTATACCAGCTTTGCATCCCCGGAAAAAATCCCACTCGGTCATGATGTATGATCTTTTTAATATAATGCTGGATCTGGTTTGCTATTATTTTAGTGAGGATTTTAGCATCTATGTTCATCAGGGATATTGGCCTGTAATTTTCTTTCTTTGTAGTATCTTTATCTGGTTTTGGGATTAGGGTGATGCTGGCCTCATAAAAAGAGTTTGGGAGTTTTCCCTCCTCTTGAATTTTCTGGAATAGTTTGAATAGAATAGGTGTTAATTCTTTAAATGTTTGGTAAAACTCACCTATAAATCCATCTGGTCCAGGACTTTTGTTTGTTGGGAGTTTTTTTATTACTGCTTCAATTTCATTTGTTGTTATCGGTCTATTCAGGTTTTCTGCCTCTTCTTGATTCAGCTTGGAAAGGCTGTATGCTTCTAGGAATTTGTCCATTTCCCTGATGTTGGCCAAATTGTTGGCATATAGTTGCTCATAGTATTTTCTTACAATCCTTTGTATTTCTGTTGGGTCAGTTGTCATATCACCTCTTTCATTTCTGCTTTTATTATTTGGGTCCTCTCTCTTTGTTTCTTAGTGAGTCTGGCTAAAGGTGCATCAATCTTATTTACCTTTTCAAAGAACCAGCTCTTGATTTCATTGATTTTTTGTATTGTTGTTTTAGTCTGTATGTCATTAATTTCTGCTCTGATTTTTATTATTTCCTTCTTCTACTTCCTCGGGGCTTTTCTTGCTGTTCTTGTTCTAGTTCTTTTAGTTGTTGTGTTAGATGGTTCATTAGATCTTTTTCTTGTTTCTTGAGATAGGCCTGTAATGCTATGAATTTTCCTCTCAGGACTGCTTTCACCGTGTCCCATAGGTTCTGGGTTGTTGTCTGTTCATTTTTGTTACTTTCCATGAAGTGTTTGATTTTTTCCTTGATCTCATTGGTAACCTATTCATTGTTTAATAACATGCTATTTAGCCTCCATGTGTTTGAATATTTTTGAGTATTATTTATAGTGGTTGATTTCTAGTTTCATGGCATTGTGATCCAAGAAGATGCTTGATATGACTTCAGTCTTCTTATATTTGTAGAGACGTGCCTTGTGCCCTAACATGTGGTCTATTTTTGAGAAGTTCCATGTGCACTTGAGAAGAATGTGTATTCTGCTGCTTTGGGGTGAAATGTTCTGTAAATTTCAATTAAATCCATTAGGTCTAGTGAGTCATTGAAGGTCTGCATTTTTCTGTTGATTTTTTGTCTTGATGATCTGTCCAATACTGACAATGGGAAATAACAGAAGCAGAGAAAAGATTCTGAAAGAAGGGCCAGCAAAAAATTAAGGGAGAGAATAGGAATAGGATAATAGTTGAAAATGAGAGAACAAAAACACAATAAAGAGAATAAGAGAAACTAACAATTGAACAAAAAGACAGGAAGACAGAGGGAGGATAACAAAAGAACAAAAGAAAAGTAGAAAAAGAAAAAGAAAAAGAAAAAGAAAAAGAAAAAGAAAAAGAAAAAGAAAAAGAAAGTTATGCCAATGGATCAAGAGGAGAGAGAGAGATATAGCCCAGGCAGGGAGGGAGTCTGGTAAGAGATTTGGTGGAAACTACAGAGGAAAGCAGTAAACTTGGTTATAATGATAAAGTCCCAGTCGTTAAGAAAGTCTTGATAGTAGAAGCAAGGATAAAACAAAACAAAGCAAATAACCAAAACAAAACTAAAAACAAGCTAAGCAAGACAAAATTCTTTTATAAAAAAGAAAAATCATTAGTTAAAAAATGTTTTTTAAAAAAAATTATTATAAAATTTAAAAAAGAAGAAAAAACAAATTGTCTCCCCTTTCTCTTCTTCCTAAGGAAAAAAGAGAAAAAACAAACAAACACACAAACAAAAAACAGACAAAAAAACCCAAAAACAAACCAAACCAAAACAAAAAAAACAGAAGAAAAAAAGATAGTCAATCAGGTGAGTTTCTTCTGGCCAACTTATGTTGTCTGAGGGTCACTGTTTTGTGGGCTGATTTCAGTTCTCCTGGGAGTTACCTGTGTATCAGCCAATGTGAGGAGCCGTCTAGGTTTGGCTCTGGTGTCCTTAGGTAGATGGTTAATCTGAGGCTCTCCATGGACCACATCTTCTTGTCAACTATTTTGCAAACTTGTAGTTGCTTGGTCTTGCTCCAGAGTCTTCTGTAGAGTCTTTAGGGTGCAGGGTGGCTAGTGTAGCTCAGGGTATCACTCCCCTTAGAGGTGTCGCTGTCAGGTGCTCGCTCTGCGGGAGTTAGTCTCTGCTCCACAGCCAGCTCCTCAGTCCCTACCTTGTCATCTGATTCTAGTTCCCCAGGCCCTGACCTGCTGCAGCTTCAGTTTGATTTCAGCACGTTGCCTTTTTTGTATGGGCCGTTTCAGCAGCCTGGGCTTAGTGGGTTCGATTAAAAAAAACATTCTGGTGAGCCCTTTGCCTGCCCAGCCCCCAGCAGGGGTTTTCAGCGTTTCCTCCAGATCCCAAAAAACAGTCCTTGAGAGTCTTATTCTTGTAATGTTCTCCTGTGAGCTGCTCTCCCTTCCCTCTCAGGACTGTGCCCTGCGGGGTGTCTGGGCCTCAGTGAGTGGGACCCGCCCCTTTCCTGCTGGGGGCGGTGCTCCCGGCTGCAGGAGAGGCAGGCGGGCTCCACCCCCACTGCTCAGCTCTGGTTGGCTGGTCACACCAGGCCCGCCCCTCAGACCATCTACCGTGAAGACCCCAATCCCAGTCTCCACTGGTCTGTCCACCCAGTGCACTCTGGGAAGGTAGGAGCCAGTTTCACGATCAAACTCACAAATGCACAAAGCAACACATAAGCAGAGAGTCTGCCCTGCAAGGTCCCGCTGCCCACGCCGCAAGGCACCCAGCGGGAGGGGACCCAAAGTCAGCTCCACGCAGCTCCACACACCGCTGGTCTCAGCAAAGCTGGGGCGGCTTCATGCACCACCACGTTGCCCCTCTGGGCTGGTCACAGATCCCAGCCTCTCAGCACTGGGAGCTCAGGGCAGGAAGGCTCCTCCCCTCCCCCACACCATGCAGATTCCGTGCTTTCTGGGGCTCGACACAGTGCCCCACAGGGAGGCAGAGGGTCCCCGTGTGTGGCTGCTCAGCGCAGTCCTCTGGTCCCTTACCTCTTGGTTGCCACAGACCTTGGGACAGCCTTCCCTATGGTTGGCATCCAGAGCATTAGACACCGATCGCAGCCATCACTAGAGGCTTTCTTTCCTAGGAAGGCGCCGTCCGCCATTAGAGGCTTTGTTTCCTAGGAAGGCACCAGCCCCTTCTCGCGGACTCACCACGTCCCAGGGTCCCTCTGCCCTATGTGCGGGGTGCTCCTTCCCCCCTCGTTGCTCTGGGTGTGAGGGCCCCGCTTTTGGAGGCCGGTCCGCACTCCCAAGGGGAGGGAGCTTTGCAGCCTCCAAGCCTCGGGGCTCGGCACTCAGCACAGGCTTCAGGCGGGACTCCCTGTTCCTACGCCCCCTCTCTTACCAGACTCCGTGATGTGTCTTCAGTGCTCCGCACTCTCACTCCATCCACTCAGGTATGTTTCTCTGGTTTTTCCAAGCTGGATATGTAGGATTTTAGGAGTAAACCTAGTCCATGGCTGGGAGCGGGGGCCTCTGCTGCTTCTCACAGTGCCGCCATCTTCTCCAGTCCTACGCATTGTTTTCTTTTTATTTAGTTGTCTATGTGTTTTTGTATTTACTAACCTCCTTTAAAGGATTAATCTGAATTGTTTGTCTTACAGCTCATAGATCTCCATTTCTTTAGGGCCTGTTATTGGAACATTATTAGTTCCCTTTGTTGAGTCAAGTTTATCTGATTCTTTGTGCTCCTTGTGTCCTTGTGTTCACATCTACCTTTGAACTAGTCGTCTCCTTCTCCAGACTTTACAGGTCTGCTTTAGTAGAGAAAGACCTTCCCAGTCTGCTCAGCTTGGAGTACTGGGTTAGTCAGCTGGTATCAGGCATAGGCTTATCACCAAGGCCCCTAGCCTTGGAGTGGAGGGGGGACTAGTGTCACTGGCTGAGCTCCACAATTGGGTGGCCTGATGATTGGGCTCTGCACTCAAATGGGGCTGCTGTGTGAGCTCCCTGGTCCAGTGGGGATGCTGACTATGCTCTGCAGTCAGGTAGGGCCACTAGCTGGGCTCTGTGGAGTGGTAGGCTATGTTTTCTGGTGAGGTGATGCTACTAGTTAGACTCTGCAGTTGCATCAGGCTGCAGGTTGGTCTCTACTGTTGCTCCTAGTCAGTTGGGGGCTCAGGCTCTACTCTCCAATCAGAGGATGCCACTGGCCTTGCCCCAGTATTGAGCAGGGCCACAAGCTGGGTGTCACAATTGAGTAGCCCATTGTTTATTTTTCCCTTTTGTTCAGGTTACTTTCTGAGCTCTCTGATTGGGCAGGGCTTCCACTGTACCCTGAAGTTAGGTGGGATTTCAGACTCTGCTTCATGGTCAAGAAGGATTACTCTCTGGGCTCTAAGATTGGTTGAGACTGCAGTTTATACTCCACAATTTAATGAAGTCACCAGACAAGCTCTTTGTTTGGACAAAGCCACAGTCTGTGTACAGCAATTGAACAGGGCCATAGGCTGGGCTACGGTACTGGGTGGAGTTATAGGCTATGCATTAGCCAAGTTCCCAAGCTGCCCAGGGCCACTGTTCAGACCTCCTGGCTACTTGGGACCAGGGACAATGCTCAACAGTTGGACAGGGCTACTGGCTTGGTTCCCTGTCCATGGAAGTCTATATGAAGGGCTTCTTGGATTCTCTGACCAGGCTTCCTGGTAGGGTGGGACTGGAGCCTATGTTTGCCAGTTGGGTGGGGCTTCAAATTTGCTCTCCTACTCTGGTGGCTATAAAATGTGCACAGAAGTCAGGTGAAGCTTTGAACTTGCTTCCCTGACCTGTGGGTCAATAGAATGAGTTTCACAGCCAATAAAACCTCTTTTGTTGGGGTCTCACATTAGGCAGAACTGCCAACTGAGTTCCCTGGCCAGATGGGGCCACTAGCTCAGCTCTGTGAGGGAGCCTCACAGATTCCCTCTCATGATCTTTGGGAGATGAGACCCGGATGTATACCTTGGGCTCACTTTTCATACTGGATAAACTAGGCCCAGGGGGACTTTTTTGGTGAGGTACAGCTGTGCCAGACTGAGGCAGAGGTAATGAAGTCAAAGTGAGATGCCCCTCTTACCCTTCTAATGAGGTCCTTCTCAGTCTTTGTGGTCCAGGATGGGGCTTCAGTCAGACCTCTGTGTTCTAGAATTGTCACAATGGTGTCTTGTCTGTGAATAGCTGCTAGTTGGTCTTCTTGTGTGTGGGAAAGATTTGGAAATGGCCTATGTTGCCTCCTGGGTGACATTACTATCCCCAACTTTTCAAATATTATCAAAACTTACTTTTTTCCCAAAATAATTGAAAGAGAATTAAGAGTATGTTCCTCATACAATGCAGTAATTTAAACTTCTTAATATTATATATAAATAGTATGAAGTATAATGTTAAAAGAGTACTACCTATATTTCAAATGAAATTTTCTATTTTAAAAATACTACACAGTCAAATCATGCAAGCCAAATTTATGGAGTCTAGAATATTAGAAGGAAAAATTGGCTGCTACACTTAAGTCTGTGTCTTCCTGAATTACATGAGGTTTCCAAATCTGTCTCCTCCTCCTCACATGCATATTTATTGAGAAATCATGGCAGAGTATCTGAATGTAACCTTGCAATGAATATTACATAGTAACCTGAAAACATTCTCCACAATGATCCGTTTGCTATTATAGAAAAAAGAAAAAAAGCCCTGGGTTATGTGGCTCAGCTGGTTGGAGCATCATCCCGTACACCAAAAAGTGGTTATAAATTCAATCCACCATCAGGGCACATAGGGGAGGCAACAGATCAATGTTTCTCTCTCAAGTTGATGTTTCTCTCCCTTCCTCCCTTTTTCTCTCTCTAAAATCAATGAAAAGATACCATTGGCTGAGGATTAAAATAAATAAATAAGTAAATAAATAAGTAAATGAATAAATAGAAAAATAGAAAAATGAGAGAAAAATTAAAACAAAGCAAACAACAAATACTAAGCCACCTTGAAACTAATTCAGTAAATGCTTCTCAGAGTTTTTTTAAATAAATCTATGCCTACTTACTTAGTGGTTGAGCATCAACCTATGATCCAGGGGATCGCTGTTCAATTCCCAGTCAGGGTACATGCTCTGGTTTCAGGCTCGATCCCCTGTGGGGGCCGTGCAGGGAGCAGCCAGTCAATGAATCTCTCATCATTGATGTTTCTATCTCTCTCTCTCCTTTCCTCTCTCTGAAATCAATAAAGATATATTTTTAAAAAATCTTTATAGATGCAACATATTTGTAAGTCTAACTCTAGCTGTATAGTAGACCCCTATTATTTACGGTTTTGTTTCTATGGTTTTATTTACTCATGGTCAACCATGGTCTAAAAATATTAAATGGAAAAATTCAGAAATAGGCAATTTATAAGTTTTAAGTTGTCCAGTATATCCATTCTGTATGTGCTACCCACCCATCAGTCACTTTTCAGATGGACTGTCATGGTATTTCAGTGCTTGTGCTCAAATAACCCTTAAATATTTTACTTTATAATGCCACATTCACATAACTTTTATTATAGCATATTGTTATAAATGTTCTCTTTTATTATTAGTTATTAGTTATACATCTTACTATATTCAAGCATCCACTGGGAGTCTATACCCTGCAGATAACAAGAGACTACTGTATCTTTCAAAATATCATCTTGCCATTAAGCTAGTATTACAACTAGAATATTTTTATTTAGCTTATTGTTCCTTTAATAATTCAAATTAAGTTTTGTCCTCATTGAGGTTAGATAATGTGGCAACTGATTCTTATCATTATTTTACTTCCTTGAAAGGTAACTGTTCTGATAAATCTATTGCTAATCACAACCGTCTCCTATCTGGTATTGGAAGTCAAGTTATAAGTTTTCCTTGGCTTTCAATTTTGCTTCTGTTTTTTGTTTTTGTTTTTAAGTCTTTCTGGAGAAAAACCTCACTTGAGCAAATGCTTTTCAGGATCTTACATTTGGAAGATTTTTCTTGTTAAGTAGAAACCCAGTTCCCAAATGGAGTGGTTCTGAAAAGTCATTTCGGTGTATCCAGATGATGCTGTAACCAACTGAGCTACCTCCCTAGGGCTGAAAGATCATTTTGAATTTTCACCTGAAGACACTGGTGTAAAGTTCTCAAATGTTCCATAATGTATGTTAATGACACTAGAAATAAATCTTATTAAGCTTAATAAGTTTAATCTTATTAAGAATGCCTTTAAGGTTCCAACTTGGGAATTACAGGAGAGCCTTTTATGCCCCCAATAACATATTTGCCCTTTGTACCCAGAGACTCAATGTATGCGGTATTAGAAACAGGATCTAATGTAGCTCAAAATCTCTGTTGGCTTCTGTGGTGACCTGTGGGATCTAGATTATACGATTCTCATTATCTCTAGCATCTTTCAATTGGTGGTCTTTCTCCCCTCTATCTTGCTACTATCCCTTGGCTAGAAGGTTTCCCCATACTTAACCTACAATAAGAGGTAGCAAGCCATGTTATGATGCCTCTCCTTCAAGTCTGTCTTGAAACAATCGCAAAATACTATCATATTTTTAAGGAATATTACTGCCGGCAGCAAAAAGAAGAGAGAGAGAATGTGACATAACAATTCAAAGAAAGTTACAAATTGGTAAAATGTCTCCAAAAATAAATAAATAACTGTTTAATATATTCCTGATAGAGCCAGGAATGGGTATGCATTATGCCTAGTCTCACTGGGACCTGTGCTTAGAAGAGTCCCGTGCTTGGTTTAATACTTTACTATCTCCCTCTTGAAACTCCAAATAATGTTGAACAAGGGGCCCTGAATTTCCATTTTGCACTGAGCCCCACAGTTATGTAGCCATTTCTTGATAATCCTGTGAATGTAAGTAGAACAAGTCTTTCTCTCTCTTGGGTCTCACATATCTTTAACTTTCTTCTGGAGACCTCCGCCAATCACTGTAAAACTTTTATTTTGAAATTATTGCAAGAATTTCTCCCATAAAGAGTCCCAAAATCTCAGGATCTTCCTAAATTTTAGATCCTATGACTGATACTATTGATTATGTTGAGTAGATCTCTGACTAAAGCAATATTTATTTCAAGCAGTAATTAGACATTTAATCATTCTCCAGGCTGCATATATCAACACTATATCAGAGCCACTGACACAGGAACTTAAAAAGCAAGATGTCTAGGCCTAGACATAAGGAATGAACTATTTTTAGTAGCATTGGGGGCTGGGTAGAGGGCATGGCCATGGAGATTTATTAAATTTACTCTTTTCCCACTTCTCTTGTCATTAATTCAAATAGCTAACTCAGCATTTAGTGAATTGAAAAACAAGCATAATTCTTTACTTTGCTTATTTTGAGTGGTATGAGAGGAAAACCAGATAGGCAGGTAGAAAAAAGATTGGCAGTTATAGGTTTTCCAAGGAGAAAGAGTGATAGGGACCAAAATGTTGTCCTAGCCTCACTCAAGCAGAGGAGAAAGCACTCAAGTTGCCATGTAAAAATGGCATTTTTTCTAGTTTTCTCTGAAATAAGTCAAAGTACATGTAGAGTAATATGGCTCTTTCTGCTTTAGATGTAGAATGTTATTTTTGTATCTCACAACTTAATTCTCAACCTTTGTAAACACAATCTACCCAAAAGCACTGACATGTAAAAAAGAGAATTTTCTATTTTGGTCAACATAAATCCAATAATTTTACTAGATGGATTTTTGCCTTCTTTCCAAGCAGTTCCATTTTCCCAAATTCAATGCAGTCAGCAGTGATCGAGTCAATATATTCTTATATTAAAAATTTTTAGAGGATTGCATTATATTTCTTTTACATGAATCAGGCAAGTTCGTAGATGCACTATGATGACCTCTCTGCCTCCTATAAAAGGGCTCATTTCCACATAATATCTTGTTTAAAGAATCCAATGTTCTCATGTTAAAAAGGACTACTAGTAATTTAAAAGAAAATTAGTTCTCATGATTGGTAAAATTAAACATAACCTTTTATAATGTTTAGTAAAATATATAATTCCATAATCAGATATGAATGTTATTCTCAATTAATGTCATGGGAGAAATTCCTATTTAGTTAAATATTCAAGCATATTAACTAACTTTATATACATATAATTCTGATAAATTATATGTGCCAGTTCACAGTATGAACTGTAGTTCAAATGCCATTTAGCTTTTATAACTCAGCCATCATACTCCACTCTTTGACTCCCACCCCCAAGGATGATCGATCCATTTGTGGCAAAGCTCTTTCCCTATGACATCATTGGTTCAAAATACCATAAGAAACATAGTCATAAAATACTTTGTCAAGAGCAGACTATCAAATATGAACTTAAATGTATTACTAAAAATTTATTTTAAGTTCTACCAAATTAAGTAACACCTCCCTACACACACTTTCTGTGTCAAAACATTTTTATGAATGTATTTTACTTCTAATGAGGCAGATATTTCAGGACACCAAGAGAAAGAAAATGAAAAAAATGAGATTTGATGCTTCTTTTATAAAATAACTACAGTGCATGTGAATACCTAGATTTTACCCCCTTATTTCCTTATCTATCTGAAGATAAGTGTCTTTCATCCCTTGATTTTGTCCTATATAGTTTTTAGACATGTAAGATTAATAGCCTTTATCTCTTTCCATCTATTACAATGAATTGGCTGTTACATCACAAAAGTTATAACTCTATATCCTAGGCTTCAATATATTCTTTTATTAGCTTTTGACCATTACACATTTTTGAGTAGCTATACATTAAAAAGAAGTGCCTTGAAAACAGAAGTTACAGTGTGCGATGGAGGAGAGGGACTCAAGTCATTTAGTTAAAGTCTTCACTCAATTAAATTACTATAGTTTAGGTAGATATCTGGTGATGAAGCCCTATATTTGAGTGGCAACTTTTGTAGTTTGAGAGAGCCAATGCACTGACTAGGGAAATTAAAGAAAATTGAGCCTGGTGATCAGGGTCTGATTCCCAGCCAGGGCACATGCCTGGGTTGTGGGCTCGATCAATGACTCTCTCATCATTGATGTTTCTATCTCTCTCTCTCCCTCTCCTTTTCTCTCTCTAAAATCAATAAAGATATATTAAAAAAAAGAAAAGAAAAGAAAAGAAAATTGAGGGTACTGATTTTCTCTTTCTTAGAAGTCTGATCAGGAGCACATGTGTCAGAACTGTCAGCAAACATCTGCAACTGGAGAGAGGAAAGATTAACAAAGAAAATAGGAGTAACAAAGAGGGAAGCAATGTGTTCACAGAGGTAACAGGTGACAATCTACAAAAACAGTACTAGGGGCCTCATATTATAAAAGTTAGCTGTGAGAGATTTTTAAAATTTTTATAGAGCTTACTTGTAAAGTGTCATCTGGAATTAGATGCAGCCATATTTGTTTATCTCTCAAAACCAGCAGTTCTCTGAGAGGAGCTACTCCAGTAGAAAAAAAATAATAATAATTAAAAACTCAGATTCTAACAAACAAAACTGATTCACTCCTGAAACAAATTGAAGAATTAGGATCTGAAGAGAAAATAGAAGAAGCTCAAGGAATGATGAAATTAGTCGAACAGTTAAAATAATACAGAAAATTGCTTAGGTTTATAACCTCAACAATTGAAGTTTTGCAGCCCAATTAAAACAAAATAAAGTTTATAAGTGCATGGAGCCTTTTTGCTAGTAGGAGATGCCCCATCCAGAAATGTGATCACTTAATGAGAAAACAATGCATGGACTCTGCCAAAATTAAGGCAACTATAGAAAAGAACTATTTTTTAATAAAAAAGAAATTGGAAAGTCTGGTTATAACAAGTGATTTAAAAAGGAGAAGGAAGAACAGGAGAAAGAGAAAAATGAATCAGTGAGAGAAAGAAAGTGAAGAAAGGAAAGAGAAAAGGCAGAAAGAGAAAGAAAGAGCTTGTAATAAAGAAGATAAGTCATTCACTAATAGACACTTAATGAGTAAGCTAAACTTGTGAACAGAGATGCAGCAGACCTCTGAACCACAAAAGATTATGAAATAAAGAGCCAGGGTGAAGCAGATCAGGGAAGACACTGAAGCCAGGATAGATCGGGGGGTGGGGGGTGGGGGGGATAAAAACACAGATCTTGTCATCAAGGACAAAGAAGATTTAAAAAATAAGAGAGAAATTTGCATAAGCACAGAAGCAAAAGTTGGGACAGAAAACCAGATAGAAAATTCAAGGAGAAAGAAAAGAAGGGATCTGATAAATAAATAAATGAATAAATAAATAAATAAATAAATAAATAAATAATAAAGAAAGAAAGAAAGAAAGGAAGAAAGAAAGAAAGAAAGAAAATATGAAATAAAATTTTAAAAATAAAATAATAAAATTTTAAAAATAAAATAATAAATAAAATAAATATAGAATAAATAAGATAAAATAATAAAATTTAAAAAAAACAAACAACTACTGTGAAGTCCAGAGACACTGAACTGAAGGAAAGTGATACTAAAAATGAAGTGAATGGGACTAGTGAAGACATGAAATCTCAAGCTGACACTCAGTCCAATAAAAACTTACATGGTAAAACCTCAGATCAGAGGACTATTGTTTAAAGAATTGGAATAACACTGAAAATGGTACAGAGAAAAGAGTGACATTAGGTGGTAGGTAGAGGTGAGCAAAAGAGGGATAAATGGGGACAGAAAGAGACTGCTTTGGGCAGTGGGTGCACCATGTGGTGTGCAGATGATTTTTTATTAAATTGTACACTTGAAATCTGTATGGTTTTGTGAACCAATATCACCTCAATAAATTTAATTTTAAAATAGTTGAAAGAAAGCTATAGTGGAACAGAAAACATTTAAGCTTGGTTTGTTTGTTTTTTAGTTAAAACAATATATATATATTATATATATATATATAATTCATTCAGGACTGATGTCACCTACAGGATTACAGAACATGTGTTAATAAGTTTACACCTCTGATAACTTAGGTCCTGTGTGATATTTTTTCTATAAATTTTTAAGGAAATATTACCTATACATGTGGCTCTATCAGTGTTAAGTTGCAAGTTTTCTCTCTTGAATTTTGAAAGAAGGTTAAATGTAAGTATTCATGTGAATCAGAATAAGTGGGATTCTCTCCTATTCTTAGCTTTTTGTAAATAAATTAAAATATCTTTGGCTTTCTGTTACAAAAAATTCTATTGAATTCAATTTGTTTTACTATTGGTAGAAGAAACCACACTACCAACATTTTCCAAGTTTTGTATTTTTTTACATTTTGAATTGGAAGTAGAATATATGTGTTCCAGTCAATGCTCTTTCTTGAATGCCCTAGTATAATTAGGTATTACCCAAAATTATAGCTAAATCATATATGGTCTTTAATCAAATTAGCTATAATTTATCATATGCTTACCATGTGCCAGACATTACAGTAAGACTTTAGCATGAATCATTTTATTCCATCCGCAGCAAACATCTATGGGATAGATAATATTGTTATTTCATTTTTCAAATGAGAAAACAGACCCAGATATATCAAAAGGCCTAATACTTGGCACAGATAAGATTATAAATCAGGTATTCACATTATATATATATACACATACACACACACACACGTGTGTGTGTATAACTATTTAATTATCCAAAATTTTGCTTTCCACTTTAATATAACACAAGAGAATTTATATCTCCAATTAGTGTAACCATTTAAATTTTGGCTCACAAAAGGAAAGGGCTCCAGTCAAAACTTAGTCGATTTAAGAATAAATCTATATATCTGAAATTCATTGGCTATCTGAGTAATGCATATTTCTATGGAGAAAAAAAAAAGGATGGGGAGCAATCTGGGAAGGCTATAGAACTTACTGTGTATTTAATGTTCTTGTTCTAAGTAGGTTTTTCTACACTTGCTAGTAGTACTATTGACCAGGTAGAATCTAGCCACATGAGTAGCTCTTACAGATTCTGAATTCTTTATGAATTATGGCAAGTATTAAATCTTACGGGACCTAATTAAAAACAGATTCCAAAAACCTGACATCCAAATCTATCTTGATCACTCACAAGCTACTTAAGGAAAATTTATTCTCACTATTCTATATTTTCTGTTTCGTTAAATAAGGGCTTCCAAAGACATCATTTCTAAGGGCACCATAGCCCTAAAAGTTTATGATATTATATTAAATAGCTGCATTTTTTAGTCATAATGATTCCTTTTACATTTCTATAGTTACACGATACTAAAATTAACAGAAGGTGGTCACAGGCCACAGTCAAATGTTTAATTTTTGTACCTTAACCTAATGCTTGGTCTATTCAACTTGAGTGTTTTTAACTTATCTGCTGAGGTTGCTTAAGATGTAGTTATGTGATTTCCTTGTATTACTCTGCATTGTGCAGGATTGAGATTGGAGAAAATAGAAAGTTTTGCTGTTGCTGTTTTGTTTTTCTTTATTTAAATTATTTTTTTATTTTTCAATTACAGTTGACATACAATATCATATTAGTTTCAGGTGTACAGTCCAGTGATTAGACATTATATATCTTACTAAGTGATCATCCCAATAAATCTCATACCCATCTGACCCCATATATATAATAGTATTGACTATATTCCCTATGTTGTACTTTACATCCCCATGACTACTCTGTAACAACCACTTTGTACTTTATATCTATGAGTTTGTTTCTGTTCTACTTATTCATTTATTTTGTCTTTTAGATTAAATCATTGATAGATATGTATTTATTATCTTATTGTTCATATTTTAGTATCTTTTTTCTTCTTTTCTTCTTAAAGAAGACCCTTTAACATTTCAGCAGTACTGATTGGGGGTGACGAACTCCTTTAGCTTTTTCTTGTCTGGAAAGCTACTTATACATCTTCTGATTCTAAAAGATAGCCAGGCTGGGTAAAGTAATCTTGGTTGTAGGTCTTTGCTTTTTATCACTTTGAATGTTTCTTTCCAATCCCTTCTGGGCTGCAAAGTTACTGTTAAGAAATCAACTGACAGTTTTATGAGAGCTCCCTTATAGGTAACTAACTGTTTTTCTCTTGTTGCTTTTAAGATTCTCTCTATATCTTTAAACTTTTGCATTTAAATTTTGATATGTCTCAGTGTGGGCCTTTTTGGGTTCATCTTGTTCGGGACTCTCTGTTCTTCCTGAACTTGGGTGTCTATTTTCTTCACCAGGTTAGGGAAGTTTTCTAACATTGTTTTTGTGAAATAGGGTTTCAATTACTTTCTCTCTTCTTCTTCCAGCATCCCCATGATGCAAATGTTGGTATGCTCGAAGTTGTCCCAGAGGCTCCTAACACTATCTTAATATTCTGGATCCCTTTTTCTTTTTGCTGTTCTAATTGGGTTTTTCTTTTTCTTCCTTATATTCCAAATCATTGATTTTATTATTGGCTTTATCTACTCTACTGTTGATTCCCTGTGAATTATTCTTCATTTTAGTGAGTGAATGAAGAACCAGTCTTCATTTCTGACTGGTTCTTTTTTAGTTTCTATGTTCTTTTTTTATGCTGTTGAAGTTGTAACTAAGTTTATTAACAATTCTTATAACCATCGTTTTGAACTCTGCATCTAGTAGATTGCTTGCCTCCATTTTGTTTATACCTTTTTCTAGAGTTTTGTTCTTCTCTTTCTTTTGGAACATGTTTCTTTGTCTCCTCATGTTGGAAGCCACCTGTGTTTGTTTCTATGAATTAGATAGAGCTACTAGGTCTACCAAGCTTGGTAGAGTTGTCTAGTAGTGGGTGTTCTGTTGGGTCCAGTGGCATACCAGTCCTGACCATCCAAGCTGCCCTCCACCCTGTGTGGACTGTGTACACCCTTCTGTTGTAGTTGAGCCTTGATTGCTGTTGCCATGTCAATGAGAGGGATTAACCCTAAGGCCAGTTGGCTGGAAGGATTGGCTGTGACCACCAACCACCAAGGAGGATCACCTGTGCAGAGGTCCACCTGGCAGAACAAGACTTAATTCAGTGGGCTCTGATGTCCTGAGTCAACCATTTTTGTATGTCACTTGTGCAGGTAGTTGTGTGGTGTTTTGATGTGGTTTAATGCTGCCCACTATGGAAGATGGCTCTGGGGCCTCCCAAGAGGTGCAAACCAAGGTCAGTGACCACATGTATTCTGCCAGATGCCACCCAGCATGAGCTACAAAGTGATTTACAGATGGCTGCCACTTGTGCTAGCTTGGAAGTGCCCAGGTGAGGCCAACCTGTGAACCAAGTTTGGCTGCTGCTAGTGCTGGGCCTGATGCCACTTACTTAAAGGTATGGGGCACTCAGAGGCCAGATGCTTCTTGTTTGAGACATTTTCAAAAAATCTGAAGCATGAGCCAAGACAGTCCACTAGTATGAAAAAGTCACTGGAAATGGCTTAGGTGGGCCCTAAAGTTAGGTGAGGCATGGTTTCAGGGAATCATGAGGTCAGGGAGAACAGTGTGAGCCAGGTTAAAGGAGACTTATTTATGGTGCTTGCCTACTGGGCTCTGTGGGGAGTGGGTGGCTTAGAAAAGTAACAATGGCCTCTGCCAGCACTTTTGTCTGGCAGAAAGCTGTCTCCCCAGTTCTTGCCCTGGTTTCAGACAATTTAGTTTCTCCCTATACGTCCCTGGTGCCTTTCAAGTTGCTGCTCTAGCACTAGAACTCAGAGTGATTCCAAGTAAGTCCATGTGCAGGCCCTTTTAAGAGGAACTTCCAGGGACTCCAGAAGCCCTTTATCTCACTCAGCCACAATCAAATCCCTGCTGATTTTTACAGTCAGAAGTTATGGAGACTTCTCTTCCTGGTACAGGAATCATGGGCTGGGGGGCCTTGTGTGCAGCTGTCATCCCTTGCTCCTCAAGGGGAATATCCACAGCTGAGATATCTCTTCCAATTCTTATCTGCCACTTGTGGGTGTTGGGGCAGACCATTCTATGTCTTCACCCCTTCTACCAATATAGATGTGGCTTCATTTTTAAACCCCTAGTTGTAGGACTTCCACTCAACTAGGTTTCAGGTACTTCTGAATGATGGTTCTTCTGTAGTTTAGTTGTAATTTTGATGTGGTTGTGAGAGGATGCAAGTAACAAGTTTACATATTCTACCATCTTGACTATAGTTCAAAAATAGAAAGCTTTAAAACTTATTTTCTTCACCTGCTCAGCGATCTTCCTGGATTCTGCCACCTACATCAGTGTGGGAAAAGGATTATAGCTGACTTTAAATTGTGTGCTTTAAAACTTCCACAAAGGGCAAGAGAAAGAACAAGGGATAATGACCCATCGATAAATCCTTTAACTTCACCATTTCTGTTTTATTCATAAATTTTGAATATAATAATTGTCAGAGTTAAGTTTAAAAGGGGATTACAGGTTTCTGTATGTGAACCTCTGTGCTTTTGCTGGAATGTCTTCCTCTTCAGTGTTCTTACCCATCTTCACAGAGCCTTCACTCTTACTTCTGTAAAACTTTTTCTCTCTTTGAAGTACTCTCACTGTTCTGAACTACAGGAACACTCACTATGCAGATCATTAGTTTGACCCTGATCACATTCTGACTTTGTTGTTCATTACTATTTTATGTGTCTTATCCATTCAGCTATGTTGTATCCTGAGGGGAAGAACTATGTCCTTTTATTGAAAAACTCCAACATATACATAGAATTAGTTCCTGAATACCTTCAATAAGTTAGTTATTTAGGTATCACAATTCATTTCCCATAGAAAAATAAATGTTAGAATTTCAAATAAGGATATTGGTGGAGCGGGTGAGCAGGGTTAACCAAAGAATTATAACTAGTATTCATATTTTTGGCATAATGCATTCCATTTCCAACATGGAAGTACTGGCTATTTATCTCTCATCCTCCCACAAACCTAGAGTACTCTCTTGGCTATAAGAGTCAACTATCTGACAGGGTATGCTTCACACTCCTTTGTTACTGTTTACTCCATCACTTAGCATACTGAGACAATAAGATGGCCTCTTTCATAATATTCATAATTATTTCTTTTAAACCCCAAATTTTATGTTTTAGAAAATCACGAGTTGAATCTGTAAAAGTTAGATTTATATGTGCAACTTAGCACAATATGTTAATGAATAGTTATGCACCTATATTATATATAATTATAAATATATATTATTTACATGTTATACATAATTTTATGATATATAGTATTATTATCTATTATTTAATATATTATTATTTTATACATTTTATTTTTTATGAAGAATCAATAAAATGCAAGTGTATTTGCATATATTTGAAGATATCTATCTTTATATGTTTTTATGCAGAATCATATATATTAGAGTATATATTATTTTATATCTACTATGTATAATATTTTATGAAAAAATCAATAAAATATAAATTTAATGTGAAAAATTTATATTTTATTACATGAGGTCAAGCTACTTTAATGATTTGGATGTTTTTTATTTGATTTCTTTACAAATGAAATCAAATTCAAATAGGACAGGTTGGTCAAGGAGTTAGCCAACGTGATTTGAATCTTTTATTTCTCTTATTAATATTTTCTGTGATAGGTTTTCTGAACTACTTGATCTGAAAACCTCCTAGCAATACATTAAAAAACAACAACAATGACTAAAACAAAACTACTGTCAACAATAACAACAAAACCACTGTTACTTAAGTGTCTAAGGGAAGCATCCAGAATTAGCCTAAGAATGTGAACATAGCTAAGATTTTACAAAGCAGTTCTAGCCATAAAGTTCATGGAAAGCCAGCAGGCAGGCAGCTAGGCAAGTAGGATATAGGAGACAGAGTACAGTACTCTTTTATATTTTACATTTCCTCCCTTTTTGAGGAGGAATATATGTATATATCTGTTATCCTATGCTTGTCCCACTATATTATATAGGGAACATTTAATGTACATACTGGTCTATACTTACACAGATCCACAAATAAAGAGGCATACTGTAGTAGTAGCTGTATTTAATGGAAATAATACAGGAATCTGATTCCACACCTTAACCTGAATGAAATGATGGGATTTGGGTACTTTGAGCTGATAGTATAACAGGATGAGACTCGGGAACCTTGGGAGAGAAGTAAATGTATTTTGCATGTGTGTGTGTGGGGGAGACATGAATCATTGGGGGTTAGAGGGTGTATTGTCATAGGTAGACCTTAGGACTTGTGTGTCATGTCCACATCCTTTTCTTGAGTGTGAATGAGGCATTTAACTTGCTTCTAACTAATAAAATATCATAAATATGATGATAAATATCATGATTAGTTTTCATTATATTGCAAAGAAAATAAGATGATAGACATAGATACAGATATAGCTATAGCTACATCCTTCAGCATATATGAAATAGATTATCTCCCTGCTTACTTAGAGGAAGTGAGATGCCATGTTGTGAGAGAACCTACAGAGAGAGCCACATGGCATGGATCTGTTGACAGACTCTCTCAGCAAGGAAACAGATTCAGCCAAGACTAAATTTGGAAGCAGATTCTTCTCTGGTGGAACTTCCAAATGAAAAAGCAGACCAGATAACTTCACTATGGGAGTCTTTCATCTTGACCCAAGCAAATGGAGATATAATAAATGTGTTTATAGTTTTAAGTTGTTAAATTTGTGGTGATGTGTTATACAGTAATAGCAAAGTAATGTACCAACTGTGCCAGTTATCAGTTACCCAGATCAAAAGTAGTCCCCAGAGTATGGGACACACAGTTTTAAATCTGGGAAATACCTAGCAAACTGGAAGAAACTGGTCAACTAAACCTCCTATACATTCTTGTTGGCTTTAAGGTGCATTTTAAATGATACTTGATATAATTTTGACAAAATGTCCAGAATTTCCACAAAAATAATTATTTTTCATTATATGTACTTTGAAATATTTCTGAAAAAGGAAGTCTCTAAATGCAATGATTGAATTAAGAGAATATATGGGTGCTAAATTTCTAAATATAATATTAAAACCAGACAACAATCTTTTAAATTGGTTGAACATTTATCAATTTAACAAAATCGTATTTAAAAAAAATCAATTTAAAAAGCAATTATAGTTCTACATAATAGTAGCAAACAATCTGAAAGTGAATTTTAAAAACAAAATAACTTATAATGACATCAAAAATGATCAACTATCTAGGAATAAATCAGGTGAAAACTGTGAGTCATCCACAATGAAACATATAAAAGTGTTGATAGAAGACTTACTGTAGCTAGAATGTTTCTTTTAAAACATCTATAGATTTTATGCGGTTGGAATCAAAATGTCAGATAGTTTTATTGACAAAATAGACAAATGATTTTAAAATCTGTGTGGAGCCCGGCCAGGAGTGCCTCAGTGGTTGAGCATCAACCTAGGATCCAGGAGACTGAGGTTCGATTCCCAGTCAGGTCGCGTGCCCGGGTTGTGGGCATGCAGGAGCCAGCCTATCGGTGATGACTCTCTCATCATTGATGTTTCTATTTCTCTCTCCCTCTCCCTTCCTCGTTCTGAAATCAATAAAGATATATTTTTTTAAAATCTGTGTGAAAATGTAAAGAATCTAGAATAACCATTAAAAAATTTGAAAATGAACAGTTTCAAGACCTACACTTTCTGATTTCAAGGCTTAGCATAAAACTATAGTAATCAGGACAGTATGGTGTTAACGTACAGAATAGAGCTAAAAGATCAATAGAATAGAGAATCCTAAAATAGACCATCACACAATCACACATTTAAGGTCAATCAATATTTAATCAAGGTTCAAAGTCGGTTCAATAAGGAAAGAAAAGATGTTTTTCATGTTTTTTAAAAGCAAATTATACTTAGAACATCAAAAACTTACAGAGAGAAAACTGAAACACAACTTCTATCATAATCCATATCCAAAAACTAATTTTATATGTATCACAGACCTAACTGTAAAAGCCAGAACCATAAATCTTCCAAATGAAAATGTAGTAATATATTTTATAACAATAAATGCAGGCAAATATTTTTTACACAGGAATTAAAAAATTAAATTAGAATAGTCATGAATTGGATTTCATCAACACTGAAAATATCTGTTAATGAAAAGATGCTATTAAGAAATGAATATATAAGCCAGAGTGTGGGAAAAATTATTTGTCAAGGAACTATTTTGGGTAATAGAAATGTTTTATATTTTATATTGGGGTATGAATTACACTGCCATTATTAAAAGAAAAAAATCTACAAGTGGGCAATATATTATTAAGGCAAAACTCAGAAGTAAGAAGATAGGCACATTTAGCTAAGCGAAATATCAAACATTTTAATGACCCAAAATATCTCACCAAAAAGCAAGTAAAAATAGTTACCTGTAAAAATCATTTGAAATGCTGGTAACTGTAGGGCATGTTATATATGGGCATATAATAATAATAAATACATTTAAATGATGATCAAATTTAACAGGTTTGCTCAAATTCAGTAATAGTTTATGATAAGAATGAGTCTCATTCACACCCATCAACCTGGCAAGAAACTTAAAAGACTGTCACCTAGATTGAGGTTGGAACTTTTAAACAGAAAACAAAAGGAATATTCTTTAATTTTTTTTGGTAGAATTATGAAGTGTTACATTAGGGAAACATTCTGAAGACAGCTCTAAATATTAAAGTTAATTTTAATATTAAAATATTAAAATTACAGATATTCTTTAACTTAGAGTTTTGCAATCTTGGCATGACGGACATTCTGACCAGATCATTGTTTATGGTGGGGGTCTGCCTGTGCATTGTAGGATATTTGGAACATCCCTGACCTCCACCCACCCCTTCTAACTGTGGCAACCTAAAGTATATTTAGACATTGCTCAATGTCCTTTGGGTCATAAAGTCTTTCTTGGTTAGAATCACAGTTTTAAATTAGCCTGTCAAAATATTTTTGTTGCAATGGTACAGTAGCAATTTTCATAAAAATATAAAAGACGATCAAAAGTATAAGTGGCACAACACTATTAAAGTATCGTGGAGCCACGGACACAATGAATCAGCACTATACTGGAAGATTAGAGGGATGTGCATAAGGTGCTATTGAGTAGGAAGGAAAGAAGAAAGCAAGGTAGGAAAAAGATCACCCTAAAACGTAAAGAGCACTTAGAATTTTTATATGCATGTATTTGAAATATAAGTGTGTTGATATGTATGAGAACAAAAGAAAATAAATAAATAAAATTGTTAATAAAAAATAAATTGTAACACAATTGTGGCTGGCCAGTAGATCAGTCTGTCACCATATTTCTAAAACTAATGTGACCAGGTGTTCTAGCTAGAAGAGGAGATATAGCAAAGTAAAGAGCCAATATTAAATTCTAGGTTTACCTAGTGGATACAGAATGACTTTAAAAAAAAATTTGTTGCAAATGATTTAATTTTAAAGCTATTTTCTCCAATTATCATACTTCTTTCTGCCTTTATCATTTCCTTTTGATAAGTATAAATGACCCTGTGGTCACTTAACGGCTGCACTCTCTGAGCCTTTGCCAAGTGTTGACAGGTGTCTGAAATAAGAGCCAAGCAATGTTGGCACACTCTTCAGATTTATTCCCTGGTCCAATAAGACAGTACTCACAAAGCAATAAGCAGACATACAAAGGGAATGTGAGACCCGGGCCAACCTGCACCCTTTCAGACTCTGCCAGACTCTCATACCAGGCTGCATGTTCATTAATGAACAGCATGCTGTACTAGTGGCAGTGAACTGCCACAAGAAGACACATCTTGGTACCTGTTCACAAATCCCTCTTTCACCTACTGAACCAGAAACTGAATCAAGAGCTATCAAAAACTATGAAACACACTATCATGTCCTGGTGTGAACCTGCACTGAAGATCTGATAAAGAACCTTTGAAAAACATTCTAAAAAAGGGAAATAAATTAACTATATAAAGTATGGATTAAGAAAGCAATAACTTGAGTTCAAATCCTAACTCTAACACTTATCCAGAAGTGTGACCATGGACAGATTACTTAGCTTCTCTAGGCTTCTTTTTCTCATTCATGTGTCCTGACCTGGAATCAAACTGTGATAGATCCTAGGTTAATGCTCAACTGCTGAGCCATGCCTGGCCGGGCTAGAGTTAATATTCTTAAAACATTTAGAACAGCATGTGGCACATTACAAACATTATATAAATATTTGCTATTATTATTATTCCCCTGTTGAAAATGTTAAGACTATAAAGTATGTAAGTCTTCTTAAAATATATTTATTTGCTCTTCTGACAGTGATGAAACTAATAAAAACCCTACCCTAGATGGACATTAAAAAAGAGAAGCATTTTTTCAGACATGATGAAAAGTTAAGTCTAATAGCACAGATTACAGAGGCATCATGAACAGAGAAAGTTGTGTGTATTGGTATTTCATTAGGTATCCACCATAGCATATATGCCACTGATTATAATCTTTAGTGTACAAGAGAATTACCTGAGAGGCTTTGAACAATAGACATTGATAAGTCTCTGGGAAATTTTGATTCAACGAATGTGGTACAAACTCTTGGAATAGGAATTGTTAAGAAGCTTATAAGTGATCTTTGGGTCAACTAGGTCTGAATACCACTGATATGGAACAAATTACTGAAATTATTGACTCTGTCTTGGTTCAAGTCTACATTATAGGAAGACTTGAAGAGTGTATATCAACTGCAATATGTTTGACATGTTGATAGTTTGTATTTCTATCAAATACTCGAGAGCATTTTGTCATTAATTACTTGGGTTGAATATGTTAAAACTGGTCCATTCCTTTGCTGGCCATCAGACTGTGCAGTTTGCCAAAAGGAAGATCTAATAATTTGATGCTAATGAGAAAACAAATTTGCATATTTTGAGATAGATCATTTTAGAAAATTGGTTGTTTAAATTTATTAATTTCAACATAAATACATTCCATTTTTTTATATATATTTAATAAAGTATATTTTTACTTATTTGTATACTTATGTATCTATTTTGGTGGAATAATTCCAGGTGAAATGCATTTAAAATTTTATAAATGTGTTTTTGCCATTGCATTGAAAATAATGTTGACATCAAAAAAACAGTAGAGCTGTCAGTGCTCTCAATTAGCTATAGTCACCATTCTTATTTCATATATGAGAATTCAAGGAGGCTAAGGCTCTCAAATGTTAATTGACCTTTACAAGGTCCCAGATCTCATTAGTGGCTTTCTAGAGTTCTAGAAAGCTGTATGACTGCAAAACCAATATCCTTCACTAAGCTCTCTGACCTTCAAATAACCCTGAGTTTGCATTTTTGTTGTCACATTTTTATTAGTATTTAGAGAGAAAAATTGGAAGTTATAAAAACAAAAGTTTTCTGTGATTACATTTGTCATTAAAAACCTAATGGGCTATTTAAATAACTCTTTGAACATTATTAATTGGCTAATCCTAAATACTTTTTTTGTATGTGAAGAGCCTATTTAATATGACCTTTTAAATATAAGCAGATGAAATTGAATTTACCTTCCTCACTGTGAATGTTGTAGTAAAAAGATTGTTGGCTGGTGCTTAAGTGGTCTAAGAATCTTCTGTAGCATAATTTTTTTATTCTTTATTCAGATTGAGTTAACTTACTTTATTAGAGCATTTTAGGCAGACATAGAGAAGCTGAGCAATGCCTGCTCTGTAAATTCTCCCTGTCTCACCTTGAATCTGGCTGAGCAGGAGCAGAGACTCTGTGAGGTAAAGAATGGCCCTCTGGAAGGGCACCTGTAAAGAACAGGTTAATAAAATCTTTTCCAGTAGAGAATTTGTGAAAGAATAATAAATATGGACTGAATTCTACTTGACCTTTTATATAATGAGGAAAAAGTCTTTGGGAAAGAAAAAGCACAAAACCTAACAAGGTAAATATCACAGAAAGGGCACAGCACATACTCAGAGGTTTTTACATGGCTTCTATTTCATATTATTCTTCCTTAACTTTTTGTACACATAATGTCATTCTTAATATTTTTAGATTAATATATATATTTTAAATGATATCATTTATTTTAAGAGCAGTTTAAGTTTACAGAAAAATTGAGCAGTTTTCACTATATTAATATCTTGCATCAGTGTGGCACATTTAGTACAATTGATGAACCAATATTGATACGTTGTTTTTAACCAAAGTCCATTGTCTACACTAGGGTACCTTCTTTGTGTTGTGTCATTCTACGGATTTTGCCAAATGCATAAAATCACGTACTCACCATTCCATACAAAATAATTTCACTGCTCTAAAAACATCCTGTGCTCTACATATTTATTACCTTCAACAAACCCTTAAAAATTGCTTTTTTTATAGTCTCTACAATTCTGCCTTTTACAGAATGTCATATAGCTGGAATCTTACAAAAGTCTTTGCATATTGGCTTCATTCACTTAGCAATAGGTACTGAAGTTTCTTCCATGTCCCATGACTTGACAACTCATTTTTATCACCAAATAATATTTTATTTTATGAGGGACGTGTCACTGTTTGTTTATCTAGTAACCAATTGGAAAACATCTTGGTTGCTTCCAATTTGGGACAATTAGGAATAAAGCTGCTATAAACATTCAGATTTTTGTATGCACTTTGGTTTTCAATACATTTGGTAAATATCTGAGAACATAATTGCTGTATCATATGGTAAGAATACGTGTAGCCTTTAAAGAAACTGTTGAACTGTCTTCCAAAGTGACTGCACTACTTTGCATTCCCACACAACAGTGAATGATGATACCTCTTGGTCCATGTCTTTACCAACATTCACTGTTGTCAGTATTTTGGATTTTGACAATTCCAGTAGTTGTATAATGGTATATTATTGTTATTTTAATTTGCAATTTTTAAATGATATATGATATTGAACATCTTTTATGCTTATATGCCATCTGTGCATCTTTCTTTGGCAAATCAATTATTTAAATCTTTTGCCTACATTAATTTTTCTTGTTGAATTTTGCTGAATTTTGAGAGTTCTTGCATATTTTGAATACAATTCTTTTATTAGATATGTATTATACAAAACTTTTCTCTAAGTTTGTGGCTTGTCTTTTGAGTTTACAGAGAATCTCTTGCAGAGTAGAAGTGTTTAATGTTAATATAATACAAGTTATCCTTTTTTTTCTTCTTCATGGATTAGTCTTTTTGTGGTGTCCTGAGGTCATGTAGGTTTTCTTCTCTGTTATCTTCTATAAGTTTTGCAGTTTCATATTTTTCTTTAGATGTACGATGCATTTTGATTTTTTGTGAAAGTGTAAGCTCAATATTTAAATACACTTTTTGCATGTGCCTGTCCAATAGTTTCAGCACCACTTTTTGAAAAGGTTATTCTCTCCATTTTTATTGCCTTTGCTCCTTTGTGAAAGATGCGTTGACTATATCTGTGTGGGTCTTTTTCTGGACTCTGTTGTTTCATTTATCTACATGTCTATTCTTTCACCAAAACCACACTTTACTTTCTTGATTACTATAGCTTTATAGTAGATCACGAAATAGGTAGTGTCAGTGCTCTGACTTTACTCTTCTTAATCAGTGCATTGACTATTCTGGGTCTTCCACTTTTATATAAAATTTAGAGTTAGCTTGTCATTTTCCACAAAGCAACTTGCTGAAATTCTGATTGTGAATTCATTGAATCTATAGACCAAGTGAGGAAGAACTGAAATTTTCATATTAAATCTTTCTATACATGGATATAGAATATTTCTCCACTTATTTAGAGCTTTGTTATTTATATCAGAGTTTTGTAATTTTCCTCATATAGATTCATATATATTTTGTTAGATATTTACCTAAGTACTTTATTTTTTGATGCTAATATAAATGGTAATATGTTTTAAATTTCAAATTCAATAGGTCCTAGAAATCTGAAACACCAGTCAAAAAGGATTTATGCACCCTTCTGTTCATAGCAGTGCAATTTACAATAGCTAAGATTTGGAAACAGCCTAGGTGCCCATCAGTAGATGAGTGGATAAAAAAGCTGTCATATATCTTCATGGAATACTATGTGCTGTAAAAAATAAAGGATCTCTTACCCATTGAAACAGCATGGAGGGACCTGGAAAGTATCGAGCTAATTTAAATAAGCCAGACAGGGAAAAACAAGTATCACATGATCTCACTCATATGTGGAACCTAATGAACAAAACAAACTGATAAACAGAATAGATCCAGAGACATAGAAGGATGGAACAAACTGATGAATCCCAGAGGGAAGATGGGGGTGGTGGGGAGATTGGGGAGAGATTAACTGAAGAACATATATGCATATATGCATAACCCATGAACACGGGCAATAGTGTGGTGAAGCCCTGGGGGTATGTGGAAAAAAGGGGGAAAAAAGGGAACATCTATAATATTTTCAACAGTAAAGATAAATTTCAAAACATAGTAACAGAAGAGAAAATAAATTAAAGAATAAATTTAAAATTCCAGCCCAGCTGGTGTGGCTCAGTGGTTAAGTGTTGACCTATGAAACAATGGGTTACAGTTCAATTCCCGGTCAGGGCACATACCCAGGTTTTTGGCTCTATCCCAGTAGGGGCGTGCAGGAGGCAGCTGATCAATGACTCTCTCATCATTGTTTCTTTTTTCTTTTTTTCTTTAATTTTTTTTTTTTAATATATCTTTATTGATTTCAGAGAGAGGAAAGGAGAGGGAGAGAGAGAGACAGAAACATCAATGATGAGAGAGTCATTGATCGAGCCCACAACCTGGGCATGTGCCCTGACCTGGAATCGAACCGGATCACCTGGATCCCTGGTCGACGCTCAACCGCTGAGCCACGCCCGGCCGGGCTCTCATCATTGTTTCTATCTCTCTCTCCCTCTCCCACTTTCTGAAATATATATATTTAAAATTTCAAATTCCAATTGTTTTTTGCTGTTATATAGAAAGAAAATTGACTTTTGTTTATTAATGTTGTATAACAGCCCCTTTGCTATATATATATATATATATATATGCATGTATATAAATATAAATTGCTTACTATTTCTAGGAATTGTTTGTTGGTCTTCTGGGTATTTTCTACATATCCAATTATGTATGTTATCTGCAAAACAAACAAACAAAAACAAATGGTTTTTATTACTTCCTTACCAATATTTATACCTTTTATTGTGTTTCTTGTCCTATTGTATTAAGTAGAACTTCAAGTAGGATGTTGAATAGGTGTGGTGAAAGGCCACATACTTCATTTCTTATCTTAAGTGGGGACACCTAGTTTCTGGTCATTATAAGTAGAATGTTAGCTGTAGTTTTTGGTAAATGTTTTTATCAAGTTTAGTTCTCCCCCTTTCCTAGTTTGTTGACAGTTTTTATGGTAAATGGGTGTTGTATTTTGTCAAGTGCTCTTTTTGCATCTATTGATATGACTATATGATTTTTTTAATCTCAAAATTACCAAACTTGTGAAGCATACAGTTGTTCATTATATTCCTTAATTAGTCTGTAAATGTCTATAATTGTAGTAGTGATGGTTCTTCTTTTGTTTTTGATATTAATAATTTATATCTTTCTTTCTTGGTTAGCTTGGCTAGGTGTTTATCAATATTATCAATCTTTTTGGAAAATCAGGTTTTGATTTCTTTGATTTTCTCTATTACTTTCTTCGTTTCAATTATAGTGATTTTTGTTCTGATATTTATTTCTTTTCTTCTTATTTTGGATTTAATTTGCTCATATTTTCCTAGTTTCTGAGGGTAGAAGTATAGATTATTGATTTTGCATCACCTCTTTTAGTATATCCTTACAATTCTCTTAATTTCACTTTATTGTTTTTCATGCATGCAACATATCTTGATAGGTTGTGTTTTCATTTTCTTTGAGTTCAAAATATTTTTAAATTTCTCTGGAAACTTATTATTTATTTGTATATCATTGAGAAGTTTCAAAAATTGCCAAGTATTTTGGAATTTTCCAGCTCTGTTATTGATTTTTTGTTTAATTCTACTGTGGTCTGTAAGCATACTTTGTACGTGTGTGTGCGTGTGTGTGTGTGTTTTAACTTGTCAAGATGAGTTTTATGGCCCAGAATCTCATCTGTCTTGGTGAATGTTCCATGTAAGCATGAGAAGAATGTATATTTGTTTGTTGTTTGATGAAATGTTTCATAAATGTCAGTTAGATCTAGATGATGCATGGTCTCATTTAGTTCAACTACATCTCTTTAAAAAATTTATTGGGGTGATATTGGTTAATAAAATTATATAGAACTCAGGTATACAGTTCTATAATATATCATCTGTATATTGTATTCTGTGTTCACCACCCAAAGTCAAGTCTTCCATCACCATTTATCTCCCTTTTAGGCTCATCTACCTCCCCCCATCCTTTCCCTTTGGTAATCACCAAACTGTTTTCTGTGTCTATGATTTTTTTTTACTTGTTTGCTTGTTTAATCCCTTCATCTTTTTCACCCAGCCCACCAATCCCTCTTCCCTCTTTTTTTTTTTTTTTTTTTTTGATGTTGAGTTGTATAAGTTCTTTATAAATTTGGGTATTAACCCCTTATCAGATGTATCATTGGAAAATATCTTCTTTCATTCATTGGCCTGTTTTTTCATTTTGTTGATGGTTTCCTTTGCTGTGAAAAATTTTTAAGTTTGATGTAGCCCCATTTGTGTTTTTTGGTTTGTGTGTTTTCCTAGCCCAAGGAGATATATCAAAGAAAATATTGCTGTGAGAAATGTCCAAGATTTTACTAACTATGTTTCCTTCTAGGATTTTTATGGTTTCAAGTCTAACATTCAAGTCTTTAATCCATTTTGAACTTATTTTCTTGTATGTTGTAAAGAGGTGTTTTTGTTTCTTTTTTTTATTTGCATGTATCTCTCCAATTTTCCAAACACCATTTATTAAATAGACTGTCTTTACCCCATTGTATATTTTTGCCTCCTTTGTCAAATATTAATTAATCATAAAGGCATGGGTTTGTTTCTGGGCTGTTCCATTGATCTATATGTATGCTTTTATATCTCAGTACCATGCTGTTTTGATTACAGTGGCCTGGTAGTATAGTTCTATATCACGTAGCATAATTCCTCTAACTTTGTTCTTTCTCAAGATTACTGAGGCTATTTGGGGTCTTTTGTGGTTCCATATAATTTTTTGGAATATTTGCTCTAGTTCAGTGAAATAACACTGCTGGTATCTTGATAAGAATTGTGTTGAATCTATAGATTGCTTTTGGTAGTATGGAAATTTTACTGATGTTAATTATTTCTATCTTATGAACACAGCATGTGCTTCCACTTATTTGTATATTCTTCAATTGCTTTCTTCAGTGTTTTATAATTTTTTCGAGTACAGGTCTTTCACATTCTTGGTTAAATTTATTCCTAGGTACATTTTTAAAGTAGCTATTTTTTGTAGACACTGTATAAATGGGTCTTATTTTTTTCCTACTCTGAGAGTCTCTCTATTCCAATTGTTTTATTTAGACAATTTATATTTAAAGATCTTATTAATAGTTTCGTTTAAATTGACTATATACTGTTTTCTATTTGTTGACATTATTCTTTTTTCTCTTTTATTTTCCCTACCTTCTTTAGTTTTAATTGAGAATCTTTTATGATTCAATTTTCTCTCCTTTTTCAGCATATCAATTATCCTTTATTTAAAAAAATATTTTAGTTATTGACTTCGAGACTACCTTTATTGCCCTTTTAGCATGCCTTGCAATTTTTTTTGAAAGCCATACAAGTATCAAGTAAAAGGAAATGAGGTTTTATGGTTGTCTGGCTAGAAGTTAAGCTGTGTTTACTGCTTGCTGAAGCTGTGGTGTCAGGCACTAATATTTTCTCTGATGCCCTGCTTTAGTCACTTCTATATTCTTTGGTCATCCCTAGATACTCTTTAAAAGGCATCTAAGTTTTTGAAGTTCTTTTCACTATAATTCCCTTTCATGATATAGTAACATTATTGATGCGGTAGTGCACTGTGGGGTTGTAGAAGCACTCTGTAGTCCTATGACTAGGTCTGTCTTTTAGTGAGCCTGAGTTGGGTATCTGCTTTCCTGTTTTGATAAAATCCCAGTATGTTAGATTCTCATACAATAGTTGAATAGTTTTCCTTGAGGTCAGACCTTGTTAAAAAGACAAAACAGAGCTTTGAGGATATTTCAGAAGAATCACTCCCCCCCCCCCCCCCTTGCCCTGCTGGAAGGAACACAGGATTTTTTCTCAGATCTTCAACATCTAGTAGGGCTCCTGGAGTTAAAACTCAAAAAAACATGAACCTCCTCTACGACTGGGTCTCTAGAACATTTAACTCTCAAGCTAAGTTCCTAATAGTTTGAACTGAAACTTGGTTATTTTTATTCAGAAAAAAAATAAAACTTAGAGTATTAGAAAACAAATAAATCTATTCAAGTATTTACATGAATTTATTATCAAACTTTTATATCAGAATGTACATAAAGCCATAAACTAGTTAGTTCTTTTATAGATAAGCAGACACATCATTTCTATTTCCACTCACAAAATAGTCACGTTGTTACACACTAGAGCATATGCATACCTACTTCAGGTAATGACCCCAAATACACTATTGGAGGTTCCTTGTAGGTGAGGTGTTACTTGTGAGACTAACTTGCATTCTAAAACTCAAATTGTATATGCCACTTTACAAATTAAAAAAAAAATTAAAACAATTTACATTCAGTACAATAAACCTTGCTTCCAAAAGACCTTAATGATCTTAATAAAATAATCATAAGCTGTTGATTTATGTCATTGTAAATAAAATGGAAAAAACCAACAGATTATTTTCACTTATACCATTTGGAAGGTCCAATGGTCAAGGCCTGAGTGAACATCATATGGTTCAACATGACCAAAGGAAAGTTTGAAAAGAGCAGAGTATTCTGTTGAAAGTAAAACTCCTACAGAATCAGAGTTTGTAAATACAAAGCATATGCAAAACATATTTATACTTGATGCATTATATTAAGTTTGAGTTGATACAAGTTTATGCTACTTTTAAAACAAATTCTAATATTACTTGAAAAAATACATAGAAAGACATATAATTCTCATAAATCATAACTAAGAAAGTATCAATGACAATAGTTAAAATTAATACTTAGTGAAATAAGCCAGAGAGAGAAAGCAAATGCTGCATGTGTCACTTATAATGTGGAATCTTAAAAAAAGAGTCAAACTCACAGAAATAGAGTTGAAAATGGTTCCAGGAGCTAGAGGATGGGGGAAATAGGAAGAAATTGATAAAACGAGATAAACTTTCAACCATAAGATGAATGGGGTCTGAGGATCTAATGTAAACCATGGTGACTACAGCTAAAAACACTATATTTTATATTTGAAATGTATTAAGAAAGTAAAATTTAAATGTTCTCACAAAACATAAAAGATAAATATGGAAGGTGATAGATGTGTTAATTAACTAGACTTGGAGAATCCTTTCGAATGTATGTGTATATCACATCACTGCAATGTACAATTTAAATATCTTACAATTTTATTTGTCCATTACTCCTTTGAACAGCTGACAATTAAAAATAGAATGAAACAAACAACATGTAAAAGCCATCTGGAGGAAAAAAATAAAGTTAGATCTATATCTCAAAAAAATTAAAATTAATTTAAAGTTGCTTGATTTTCATATGATAAGTGGGTATCTGCACATACACTGGACTGATCTTTAGGAAAACAAACCAAAGCATTTTTATTTACATTAAAAATAGCCTTTGGAGATAACAGAGTATTTAACCCTATCACCCACTTTCCCATAAAGGTAGGTAGGTAGTGTTATCAATGTGTCTGAGGTGGTCTGAATGTTCCAGAAAGTTGGTGGATCTGCACTAGTCCTTGTGCAGGCTCTCAGTGTTTCTGGAGTCTTCTTTCTTACTAGACTTCAATTGTATTTCTTTCCCTTTCTTCTGCACCTTATTCTAGTTTTGAGTAAAATTTGCTGCACTGGTTGGACATGTTACCTGAGGATGACAATGGCTATGGTGGAAGTAATGATGGAGAATGGCAGCTCTCACTGGCTCTAATGACAATTCTGGATCCACAGTTCTTGGAAAGTCCTACTATTTTCATATTTCTTTCCAAGAGCAGTGGTGTCTACAGCCTCACCAAGACTTTTTGTGTAGGAGTCCATCATCTTTGGTCCTTGCCTTAGCACTGCGTGTTTGTTTGTTTTTTTCCCATCCCTTAGGAAGGAATTTCATTTGAATGATCTGCCCATATTTGGACCACAGCATGGGCTGCTAGTGATCTGAATGGCAGCTTATCCTTCATTCCTCACAAGCTCCCCAGACAGGCTTAATGTCCCTGGGCAACTATTTAGTGTAAATTAAAATAAAAGTAATATAAGAATAGGAGAAATGATAGTTACCAAGTGCTTTGAAAATTAAATGTCAATGTATTACATAGGATAAACACTGAATAGAGGGTGCCTTTTACATATTACTATTTTCTATCTAAAGTATAATATGAAAATGCTTGGACATGTTTTCTCAGGTTTCATTAGTGTGCTTTTTATATGGGTTTTGAATACTTGTTCTGTCACTGTTTGGATGATTATGCCAGGACAGCTTTATCCAACTGAGCCAGATTATAGACTCCCTCTTAAGAAATCTAGACTGTGACAACCATGAGGGCAGAGACTGTTTTCTTTCTTTCTTTTTTTAAAAATATATCTTTATTGATTTCAGAGAGAGGAAAGGAGAGGGGGAGAGAGAGAAACATCAATGAGGAGAGAATCATTGATCGGCTGCCTCCTGCATGCCCTCGACTGGGAATCGAGCCGGCAACCTGGGTATTTGCCCTGACCAGGAACTGAACCACGATCTCCTAGATCCTAGGTTAACACTCAACTGCTGAGCCATGCCAGCGGTGATTTTGTTTTCTTAATTCTAATCTTCAATGCCCTGTTGAGTGCCTAGAAAATGCTTGTTAATATTATTTTATAATTTAAAAACAAAACTAAAAACTATGCTTTTGAAATCACAAAGAAAATATGAATCTGAACAAGGGAAAATGTAGGTAGATAGATTAGTATGTTTTTAAAAAAAATTTTTTTATTTATTTTAGAAAGAGAGGAAGGGGGGAGGAAGAGAGAGAGAGAGAAACATCAATTTGTTGTTCCACTTATTTATGCATTTATTGGTGGATTCTAGTATGTGTCTTGACCTGAGATTGAACCTGCAACCTTGGCATATCTGGAGAATGATGTAGTCTACTAAACTTCCCAGGCAGGGTTAGGTTAGTATGATTTTATTAAATTTATGGTGGTGACATTGGTTAATATAATTATATAGGTTTCAAGTGTACAATTATAAAATACATCATCTGTATATTGAGTTGTGTGTTTACTACAAAGTCAAATATCCTTCCTTCTCCATGTATTTGATCCCCTATCCCCTCTACTACTCCACCACATCATTTCTTCCTTCTACCAGACTGTCTTCTGTGTTTATCAGGTGGTTTTTGTGTTTTTTTGTCTTGTTTGTTCATTTGTTGCTTTCTGTTTTATGATCAATGCAATATACCACTTTAGCAAAGTAAAGAATAAAAATATGTGATTATAGCGATAGATGCAGAAAAAGCATTTGACAAGATATTTACTAAGTCAGTAACCTGCAGTTAAATTATCAATTTTTTTCATCATGCCTCTGTTTTTTATTCTATTTAAATCTTGTCTTCTATAAATCAATATCCTCACGTTTCAGACATAATTCCTGGCACATAATTGGTGCCCAACAAAGGCCTGTTAACTTGCTTCATAAAGATTCTTTTTTAGGTAAATCTCCCATTGTCAGGTGATTTGGACTGAACAAATTAGTAATTTTGCCCTTACTTAATTTGAGTCTAAATGTGCTTCAATTTTCTACCACCTCTTGAGAACTCAAAGCTTGAGTGTAAATTCACAGTGCAGGCAGTAAAGAGCACAGCTGGTAAACCACAGGGCAAATTTGCAAACCCTTGTGTTGCTTGATTTAGTTCAGTTAATTACTGTTTATTTTGAATAATTATGCTATAGTCTGTAGTTTAAAAAACATTTTTGTCTGAGCAAATTGATAGAAATATTTATCAGTGTCTTTAGTTAATCCTTTAATTTCCCCTAGAAAATCACTGTGGAATGCAAAATTTAGCTCACTATTCTCCATAATAAGAGTTGATTTATGCTTAGCCTTCTCTTTTAAATATTTTTTGCTTTATCTTGGTTTTGATGAAGCAGTGCATGTTAGTGGTAAACCTGGGAATTCTGACTACCATCTGTCTGATCCACCTGCTAAACCCTTACGTCAACTGATACTCAGGTGTCATTGAACAAAGGCGCAGGCTTCTGGCATCAAAGTCAATCTGAAAAAGTTCTGGTTATAATAAGTTTATAACACTCCCCTTTGCACAGTTTATTTTCCCCAAAACACATAGATTTAAATATAAAATCCAAATAAAAATGTTATATTTCCTAAAGTATCCCAACCTTCTTAAAAAATATATTTTAAACAGTAATTGATGCTACAAGGTGTATTTCTTTCTCAGTGTTAATGAAGAGTGATTTTTTTAAAAAAGGCTGTTTTTTTCACTTTGTAGTGTATACAGATGTCAAACTACAATGTTGTACACTCAAAACTTATATAATGTCACATACCAACTTTACCTCAATAAAAAGTAAAATAATAAAAAAAAAGAATAGCTGCTTTCTTGATACCAATTGTGGTAAGAACAGGCAAGCACTTCAGCATTCAACCTTTCACTCTTAACTGCTTCCCACATCTTCTCAATCGATAGCCTCTCCCTAAAATGGCTCAAGGTGTAGGAAGCATTGGCTAGCATGCCACAGTCTAGAGAGATTTGACCATGAAGCTAGAGATGGGAATGTCCTAGGCCATCTCTTATAAACAAGATGCTTGGCCTGAATCATACAAACATATAAACTCCTGCATTTAAAAAAAAAGTATAACAAAATTTTAGGAACTTGAGTAGTATTAAATTTTTCCTTGACCAATATCTGCAGCCTTAGGAAATATAATAATTTTTCTATAAACACAAAGGAACCCTGAATTCAGGTATCATTGTTCCTTGATAGCTCTGGTCTTGTAGTCAATAAATAGCATTAGAGTATCAGGTCAGCATCAGGCCACCCTCTCCATCTTTCTAAACCATGGTTTATTTTTCTAAATGTACTTTGCTAACTGCAAAAAAATAACAGCTGTGCTTAAGGTGTTTAATAATACCTATATTGCTAATATATAAATCTCTTAAAGTTAAGAAACATCTTGTGCTCTGTTGGTCACAGAAAATCCTGTCTCAGGCTTTAGATATGTTTTCAAATGATAGTAAGTGAGTTAATAATTTTAAAGAAATGTCAGAAGAGAGGCAACAAACAATGTAGCAATCAATATTTATTTCCCCTTCCTTTCCTCATTGCCTCTCATAAAATATTGGTGTTAATAAGAGAGATATTCAGATTGAAGAACTGATGTGGGGAGAATTGAAGTTGGGTCAGGAATTGAAAACTGAGCAAGTGAGCAGACAGGGCTCCAAGCCAATTTGTGATATGTTTTAGAACAAAAGAAGCACACAGAATCAACAATTTTTATTTATTTTGTGCCAGCTCTATTTGGGAATAAAAATTATGAACTACTTTTTTCTTCTCCCTTTGCATACAGGCACATTCAAAAAAATATTCAGAGATTCAGAGACATCAATGACACCATAGATTTGATAATTTTGAGGTCAGAATTCCAAGAGATGTAAACAGGAATCAAGTAACTAGCAACTTTATTCAAAATAGTCAAAATCTGGAAATAATCCAATAAGAAAATGAATACTTTTTAAAAATTATAATATATTTATACAATAGAATACTATTAGGAAAAATTTTCTTTAAAAAAATGAACCTCAAAAATGTCAAGCAAAAGGAGCTAGACACAAAGGAGTACAAACTTGATGATCTTGTTCATATGAAGTCCTATAAAGAACCAGAGGTATCTATGATTATACAAATGAAATCGGTCTTATTTCGATCAAGGGGTTCAATAGGAATTTGACTGCTAAAGTGTAAAATGAAACTTTCTGTGAGATGGAAATAAAATATGATTAAGTTGGAATGGTGGTTTCACACATATACACATTAGTTAAAATTGGACAAACTGTACACTTAGTATGTGGTGCCTTTTATTGAACTGAAATTAGACCTCAAAATTAATTGCAAGAAAGTAAGTAATTAGAGGAGTTGAAGAGCTGAAAACTCCAGGTAACAATGTCAAGGAAACAATTTTTAAGAGTCAGTTTCTCCCACCTAGCTTTAGCACCCAAGACTGTGGGTGCTACCAATGGCAGGTGGCCAAGTTAGTTATTTATTATATTTATTCATTTATTCAAGATATTTTTATTCTACTAGACAGTGTCTTAAGCATTACACATACAACGTAGGCAATTGTCATTTACCTTGTGAACTTTACAGTTAAGTAAATATATCGATTAAACAATTGAAATATGAAACATTACAACCATGGCAAGGACTTTCACAACAGATGTGTGGACAAAGACTGAGTAGCAGCTTCTGAATGACAACTTGTAACATCCCTGTACATATTAATTAATGTGAAACTCTCTATGGCATTCCCATGTGTTTAATATACACCTCTGAATATTAGATTCAAAAAATTTACATATGACAAAACTATCTCACATTACCCTCAACTTTCCAAATCTCGTGAGATAAACACACAGCATCTTTCTTCTTTTTTAAAATGCGTTTTTTATTAATTTTTAAAGAGGAAAGTAGAGGATAGACAGATAGAAATATCCGTGAGAGAGAAACATCATTGATTGGCTGCCTCCTGCGTGCCCCTGTGGAAGATCAAGCAGAAACCCAGGCATGTGCTCTGACTGGGAATTGAACCATGACCTCTTGGTTCCTAGATCAATGCTCAGCCACTTAGCCATACAGTCTGTGCAGCAAGCATCTTTCTTGGTTTCTCAGTTCTTACTTATATTTCAGCACTGCACACATTTTTTTACAAAACATTTCTATGTTTTTTACTGATATACTTCCAACAGACAGTAAACTTTAGGGCAAGTACTTCTTATTCATCTTTTTTATTAAAGAAAACTAGCAAATTATTTGGTGCCAGTTGGTCAAGGTAAATATTGTTATTTCATTCATTCTCTTTTTATGCTGGTTAATTAGTCTTTATGAATAATTATTGCTTTGTTTAGTCTGTCTCTATGTCCTTTAATTAGTCCTCTAACTAAAGCTTAGAAAAATATGATATTGGAATATAGAAAACATTTGTATCTCTCAAGGGCCTTCTGTATATTACCTACAACAGTCTAAAGAGAAATGATCAGTGATGGATGTGGATGCTTATAGTTGTAAGTAAAGGCTTGGAATCACTGATGAACTAAAACTGAGTTGTGTTCAGAGGGAACTGATTTGTCATTAAGAAAGGGCAGAACTTCCCTGGCTGGTTTAGCTCAGCAGTTAGAGCATCGGCCAGGGGACTGAAGCGTCCCAGGTTCCATTCCCAGTGAAGGGCACATACCTGGGTTGCAGGTTCAATCACCAGGGTTCATGCAGGAGACAACCAATCAATATGTCGATACCCCCTACCCCCTTCACTTCCACTCTGTAAAAATCAATGGGAAAAATATCCTTGGGTGAGGATTTAAAAAAAAAGAAAGGTCAGAACCTGTGGCTAAATTAACAGTAGTAAGTATCACCAGGAAACAGCCCCGATGTGATGTGATCGGGAGAGCTAACATAAAACAGGGCCTTTAAAAGAGAAAATTATATTCTTTATTCATTTAAGATAAAAAAGAACAAGGAAGATATCATATACCTTTGAACAGAGGAAAAATGGATAACTGAAAAGGCAAATTCATATAATTTTTAAATTTTAAATTAATTCATTATTTTTTCTAACAAACCTTAAAGGTGTTCATGTAACTATAATCTTGTTACACAAATATGAATTGGGATGGAATTACTGAAACCAATAAGAACAGTATGCTTGTCCTCAAAGACAAGTCTAAAACATTAAAAAAGTAGACTAAACAAATAAAATTTATGATAAAACAAGCATAGATACTATATTCACTTATACATTAATTTATTTATACTCAAAGTAATGAGTATCTGTTTTTGTCTTGCACTGACTAAAGTGAACCTTTGCAGTTATGCTTAAACAAAATAGAAGGAAAATAAGTTGCATGTCTTTATTGAGAAGTTTTGATGTAGATTTCTTGTTCAATATATGTATGCACCCTAAATAATTTACTTGGGTTGCATGTAATACAAATATGTATAGAAAACACACATTTTACTTTTACATCTAAATCATTCAAATGGTTTATACTGGTAAAGTCTGATGGTTAAATCTTAAATTTAAAATGTTCGTGTTTACCTCAAAATTTCTCATGCGTTAAGATGAGAAAATAGTTCTCATGAGATAAATAGTTCTATATGGATTTTCTGCTGTCTCTCCAATTTATCATGTTTGAAGAACTGATTTGGAATCAGATACTCCTTCAACTTAAAATGAAAAACATAAACAAGTACACGAGCAGAAACAAAAACCAGGACAGCAAGGATTTGGGGATGCAAAACCTCAAAGCAGAGAGAAGGGAACTGAGATAAGCCTTACATCTGTGGCTACTTTTTACCCTCAAATCCTTTGCCAATTCACAGGACAAGATATGGACACTATGCAAAATGCCATGAACTGGGGGTTGTTGCATCCTCACTATGAAGAGAAAAATTGACTTTAAGTCTACTAAGCCAGCCCAGATCATGTCCCTGGGTAAAAGAAAAACACAGGGGAGTGAGCCTGACATTCTGCCCACATCTCTGTCCCTTAAGACAATTGCTTATTAATATGCTGCTCAGGTATAAGAAGTGACCCCAATAAACCAAACAAAATGGCCACTAGGTCAAAAACTGAATAGAAATGTAAGAAATCAGTTGTTACTGGCCAGACAAAAGTTTCAGTTCAGAGCTGCCAAGAAGGAGGGGCTAAAGAAAACAGCCAGGTTTCTTGCCGTGACCCCTGAGTGGGCTATAGTCCAAGAACAAGCGCAAACTAGGATTTTACTTTCCTCACTTGTCAAAGGGTAATCTGTCCATGCCTTATCTTCTTTCTGTTTGTTTGTTTGTTTTGTTTTGTTTTTATTGATTTATTTTTTAGAGATAGAGGAAGGGAGAGGGAAAGAGAAAGGAACATCTATGAGAGAGAAACATCATTGATGGGCTGCCTCTTGCATCCCCCCTACTGGGGATTGAGCCAGAAACCCAAGCATGTGCTCTGATAGGGAATCAAACCCTGACCTCTTGGTTCTTGGGTCAACATTCAACCACTGAGCAACACTGACCAGGCCATACTTCATCTTACCAAAAGAAATTTAATATTCTCAGAGGAAGATAATATCATCAAGAATATCTGCAATTTTTTATATACATTATCTGGTCTTGAATAAAAAGTACCAGGCTTAACAAAAACAGAATTAAATGACCAAAATCAAACACTTCCCTGCCTAAAAAATTTAACTAATGGGCAGGTATATTTAAATTAATGAATGAGTTTAGTAAGATTGCTGGATGAAAGATCACTATGGAAAGTTACTTTAACATCTCTAAATTAGAATAAATCATCAAAAATGAAATGTGTAGAATACAATTTTTATAAGAACTTAAAAATTTAATCAAATTATAAGTAATAAATCTAATAAAAGAAGTACAATAATTCTATGCAGAAAACTACAAATATTACCAAGATAAATTAAAACACTGCATGAGTGGGCAGATAGACCATATTTGGGAATCAAAAGAGTCAGTGTTGTAAAGATGTCAATTTTTTCCAAATTATGTATAGATTAAATTATATCCCAATTGAAATTCCATCTTTTTCATGAAAGCTGTTAAGGTAATTTTATAATTTTATGGAATTTTTAAAGATCAAAAACAGTTTAAAAAATCTTAGAGAGTTACTCTACAAAATATCAAAGCTTATTAAAAAGCTATAAGAAATTGAACATTGTGTTATTGATGCTAGGATAGATGATTAATTAATTGAAATAGAAACAGAACTACACATACCTGGTATATGACAAAGTTGTCACTGCAATACAGTGGGGAAATATATACAAATCAGCAGTTATAAAAATAGTCACAAGGTTGTAAAGTACAGTATAGAGAATATAATCAACAATTTTATAATAACTATGTATGTGTATGGTGTCAGATGGGTACTAGACTTATGGGGTAATCACTTCATAATTTATACAGATGTCTAATCACTATGTTGTACACCTGAAACTAATATAATATTGTATGTCAACTGTAAATGAAAATTATTTTTAAAATAATTAAAATAAATAAATAAAAATAAAATAAACAACACTGGGTCAGTTGTGTATCCTTAAAAAAAATTAAAATATTGATACTTGTTAGGGGAAAGCCTCAAAAGCCTAAATTCAGGATTGATTTTAATCCTGAATTTCATTTTATGATTGAAATTCATAAGAGTTGTGATAGGAGAAACTTTCATACACAAGCAAAGCAGCTGCTCTCAGTGGTGACCTACCGAGAAGAGATCCACCCCCTTCCCGGGACAGGGTCTCTTTTTTATAAGGAGTTAATAGTAAAACCATACGATGGGTAATCACATAGGCCACCAGAAAGAACAATGCATTTCTAAGTTAACAGATAGCATTAGGCAGTTATCCACACTCTAAACATTCAATAACCTCCTTCCTGGGCTCTGATATTTATCTTTGGGTAGCATTTAGGCTTTCTAGGTAGTCAGCTAAATCTAAGGCTACAAAGGATTAAATAATCACAGCAGGTTTAACACAGAAAGTCCAACATTTTCCAGATGTCTTTACTGCTAGAGACATATCAAATCTCTGAATGAGTTCCCTACAATACTTTTTCATACTATATATAAAATCAGTTATAGATTTGTCATAGACAATATGTAAAGGATAGAACAATAAAACATCTAGAAAAAGTGTGTGAAAAATTATTCACACATTGTGATAAGCAAAGATTACTTAAATATGATTCACGAAATAGAAAGATTGATAGATTGGACTTTATTGAAATTTAAAACTTTTTTTCATCAGTCCACACCATTCGACCATGAAAATGCAAATGTTTGTAATATATACTTTCAAAAAATGAACTTTTTATCTATAATATATAAAGAACTTCTATAGTCAAAGAAAATGCAAAGAAGCAACAGTTTTAAAATCGCATACTTGAACAGGCTACTTTACAAAAACACACTCAAATGGCAACTGATAGAATGCAAATTCAAAACAATGAAATATAACTAATTTCCCATCAGAATGGTTCAATTTTTTAAAAAGAAAAGAATAGTCAATATCTAGCATTTTCAAAGATGCAGTGCAATTACTAGTGTGAGTGTAAATTATTGAACTACCACAGAAAGCTGTTTGGCAATATATACTAAATACGAACACACAAACTTTATGAACTGCCAATTCTACTCCTAAATATTCACACCCTCAAAATGATTACATATGTGAATCCAAGCCTATGTAAATAAAGCTCATAACAATATTATTTGTAATAACTCAAACTGGAAAAGACCAAATATCCATCAACAATAGAAGGGATAAAATATTTATACACTGGACTACTTTAAAATAATAAAAAATGAACTACCACTATATGCAAGAGGGGAATCACACAGATATAACTTGGAGAAAAATGCAGACACAAAATAGTACATACTGGACACTGATATCAAATTAAAGTTCAAAACAAACAAGGGTTTATTTAATTTATAAAAAATATATTTTATCAGTTAAAATTGTACTCTGATATGTAAGCTACTTTTCAAGATATGCTTATTCTACAAAAAATAATAAATAATAATAAATTTTAAAAATAGAGATGATAATGCCTTTCTCATTACATTCTCACAGGAAGTAAATGAGGTAGTGTGTAGAGTACTAGCACAGTTTGCAGCATAGAGTAAATAAATGTCAACGAAAGCTCTCTCTCAACTCTTTTTTTAAAAATTTTATCTTTATTGTTGGAAATATTAAAGATGTCCCCCTTTTTCCCCCCATTGATCCCCTCCACCCTGCATGCACCCCACTCCCAGGCCTTCCCCATAACAATGTCTGTGTCCATGCCTTATACATATATGCATATAAGTTCTTTGGTTAATCTCTCCCCACCCACTCCTCCCCACCCAGCTTCCCTCTGAGATCCCTCAGTCTGTTCCATGCTTCTATGCATCTGGATCTATGTTGTTCATCAGTTTATTTTGTTTATTACATTCCACATGTGGTACTTGTCTTTCTCTGACTGGCTTATTTCACTAAGCATAATACTAAAGGGATCAATCCAACAAGAGGATATAACCCTGACACACATATATGCACCCAATATAGGAGCACCTAAATTCATAAAAAAACTTCTAGAGGACTTTAAGGGAGAGTTCAACAGCAAGATAATCATATGAAGGGACTTTAATACCCCACTGATTTCACTGGATAGGTCTTCCAGACAAAAATCAAGAAGGAAACAGTGACCCTAAATGGCAACCTCAATCAGATGGATTTAATTGACATTTACAGAACTGTCCACCCCAAAGCTGCAGAATATACATTCTTCTCAAATGCACATCAGTAGATGAGTGGATAAAAAAGCTGTGGTACATTTACACCATGGAATACTATGCAGCTGTAAAAAATAAAAAGGATCACTTATTCTTTCTCAACACTGCTTCTTTTCCCAGGTATCCTATATTTTAGAATAGAAACCTTGCAGTCATCTTTACTCAGGAACCTTGCAGTCCCTTTCTTTTGTTTTCTATACTAAATAACTTATTAAACCCTTTTGTCTCTCAAGTATGACTCCACTCTTTTTTCCTTCTTTTCTCCATTATTTCTGTTTTAGGTAGACTTTAACAAAAGTATCATAACAAAAGTATGCCCTTGACAAAATTCTCTGAATTAAACTTTTAAAAACATATCTTATTTTCACTTCTTCACAAAAGATTCAATGTCTCCCACTGCATATACCATAAAGAATAAAATTCTTAATGCTGCATAGAATGTTTTCCCAAATATGACACTCATCTATCCCTCACATCTTCTGTTATCCACTAGATATTTAAGGCTCCACCATACTAAGTGTTACACTTTCTGGAAAAGTTTTGTAGTTAATTATCTCTATGTTTTATTCATAGAACCCAAAATACTTTTTATCTTTTTGATTTCAGATGATACATCTTGAAATTCTATATTTTTCCTCAAGATTACAGTCAAAGTTTATCATTTACATGTAGCTTTTCTATCTTCTCAATTTAAGTCTATTCTTTGTTATTCATCTTTGTTTAGTATATTTGTTGCAATAATCATTTTCTGTCTTGTATTTGTTCCTGTTAACTGTGTACTTATGTTTTTCCAACTCAACCATATTTTTTGAAGATCAAGCAAAATGTGTAATTCATTCATTTCTCTATTTTCAAGAATAGTACTTAGCAGGCAGATTGATTCCTCTCCCACTCCCAATGACTTTCAACTGAATTTAATATATGTTCATGGGAAAGAGAGAAGGGACCTGATTTAGAGGAAATAAATAAAAAAATCCAAGTTAGATTTTGTTTTCTTTTTTAAAGTAAAAAAACATGTTTTTACATTTTTAATAAATCTTTTAATATTACAAAATATTGGCACATGAAATTAGTTATTCAAAATATATTACAGAGTAACTTTTGTTAAAATATGCTATGATATGTCTAGAACTTTTACCATTTTTATTAATTTTATTAAATTTAAATTTTAAGTAATGGCTTTATATATGGGAAGACCAGTTTAATGGTAACTTCTAAATTTGGAAGATAAAAAAAAAATATATATATATATATATATATTTTACAATTTAGCTACCATCACAGAAGATGTCTCTTCCTTTAGAATATAGCTACTCAAAACACTCCTCACAATACTGGAGAAGTATGGGAAATAACAAATGGTCTTCAGAATTGTACCTTACCTTTCTCACCAGTTCCCATAAGGCAAGACTATTGATTTTTGGTCTTTATGTTTTATGGTTTAAGAGGTAATTTGTAGTTTCAAATGTGTGATACTTAAACTACTTTAAAAATATACATAACTCATATTTTATTATTGCTTCATTAACTTTGAATTCCACCCTTGACTAAGCACTTTTCCTTGTGCATCAGAATTTTTGCTACTTATTGGTAATCTGGATTCTAGTATAAACTGAATTGAAATTCAGTGTCCCATACAGCTGCTAAGAAAGGAGAGGTCAATTATAAATAGTATGAAATCTACTTGTCTGAAATATTGGAAATATTTGTCATATAGAAAAATAAATATTAATGTAAAAATATTTAATTGAGCTTGACAAATCAAAATAAGTCTCTACAAAACCAAAATGGAAAAAAAATACCTTATTTTTATTTTTCTAAATTTGGACTTTTATTTTGGAGCCCACAAAAAAACAGTGGTAAATTTCCTTAGGAATTTGCCACACCTCTGAAAAGTTAGTAGAACAAATTAGCCAGACATGCCATAATGTCAGCAAGGACAGAGAGAATCATAAAGCTCATGTAGAAAGAACCCCTAAAAATAATGAAGTATCCACTCATCCAGTCCAATAAACCCTTGGACAATACCTTTATGATGTGTCCCAGCCCCATACATTTAAACAGTTCAATTAATGTGTAACTTACTACCTCATTTAGACAATGTCATTGTTGAAGTTTCTTCCTTGCATTGAGTTAAATTTGATTCATGGAATGTCTGCATAAAATGCTTGCCTTTTAACAGGAAATATCTGTGTTCTGTCCGGTGAATTCCAAGTATCTGCTGCATTGGTTTTCCTGAATAAATGGTAATGGCTAAGAACACTGCCTAGAAAGAACTTTAGGAAAACACTAAGATTTTCTGTAATCAAAAATATAACCTAATGAGCTGAAGGCAACAATAAAGAATGCAACCATGCCCTGGCCGGTGAAGCTCAGTTGGTTAGGCATCATCCAGTGTGCCGAAGGGTTGCCAGTTCGATTCCCAGTCAGGGCACATGCCCAGGTTGGACTCAATCCCCAGTTGGGAGCATGCAAGAGGCAGCCAATAGATGTTTCCCTCTCACATAGCTGTTTCTCTTTTTCCCTTCCTCGCTTTCTAAAAATCAACTTAAAAAAGAAAGAAAAAACAATGTGACTATCTGTTATTCATTTTCATTCGCTATATAGGGGCAGAAAAAGAAATGTCTTCAAATGGTCGTCTTACGAGATTTTGGTTTTAGGAAAAGCACAGCATTGCTAACCATGATTAAATAAAATGCTATGAAATGTCTACTTGATAGATTTCTGCAACATTAAGAAAAAAAATTATAAGGCTTCACATTTTTATATGAAAAAATATATTATTATTTTATAGAGCACCCTAACTCTCCACCGCACACAACTATTTTTGTGGAAATCTGTGACCTAGACATGTCCAATGTCTCTCCTAGTGACATATGTTATATTTCAACTAAACTTGGCTTGGGAATATGATTTATAATTACCAGTTTTGATTTCTATTTATAACTCTATTCCAAGTATTATGTTTGAAAAATATTTATCTGTTAGAGCTAGCTATGGAAATGTGAGACTCATTTTCCTAGGGATAATAGTTATTAGGACAATAACTATTGCATATAAAATACTTTCAAAATATTATAAGGCCATTTTGAAACACACAGATGTTGATGATAAATACTATGTTGAAGATTACCTGTTGTGAATTTGTTCTCATAAAAAATGACATATTTAGGGCTTGATAGTTGACTACCAGAATACTATTTGCCTTTTAATATGATTAAAATATTTTCAATATTACACAGGCAGGAGAAGTGGAAGTTTACATTAAATAATTAAACAGATATAAAAAATAAATCAGTAATTCAAATCAGTGTATGTAACTGTCCATATTAAACCTTATTTTATCTGAGTCTTAGAATACCAGTTATGGCACATAAAAGGGAATTACCCTTGTCCTTCAGGGAATTTCTGAAGTGCACTATATTTCAGTTCTTATGTTCTTTATAAAGAGAAAAAGTTTAAAAAAAAAAAGGAAAGCTTTCTCTTACTTCCTTTAACTGAACATATCAGAACCTCAACCTTCATTTTAATACTTTATAATCTTAAACCTTATAAAACTTTAACTCTCTAGATAAAAGTTTAATACAGAGGTATATGTTGGCTTCTAAAGAATAATTTTATGAAAAGATGTCTTAAGAAGGAAGAAGCTTCCAGTATCATATGTGAATATTTCATGTAAAACAAATCAGTTTCCATTAAACAGCTTCCTTATGATGACTTATAAAGCATCAAAAAATAACTTTCAAACCAGATGGGTTCTGTTACTAATATCGAGGTGATAAAATTGGAAGCTATTCCTTTTTCATATTTTCATCTGATCAATTCAAATGATCAATTAAAGTTAAGGCTGTAAACTGTTTACAGTTTTAAGTTTATATTTCACATTCTGGAAAAATATTTGTTAAATTGTCATTTCCAAATGCATTGTCTATTAATCTACTTTGTTCCTCATTTATTTTTCCCATTTTAATGTTTTTCAGTTTCTTATAATTTAGTTTATTGTCAGTATTAATTTTTGTCAGAAGACAACACATAGAGTTATTATGTTTAGTTAGAGGGTAAGACAAAACAAATCTGAACAATACTAAATTTGTATTTCTGACTCCGTGTTTTGAGAATACCACATCATTTATATCGGCCTCATTTCCTCATATATAAAATTGTGACAAAAATACCTCCTTTTCTCACTTTTAAGTTCGTTATGAAGTTAAAATGGGATAAGGCACTGTATATGAAAGCACATTGTAAGTCATAAAATCCTGTGTAAATAAACTATTAAAAGTTTACAAACCTTAGCATAGTGTCATTGGTATGTAATAAATTACAAATGCTTATGTTTCTGGCAATGATGATTACACTCTTCAGCAGATGGTGGGAGCACACATAAAATAGCTGCAGTTCATTTGTGAGCTGATTTAGGGGCTCATTAATGCTTTTATTAGTAATTCAACCAAGGTCAAGCAGTGCTTGCTAGAAGAACTCTGAAATCTAATAAATTGTTACCTAAGGTTTTTAAAATTGTAGGTAGAGAATTTTAAAAAAGGAAAACTATAGTTTTATCAAGAACTAATGATGTTTCCTTAACTTAAATTTAGAGACAAAAATTATAAGTGAATTAGGTTCAGTTATAGACAGAAGCATTGGTTTTGTCAGGAGCCTTTCTATGATGCATACTCACCTAAACCTTCTTGGCCTCAGTTTTCCATATTTATAAAATAGCTTTTAATATTTACTTTCTGGGGGGAAATGTTACAGAAAATATAAAATTAAATAATGAATGAGAAAGTACTTTCTAAATTATAAGTTGCTAATCAAACATTTATTATTAGAACTAAAGATATTGCATTCAATAAAACATGCCCAAGCTGTTACAAATGAATTTCACTTTAAGAGAAAATGTTCTTATACCAATAATATAGACCAATTTCAAGCAAGACAAAAGTAGATAAAATGATTTTTATAGCCATACCATTATGCCTAGCTTTATTTTCCTATATTTGCCCCTTTTTAGGTATCATTTTTAGGTTTTTAAATCTTTATAGTGGCTGCCTTGTCAAATAAAGCTGATGTAATAATATTAACCTGTAATTATTAAATAACCTCTTTGCTTACCAAAGAATATAAATTGAACTCATCAGTCTTTTATCATTCAAATACACCTAAAAGAAAATCTAAAGATAATCACAAAATTTAAACTAAACCTTAAGCTGTATTGAGAAATATACACACATTTTAGGTAGCTGTGTATTCTCAGTAACATTAAAGTTTTCGATAGATGTATAATCACACAGCATCACCTTGTGAGTTTTCAAAGGGCCTATTTCTTGTCATTTCATTCAGCTTTACTGAAACTCTAAGAAGTCTATACTTGAGTTAAATTCTTGGCAAATGTAATTTGTGCAGTAGTATCATGTTTCTTTTTCTAAAATATTCCTTGAGAAAGAATGCCAAATTGTGGGGAGATGTATGCCAGGGATAAAGACTTAAAGTCTCTCCCCCAAAAAGGAATGGAAACTTCTTGTCTCAGACTTTGAAAAGATCTCATCAATAATTAATTTGAACATTTCCATTATGCTGTAAGGTAAATAAGGTCCAGTGATACAAAGGGCTATGTCCAAGGTTTGAAAACTGACCACTGAGAGTACCAAGACTGACCCCAGTTTAGATTTGAGGCATTTTTCATGCTACCGTTGAATATTGTTCTACTTGTGCCTGGAAATTTAGAAGCAGCCAGAGAAGTAGGATATAGTTATAAACATTCACAGAAGGAGAAAAGTTACATTTTAAAGTTAAGAATTTAGTTTTGTTTTCAATATGATATTTCAATTCATATGTTTAGTTATATTTTTAAAGCAGTGAGCTCAGAATTTGTTTTGCTAGATTGAAATCACTAAAACGTGACATGCAGACTACTGCCTGGAAGTTAGAACATGTTTCCTGTTCAATAAGATCATAGTTTAAATACTTAGTGAATGAATTCCACATATTATTATTAAGAAACAGTGAATGGTTGAAGTAATGTGTCTCTAAAGACACATACATTCTGCTATATGGGGCCAAACGTTCCTATATAAATACATATATCTATGTATAGATCTATATTATACTAATTTCCTTTTTAAGCTAATTTGAGTTTTGAGGGAATTTGTGCACAATTAACTAATTTTCCAGATTGAAATATAATCACCAATCTCTAAAGTTAATCAAAAGTTTGTGATATTTTTTCCCCCCTTTAAAATCAGAACGATAGCCCTAGCCAGTTTGCGTCAGTGGTTAGAGCATTGGCCCTCTGACTGAAGGGTCCTGGGTTTGATTCCAGCCAAGGGCATGAACCTCTGCGGCAGGCTCCATCCCAGCCCGTCCTGGCAGGTGCTGGAGGCAACCAATCGATGTGTCCCTCTCATATTGATGTTTCCCTTACTTTCTCTCCCTTCCACTCTCTCTGAAAAGCAATGGAAAAAATATCCTCAGGTGAGGATTTAAAAAAATGGTAAAACTAAGTTTTAATTTTTTAACGTTTTACATGTATGATGCTGCGTTTTTATGAATAGATTTAGTGTTGCATGAACATTTCAGACCATGACCTTTTCCTGTATTCTGTGCTGGTCAGTCCAGATCAATACTATAGTATATGTATTAAGACAGTTAAATTACAGGCTTCATAAGAGAATAAGCATTTCATTGACTGCACTAGTCATAATCTCTAATGCAGGATAAGTATTTGTTGAATGAGTTTATTAAAAGCAGTCAATGTAACCTAAGTTTGTAACTATGAAAGGGAGATATAATGTAAAAAATTCGTAGAAGAACAATCACCTTAATGCTTTGGATGAGGGAAGATGAAGAGAATCCAGAATCTGCAGCTTCAGTGCTCAGTGTGCTAAGGTGTGAAAACATGGGATGTGAAATCAGAGGAACCTGGGTGCAAGTGTACAATCTATCACTCTGTGAGACACTAGGGTATTACTTATTTCCTCTGAGAGGTATGGGAACAGTTATCCTTAATTTTCTGAGGCTGTGCAAGGCTTAAATGTGATAATATAAAACACCATCACAAAGTCTGCCACTATGATCTTGCTCACTACATTTGAAAGTGTGGTTGAGTAAAAGAGATGAATCAGTTTCTGGCATAGAGTTTAAATTTGATTTAAAGTTTTGACAAAGCTCTTAATCTGCAAATGAAACAATAGCACTTGCCCTTATGAAAGAGTGGAAGTAGGGCAACGTTCTCTGACTTAAAAGAACTAGTGTGTAACATCTGATTTTGGCAGAAAAGAAGACATATTCTGGAAATATCCATTATTTATTTAGAAAAAAAATCCTTTAAACTAGACATGTATTTATTAGTGTTATTATTAATATTTCAAACACTTAAACATATATTGTACCAGTCAACTTTAGAAGTCTAAAGGGGATTTGTTGTATTTTTTGTCTTTTTTTTTTTTTTTAATGGAATTCAAATTGTAATATTTAATTATTAGCCCTTTTTTCCCATTCTACTATTTGCCAAGTGTATATATGACACGCATCTATGTATTGCCAATTCCTTGCAGTTTATCTATTGTAAGGTAAATATTCCATAAATGTGTCATAAATTTATAATAGGTTTTTTAAGAACATTAGAGGAGTCCTGGCCAGTGTTGTTCAGTAGGTGGGGTGTTGTTCCAAGCACCAAAATGTTGCCAGTTCAATTCTCGTCCAGGGCAATCCTTGATTTTGGGTTTGATCCCTGGTAGGGGGCATGCAGGAGGCAGCAATTGAAGTTGATGTTTTGCTCTCACATCAATGTTTCTCTTTCTCCCTCTCTCTTCTTCTCTTTCTAAAAATCAATTTAAAATTTTTTTAAAAGAACATAACCGGGAAAAATCTATTTTTAGAATATACTTGATAAAAGATTAGAAAAATGCTTGCAATTGAGGAATTGAGCTAAAAAAAATAAGGATTAAAAATCAAGATAAAGCATAAAAGGGCATTTGTATGCTTAATTTATTGGATTTATCATAGATTATTTTGCTTCTGATTGTAATATGTGTTACTTAATGATTTTAGAAAATAACCTATTTTTTCCCTCAAAAAGATCACATTAGAGAAAAAACTCATAGCCTTTTATATGAATCAAGACTGAGTTGAGGGTTAACTTGAGTGTTATAGGTTCAAATAGTTTGTGCTATGTGTGTATAAAAATCTTTAAGATGACTTCAAAAATGAGTTACTGTACATAATGCCCATGAGAGTTCAGTGTTGCAGTTTTCTTTTTATATCAACAACATTTGGTCACAGAAGATTAAATGACTTTCCCAAGGTTGCTCTATGAGTCCTAATCAAAACTGGAAATAGAGCCCAGGAGTCCAATTCATTTCAATGACTCCTGGATACTGGCTGTTTATAAACTGACAGATTGATTATGTTGTCTGGAGGCTCAAGAGTGTAGTAATGTTTCTTTCTAATACTAGAGGTTAAATGTCTAGTCTAGTTAGCCCCAAAATACAATTCTAAATTAGAAAATTAAATAAAAATTTATAAGATTTAATTAATAATATTAGCAAGCTCATTTAAATTAGTGTTTAGAGGGAGACTCAGTTTCTTCCAGGCAGACCATTACAAAGAAACCATATTCATACATTTGGAAAAATAAAAATAAATGTAGCACACACTCAAGCATAGATCTTGCTAACAAGTATTTTCAAATAAATTTTCAGCAAACTAATAAAGTAAAAACTATATAAAAATTTCCATGTTTATGTTTTTATGTGAATTTGTCTATTTAATTTAAATAATCCAACTTAAATTAGCTAATATTAACTGAGTACTTACTATTTAATTTTGTACATTTTTTAAACAAGGTAAGGGGGAAAGAAGTGGTTTAAAATAGTGGTGCTATTCTATACAGATTGATAAGAAGTCTCTTTAGAAGATTTCATTTGAGCAGTGATCTAAATGCTGTGAGGAAATGAGCTATGTCAGTAACTGAGGTAGTTGTTTGTAGGAGAGAGTGAAATGCCTTTAAGAGAGAACAGATGTAGAGTGTTCTAGGAACATAAAAAGACTGCAAAAGACTGATGTGGACTGAGACGTGGGAAACAGTAGTAATAGAAAAGATGACTGTGAAAAAGAGAGCTAGGTTACATAGAGCCATATGGGCCATATAAGGAATTTGGATTTAATTATGAGTATAATGAAAAGCTGTTGGAGAATGCTGAGCAGAGGATGGTAGGGACTTACTTTTAATAGAATTGGTGCAGCAGTTAGACAAAAGTGAAGGAGAGGGATCATGGATCAACCAGGAGTGGTGAGGTACTGAGAGACTCTTATTGGATTTTAAAAATGTAGCCAGACTTTTGCTCCTGAAAAGATGAAGTAGATGAGCTCTTCCTTACTCAGGTTAAGTAAACTAAAAACCCAGGGCATATATATGACAGTAGAGAGAAGAAAGCAGCCTGGGTAATGAGGAATGACAAAGTAGTGAGTTCTCCAGACTTTATTTTTATTTAATGGGAAAAATAATTTGAAAGTCAGTGAATTGCTCATCAGAAATCATGGAGTGCTCGGCCAGTGAGGCTCAGTAGTTGAGTGTCAACCCAGGCACCAAGTGGTCATTGGTTCGATTCCTGGTCAGGGATGCCCAGGTTGCAGGTTTGATTCATGCAGGAGGCAGCAGATCGATGTTTCTCTCTCTCATCTGTGTTTCTATCTTTCTCTCCCTCACCCTTCCTCTCTCTCTAAAGTCAATAAAAACATATTTAAAAAAATAAAAATCACGGAGTGCAGAGGAAGTGACATGATATTTTTCAAGTGTTGAAAGAAAAGAACTGTCAACCTAGAATTCTATATTGAGTGAAAATACTCCAGAAATGAGTATCAAGACAGTATCAGATGAAAAGAAAAATGAAGTGAATTTCTCAATAGCAGACCTACCCTAAAAGAGTGACTAAAGGAGGTTCTTTACAATAAAATAAAAGAAGGAAGCTTTGAATATCAGGAGAAAGAAAACAGAAAAATACAATTATTGGTAAATACAATAGACATTCCTTTAACTCATGAGTTTCTTAATTATGTTTGATGGTTAAGCAAAAATTATAAAACTGTCTAATGTGGTTACCAAGGCATGCAGATAAATGCAGGATGGTAAAGGGATATAAGGGAGGTAAGCTTTTGACACTTTACTCCAACTGGCAAAATGTTGACACAATAGCCCAACCAGCATGGCTCAGTGGTTGAGCATCAATCAGTCCATGAACCAGGAGGTCACGGTTGGATTCTGGTCAGGGCACCTATCTGGTTGGGAGCCTGCAGGAGGAAGTGGATCCTAATGAGTCTCTCTCATCATTGATGTTTCTATGCCTCTCTCCCTCTCCCTTCCTCTCTCTGAAATCAATAAAAGCATATTACAAAAAAAAAAAAAAATTGTTGACACAATTGAATTTGGTATTCATATATTAATGGAATACTTAGAGCAACCACTAAAAAATATTATAAATAGGTATACACTTAAAAACACAACAACACTAAAATAAATCAAAATGGAATTTTAAAAAAATATTTGAAAAAGCCAAAGGAAAGCAGTAAGAAGAAAACAGAGAGACAAAAATCAGAGAGAAAAAAACCTAAAACATAAATAAAATAGCAATTAATAATGTTCTTTAAAAATTTCTGTTAAAATAATTTTAAGAAATAAGCTAAATTTGAAATAAAATCTTTACAACCACATATCTCCTGAAAGACCCATATCTAGAATGTATAAAGAACTCTCAAAACAATCATAAACAACCCAAACAATCCAATTTAAAAATGGTCAGAAGACATGAAGTAATATTTAACATAAGAGGATGTACAAATGGAAATCACATAAAAAGATGTTCAACATCCCTACCCATTAAGTAAATAGAAATTAAGACCATAATAAGACATTACTACATAAAAAATAAAAATATTAAATACTAGAAAAGATGTGGAGAAACTGGATCTCTAAATTGCTGCTGGGAATATAATCTGAAAGTTTCTTTTAAAAAGACACTTAGAATATGACCCAAAAATTATTCCCTTGGACATTTATTGAAGAAAATGAGTAGTTATTTCTACACAAAAATCTGTACAGCATTTTTTCATAGAAATGCCCTTTGTAATAGTCCCAAACTGCAAAGAGTTCAGATAGCCTTCAACAGAAAAAAAGAATGAAGAAGAAATATAAGGATTTCCAAAACTACACCAGCCTGCTTTCCCTAATTTTCTAAATTTCCCCACCTGTTTGAGTGAAACTGTGGCTCTGCTCAGTCGCCAAATCTTTATAAACAGAACTGCTAGTCAACAAAGGACTCTTCATTTAATATTTACTGAGACTGATTTTCCTTAAAGAGTTAAAAGCAATTTTTTGGTTTTATTTTTTATTTAATGCATAATTTAACTAAATTAATATTACCAACAAAGGTTATTGCATTCAGTTATGTCATTTTAAGGAGCATATTTCATTATTCAATAAGTATCATAAACATTAATATTTGACACTATGCACAGAATGATTTAAATTATTATGAAGGGCAAATCCCTTTATTATAACTTCCTGACTTTATTATAACATTTAAAATACACACAAAATGATTAGAGGTGTATTCAAATTTTTGGTTAATTTAGTAATGTGGTACAATTTCAGTAAGTTAATTAAGGTGTCAAATATATTACTCTCATTCTAAACTTTATACAGTTGTTTAATGAAATTCAGATACATGTATACATTGCAAGAAAAAAATAATGACTTATAATTTCCTAAATGAATGTTCCTTTCCTTCTTCCTCAAAACACAGACACACAGACACACACACACAATCACATACAGACACACACACACACACACATACACACACACACACAAAAACACCTACACATTACTTTCCTGGTAAAGATAACTGCAAATTTTTACTTTCCTGTGTTCCCTGTTTCTGACAAGGGAACTTTTTTCTCAGTAGTACTCCAGTTTTCATACAAGTAGAGATACATAGAAATGCAGTTGCCATGACAACTGTTCCACAAACTTAAGGCAAAGCCATATCAAACTAACTGCTGGGTCCCTGCTCAGCAGACAAATGGAGATTCCAGATTCATATCTTTCTTTTTTTTCCTGATTCTTCTGACCTGAAGATTTCATTTTAGCGCAGAGAAGAGAGAGGTTATTTTTTGTTGGTTTTGTTTTGTTTTTAAATCAAAATCAATAGTAGACTACTTTTTATATTCAAAATTCTTTAGTCTCTTAAAGGTGCAAGATTTGTAGTAAGACAATAACTCATTTAGAATCCATGCATGTATATTTATAGCCTAAAACAGAACAATGAAATTATGCATGATTTTAAAATTACTCATACATAAATTCCAGGAAGTTCTTTCAAACAAGGTTACATATATTATTGGAGCATTTGAGTTGATTCTTAATATTTAAATAGCTGGAGCACTGTAATTTTTGCCTTTCTTTCTTTTTTTTTTTTTGTTTATATTCTCTGTTTTTCCAACCAAATGCATTACACTTAGTGTCAGACTACAAATTTGAGGAGTAAGTTAGTATCATATGGAGGAAATTCTGAATCTGCTGCAAAGAATCGTCTCTAAACACACAATTCTGGATATTCTTTTTTTTGTAGTTTTTTTATATGAATTTTTAAAATTATATTTTTATTATTGACACCATTACAAATGTCCCCATCCTCCTTCCTCTTTGCCCACCTCCATCTGCCCCCTGCTCCCCCTTCCCTCTGGCCCTCATCTCACTGTTGTCTTTGTTATACAAATACATTCTTTGGCTAATCTCTTCACCTTCTTTCATCCGGTCTCTGCTGCCTTTCTTTGTTTTAGAAAGCGCTACGATTTCTAAGAATGTGATAGGGTGCATCTGAGTAAGGAGAGAGTATAACTGAAGATTTGATATTTAGTCTGTACTAGGGCTGAGTGGTTGGATTGTCATCAAGCAACATTTATTAGAAGCTTAAGAGCAGTTCCTATTATGGGGTTTAAGAGTGGGTTGAGAGAAAGCTACACACAGGGCTATGTGCTCATCACTTAGATAAAGGAGAATAAAATCTTTCCTTCCAAAACATAGGTTAATGAAACATGAAGTAATTTAAGAAATAGAAAAAAAAAAATAGAAGCAAAGAGTTCAGAAGAAAAATATTTGAGGAAAAATAAAGATAATTAAAATATATTAAAGTGTACATTTCAATATATATCAGTTTATAACATTATATTTGTAATTTCAGACTAGGTACCGAGTGCTCAGCAAGCAACATCACTGAATCCCAAAGGTGCTATCTATGCTCAAAAACTAAGAACTACAAATGACATTTAAGGAAGTTGAAATGTGCTCATAGAATTTAGAGACTATCAAAAAAATGCTAGCTCTGAAAAAAAAAACTAAACTTTTAATTATTATCTGTGAAAAGTGACATATTTTAGTTACTTTAAATAGAGTTCAAAACAATATGAATAAGTATTTTATACACAAATTTGATGCATAATAGTAATATATAACAATTAGTTTATACTCATTTAATCTTTTGAAAAAGTTTTGAAAACTATACTTTTAAAAATGAAGAATACATGTAACTACTTAATGGTCAACGAACTTTATGATTTTTTTTACTAAAATAATATAAGAACAAGATACTAAAACTTCACAGGACAATTTTATATAAGTTGTTTGGCAGAGAAACATACAAGAATTTTATGGAATTATATTTGTTTCATTTTTATGAAACTGTTATCCATTATACTCATTTCTCCAAGTTGTTCTATTATTGTGTTTTCTACCAAGTTGTATCCTGAATTATGATGTAATAAAGGATTACAAGAATCTACAGGTTAATATTCAAATACATTGATTATAAAATTTCTCTCCTTTGCTAGTGAAAGATCCATCTCTTCTACCCATGTTTCTAGGATTTGTGAATCTTGTGTATTTTGGAAGTCATTATGGCAATTACTACTTTTTCCCATCAAACCCTTTCTTACCTTCTGCTCTACTTACTATTCCATAGCCATAGCATCTATTAGTGTGCTAGGTCCTCAATATATGATATATTTAAATGTTTACAATAAACCTTTAAGGTAAACATACATAGCACAGTTTATAGATTGTGATAGTGAAGTTGACATGTTAAATTGATTTACCCAAGTATTTATAATGTGTTAATGGTATAATCAGAATTCAAGCCCAGTTCTTTCATTTCTAGATTGTGTTCTCTTTCTTCTCTACACTCTGAAACCCGATGGCAATTTTGACCCTTCTTTTTTCACTTATTGCTTTCATTCCTATTGTTATCATGTTTTATCTTTTATTCATACTGTCCAGATGGATTTAGAAAAGCATTTATATTATTTATTTTTTGAAACCTATATAATTTTATTAACCAGTGTTACTCCAATAAATTCAAACAAAATTAAAAACTAATAATAAAGACAAAGCATAAGACTTAAAATGTAAAAAACCAACAACAAAAAACAGGTATTTCTTAGTATTACTGTGTTCTAGCAGGTGATTTATGTAGTTGGGGTCTTGAATGCTTCCCTATGCTGTGTTAAATTACTTTAAAAAGGTAAACTCTGGGTCATTCAAAGACAAACTCCTGTATATACTTTTTTATTTATTTTTATATTTTTCATTGCCTAGCACAATACCTTTCCTATAAGAGAGTACACTACCACCTAGCAAATTAGGAAAACTACAGCTTCCAATCAAATAGTTTTTTCTGTCCTCTCTCTGGCAGAAATTAGACTGTGATTATGTATATTGCTATTTAGAGCATCCAGTTCATATCCAGCTCAGGATTATGATTGATCATAAAACATCATTTGCAAATAGTGCAGAGGACTGCAACCTGTCCATGTCTGATATTTTGGAACCATTATGTTAGATCTCATTTCTTCCTTAAAAGTGTCTTAGCCCATGCTTAAGGGATAGAGAAAACGATGTTTTACCTAGACATCTTTACCTCTTGTATATAAATTAATGTTTGCGACAAATTTTGAGAAACTGACATCCGCTAGAGTCTCAGTTGCTTTCATAATTTTTTTCCCCACCCAGGGACACAGAGGCCTGTTAAGGTCACTCTGCTTTGGGATGTGAGTTAGGTTCAGGTGAGCTCCTCATGTCTTCAGAGTCCGGGTTCCAAGCTAAAAGAGTGTGTCCTACCTACTAGTGGTGGTGTCACAGCTGCTTGAGAGAGCTGGATGATGCCTGCAATGCTTCTTAAAGCCTCTGCATAGAGGTCAGTGCTGTCACTTTGCCTCAATTTTATGGATAAAACCAACATCTAAAATGTCAGTTATCCAGTTTCACCTCTATCAGGTTAGGGTGTGTAGTGGAGAGGCAATGTTTGCTGACCACTAATATTCTACCATAGTGTGCCTTTTTTGGTGACAAACACTACTCATATCCCGTTATTCTGCACACAACAAAAATCCCCAAAGAAGACACCCTGGAATTCTCATCCAAACATTGTATCAGGATAAAAACCCAGGATCTCATGACAGTCTCCACGTTGATCCAAATGTGAGTTACCTGCTTCTTATTCTACACACACACACACATTCACACGTTCAACAGATCACACTGAAAGAGAGCCAAAGTAATTCAAATAATACTCCCGTTCAGAAAGGAAAAAAAGGCGACTCAGCAGTACTGATCAATGAAATCCTAAATTACTGTTCATCTAATAGCACGAGGTCCCCCTACCCAGGAGTAATGAATATTCCTCTACTAGCTTCACTGTTGCTCCCAGGAAGTTACACTTGACTCCTTCCTCTAGAACACCTTCCTTTTTTTTTTTTTTTTAAATATATTTTTATTGATTTCAGAGAAAGGAAAGGAGAGGGAGAGAGAGGTAGAAACATCAATGATGAGAGAGTCATTGATCGAACCCACAACCCGGGCATGTGCCCTGATGGGGATTCGAATCCTGATCGCCTGGATCCCAGGTTGATGCTCAACCGCTGAGCCATGCCCAGCCAGGCTAGAACACCTTCCTTTTCCTTTGCCCTCCTTGGTCACCTTTGACAACAGACTCGGAAAATGTGCATTTCTTATTATCTGAACAGAATACTTAGGCTGCTTTCTGCCTGTAAAAAGTATGAAATTAAAGATGATTTCACATTTTGAATTGTCATGGTCTCTTCTAATCCAGGCTTCCGTCATAAAAAATAAATGAAATAAAATTTTTAAATGTCAATCCAATCAGTTCTATATGTCTATAACTATACTAACAATTCTTTTCAAGACATGACCATATATATATATGTGTGTGTGTATATATATACACACATACATATATATACACATATATACACATATATACACATATATACATACATATATGTATATATATATATATATATATATATATAAACTCAATCACAGTTACTTTGAGGTTATCAGTCTTCCATGGACCTCTACCTTGACCTCTTTCATTGGGTCATTTTGTCCAACTAAAAGGATTTAGCAGTGTCATTAATCTAGTCACAATTCTTAACATATATCTGAGTTTTAGTTTTACTGGTAGAAGACAGGCAATGTTTCATTTTGTATCCCTCTAAATGTTGGAATTTCTGGATTCTTTCCTTTCATGTTCACTTCTTCAAACAGGACAATTTGTTTTTCTGACCTTACCTACTCATAGGACTTTATCCAATGACATTAATAAAACACCATTTTATCTAGTAATATTCTTCTAAGAATTTCTTTGGCCAGAGCCATAACATCATTAAGGGTATATTTTTGCCACTCAAATATTCCAGGACAGTAGGTTTACCAAATGTTCTGCCGTTATATAACAAGGCCCTTATTAGTTCAGTCTCAAAAAATGGACTCCTCATTGTTCAACCCCTGGCTCCAAAGCCAATCCCAAATATTTTGGGTTATCTTTAGTCCGCTGCTGTAGTGATAAAGAAGTTACTTCAGAAGTTAGGTTTACAGTTGTTTGTATGAAAAAAGTTTTTATGTTGTGCACTTTGAAAATGTACTCTGTTAGGTGACGTTAAAGGGGATTTGAGAGGGAATAACTGTCAAGGTAGAATTGCAATATTGCTTTTTGGTTTTGTGCCCCCCCCCCCCCCCTTCTTGCTTTATGGAATGCATTTGCTTCAGACTGCCTACACTAGGGATCTTATATTTGTATTCATATCTTGTCTTGGTTTTGTGACTGCAAAGTTCTATCCTGAAGAAATGTGAGCTTTGTTGGGAGCCGTGAAAAAGGGCAGCATTTACTTTGAACTGATTCTAAAAGGGATTTATGCTCCAATTGTTCTCCTTAGGCAGATTTTTGCATCTAAATAGGTCACTGTATCTCTGTGCCTTCTTACTTTGTGTCTGTTTTTCCAGATCACTATTCAAGAATATAAAGTTTGTGAATGAGAAGTAATGCTTTGTCTACTTTGTAAAAGTCCTGTATTTAAAAAAACAGTCAAAATACAACAGCCTTTTTAAATGTAAACAAATATCCTTTACCATGTGGTTCTTTTGCTCCATTAAATCTCTTATATCCAGTACTGTATTTAAGAATATGCCTTTATTACTATTACATTGAATTACCAACTGTATTCACATTATGAGGTGCCTAATACATGCACAACCAACAGCAGTAACTCATTAACTACTGTTACTTAGAACTCTTTTAAGTAAAAATTGAAGGGCATTGCACATTTTAAAACATTGTTAAATCATAGACATTTAATCCAATTACAAAATTTTCTAACAACTCGATATTTCCATTTCTCCATCTTTGTATAGTTATACTTTGCTTCTCACTTTTCAATAATTCATCCTTCAATGCACAAAGTGTCTCCTTCTCTCCCCCCACCTCTGCCACTCCCCACACACATACAAGGTTGGGCAAGAGTAGGTTTACAGTTGTTTGTATGGAAATAATACAGTAATAATACAAAAATATACTCTGTGTTTCACATACTCACAACTGTAAATCTACTTTTGCCCCACGCTACACATGCACACACCTCTGAGTTTTTAAATGATTACAATTCTTTTTTTAAAGATATAATCTTTATTCAAAATTAGCTTTCACAAAATAAAATTTTAAATACCCATAAATTCTAGAATACCGAAATAATTAATTTGTATTGATAATGAGAGACTTTGTGTCTGGTGGAGAGTTTTATTTTGATGAAGCCAGTTCAAGATAAAAAAAATATACGTTCTTGATTAATACACCAATTCTTAATCACTTTTGAATTTCTAGCAACTGCACAATTCTTGGTCTTTCATTAGGTGCCTTACAAATATGTGTGTAGCAGAAAAGACTCAGGCCTTACACCGGAGGAGGCGAAAGGAGACCTTTATTAACGCATGCGGTCCCAGAGGAGGCAGTCTCCAAATTCTGGGCCCCAAACTAAGGGCTTGGGTCAGCTTTACAGGGTCCTGGGTCGGGCCTGCTTGTGGCCAAAAATAGTGGGCGGGGTTCCAGAGGTCAGATAAGGTTACATATACATTCAGGCAGGTGATCTGATACCTGAAATGGGGGGATCTTCCTAAAATGGTGGTGGTTCCTACCTCATGTGTTGTATTATTTTTACCCATGAGGACACAAGACACCAAATTAGCTAAGTGGCTAAGTGACATATTCAAAATGATAGCCAACTGAAGGCAATAGTAGAATGAAAGTCCAAACACACCAACTCTCAATTCAATATTTCTTTATGTGTACTACATGAATAAATCCAGTACATAAACAATTTAAGACTTTGTAAAATCACACTATATTTCCAAACCATTAAAACTGAGTATCTGAAAATGTCTTATCTTTTCTAATTTAACCCTATGTAGTACTATTTTGTTTGCTGTTCAAATAGTCATGTTTAAAAACAATCCAGCCTGGCCGGGCATCGCTCAGCAGTTGAACATTGACCTAGGATCCAGGAGACTGCAGTTTGATTCCTGGTCAGGGCACATGCTCGGGTTTCAGGCTCAGTCCCCAGTCAGGAGAGTGGCAGGGGCAGCTGATCAATGATGACTCTCTCATCATTGATGTTCTCTCTCTCCCTCTCCCTTCCTCTCTCTGAAATCAACAAAGGCATATTAAAAAAAAAGTCATACAATTCTATCAATTTTATATCATCCAGTATTTTTTTTAAAGTTCAATTATACATTTATCTCTTCGAATATGTTGAAACAATAGTGATTTGTGACTATTTGAAATTTCTATGTGCAACTTCTTTTGGTGCTATCAAATATTCATTTATCTAGATTGTTTATTTATTACTGATCCTGTTATGCTTTAACAAAAGATCTCTTTTAACATAAAAAACTAGCAGCCAAAAGGATATCCTCTTGCCTTTAACTCCAGGGTGTTCCTGCAGTGAGCAGGGCATTTTGGATGCCTTCAGGAGGAAGGTCAACGTGAGGAGACAGTGCTTGCTCTGACTTTCCTGAAGCTTCAAAATGTTCAGCTGAGTCAGTGCTTTTGGGATTGGTGCTTTGTTAGCTTTAGAGCTTTGACTGCGAATGTCCTGTCTCTGTTATTTTAGCAGACTGGGCAATCTATGGCTGTCATAAAGATGATCAGAGACAATTTACACATGTAAGGCTTTTAAATTGGGGAAAAAAGTTTAAAAAAATACATCATAAAAAGTTTGGGAAGGTCACATGTTTATAAATTAGGGTTATGTTATGTTTTCAGCTTACCTTTTCTTAACTTATATATATGCAGGAGTTGGGTGTGTAGCTTTAGGGTGACAGACTTTCTCAAGATATATAATCAATTACCCCAGAACTTACTACTTAAATATTTCATGCATGTTCTTATTCAGATGTTCTGTTCAGCAGTAAGAGCATAAATAAGGAAAAAAAGACTAAACTCTATTACATAACATGTACCAAAATTCAACCTGAGCATCTGTATTGATCCATAAATCCACCTCACAATTAAGCAAAGAAGATAGTCACTTAGAGCCATTGATCTGTGCTTTGAATAAGTAAATGGAGGCCTTGGTCCTTATTAACACATCTTAGTTATAGATTATATTTAAAATATCCACGAAAAATCCTTGTTTCCCATTGTATAAAATTATTGGCCTCATTTAGTAAAATTAGTCAAAAGGCCTTGGCTAATGCTTATGTTAGTGGCAGCTTCAAATAGTGGAGATATGGAGGCTTCTGAGTTGACTGAACTGGTTAGATTCCTGCAGGGTCACATGAAATTCATATGTATGCAAGTCTCAAATTCTACATTAGAAATATAATTCTTTATGGGACTTATTATACGTTTATACATTTTATTATATATCTGAAGGGCCTCTTTGATATTAGAAACTCATAAACTATTAGCTATTATTATCACTGTGATTATCCTTCAGACCAGAGGTTTTCACATATGAGTATCAATACCTTTAGACTCTTCAGGAGCTAAAAGGGTTAGATTGTATTTAAAGATATCAACTTACATATCCTCAACTTTCAAAGCACCCCTTCCTAAGTCAGATCCTTATTAGACCTCATCTGTGCTGTGCAAATTCTCTCCTTCCAACACCTTATCACAATTATCATCTTCCTAAGTAACACACACCCACACCCACCCACACACACACACACACACACACAGAGAACAGATTCTCTCCAAATCTTACAATAGTGCACTGAGTGCTAAAAACTCTTGGACTAAATAAAGAGAATTCTAGAATACATTTATGTTGAGGAAGAGTCCCTAGAAAGCAAAGAGGGCTTCTGTATAGAGAAAACAAAAAGAACACTTTGTATTTCATCTTGGTGAAAAATTTATAACAAGCCTTCCTGTTTTTCTCTCTAATCCCCCCCCCCCCAATTCCTCACTCTCCATCTCCCTGCCTGCTTATGAATTACAATTCAGAAGTGATATGGTTATCGTGGGAATATAAATTACTGTTTCTTCACATTAAAAAATTGTCAGTCTTATAAAATTAAGTCTCATTTAGCTGGGTCATTTGCTAATTCAGTTTAATGAGAGATCATTTCCATACATTAAATGAGCTAAATTTGCTGCTACGGAATTTAAAATATATATATTTAAAGCTTCTCTGAATCAGGGTTCTCCAGAGAAGCAGAACCAATTCCACCTACACATTTATTTGAGAAAGTGGCTCATGTGATTATGGAGAATGAACATCCCATGATCTGCTGTGTGTAACCTAGAGACTCAGAATAGCTAGTGATATAATTCAGCCTGAGTCCAAAGACCTGAGAGCCCGAGGACCCATAGGTGGTGTTAAAGAACAAAGTTCAACCCAGGAAATTTGCAGATCTCAGTGGCTTTATCAAGGGGTCCATGGATCAGGCAGCATCCCATTTAGCAACAGGAAGAGCCCACAGAGGGGTTATTTTTATAGGCAGGAGAGGGGAGCAAGGAAAAGAAAAGAAGTGATTGTTTTTAGGCCAGATCATTTTCTTGTGTGGGGAAGGAAATAGCAAAGGTTTTATCTTATCAAACACATTACCTCACTAGTATTGATCAGGAAATCCCAGATTGATGGTTTTAAAATTCCACTTCTAGGAGAGGGAGAAACTGCAATTAGGTTAGTTATGAAGTTTTGGTTTGGTGACATAGTTTAGCAAAAGTGACTCCCTTTTGGCTGTTGTTTCCTTTTTTAAAAAGTGTTAGTCCCTGTCAGAGGGAAGGAGAAGACATGAGGATGCCCCAACTCAGCAGTGAGGCAGGAAAAGGGGGAATTCTTTCCTCTGACTTTTGTTCTATTCAGACCCTCATTGGATTGGATATTTATTCACATTGAGGAGGTCAATCTACTTTACTGAGTCCTTCAATTCAAATGTAATTTCATCCAGACATGCAGAAATAATGTTTAAAGTTGGTATCCTGTGACCAGTCAAGTTTAAACATAAAATTAAGCATTATGAAGCATATCAACAATATCTAAAATGCTAGGTCATATATGTTTGCAACTAATTAAATTCGTGATAAACATTTTTTGTGAGTTTTATCTTTGATTTATTAAATTCTGAAAATATAGGTTCAACTTCATTTTTATAATTTATGAAATAACGGAAAAGTAATACCACTGTCTGCACTTTTAAATCTGTGCAGACCTACTTAGAGGGTTATTACCAATACTACCATTATAAAAGTACATATTTTTCCTTGGAATTAGCTTCCTTGCATAGTTTTATCTCTATGTCAAAAATGTTTATCATGCAAAATGCCATAATAATAAAGGAACAACCTGACATATTGTGGCACCTGATTGAAGCAAAACATCATCTATGCTTGCCACCAATATCAGACTTAAATTTTCATATACTGGCAATAGAATGGACACACAAGTAAGTTAGACAAAAATATGAGGAAAAGAAAAATCATTTTGTGAGATTTTCTACAGGTAATTACCCTGGTTGCTTAAAAAAATTAATGTCAGAGAAAAAACAGAGAAGAGTAGTTTGGAAGACTAAAGGTGCTCTAGGTTAATGAAGTTCAAACATATATGACAAATACAGTCTGTGAACTTGATTATATCCTAGATTAAAAATTAATAACAGAAGAAGATATATTTAGGACAAGTAAGGAAATGTAAATATAAACTGAGATGGTGTTATAAAATATTGTGTCTTTTCTTGGTGGTGAAAATGACTTTAAGTTTATGTTATAGAATGTCTTTATTCTTGAGATAATCTACCAAAGTATTTGGAATGAAATATGATGATATCCTAGATGTACTACCAAGTGTTTCAGGAAATAACAAGTATGTTGTGAGGCAGGGGACACATAAGCCTCTGTGTTTGAATAGCTGTAGAGCGATAGCATATGTAACAAAATTTTAATAATGAATCTGGTGAAAAGTATATGAGTATAGTATTTTTCAATTTTTTCATTGGTTTGATAGGTCTAATAGCTTTGGATATTTTCTAAATAAAAAGCTGGTGAAGATGTTACATTAACCCCTCAAAAATGTGTGGAAGAAGATATACTTTTCCAACATTCTAAAGGTATAGTGAACAAAAGTATGTGAACAAAAGACATTGAAGAATACTCTTTAAACAGAGGAACCCTTTCAGAGAGGACATAGATGTATTATTCGTATGGAAAACATAATCCAAACTTCAACATAAATAAACCATGATGCATTTCTGGGCTTTGTGCTATAGTTTTACTTAATATAGATTTTACCTTATGATAATTCTTAATACAGTTAAAGTTTGCCAGGTTGCTTGCTTTATAAACTATTCATCAAGGAGAGCATGGAATTGAGGCATAAAATGGCTTGAGCTTCAACATATGCTTAGAGAATAACTTAACATCTGTCCATTTCAGATGGTAGCATATGAAATAACTAGCTCTGTGTTTTGCTAAATTCATCTAGCTCACTCTCTAGTCCACTCATTTTCGTATATTAAAAAAATGAAGGATTTTTGCTTATATTCTTCCCCTGTATTAGACTTAAAATTATGCAAATAGTGATTTTATGATAAATCTAAATAACTAATATTTTATCAGTTCCTTATATGAATTTTTAAAAATATGCCTGTTTATTCAACATATTTTATTACAGATAAATTATTTTTCTTTTCTTAACCCAAGTACAATAAAGAAAAAAACACAAAATATTTTGATGTGTTCTTTGACACTGTCCCAATCAGCTGATGTCATAAGTCACAATGACAAGAAAACATATATAGGAATCAGAGCAATGGAACACAATAGAGAACCCAGAAATAAACCAAATGAGTAATAAAGTGATTCTTGAAAAAGAAGCAAAAACAATACAATAGAACAAACAATCTTTTCAACAAATAATATTGGAACAAGTAGATAGTCACATGTCAAAAAAGAGCCAAGAGAGTTTACATCCTTCACAAAAATTAATTAAAATGCATCACAAACCATAATGTAAAATGCAAAACAATAAAACTCCTGGAAGAAAACATAGGAGGAAGTCTAGGTGACCATAAGTATGATGACATTTTTTTAGATGTGACACCAAAGGCATAATCCATAAAAGGAAGAATCGATAAACTGGATTTCCTTAAAATTAACCTTTTCTGTTCCATTAAAGACATTGTCAAGAGAATAAAAGGAAAAGCCACAAACTGGGAGAAAATATTGCAAATGAGAGATCTGATCAAAAAACAAAACTGTTATCCAAAATATACAAAGAACTTTTAAAATTCAACAATAAGAAAGCAAACAACACAACTGAAAAGAAATAGGTCAAAGACCTTAACAGATACCTTGTCAAAGTAAATACACAGATTGCTAATATGAAAAGATGCTCCCATATGTCATCAGAGAAATGCATATTAAAACAACAATGTGATACCACTATACATCTATTAGAATGGCTAAAGCCTAACACACTCTACAACATCAAATGCTGCTGAGGACATGGAGCTACAGGAACTCTGATTAATTGTTGATAAGAATGCAAAATGATACAGCCACTTTGGAAGACAGTTTAGTTTCTTATAAAACTAAACATATTCTCACCATATAATCCAGCAAGTGTGCTCCTTGGATTTACCCAAGGGGGTTCAAAATGTATGAAAAGTCTGCACATGGATGCTTATAGTAGCTTTATTCATAATTGCCAAAACTTTGAAACAACTAAGATGAATGGATAAGTTAACTGTGGTACATCCAGACAGTGGAATATTATTCAATGCTAAAAACAAGCGAGCTAGAAGCCATTAAAAGACATAGAGGAACATTAAATGCATATTACTAACCAATCTGAAAAGGCTACATATTGTGTAATTCCAACTACATGACATTATGGAAAAGGCAAATCTACGGTAAGAGTGAAAAGATCAGTGGTAGCCAGGGGGTGGGGAAAAAGAGGGTTGAATAGGGGCAGCGCGGAGGATTTTTAGGTCAGCGAATCTAATCTGTATGTTACTATAATGGTGAATATATGTCTTTATACATTTGTCCAAATCTATAGAATGGCAACACCTAGTGGAATCTAATGTAAAGATGAACTTTGGGTGATAATTATCAAGGTAGGTTCATCAGTTGTAGCAAATGTACCACTTTGGTGGGGGCTGTTGGTAATAAGGGAGGTTATGCATGTATGGGGGCAGGACATACACAGGAAATTGCTCTGTACCTTCTGCTCAGTTTTGCTGTGAACTTAAAACTGTTGTAAAAAGCAAAGTCTATTAATATATGTAGATAGATACATATATATATGGCAGCAGCTTAATCCAATATTAAGGTAAAACAATAACAATATAAAAATAAATACTCTATTGACATATCAGTAACATTTTAGTGCATATAAAATGGTACTTCCACTTAATGCATTCAAGTTTGGGTGCCTTTATGTATCTTGATTAGCTGTGAGCCAGCAATCAGAGATAAAACATATATATAGACCTTGCTCTCCAAGTAGCTTCAGGGTACAGATGAGACAGACGAGTTAGCAAAAAATGAGAACACAGGTAAGTATGGTACTGATAGATCTACATCCATGGTGCTGCATACTGAGAAAAATGTTTAACCTCTAATTTAAGGGCAAGAAAACAAAAACTACAGAAGTCTTTTTGTAAGGTAGTATGATTCTGTGAGTCTTGAAGGACTCAGGTGAAAGACATGAAGTAGAGGAAGAAAGGCAAAAAGATAATGGGTCTTCTTTGAGCCACGTCGGCTAGTGAACCATCATATTGGTGCCATTACAATTATTTGTCCTGAGCCTCAGTTTTGCTACTGATGCTGCTAGGTAATTATTTGAGTTTGCCTTAAACCTATCTTTTTTCTCCATGTAAATTATTAAAGAATTTTAATATTCAAAAGACAGTAAAATGTGGTAGTTAATGACATGAAGTTCAATTGCCTGGATTCACTCCAGCATCATGTACAAACTGTAACTTTGGGCAAGGTATCTACCTCTTTGTAGCTCAATTTCATCACTTGTACAATAGAAGTAATAGTAGCACCTACTTCTGTAAATAGTTGTAAAGGTAAAGGAGATGATATCTGTTAAGTATTTAGCACATTATCCAGCCTGGAGTAAGTTATTCAATAAGTGTTAGTTATTATTACTGTTCTTTCACCAACACTGCTGCCCCTCCACCAGCCTTTGCTCTTAGCAGATAACAACTGTTGCTTCCCTGAGATAAGTGAGTCCAGCTCATGAGGAAACTTTCTCTTTTTATGTCTTATATGCCAAGTGCCTGACTTTGGGACCTTAACTCACAATGGCATTGTCAGCTCTGTGATCCAGATCTGCTTTCCTCTAAGCTCTGAGTGTCCTCCCTTTCTTTTAGTTCCTCTCTCCAGCCCTACTCCACTTTTCCCTTTTGGATTTTCAACTCCTTTCTTTTCTACTGGTTTCCTTCTATAAACTTTTAAACACTTCATATTTCTTCTGTCTCAAAACACTAAAATAACTGTCCTTGGATTAAGATGCTTCTCTCTAGCTAGCCCTAAGGGCATTTCTTCTTGGTTTAACAGTGTTGCAGGTGTGGTTTATAGTCAAGTATCAGGTCTTTGAATTTAACCTTAGGTTGTGACATTTCATTAAAATAATTTCCGTTAAGTTACCATGACATAAAAAATCCAGTGAAGTTGTATTTTAAAATATTTCATCAACTTCTGTAGCATTTAATCAGCTGATATCACCATTATTTTTGAAATGCTCTTGACCATTTGTTTTAGTGGCAGCAATCTCTTCTGTTTCTCTCCTGTCTTTCTGGCTTCAATGCTTTCTTATCCCTTTAATATCAATGTCCCTGAAGTCCTACTATTTTTCTCACTTTACAAACCACCCTGAAGTGACCTCATTTTCTTCGTTTCAACTCCTAACTATATAGTATTGAATCTGAAGTACCTTATTTTTTCTACTCAGGCATCTCTTTAAATATTCAGACCCTTTATTCTGTTTAGATTACCTATGTGTACTTCCCAACTCCACAATTCAACAACTAAATTGAGTATATTTCTCCAATCTGGTACTTTTTTCCTTGCTTCTAGCCTCTCTAAATGCCACACTCATCCCACAAATCATCTAAGCTCTAAACTTCAAAATCACTTGAAAATTGTCTCTCTTTATCACTCTAAGATCAGGTACTAATCCTCATGGATTTCTTATCTCCATATGCCTAGATGAGGTCTTCATTACTTTTGGTTTGTATGCCACCACAGCTACCTAATTAGCCTTGAAGAATAGCCTTGAAGAATGGTAGGAAAGAGGCCGTCTTTAAATCCCCACTTTCTGGGTCCAGGTCTTGGCTCTACCACATTATAGCTAGATGGCATTGGAAAATTTACTTTACCTTCCATTTCTCAACTTTCGAATTTATAAAATGGGGATAGTCATACTACATGTATCATACAGTTGTAATAACTGTATTCATATACACAAGATCCTGCCTGGCATATAGTAAATGCTTTAACAGGTTAATTCTAGCTCTCCTTAAATTGTTCATTCATAGCTTTCAAGATATATGTAAAACTATTTTCTTCACAATTAAAGAACTTCAGGATTTCACTTAACTTATTTCGATTATCTCTTGCCCTTCCCCCAGAATGTGATTCAGCCACATTATACCTGAGCCTTATGTAATGTTTTGTGGTTTTGTTTGTTTTTTATTTCCAGACCTTCAAATCTGTTTCCTTTGCTTTTTTAACATGAGGATTTTTGTAGTCAGAGGTAGGGGTGTGTGTGTGTGTGTTTTCATGTGTTGCTAGATTACCTTCTAAGAACTACAGAAGAATTTTCTGGGGTGAAATGGTATAGCATTTTTAGAAGACAGAACAGGATTAGTACTGGCCTGCATTTTTGAGGTTGTTCTTCTTTATACAAAAGTCTGTGCATTTTCTTAGAGTTCTGAGTTCTGAAACTGATATTTTCATCAAAGCATGCAAGAAATAATTTAATTGTTCTGTTCCTTATTTTTCTTTATCTCTAAAATAGAAGTATTCAAAATTTCAGCGTCTACCACACAGATATGACATAAAAGTGAAATGATGCAATGTACTCAAGACAATGTTTTTTTGAAAGAATAAAAATACATTCAAATGTTATGGTAATATATTTCAACTCTATAATACAAATATGATATGTATGCCTGTGTGTGTGTATGTACGTATGTATGTATATGCTAGTGCTTCCAATTCAATGATGAATTCTTATCGTGTTTGTTTTACATCTTATTAGTATAAATATCTTTAAAATTTTGCTATAATTTTCTGTTTGCATATTTTTTCATAAGTAATATGCTAGGTGTTATAATACAATGTGTTGTATTAACATTGTTTACAATACTGTAACATAACAGTACATACTTCTAAAAGCCTACTGTGATTAGAGAGAAAATGGGCTAACATGTCGTGTTTATCGGCACAGTTTTCCCCACTGTGCAAATGTGTTTCGACTGCCTGTCTGTTCATTTGCTTTAGTTCTCCTATGTTTCAGCCCCAGAAACTCAGTGAAAATTCAGAAACAACTAACATTTTCTCTAGCATCAATCCTATACTACATTTTATAAGACTTCACAGCGCTTTAAACACATGGATATTGCACAGATATCCCATAGCCATTGGGATAACAATTTGAATCTTGGAGATTCTCGTACGCCCATGGATGGCACAATAAGAAGTATGAAAACACCCAGGCTTTATTTTGCATTTTCTTATTTTTTTCACTAGCTTTCATTTTGACAGACTCAGTGATCATTTTCTTAGCTCTCACACTCAAAATATAACATTTTTATAATTTCTTTTTGCTTTTTATCATCTGATAAGTATTATTTGGAATGTTTATTGTGGACTGCACCAGAGTATTCTGACATTTTTTCAAACCAAAAACAACAAATTTTATAGCCACACAAAATCTTTGATCTTTTATAAACTTGTGCACTTATTTTAGCTTTAGTATTCAAACTCTTTTTGATCTCACAGTTTATTATTTGAGACTGGATTATATCTTACTATTAAAAATAAAAAATTAACATTAACATTGGAAATCTCACATTCACTTTAGCTCATTTTTCATTTCATTTCTTCAAGGAAAAATCATTTCTTTTTATCTTTCATTCAAATGTGTTGATTTATGTAAACACTTCAAAAATGAATACACATTTTATTATTTTATATTTTGCATCTATACTTCCTATTAGTATTCTGTTTTGTGGAGTATATGTCCCTAGGGACTGTTGTTAGTAATACTTAATTTTTCTCTTCTCAAATTTTCCCCCCAGCACTCCTTATAATAGGTTGCAACCTATTTGGTGAAGAATTGTGCATTATTTTGTTTTTACAACTATGAATTTTAGGGTATACACAGTAAACTCATCTAAAATCACTGTTTTACACTGCTGGTCTATAACAAGTAGTGATAAAAGGGTTTGCTTTATCAAATCTGAATTTTACCACATGTAGAAGGTAGCCTGTATTTTATGGGTTAGAATATGTTCTATATTATAGCTCAAACTGTATCCTGGGCATCTATAATATTACAAGCTTCTACTCTACCAGAACAAACATAATACATCTTAGAAATTCATTTTTCAACATCTTTCAAATATTTTATAATGGTTAAAATGAAAATATGATACCGAATTCCTATTAGAAATCTCTAAGGAGCATGATTTATTTAGCACAAAATTGGAAAAAAAAACAAACAAAAAAACCCCACAACATACTATTAGAGACCAAACACAGCTACAGCTATTAAAAAACACAGAGAAATGCTTCAAATTCATGAGATAACTTCTATTCTGATAAAATTAAGATAGAAATACTCCACTACTCCACCTTTTGGCCCTTACTCTAAATTACTGACAGGGAATGAAACTTGTAGTGGGAGACTAAAGTTTCTGCAATTTGTCCAGACTAATTAGAAGAGCTGAGAAAAACTCCTCCACAGTCAAGCAGAGGAACAATGTAATCTGTGACAACAAATTGGCATTTGCTGGTGGTTGTCCCATTTCCTTTTCTCTGTTTTTTTCAGTAATATTTTGAAAGTATTATTCTAAAGTCTAGAAAAGCTGTCAGTGTTGTACTTTAAAGTGATACTTTGATTTTGATGTTTCTGACTGTTAATATTTATCTTTCATATTGTGAATTTATCTTTATGTCCTTCCAGATTAATAAGGTACCAAAATTTGGTGTACTTGGCTTTCATTTCTGGATGATATTTTTAAATATTTTGTTTTAGTGTCTAGTCTAAAGTTCTTCATGGAAGAAAATTATAACCAATATATAAGAATTTACATGAAAAATAATATTTGAAATGAAGAATAAAAAAGGCAAGTAGTAAATTGATATGTATTTAACTATATACCTTAGAAATATTAAAAATATAGCTTAGAGGTTTTTTCAAGAGGCTTTATGAGATTCTAGCACATCACGAGTTTAATAATCTTTACTACCACTCAAATAGCAACATAGAGCCTACTTCTCCTCTCCAAAGACTACAAAACAAGCCTCCTTACATGATTTCCTGGAGTTCACAGGCAGGTGAATGTTCTTTAGGCAATATTTGTTTTGAGAACCAGGAAATTTAATTTTTTTATTATTAAATTAAAGCAGATTACAGTTTTGAAATTAAAGTAATTAGATGGTTAAAATAGTTAAAAGAATGTGAAAGGGGAACAATAAAAATTAAAAATAATAAAATATAAATTGATGTGAAAGAAGACAAATGCTAAACTGAGACAAACCCTTTATTCCTAATGATAAAGAAAAATATAGAGAATTATGCAAAGTAGGACAACTAAGTACAAAATAAGACAAAACATGAATGCCCTCACAGGCATTTAATTTTCCTGGAAGACCAGACTATATATAAAATTATCAACTTTAATAGCATTTTAAAAATATAGTTCTGGAACCATTAGTAATAAACTCACTACAGTTCCACAAGTACTTCACAGATTCTGTGGTTATCAAGAACAAATATTTTGTCTCTACATTAGAAAAACACAAATAGCCTTTGAGAATGCTGTAGACAATTTGATTAAAAAGAAGTAACAAAATTTAAAATTTTCTGAATAGTGTAATAAATATTTTAAAAAGGAAAAGATAAGTCCTAAGCCTAAACTTTTCTAATAACTGGAGATTTTCTTACCTAGAAATACTAGAACAACATTATCTTTCACGTCCTAGAAATATTGTGACAATGTTGTCTATTTGATATGCACCTCTAAAAATACTATCAGGACAGTGACATTCAGAGAAAAACTCCCAAGATAGAAATCGATCCATCTCTTGAAACCAGTAGCCAAAATTGATGGATAATAGAGAAAACCAAACTTCACAATTACCCTTTCTTCTTTCTTCTCTGTCAAAGTGATGCTTTTCAAAATGGAAAGAGCAGAAAAGGTATTGGCTAAGGCAAATACAATTTCAGCAAGGGAAGAAAGAGTGTAAATAGCTACTCAAAATAAGTTTGGCATCTTGTCTAGATGTATGATACTAAAATGCTAAGCATACAAATGAGACACTCTCCATATCAGAAATCAGGAGAGAACTCATAGAGAAAAGCAAGTGAGCTCTTTTCAAAAAAGGGGGAAAAGGAGTTTTAAGACTATATTCTGATGAGCTTAATATTAATAATAAAAAAATGAACTAATGAATTTTAAGATTTTTGTGAACAAATCAGGGATCATTATTCATGATTTGTTGGATTAATATGGAAAAATAAATGTGATAGAGTATATCTTTATTTCAGTATGACATTTAACTTTTCCATATGGATAGAGTAATACAATATGTGCATATGGAAAAGTATTAGTTATTAGTTGAACAATTTTATTAAAAAGCTGTTAAAGAATAGAATGATGAGAAGTTCTCCACTGTTCTCTCCTTGGGTTTGATTAGTCAATAGTTTTATCTGTTAGAAATCACACTCATGAAATTTGTGTGATTACAAGCTCGAAAATATTGCAACATTTTATATGATGCAGTTCAATAAAATGAATGCTGACAAGTGATATTTAATAAACATGTAATCCCTGCATTAAGTCCAAAAATAAATAAATGCAGGATGTGTAAAAGATGTCTTAGCAGTGCTGTATGTTAGACATAACTCAGGGTTTTGACAGTAATAATACCACCTTCTATTTTTACTGTCATCCAGATTTAGTTAAAGGCCTAATACTTTAAGGCAAAACATAAACAATCATGAATTATTCTCCAGGGAGTATAGTTAAAAATGGTACAACCAACATAACAATTAATCAATTATTAGTTGTCTGTTGATGGAAAAACAAAGAAAAACATGATTTTAAAGTATAATGCCAAGGTCAATGCTATCATGTGTGAAGCCAATAAAACATTTGACAGTCAGCAGATGAGAGTTTTTACAAACTATCTATGTTTTGACTGCATGTAAGTGACATCCAAAATACTAATGAATTATTTAGCACTACAAACAATGTTGCTTGATAAGATTTATGCAAAATTAACTTTTATTTTAAGCTATAGTCTAGGTAACATTTGGGGTATATGCACTTTCTAAGTATATAGAAAATGGTAGCCTAAAATAAACATACAACCAATGCAACTCAAGTTGTTTTGTATGTTTATTTGAAATTTCATTTTAAAAGAAAGATCTAGAGGGATGCTCTCCGTCTTTTCTTTTTTGATTTGCTGCATGTTTTTCATTCTCCTACTATGTAAAGACTTTGGGTATAATTATACACTAAGCATTCAATTAAATTATCAGTATAGAGTGATAGAAACAAAAATAAAGTTTTCATTTTATAGCTATTCCTTCCTATCTTCTCCAAAGAAGACATCAAATTTGAAAATATAGAAATGACTTTAAAATTAGAAAATTTGTTGCTCTCATGTTCATGTACTGTATCTTTTGGCTGGAGAGAAGAGAAAAACAAAATAATATTAACTTTTGGAAAGAATAACCTTTGGAACATGGGGAATTAATAAAAAGTGAAGAATTCATATATTTCCAAAGTAAATTTTTAAATATTTTGGTTCATAACTTACTTTTGAGACTAGGAAGTAGTGGTATTACAAGATCTGCAGTTTGATTTATTTCTGTTTTTAACTGAATATTTCTGAAAAGTGAACATAAATACTCTATAAGTCTTCATTTTCTTTTGTAAGGTTTGCTTTTGCAATGATATGAAAACTCTGTAATTCCCTTATGAGAATTTTGGTTATTTTTTTATTTTACATTATGAAGCCCAGACTAGCCAGTGAGGAAATTACAGTCAAATATTTTTTGACACTTAGACTAGTAGACAAAGAAAAGACTATAACTTAAATAATAGACACATTGTTTAGTTTTCAGATAGATTGCTAAAAAGACTATAACTTAATTAATATAATGAATGTTATGGTGCTAAGAGGCATTTAAAAGGGGAACATAAGAATAATTCAGAAATATTTGAGAAATTAGCTTTTTCCACTTGAAATTGACCTTTTATTTTTTTGGTCAGTGTCTCTGGTATTTCAGTGACAGAAAATAATGGAGAGACTAAAAGAAATTTTGACTGGAACTCACCATTCAGAGTTTGTGTAAAGGTCATGTTGTTTGTTTAATGCATACCATCTAATATATTGCCCAATTCTGTGGTGATGTCTCCATACTTATCTTAATGGATCTATTGAAAGTATTTGATGCACTTTATTTCTTTATACTTTCTCTATTTGGCCCTTTGAGACACACATATTTCTTGGGATTTTGTGTTTGTTTCTCCGTGGGAAGTTCTTAGCTTAATTTGCCAGTTCTTCTCAGGACACTATTCTTGGACACTTAACCTTTGCTACTTGCAATCACTATCTATGTGACCTGACTCAGTGGAATGTTTTTAAATGCTGTCAATAAAAAAGATGATTCCCAAATTTGTTCAAATTTTTAACTTGCCCCAGAACTTATGAATGTATATTTAATAGCTTAATTGAGATTGCCACTTGGGTGTATACTGGCACTGAATTCTTGTTTATATTTGTTTCTCCTGCTTTTTTTTCATCTCAGTATGGATCAAAATTATTCTCTGACCTAGTCGGTGTGGCTCAGATGGTTGAGTGTCATCCTGTGCACCACAAGGTCACTGGTTCGATTCCTAGTCAGCGCACAGGCCTAGGTTAAGGGTTTGGTTCTTGGATTGGGTGCATTTGGGAGGCAACCAATTGATATTTCTCTCTGACCTCTCTCTCTCCTTTCCTCCCTCTCTCTCTTAAATCAATTTTAAAAATAAAAATAAATAATTCATTCTCCAAGTTGCCAAGTTCAAAAACCTTTAAGTAATCCAGTTTTTTTTCTATTCTCCTTTCCTCACCATGCTTCATAATTCAATCCAAGCACACATTCTCTTAGCAGTACCTTTGCAAAATATCCTAAACATTTTTTCATTTTCTTTACTATGTCTAAATTAGTCCAAACAAGTTTGATTTCCCTTCAACAAAGAAAATTTAGCTTTTGTTTCTGTGGCTGTTTTTGTTCAACACCAGATCAGTTACCTAACCTATAGTTAAGAGTCAGAAAGTACAAAAGCATATGTGTCTTAGCTTGTAAAATGACCCTATGTGAAACATCCTCTCACTGAAAGAAACATGTGGAACAGGGACCACCTGAGGGACCAAGATGGTTATGCCTCCCAACTCCTGTTCAGTGCTTGAGCATACAATCCTTGAGTGTAATACCACACTTGTTTTATTAAACTTTTGTTTACTTTTTATCTCTTATACTTTATTATCTCTTATTTATCTCATCATTTAAATTGCCACATGTTCAGAGTATTGGCATCTATTTTCACAGCTAGGAATACATTCTTATAGTATCTGAAAAGCAGCTGAATAAGCAAGTAAGACATCCCACTATATATGGACTGGGCTGTGCTTTAATACCGAGCGGAAACTCTGGTCTGTGACCTTAATTCTAGCCCTGCTGAAAACAAGATTGGACTTTTTCCATGGCAAGATGGGGCCTTGGAAGGGAGCCCCCTTAACTTTACATCATCGATAAAGCTTTCCACAATACCTCATCCTCCTGTGTGGGCTTCAGGATATTATTTCCAGGTAGCACTTTGAGAACTCCACTCTACTGCATCAGGTGGAGACAGAGAGGGTACCCCACCAATAAGAAATCAGCTTTTAAAATATTGCCTTTTAGAGTATCTCTTGATAAAAACTGACAAGATAAACTTAAAATTTCATTGAATAAAATAAATACTGAACAGAAAAAATCAATTAGTGCCCTTCATTGAATCAGAAGTTATATAGAGAGACCGTTGTAAAATTTTAATGTTCTCAGTGAAAGTATTTGTTTATTAAAAAATATTAAGCACTTGCTATATATTGTTTCACTTGAATAATTCTACTATGGTTAGGAAAAGACAATTTCAGATTCTCAAAGATCAAAAAGATAGATCTCAAACAAGTAGTTAAAATATAATGTTTATATCAATATATAGAGAATACAAGGTAGAACAATACACATAGAATGAGAGAATGTGAATGCAAAGTAAAGCTTAAGGCTCAAAGTTAGGTACAAAATATTCCAAAAAATGAACAGGATTTTATAGGCTCTGTTTTCTCCAAATGTGCTACATCAATGGCCCCTGGGCAGCATGCACCAGAAAGAAACTCACTGCAATAAATCCAGGACCTGAATTCCACTCATCCTCACCAAGCTCTCAGATATTTAGTATGGTTTTTATTTTTTAATATACATATATTAAATTTATATTTATATTTATATTATGTATATATGTGTATATATATATACATGTATATATATTGTTGACTGTGTATTTCAGATGTTCCCTGTTTCCCCCCCTTTATCCATCTGGCCGCTTCTTCCCCCAGACCTTCACTACCCTATTGTCTGTGTCCATAGGCTATGCATATAAATATGTAAGTTCTTTGATTTATCTCTTTTCACCTTCCTCCACACACACATACACACCCAGGTATGTCAGTCTGTTCCTGGCTCCCTGCCCCAGGTCTTATTTTGTTGGTCAACTCATTTTGTTCATTAGAGTCCACAAATAAGTGAGATCATGTGATATTTGTCTTTCTTTGATTGGCTTATTTCAGTTAACATAATAGTTTCTACGTCCATCCGTGCTGTTTCAAAGGGTAAGATATTCTTTTACACTAAACACAAAAATAAACTCAGAATGGATAAAAGACTTAAATATAAGCCATGAAACCATAAAAATTCTGGAAGAAAACAGGCAGTAAAATCTCAGACATCTTATGTAGCAGAATTTTTGTCAATACATCTCCTAGGGCAAGAGAAACTGAAGAAAAAAAAAATAAACAAATGGGACTACGTCAAAATAAAAAACTTCTACAAAGAAAAAAATAAAAAAATAAAAAACCACCATCAAAATGAAAAAGGAGCCCACTGTATGGGAGAACATATTTGCCAATGATATATCTGATAAGGGGTTAATATCCAAAATATATAAAGTACTCATACAACTCAACAAAAGGAAGACAATCTAATAAAAAAATGGGCAGAGGACCTAAATAGACACTTTTCCAAAGAGGACATACAAATAGCCAAGGGACATATGAAAAAATCCTCAAAATCACTAATCAGAAAGGATTTTGATTAAATGTGCCTTGCAAGTTTCCTCCTTGCCTACTATACCTACTTCAGATTATACTATAGTTATCTATGGTGATAGTTCTTTCTGGCATAGGTCTTCCATCTTAATTTATTTAAGGCAGTTTGGGGGGAGATCAAAGGTTCTTCCTGAGGCTTTTGTTTCTTAAAATAAAACAATCTTCATGTTTGAGAAATATATTTTGGTGTAGAAAATTTTCTTCCATACACTTGAATTACTTCAATTAATCCACAGAATAACTGGAGAAGCCAACAAAAATTTTTTATGATCTCAACTCTGCTTATTTCTCAGTGCTTACCTTTTGCTCCACTGTTTCCCATATGTCAAGTTAATTACAATTTATCCTTCAGAATTTCATGATATTAATACCTGCTTCTGGGTGTTCCTCTAGCAAAAATAACTTTTATTCCTGTCCCTTCTATCATACTGTAAACCAAAATTAATGTTAGACTATAATAAAGAATACAGAGCATTTACTTGAGCAAAAAAATGAGGACAGGCTCATTCAGGTAGCAACCTACATTTTGTTCTACCAAGACAAAGAGGAGGTGGCGTTTTATAGCAAAAGTTCCCCTATAGGTTCCCAATTAGGCCTATTTTATGTAAACAAGTTATCCAAGTTTTTACACTTATAATTGGTCCAAATTGGGCAGTCCTGATTGGTCATTATGGAGCAGTTCTAATTGGACAAGGTAGGTCTTAGTTGATTGGTCAAAAGATAAAACCAGCAATTCCTTTATAATAGTTGATTCAGATGGCATAAAGGAACAGGGCATAGTGAAGGAAGCCAAGAATTCAGTCTGAGGTTCTTTCTGGTACACAGAATATGTGAGAAGCCCCTGTCAGCCAATGGCCACTAGACTCTTATTATTTATAAAATGTGGGCCCTCAGTTAACCATGGGGAGTCTATCTCAGCAGATAAATTCTTTCTGAGTGTTCACATCAAGTGTATCTTTCTTATCAGAGTCTACATTACCCATTTGCGCATCTTTTAAGCCATAGTTCAAAGTTCACCATTTTCTTGAAGATTATCATGAGTCTCCAAGGCATTCTGGACCCTGTGTTTGGTGTTTCCAATAGCGTTCCAACAGACATCTATTATTGAACTTTATTTTACATACACATTTTAAGAATATATTGGTTTCCAGATGCTTAATTCTTATTTAATTCTGGTATAAGTTATGTTAAATCAAAGCCAACTCTCAAATTTCATGTTGTTATTGCAAAATATTATTCTGTTTTTTTGAAGCTTTAATGTAAGCAATATTTTTTCTTAAAATCTACTGACAGAAAGTTTTATAGATGTTTAAAGTTGCATAATTAGAAATACATTTGAGACTTAAAATTGTCCACATTCATCTTTAGTTTTCCACAGAATTTCAATATAAGAAATTCAGTGAAGACTGATATATCTTTATTATTCACAAGAGTGATGGGGATGAGCTATTTTGAAAGATATGACATGTGAATGTAATTGATTTCATCTGATTTATTGTTTAATGACAAAGAATACAAGTGCATAAATAAATTCTTATCTACATTAAAATTGTACTTAGAAGGAAAAGTGGACATCTTAAAGATAATTATACATAATACTTGAAGAAATATTTATGCCTTTTAAGTAACTGAAAATAAAATTTATTACAGCCATAAAATCAAAGCTGCTTTAGGAATAACTGTCAAAAATAATTTCCTGTAATGTACTTAAAACTAATCTTTATCCATGCCAATGGTTTTCCATTTTGGTCCTCATAAGTTTTCTTCAATTTAAAAAAATGTGCACAAAACATGAAAAAAATGGTTTATTTTAACTCCATATTAACTGAACCTGTTAAGTCTTCATATAAATTTAAAGTATTTATTTTATTAATAGTGTTAATACAAATATTTTATATGATGGACTAAAAAAAATTAGGGAACATTTTTGTGCCACGATCAATCACAAACATCCTAAAAGAAAACATAGGTAATAAATTTTTGGATATTTCTTGTAGCAATATTTTTTCTGATATATTGCCTTGGGCAAGTGAAACAAAATAAAAAAAAATAAATGGGACTACATCAAACTAAAAGTTTTTGCACAGTAAAGGAAACCATCAACAAAATAAAAACACAACTCACTGAATGGAAGAACTTATGTGCCAATGATACATCTGATAAGGGTTCATACAAAATTTATAAAAAACTTATAAATCAATACCAAAAACCCTCAAACAATCCAATTAATAAATGATCAAACAACCTGAATAGACACTTCTTCAAAGGGGATATACAGATGGCCAAGAGACACATAAAGAGATGCTCAACATCACTAATCATCAGAGAAATAGAAATTTAAACCACAATGAGATATCACCTCACACCTGTCAGAATAGCTATCAATAAATCAACAAAAACAAATGTTGGTCTGGATATGGAGAAAAGAGAACCCTCACGCACTTGCTGATGGGTATGCAGACTGGTGCAGCCACTTGGGAAAACAGTATGGAGTTACCTCAAAAAATTAAAAATAAAACTGCCTCATGACCCAATAATTCCACTTCTAGGAATATATCCAAAGGAACTCACAACATTAATTTGAATGAATATATGCACCCCTATGTTCGTTGCAACCTTATTTATAATAGTCAAGATTTGGAAGCAGCTCATGTCTATCAGCAGATGAGTAGATGAAAAAGCTGTGATACACCCTGTCTGGTGTGTCTCACTTGGTTGGGGCATCGTGCCGTGGACTATAAAGTGGCTGGTTTGATTCCTGGTCAGGGCACATACTTGAGTTGCTAATTTTGTCCCTGCTCAGGGTGCATAAGGGCGGAACCAATCCATATTTCTCACATCAATGTTTTTTTTCTTCTCTCTCTCCTTTCCCCTGTCTAAAAAAAAAAAAAAAAGCTGTGATACATTTACTCAATGGAATACTTCTCAGCTGTAGAAAAGAAGGAAATCCTACCCTTTGGGACAGCATGGATATATCTGGAAAGCATTATGCTAAGTGAAATAAGCAAGTCAGAAAAAGACAAGTACCATATAAGTTTGCTCATATGTGGAATCTAATGAACAAAATAAAAACAAACAAAATAGAAACAGATTCATAGATATAGAACAGACTGACAGCAGAGTAGAAGAAGGCTGGGGGGCTGGGTGAAAAAGATGAAGGGACAAACAAAAAACTTCATAGATACAGACAATGTCATGGTGATTACCAGAGGGAAAGGGGTTTGGGGGAGGAAGAAGAGGGTAAGGAGGATAAATGGTGATGGAAGGAGACTTCACTTGGGGTGGCGAACACAATAAAATATACAGATGATGTATTACAGAATTTTACACCTTAAACCTATATAAAATTTTATTAATCAGTGTCACTCCAATACAATTTATTTTTATTATTATTTTTAAATATATCTTTATTGATTTCAGAAAGAGGAAAGGAGAGGGAGAGAGAGAGATAGAAACATCAATGATGAGAGAGTCATTGATCAGCTGCCTCCTGTATGCCCCCGACTGGGGATCGAGCCCGCAACCCGGGCATGTGCCCTCACCGGGAATCGAACCCCGATGGCCTGGATCCTAGGTCGATGCTCAACTGCTGAGCCACACCCGGCCGGGCCAATACAATTTAAAAAATAAATTTAAAAAAAAGATGAACTCAGTTTTAACCAAGAAAAACATATTTTGTCATTGAATGAATATTTTCAGTAAAGTATCTGAATTTAAAATTGTGATATTTCTTTCCTTGGGCATTTTGTATACCTCCTTTCCCTCTATTTTACCCCTTAGCTCATATCCTCCCTTCAGTACTACAATTTTTAAATTTCTTTAGTGTCTGTTTGCCCTCACTGTACTCTAAGCTCAAAGAATGTATATTCGTCTATAACCAGAAATTTTAATATAATTTCAATAAATAATCATTGATTAAGTAAATGGCAAGATTATTTTTGAGTGAATGAATAATAAATATTTCTAATTGTGCTGTGTCTCAAATTGGGGTGATGAGAAGTGGAAAACATATTTATATTGGTATACCAGGTATTTACCCAGGGTCCTAAAATCTATAAGTACTCAAGAGATGGTTGTTGAATTAACCCAGTATGAAGAATATTACATGTTGGCCTCGCAAATAACTCGGGCACACTGATCCTGACCACATTCATTAGTTTCAATGAACACCCTTAATACATATAATGACTCCTCACCTTTTAATCCATTTATGATGATAACTTACCTTAACCTAAAAATAAAAACCAAAGTGACTGGCAATAAGTGTTTACTTGAGATTTTTTTTTTTTTAAATGCAATTCTGGGAAGCATTGATTCAGGCAGAAATCCATAGTATTGCAATTATGAGGTGAAGGCAATTGGGGCTTTATGAGAAAGGGAAGGGAAACCATTAAATGAAAAGAAGAAAGGAATTTTTACTGGTACTAGTAATCTAAGGAAAGAATTTCTATTTGGTGTCAATAAGCAAACTTATTCTTTAGCCATACATAGTGGTGCTCATTCTAAAGAAATTTACTTATTTTTCAGTCCTCCTGGTCAACATGTCTGCTTTTCAGTTAGCTTTACAAACTATTGTTTGGAATACAATGTTGTTTTGCCCCAGTCCAAAGGTTATTTTGCCCATTCAAATATTGCAAAGGTGCAAAGATGAAGATTTTCAAAGCTTTTCCTCTGGGTTGGCAGCTTCCACTTCATTTTGAAGTGGCTTTGTTCATATTAATTTTCTACACTTATGGAGACAGTGACAGCGTAATCTTCTCTCGATTTACATTGGTATCTTCAAGTTGATGTTTCTCCTGCCCCTTAGCTCACCCTAAATAAGCCTTTGTTCAGTCTGCCATTGATCAGTGAAGAGGGCCCTTTCCCTTCGTATATCAATGATTTTCCTGGACACTGAACTGAATAGGTGCTTATGATCTTGAAAAAAGATTAATTCTATCCATGATTTATAGCAGTGAATCTAAACCATACATATTGGGTGGGTAGGTTTTATAATCCTATGACTATTAGTCTTTTTTTTTTTTAACTCATGCTTTATAAAGGATTGGGCCTTACGGATATTTTGGGAACCAAAGTATTAGCTTGAAGTTAGATATGCTGGATAAAAGTGCCCCAGCTGGGTGCCCTCTTCTTTCTTCCTGCTCTTCCCTTTTTTCATAACCACTCCTTAAGAACCCTCTGTGATTTTAAGAACTTTATTTCTCCTGAAGTCCCCATCTCTCTTGTTTTCCTTGTCTCATTACACTTTCTTCAAAATTTAGCAGACCCTAGTCTGCTTCCGTATTTTATTACCGATGCCTTTGTTTTCAGCTTTCAGTGAAGATATTCCCTCTTGCTTTTCTCTGTTTCTGGAAAGAGGAGAAAAGAAGTATGTTTCTTCTAATGAAGTACAAAGGGAATAGAAAGTGTATGTCTCCTTGGATTTAAGGCTTATTACTATTGCTTTTGTTTGTCTTCCTTCTTCTGTCTTTAAGTTTGTTATTTCTTTCTCATAATTGGAGACAAAAAGGTGAAAAATCGAACTGCAACCTGAGGTTGACAATTACTCAGTTTTCTGCCCACCTCTAGTATTGAAAAAATATCTTTACCCTTGCTTTAACCAGCATATATGCATCATTTATAATGGTAAAATTGAAACTTGCTCACTTTTATTTATTTTTTATTTATTTTTTTAAATGTATCTTTGTTGCAGAAAATATTATTTGTTGAGAAAATATCTTTCTCCCCCCCATTCACCCCCTTCTCTCCACTCCTACTCCCTCCTCAGGCCTTCACCACACTATTGTCTGTGTCTGTGGGTTATGCATTTATGCATATAAGTTCTTTGGTTAATTGAGACTTGCTAATTTTTAAAAAGAGAAGTAAAGATTCGAGGAAAACGCACTGAGGGTAGATATTTGTGAGTGAAAGTCAAGGAACTAAAAAATAGTGTCTCAGGATAAGTGAGATGGTGCAATGTAGTAAAAATTTTTAAAAATTCATTCTCAAAGACTAAAGGATGTCTGTAAGTGGATATGCATGAAGGTTGAGTTTTGAAGTTCCATCCTGTATGTTTTTGACACATAAGGTAAATTATTGGCTTACTAAAAATTCAACTATCCCAAAGTCTTTACAGCTTTTCCCCCTTTAAAAATAAAGTTTGGGTATATTAAATTAAATATTGAGAGAAGAATTGTGGCGTTACTACATGCTGCTAAATGTTTTTGCACATGACTGTTTTGTTTGTATTGCTCAAAGCGGTAACACTCATGTAAGTAGAAGAATGCCCACTGTCCTGTCATGGAAGGCTAACTAATGGAGAAGATATTCACCTGCCAATGATAATCAAGAAAAAGAAAGAATAAAGCTGATATTCTTGCTAAGGTTTTCCTTTTTTCAGCAAGAGATGAAACATACTATGTGCATCAAAATGGCCGTTACATTTTTGGTGTCTACCTGAAATTTTAATATTCCTTTTCTCAGACATTTTGTGTACCTCCTCTGTGATCTTTCTACCCAAAACGAATAACCCCAAATGGATAAACTAAATTCTAATATAGAGGACCCCACAAAATATCTGAGGAGTAATCCTCAAAACATTTAAGGTTATCAAAAACAAGTTAAGCTTAAAACACTGTCACAACCAAAAGGAGCCTAAAGAGGCATATTGACTAAAAATGATGTGGTATCCTGGAACAGAAAAAAAGACATTAGACAACTGTTAAGTACATTTGGATAAAATATGAACTTTAGTATAATATTAATATTGGTTCATTAATTATACTAGGATACCATGATAATTAGAAATATTAACAATAGGGAAAATGGGTATGAGATATACGGACCCTTTTCTCTTTCACAATTATCTTCACAACTTTTTTTTAACACTGCCATAGAAAGCTTGATTTTAAACTTGCTGCTCTAACTTGCAAATACAACACATGTGGCAAATAAACAACAGAGAACATATAGCACATATCTGTCATAATTCAATATTTGAACTGCCTTTTATGTATTATGTGATATTTACAATTTGTTTCTATTTCTTACATTCATGGTATTTATTCTTAAAGGCAGCAATGTCAGTTTTTCTGCTTTGAAACTGTCCTAAAGTTCTGAGACTGCTTAAAATCTACAAAATCAATACAAAGTAATTATCTTTCTTTTTTGTGTTTTTAGTCTTTTTAAAAAACTATATATATATATATATATATATATATATATATATATATATATGTCTTTATTGATTTCAGAGAGAGGAAAGGAGAGGGAGAGAGAGAGAGAGAAACATCAATGATGAGAGAGTCATTGATCGAGCCCGCAACCTGGGCATGTGCCCTGACCGGGAATCGAACCCCGAGCTCCTGGATCCTAGGTCGATGCTCAACTGCTGAGCCACACCTGGCCAGGTTTCTTTTTTAGTCTTGATGAAGATTTTCCAAATCCTAAGTTGTTAATATAGTTTTCTTAAGTATGCTTTTTCCCTTGAAATTTAACTTATCAAAAATGTATTAGCATGTATTATGGAAGAGGCACATCCTTCTTTGTCTTCCAGTGAATAGCTGTATGTGCCTGGGCTATTTAATATATAACCTTTCTACTTCACAATTTTCTATTAGTGCATGAGGGTATATATTTATGGGCCTCTATTATTTTTATTAATCTAGGTCAATACTATATCCATTCAATTGGTATACCTTTGAAGTGTATTCTGATACCTTATTGGCAACACCCCCTTAATCAATCAGTCTTCTTTTATATAGATTTAATTGCTATTTTCAGGTATTTATTGTTTTCATGTAAAATGTAAAACATGTTAATCAAATTAATATAAGCAAAAAGTTTGCTTTAATAACTAAAAATATAAATTAATATTCTATTTATGACTAATAGTAGATAAATAAACATATATCTAAAAGGAATTGTTTTTTAGAATAAAAACACATTAATTTTAATAAGTTTGACTTTAGTCAAATGATCTCTGTATTTTTTATTACTGCTCATACAAATATTCTAATTCTCAAATTCTTTTTAAAATTTATATTTCTAAATTAATCAAATCATTTGGTTATTTATTTTGGAAATAAATATTTAGTTTGCTATAAGTCTTTTTAGCAACTATCTAATATAAATTGATAGATATAATGAATGTGTGTTTATATACTTGCTTTGAAATACATTTTTTTCACAACTTTTTTTGTGTGTTAGCATTTTGCATTATGTTGGAGAATAGACATATATTTTTTTTCACAGTGAAGACATTAGCACTGTTTTATTTGCCTGAGTAAATAAAAAAATGAAATAAAATAAAATAATAAAATAAAATAATAAAATAACCTCAAGCTAATTTTTAGCTTCAGTTATCTAATAAATTTGTGTGTAAAATGATTTCCCTGCTATTATTTTCTAAAAAAATGTTGAAATTATACATAGGACACAATATTATATATTGACTTAATAATTAGGCTTTCAACACCTAAAGAAGATATATTGCAGGTGTATTAATGCATAATTATGTCTGTTAATTTCAAAGGTTTTTGCAATCACATTATCACTCTAAAAACGTGCACAACAGGAAATTATTTTCATTTTTTTCTTTTTTTATTGTTGACACTATTACAGATGTCCCCATGCCCCCATTTGCCCACTTCTACCCAGTTTCTGTCCCCTCTTCTCTGGGGCCATCGCCACAGTAAGACATTGCATTAATTGGCTTTGCCTTCTTAATTAAAACACTTTGAATATATATATTATATATATGCATGTATATGTATATAAATATCCATAAAAGTAATAAAATAAACTGTATTTGTAGCAATTTTAATTATAAATGTAATTATCCAAGTGATTATTCAAATTTAGTGTTTTTTAGTTAGCAATTTTTTTTTTAGCTAGTATAGTAACTTTGATTATGTTTATCCTAGCATAATATTTTATTTCATATAATAACTTTGTTTAGAGGTGATAAAAAGTAGAAAAACAATTATAATATTTTAACTAAAACATATTTAATGCTAAGATGTTTTGTTTTTAAGAACCATCAGATAACTTTTGACTATGTCACATAAGGTCTTGGTAATAGAAATGTGATACAGAAAGAGATAACTAATATTAAAGTTATTAATCACAGTGCTATCAGCAAAAAGAATTAAAGAAAATGGAAAACTTGAATTAATCAAAGAGAATGACAGAATCAGTGTCATATGTCATGTGAGTCTTTATCTGCTGGTTCTACATTTTCCTGTCTCTAAGGCCTACATCATAGTTGATAGCACTTATTCTTCAACTTTGGCTCTATTTCAAACCTCTTACTACTGGTGTTCCATTTCCATTAACCAATCATTGAATAATAAATTTCTATTTAAAATAATGCTTTTAAACTTGTCACACACACCAAGTATTGGCCATTAGTTGACCTTACAGGTAGTGCCCAGGTAAAGTTATAATCAGTATGAATAAATTAGTAACCATGAATAAGAGCTATTGTATATGACGTAATACCTAAAGATGGGTTTATCTGAATACATGCATTGATCTTTAGGTTTTGTAGATTTTTCCTTCATTATACATACTGAATCCATTCCCATGTCTTAATACTCCTTATTTTAAATTTGATCTATATTAATTTCACCTGGTCCAGGTCTGTGTCATCCCCTCCCTTGATTAATAAAATAGCATCTCAATATACCTTCCTGTCTGCAATCTCTTCTTCTATTCCATATATCTAATTACTTCACTCACCTGCTTTTAAATGGTTAAATGCTCAAAACAGCTCTTCCTAAGTGTTCTGTGATCACAATTTTCATGAAATATTAATAGAGGTTATACTCTGCCACTCTTCTTCTTGAAAAATAAACAAATATAATAAAAAATAAATGTTATGCCAAAGATAAATGTATTTGGGAGGCAGAGCTAAACAAAATAAAGCTTGATTTATTTCTTGTCATAGTCTGTTATTTTCAAGTGAAACAGGAATCTCTAAAGAGAGGAAATGAATATGGCAGTTTTCTAATTGATCACTTTCTCTGTTTTGGCCTCATAATAAAAGTATTCCATGACAAACACCTCATTAGATGAACTTAAGAGATAAATTCTAATATATTTAATATGTCATTTAAAATATTTTTAGCCTCTACTCACTGGATACATTTGTAGGCATCTTAGTGCATTTGATTGCTTCCTCCTACCTGAACATAACACTCACTTTTCTCTGACTCTGTTGTATTTTCCCTTGAAATTTTACTACTTACTTTCAATTCCCTTATTCATCAAGGAATATTCTCATCATGATTTAAGGAAAGGCTTGCATATGACTTGATTGTCAATACTTTAAAATGTTTTCAGGATTACAGGCAAAATTATTTATTTATACAGTTATTTGTGTGTTTATAACTGCTATTTCATTTTGAGCTTATTTTTATATATTTATTTTTTCATTTGTGGTTTGTTTCTCTTTTAAATTGAATACAAATATATTATTCTGTTTTTCCATTTGCTCTTTTTATTATTGTTTTTTAAAAGTGTTTTGAAGATCTAGGTATTATTCCTTTGTGTGTTATACAAATTAACTAGTTTTTCCAAGTGTGTGGATAGTCCTTAAATGCTTTTACGGTATTTTCCCCCATAAAGATAGTTAAAATATTTATGTTGGCCTTTTTTTTAAGACATCTGAACTTATGGCTTGCTTAATTATGCATTTACTAAGTCACAAAGTATGCACTCCCACTAATTTTTTTTCTGTTAATAGTTTTGCCTCTTATGTTTACCATTTTAACACATCTGATTTATCAGGTAGTGACCGAAGTTATTTTTAATGTAAAGCAAGTTGTCCCAACATCATTTGTTAGATAATCTGTCATTTTGTAATAGAACTGATGTACCTGCTTGGTATTCACTGAGGTTTATTTTAGCGTGGGAATGGGAGTGGGGGATTGGATCTGTAGATTAAAGTATTCATCAAACTTGGGGACGTTTTAAACTGTTTCTTTACATATTTTCTCTGTCCCATTCTCTCTCATTTTGCCTTCTGAGTCTCCAGTTACAATACAATACATTACTTGATGTTTTTCCACATGTCATTGAGGTTCTGTTTATTTTTTCACAATTTTTTTTCCTTTCTGTTTTTTTGGGTATATATATATATATATATATGTATGTATACAATCTTTATTGATTTCAGAGAAAGGAAGGGAGAGGGGGAGAGATAGAAACATCAATGATGAGAGTGTCATTGATCGGTTGCCTCCTGCACACCCCACACTGGGATGGAGCCCAAAACCAGGGCATGTGCCTTGACCCGGAATTGAAACGCAATGTCCTGGATCTTAGGTCAATGTTCAGAGGTTGAGCCACACTGGCCAGGCTCCTTTCTGTTTTTTATTCAGGCTTTTCTGTCTACTCCAGCTATTACACTCATCAGTTAATTTCATATTTTAGATATTACTCTTTTGAGTTCTTGAATTTTCTTTTATTTTCTGTTAGATTCCATTTCTCTAATCACCTCATCATTAAGACCATAATTTTCTTTAATTCTTTGTATTTAAAATGCTCCTTTAAAGGCCTCCTCTACTCTCTAAACATCTGGATCATTTTAGAGATTTTTCCTGTTAACTGCTTTTTTTCCTTGGGTCTATGACATATTTCTTTGTTCTTCACATGTTTAGTAATGTTTAATAACATGATAAACATTGTGTTTATGTTATAAAGAGTATGGATTATGCTGTCTTCTTTTAAAGAGTGTTGATTTTTCTTCTGTCAAGCAGTTATTTTACTTGGGACCTGTTTCAATAATTCAGGATTGACTAAAGCCTTTGTTAGAGTGGACATAGTGTAGTTCTTACTCTACTGTATGATTCTTACTCTTAATATATGATCTTTCTGGTACTTCAGTCGAATGCCATAAGGTCTCCCACCCCGGCTGAACCAAAACTCCAATGTCAAGGCTCCCAGTACTGTGTGATCTCAGGTATCTCTACTCATATCTCAGCCCAGTAGCAGCCACTCTCCCCTAAGTCTTGTGAAATCTCACTCTGTGCACATGCAGTCCAACCCTCAGACAAGGACCTGCAGAAATCACCCCCACATATATCTAGACAGCTCCCTTTCCACCCACACCTTTGACCAGTCCCTCCTTTCCAGTGCATAATTCCATTAGTTTTACTGCTTCATAAGCCCAAACTTCAATTTACGTTCCCTCCGCTTAATGGGACCAACGTAGTCTGCTTAAGTTCCACCTTCCTATCCCAAAGTTGATAAGTGGTCCCTAGGTGGAAAGCTAGAATGTATATTTACATATGTTCTAACAGAGATTGAAGCCTGCACTACCTATTGTCCCTCACCTGAAAACAGTTACCTTGGGCATTTGTTCTAATTTTATAATTATTTATGGAGGGAAATCTGGTACCATTTCTTTTCTATGGTTGAAAACTGTTACTGATTGGAACAGCCAAAAGGTCTTATGAATATAATCCAATTATTTTCACTCTTTCTCCTGTTCTGTCTATGCCTGAGGTTATTTTAATTACCTTACTACCAGTCCCAGGTACTGGTTGAAGTAAAAGTAATAAAACAGCAGAATAGGTACCAGGAAGTCTAAACCACATGTTCATGCAATTTACTTCTGTCCCTACTTAAGGCCTTTCCCATACACAGCATTTCTATATAGTGATGGAATACTGATGCACACATCCTGTTCATGATTTTGTAATTGTAATTGGCTCTTCATTTCATAGTTGCCTCCTGGTCAGCACTCAGTCTTCTGTGACCAATAGTAAAACAGAAGATGATTCTCAAATCAAAAATGCTTATTGGAAGAAAAACTATGATTTTGCTCACAAAGTCTTTCTGGACTATAATTCTCTGACTGGGCTGTGTAATGCCAAAGACTATGCCAATTGTGATGCCAATAATCAGGGCTAAAGAGGTTCGCTCTAGATTTAGACAGTCTGAAGGAAAAACTGTGGCATGGAAGGAAGATGAGACATTTCCTTTATTCAGCTTACAGCAGGGCTGACATACAGAGAAACAAACCATCTTCCTGGTGGCAGCCAGCCGGGCATACATAGGGGACACATCGCATGCCGGGGGGACAAACTGCTCATGGGGAACAAAACTGCACCTCTGAAAGTCCCGGGCCAGTCTTATAAGACCCAAGACAATAGTGGCTCTCAGCCAGCAATGGGTCAGACATTAGACAACTAACATGGCATCTGTTATGACTATGTCCTATCATGTTTACATAACTGAGGCCTACGCCTGGAGGAGGTGGCGAGAAAGCCTAAGTGTTTTCACTTTCCCTACAGGCTGCCTTCCATACATGGGCTCCCTAGAGCAGCCTGTAAGCTATAAACACTTCTACTACAATTTCATCTTCTGGGTCATAAGGTGCAAGATGCAGAAGAGCTTGGTCAACAGCTTAAACCTGCAGCAGAGGCCTTTCTTTTTCAGAGTCTCAGTCCAAGCTCATAGACTTGTGAATTTATTGGAAAATATTTGGGTATAGAGCACCTAAATTTTGTATGTTATGTTTCTAACAATATCATTTAAGGTCTTTCACTTTAATGCAATTTCTTAACATGCTTAAAATACTATACCCCTAGAATTTTCACCGATGTGACAGACCCCTTAAATTTTGCAGGATTTTTCTCCCACCCTCTGGCAAATACATTTAGCTTACTTGGTATTTCCTACCCACCAAACCCAGTGACCATAATATCACAGATGTCATGCACTAGGTGATGTTTTATGGAATATCAAAGTGATCAAAATTCTTGCAGACTGTAGGGAGGAGAGTCATCATACCCCTGTGGTAAGATATTGAAGTAATGCTGATGTTTCTGATTTCTCTAATAAAGTTGATTGAGAAAATGTGCTACATTAAGTCTATATCTATATACTAAGTGCCATAGGTTATGTTGATTTTTCCCAGTAGAAATATCACATCTGGAATGTCAGCTACAGTTATCATCACTAATTGGTTACATTTCTGATCATCTAGTTATTTTTCAAGACCCATCTGGAATTTGTACCTACCATATAAATGAATTAATTTGGGATATAATAGAATCTCTATCTTTTCATATTTTAAATTTTAATGTGGCACTAGAATCTGCAAGTTCTTTATGAATACAGGATAGCTTTGCATTAACTACAGAAGTAGGTATGGGGTGATAGTTCCTTAATAAACCTGACAGTGTGGGTTAAGAAAACCAATATGAGAATTGTGTCAGTTTCTCAATACATCTTTTCTTACCATGCATTTTCTGGGACCAAGGAAATAACCTCAGGTTAAGTGCATTGGCCCAGTAAACATACCAGGATATAGACTTGAGGAAATACACAATTTACAGCCTGGCTGTCATAGGCTTCTTCTTTGTCTGATGAATATGCTGGCATTTTATAGTTGTAAGGTACTTGCTTCAACTCAGAGATAATATTTAATAACTCTTGAAAATTTTGAGTTTTTTTCCTGGTATTGGGCCCAAATATCTGGATAAATATTTCTATTATAGATTTGTAGCAATTTTTAAGGTTGTTTCTTAAAAGAACCCAGTCTTACACTCAGTAAAAATGCTGTGACTCTCTTAATTAATTTAAATAAAGTAATTTAAGGAAAAGAACATAGAGTCCCACCATGACACTTCAACTCAGATTTCTCACAAATGATCTGTTTTTTTATGATTAAATAGACTAAGTAATAACTTTATGTATTGTCCATTTCACTCAGGTCCCTCATGATTAACTTGTTACTTGCAGAGATGTTTATAGGTAACTATGATTTACTGGTCACCACCACTCCATTCTTATGATCCTAATAGGGGCCAGCAAACATTTTTTTTTTCTTTTTTTCTTTTTTTTATAAAGAACTAGATAGTAAATATTTTTGGCTCTCAGGAGCATATGATCTCTGTCACAACTAGTTGACTTTGCTACTGTGGCAAGAAAGCAGACATAGACAATATATAATCAAATAACTGGTTGTGGCTGTGTTCCAATAAAACCTTATTTACTGAAACAGTTGGCAGGCTTGATTAGACAACTGACAACAGTCTATAGAGATAATAGAGCCCACATTGTCTCTAATTCTTAAGTGCTTTCATCTAGTACAATATTGCCATTGACATCAAAGAACTAAATTTAATTGTATCAGAATTAATAGTTTGTTTACCAGAGAACTTTAAAAGTATGTCATTGGTCTCCTTGCCAATAAATTTCATAACAGTGAAAAGAATGTTTGCTAGGCTATTCAGTAATTATTGTTAAACCTGATGGTCATGATAGATTAGCTGTATTATTTCCATATAGATAAGATTTCTTCTACAGTATGGCTGGGGAATGTTGGCGTTACAGATTCTAGGACCCCTGTTACTTCAGTCTTCCATTAACCCATAATATATTTTAGAGTCACTCCTTTGAGTCCAGGAGGAGTAGAACCTCATCAATTTATTTCAGTGAGTACTCAGGGCAACCTTAATCTGGTACCCACTGAAGCTTTTCCTACAGACAATTTCCAGGTACCTGCCTACTTACATTAGCACATTATTATAATTACTTTGGTGTGTAGTATATCTTAGAGCAGAGCTAACATTAATTAATCATTCATATGTCAATTTTTACTTTCCTCAGAATTTTATAGCTTTTCCCATTGCCAGAATCTCCCTCTAAGAGGTTGTCTTTCTTCCCAGAATTTGCTTTTTTTGTTGAGAATTTTCAGAATCAACTACATAAGTGTTTTATGGAGGATATCAAATTTTCTTATTTTGAGTTTAAGGTTCTTAAAAATATTCTAATTATCTCAATTTTGTAATTTCAACATTTAAAAATACTTTTAACTTTAAACAAGTATATCTATGGATTATACATGATAAAATTTACAAAAGAAAAACACATATATTATTTGTGCTTTATATTATTTTTATTAAAGGTAGATATAATTTTTCAAGCAACTTGTATTGTACTGATGAATCTAGTTCATAAAAGTACTCTTTTTATTTCACAAATACTATTGGTCACCTTTTCGCGTATGGTGTTTTTTGTTTTTTTTTTAAATCTACTTAATAGTTTATGTGAGAAAGCAGCTTCAAATATATATTTTGTTTATTTCCACAAACATCCTATGAGGAGGGTTCTCAATAGTATTCTACTTTATAGATAAATTAATTGAGATTCAGAGTGAAGGAAGTTATGGAGCCTAGAATATATACACTTTTCTTTGGCTCATAAGTTCTTTCTTTCTATTGTTCTGTGTTACCAAGAAATTTGTGTATGTGTGTGTGTTTCAACACTTTTGATAAAAAGCGTTACTTAAAATTTCAATTATCTTATAAAAGAAAACTACACCCAGAAGCAACATTAATGGCTATATTCATTTTTCTTGTTTCTAAGAAGTAGCACCTGGTGCTTGAATTTGATCCATTATATTTTCTAGATCTAAACCTGTCTCTTGGGGGTTATTAAAATATTTGAAAATTAGTGTATTTAACATAACCAAACATTTATTTTGATACTGGTTTACTCTTTCATACCAATACATGATGATGATGCTTCATTCTCTAGCATTCTAATATAAAGTTAATTTTTAAAAGTTATTTATTTACTTAAATTTCTTTTCATTTTTTTTCTTTTTTATTTATAGCAGAGCTAGCTCTAGGTGGAAGACTTTTGAAATTAAAAAGGTATGTTAGATAGTATTTTATTATCTGAAAATTTTCGGTCACATTTTGATCTTTGGTATTGTTTGTAATAATTTTAATAAAGTTATTACTGTAATAATGACATTTCAATTTTAAAATTGAAATAATATGTGCTTCATATAAAATATGTAAACAATGCCAAAAATAAAAGAGTAGAAAACTTCTAATTTCAAGAAATACTTTTATAAATTAAAATAAATATTTATTTAATGGAAACATAATATGAAGAGACATATGTTGCCTGCAATGTACACTTAATTTGCAGGGCTAAAACAGCAGCTATTTTGTCACTTAAATAAAAGCATCTTTTACTACATTCGGCTCTTACCCAAGGACTATCTGTGGGGAATTCTTTATTTGATAATATAGAGATGTTCTTTACATTATCCTCTCAAAACAAAAGCTAACTCATTAATCAAGAGAAACAGAAAAATGCTTGCAAATTGACTTTGCCATTTTAGTTCTATTGTTAGTCATGGACATTAAAGAAATAATAATAAAGCTGGGATCTGGTCTTAGGGATATTTTTGTAGTATATTTATTGTATTTTTTAGTATTTTCACAATGTACATAGATGCATTACCAGAGAATGCAAGAGTGTATGTACTCTGGTTGTAGTAGTTATGCATGGTGTTTTGGTTATTTTTTAAAACACTAGTGATTTCTTTTATAGCAAAGTTAACTGATAACAGCGGTAAAGTATAATGATGTCTTTTACTTTCAAATGTTTTAGGGAAAAAAGTGCACTTTACATATTTTTTTGACAAAATACACACACACACACACACACACATATATATATATATAATTATTTTTTTCTTCTGTAGTGGTTCTTTTTTTTCTCCTGAGTTCTGGAAGTTTTTCAAAATTCAACAGTGACAATTCATGCAAACATTTCTAACTATTCTCTGCATGTCAGGCACTCTGTTAGTATAAATTCCTTTACCAAAAACATATTTTTGTGTTCTATGAAACAAACAAAGCAAATCATAATAAGTTAAAATTGGTATTTCATAGTACCAATGACGTACTATGAAGGCCACAGCCATCTTCTCATAGAATATTCTTCACTCATTTATTCAACAAATAGTTATTATACTCCTAAGGTATTTTTCATGCCATCAACCTCTTTAAACCATACCAGGTAATTAGTATGTCAGGGTAACACCCCCTTTTCCCCCCCACCAAGTTATGAGGATTAAAAGAAGTCCTCCTGAAAGAAGTGATATTTAAACTGATATCTGAAGATTTAAGTAAAGTGATCGATCCATAAGAATATCAATGTGTTGTAAAAGCTACAGGTAAAGAATAGTATGTGTGTGAAATCTCAACAGAAATGATGTGACATATTGCAGAAACTGGAATTATTTATTATGGCTAGAATTAGAACTTGAGTGAAAGAGTATTAAAAGCTGAAAAAGTTTCAGATCATACAAGAAATAGCTCTTGATAATGTAATTTGAACCAAGAAGGCATTGAAGGCTGAGGCCTGCTTGGCGATAGGCAGAATTTATGATGTAATAGCTTTAGATAGGCACGTAGGTAAGTGTTTTAAAGTGAAAACAGATGAATAATTGTTGGTTTTTGTAGCTTTTTAAAAGTTAATTCATAGTCTTACCTAGAAGTAACTATTTCCTGATGCAAGACCTACATCATTTCTATCTGATCTCAATATGTTTAGCACAAAAATAGGAAAATATGCTTCATCTCCAAACTGTTTGGTACAGGGAAAGTAAATGATGTTTAGCCCTGAATTGTTTAGCACAGAAACAGGAATGTATGTTGGTCAGTTCTCAGCAATTAAGGTAATGAAATCTAAATTAAGTCAGAAGGAAAAACACTAGTGCTCTTGGCAAAAGCAATTTTATTAGATGGGTGGCTGGGGAAGTAAAATTGAAATGGATTGAAGAGTGTTTAGAGAATCAGGAATTAAGTTAATAAGTGCATAAAGTACTTTCAAGACATATGGTGATAAAATAAAACAGGGAAGAATTGCTATGGCTTGAGTAGTTCATAAGGTCAAGAAAATTTTTTATTAATTTTATTGTTTTATATAACTTAGTTTGGGGTAACCTTAAGCAAGTTTAAATTCTGATGGAAAGAGGTCATGGTGAATTTTTTAAATTGCCTTTCTTGTAACATGAAGCTTTATGTTATTGAGCCACAATAACAATGAAGATCACAATGTCAGATTATAACATTTGAGAGATTCTCAGATTGGAAAGAGACTGTATGGTTAATTTAAGTTGAAGATTTAAAAATTTGACCATAATAGAAATAATCCAATGTCAGAATTTTACTTAGTACTTACAGGACACACTGTAAAGCTCTAATCTATTTCCTAAAATTTTAAGGTCTCATTTATTGAACTAATAAAGCTGGATATGTGATAGGAAGAATTTTAAATAATGAACCTTAGCTGAAAAAACAGAAATGTTCAGATTTGGAAATTCCTTTTTAAATCCAGAGCCAAACGTAAAAGACAGAAAGTCCTACTCCAGCCTGAGATCAGGAAATGATTTATGAGGAAATGTGCAAGCACTGTGACAATGACTTTATAGGGAGAAAATCAAGTCAAACCAACAAAACCATTTCTCTGACAGATCAACCAACCTTCAAGAAAAGTGACTTGTTTTCAGATATAATATGGAGAAATGTAAGGGAAAAAATCTAGCAGTGAACATAAACTCTGAAAAAATAGTTTGGGAGCTGGTTTCTAGTTCACTGTTCCTTTATGAATTATCCTTTCAAATTACTTTTAAACTTTTTAGAAAAAGTCTGTATTGTAGTCGATATTTGTTAGGGTAACCAGATTACATAAAATAAGGTACTATCTTGACAGTAATTAGCTTTTAGACTTTATTAGTTCTGTCAGATTCCATGTCCTATTCATTTTATGTCTGTGGTTGCACTAAGCTCTAAAACTGTATTATTCTATTTTTTCTCCTATTTGTGCTAATATTCCACCCATCACAAACTGGTAACTTGAAAACAAAGTATATTAAATTGTTCTCTTGATAACACTTCCCAACCTATGAAATTCATAGTGAGGTGTAAAATTTTCTGCCCCAAATATGTTACTTATCTTGGAAGAAATTAACATAAGGATTTGAATAGACCCTTTATCCCTATTCTCCTTTAAACCAATCTGGAGCCATTCTGCAGGGCAATGTCTAATATCTTGACTTTTACATCCTGTTCATACCATCTGCTACCAGACCAGAAACATCAGATCTCAATTGGGCAGTTTTAATTTATTTGGTAACCAAAAGCCGTGACTTGATTCTCTTTAGTTCCCTGAGAGCCAATAATAATATGTTTATTCTAGGTTTTAAAGTGCATCCTGCAGGGCATTTTGTGACTTTTCTGTTCTATGTGTTAATGTGTGGAAGAATTCTGCTGCTCTGCCTGCAAATGCCTGAGCCTAAATTCCTAAAATAAATGCTGGGAAATGACCATATTCTGGGGTTGTAATTTACAAACTTGTGAAAAGCAAACATATGGTACAGAAAAATTTCTATTAGTTTTAAATATTTAAGGAGAAAGTTGTAAAATATGATGAAAATAACCATATCGTGTAGACAAATATTGTGGATAACAGGGAACACACATAATTTTAATGAATTTAAATTTCGAAACTTGTCTAGTATTTTTGGATATCTATGCACACAAACAAATCTTTTGAAAATATCAGTTATTTGTTTTTTCTTATTTAAGTCTAATGAACTTCATTTATTTTTCCCTTGCTACATTACACTGGCATGGCCCTCCAGAAAACTGTTGAATAAAAGCAGTCCTAATGGATTTCATTTTCAGTCTCAAGGAGAAAAGATTTTGATTAAATATGTCGCTTGCTTTATGAATGAATTAGGTGGCTTTATATGACTATAATGTGTTCCTTAATTAAGTCCAACTTAGTTGTGATGCATTATCAACTATATATTTGATGCTTTTTTATATACACATGCCTTTTTTAACATACATTTCTATATTTGGTTGTTAATATTTCACTTCAGATTTTTGAAAATATGTTTAGGAGAGAGAATGGCCATTCATTTTCCTTCCTTGTAACATCCTTTTTAGGTTTTGTATCAGTGTTATTTTGCCTTGTTAAATGAGTTTGGAGACATGTTATCTTTTTTTGTTCTTTGGCAAGTTCTAAGAAAGGATTTTGGTTTCTTGTAGGTGTTTTTGTTTTGTTTTTTTTTAGATTTGTTTTGGTTTTACTATGATGTGTAATTTTCTTTGTTTTATTTTGGAATTTATAGTGAATTTTGAATCTGTGTCTTGACGTCTTTCATATTTTTTTTGAAAACTTTTGGTCATTATTTCTTCAGGTGAATTTTCCTCATCCTTCTTCTCTCCTTCCTTAACAACTATAATTATATGAATATTATAATTTCATACCATGTTTATTTGTTTCTGAAAATAAGTTTTTAATTTTTTATCTCATTATTTTAGTTTAAATGTTTTCTATTTATTTTTTAGATCAGAATGTTTTTTCATCTGTGTCCAATCTGCAAATTCAGTTCATCTACTGAAATCTCAAGTTAAATTATTATATTGTCTTTATTTCTATTTGATTTTTCTTATAATGTAATATGTTGTGAAAAGCTCCAGCTTGACATCTATATTAAAATATATTAATTACAGTTATTTTCACATCTATTAAATAGCTAATTATGACCTATATATTCAGAGATATCTGTAGCAACTAGGAGCCTGCTTCTATTGTTTCTTCTTTATAGGCCTACTATTCTTTGTCTTTAATTTCAAGCCTCATATATGTGTAAAAAAATCAGAGTCTGGATGGGATTATCTTTTTCTAAATAAGGTTTATTTTGACTGTTTACTGACATTTAGACTAGAAAATCACTTCAATGCAATTAGAGATTTCATTGTTTCAAATCTAGGTTTCATCTTCTGTGTTATCTTGTCTATTTCCATTTCCCTCACCCCTAGGTTACAGCCTTTAGGAGGTTCAGGTGAGAGCCTGTGTATTTATCAGAGTCCCTCGTCCTTGTTGGTCCTTAAATCCAGATGTTTATTTTTCACGCTCTGTTTAACTCCTCAAACTTTTATAAGCCATTTTCTGCTTGTCTAGCATGGCTTAGGAATCAGCAAATACCTCTAGGGAAAAAGTGGTACACAATGACAGTCTTACCTGATCTTTCCTCCTTTATGGTCCCTCATTTACCTTTCTGGCGACCTTCGAAACCCATAATTCCAGTGTACATTATTTCCCCCAAGCCCCATGACCCAGAAGAAAGTTCTGCTTAGTAGCTATATTATTCTGAGCTTCTCATACTCTCACCATATGCTGTTTATAGTTAGTAAATACCTACGGGTTGGGGAAGCAGTGTATTGAGCTGACTTTACCTTTATTATAGGATTTTGGCCCTTCATTGCAAAGCTGCTTTAGTAGTTAATAATTAAATTTTTAAATAATTAATAATTTTTAAATAGTTAATAATTAAATAATTAAATACTTATTTTGATATTATATGTAACTTTTTTTTCGGTGTTCTTGGTGAGGGGTTTAGTGAGCTACAAGTTATTGTATTGTAATAAAAAGAAGAATTCTTCATATTACTTTCTATCGTGAAACAAGCTATTTCATTATTATTGTTATAGATCTAATTTATTTTCATTTTTAAATTGTTTTAAGGATTTTTCATTAGAACACTTGACTGGTTCTGCTGGGCGCATCATACATCTAAGAATACTGGCATTCTTCTTGAAATAGAGTTTGGCATTTTAAATCTTCATTGTGAAAGAGTCCATGATATTAATAGATGCAGTAGCCATACTTAAGTACCGTGGGCTTTTTGAAATCCTAAAGTTTGTTACATATATAGGTGATTAAAATAGAAGTATTGAGCTAATACATTCTGTACTTTTGCATATTTTTGTAAATTGTTAGGTACAGAAATGAAACTCAACAATTAACAGTTTATTGTCAATCTTTTACAGACCATGTTTCAAAATTTCTCATAATAAAATTTACCTACGTCTGTAAAGCAACATTTTCTATACCTCACAAGAATCATAATTTAGAATAGTATAATTAGATGATCTACCTCAATATCAAATGCATTAACTTAACATTTTATTAGTAATTAATTTTGGAATAGACATGTTGTATTTTACTATGTCACTTTTTCAAGTTTAATAATTTTATGTTATCATAAATGCAGATAACCTATCTTTTAAATATTTTAAGACAGAAAAACAGATTATTTACCATTCATTTACTGCTTCCTGGAGAAAATCATTTAACCCCAAATAGACTTTTTGACATATTAATAATGGTGGACATAATGAGACAGTCATTGATTTTCCTTGTAAATTTCCATTAAAAAAAAAAACAACCTTTATGCATTTCAGAGAGAGGAAAGGAGAGGGGGAGAGAGAGATAGAAACATCAACGATGAGAGAGTCAGTGATTGGCTGCCTCCTGCATGCCCCCAACTGGGGATTAAGCCCGCAACTTGGGCATGTGCCCTGACCGGGAATCAAACTGTGATCTCCTGGATCCTAGGTTGATACTCAACCATTGATCCACACTCAGATGAGCTTGCTTATAAATTTCTAAAACTCTATATGTAGTTCTCGACAGTGGTGGGACTTTATAAACATCAGCTTTTGTGTGTGTGGTTTGCAGGCTTTCATCAACTAGCCATTCACTGACACCTCAAAGTGACTTGGACTCCAGTAGTTCTGAAGAATTCTATCAGGCTGTTCACCATGCTGAGCAAACCTTCAGAAAAATGGAAAGTTACTTGAAACAACAGCAACTCTGTGATGTTATCCTGATTGTTGGGAACCGAAAAATACCTGCACATAGGTATAGTAATCTGTCTTTATTGGAAACATGCATTAATATATTTAAAAGCGATAGTCTGGTATATAGATTGCAAAATATCATAATTAGAGAATTAATTATTCATGTTTCTAAGAAAGCTTGAGTATTTTTCTTTTACTACAAATTTTTCTTTAAGTAATGTTTCTAACAAATAAGGCAAATATAAAAAATTCAAAAATACTTCATTTGAGGTTGATAAATACTCTCTTTTATATGACTCAATCATACTAAGTGGATATCAATTTAAACTTAAGAGTATGCTCCTAAAATCTGAAATGAGACAGGATTTTCTGTGGAAATTGTAAACAAGTCAGGTTACTTTGGGTACAAATTATTTGTTTCAACTAGGAAATTAGAAGTATTTCATATTAACATCTTTATTTTGTATTTATTATAAGTTATCTAACTTATAACACACTAATATTATTCTTAAGTCCCAATATATTTGAAAGCTAATGCACTTTTAAACAATATTAATTTAATTACACAAGTTGTTTCATAAATAGTTCAGGTTACTAAGAAGTAAAATTGCTTCTTGGTTTAGATTAGTTTAAAACATCTCAGCAGTGTATTACTTTTATGCATATTATTCTCAACATTTAAATATTTTATATACATTTAGCAGATATTAAATTAAATGTGTTATTGTCAATTAACTACATTTCTTTAAATGTAATAAATCATTTCTTATATATTTATAATTTATAATTTCAAGTTTCATGAACTAGATATCTGATTATTTTGTGACATCTGGTTACACTGATTTGCTATCAGTTTATCTATTAAAGTTAATCAAATTTGATGTTGGTTTTTTATTCCATTTTTCTTTTTTTGAAATTTTAAGTGCAAAAATAATTTTGATTTAATATTGATACTGATTATTTTAAGTAATTGAATATATGGGCAAACAGACTTAGATTACCTTGACATGTCATTTAATACTATTAATACTAATGAATTCATAGAAAGGGTAAATTATACACATATAAAAAAATGTTTTAATGTACTCCTCCTTATAATTTTTTACTTAAATTGTGTTATCTAAATAATATATATGTATATAAGTGTGGGTTATTAAAAGGATTCTAGAAAAAGAAGACTCTATTTCTACTATGGTAACAATATTAAAATGTGGACACTGAATTTGAACCAATACACTAAAAATGCATAGAAAAAAAACAATTGACATTAAATTAGTATACATTATGTAAGGTTCAATCTGTAAACTAACTCTGGCAATAATTCTAACAATAGAGTACTCACACTTATTTTTTTAAATATTTTTATGATATTGCATTAACAAATAGTAATTATTATTGAGACATTTAAGTTGTAATATGTGTGGCAAATATGCAGATTTTCCTAAGCTATGACCTAACTAGCATTTAGATAAAAACTGTCATAAAATATATTCTTAATTTGAGTGTTACTAAATTTACTTCATTTAACTTATCAATTAATTCAAATAATTATTCATATTTGTTTAATAAGATAGAGGGACTCAATAAATTCAAAGGCATATTAACACATCAAATGCTCATTAATTTTTTTAAGGAGAGAAGTGTTTAATATACTTCATATAATTTTAACTTATAATGTTTTATTGTTAGTAATAAAATATTTCTCATTTGAAGCCTTTTAACCAATACATAGAAGTTATCTCTTATTAATTATATACTGCATTGTTTTCTCTATCACTCTTTTTATCTTGGTTATATTATTTTTAAAATAATTTGTTTAATTACACAAGTTGTTTCATAATAATTCAGGTTAGTAAGTAGTAAAATTGCTTCTTGGTATAGATTACTTTAAAATATCTCAGCAATGTATTACATTTATACATATTATTCTCAACACTAAAATATTTCATATATTTAGCAGATATTAAATTAAATGTGTTATTGTCAATTATCTACATTTTCTTTAAATGTGATAAAATATTTTTTAGCCAAAGGCTACCTGCTAAATTAATTAAAATAAAGGTTTATATTTATATTTACACCATAGTTTAACACTTTAGTGCTATGTATTTTATATTTAATTTACATATTTATGACTCTAAGTTAAACATACATATATTAATAAATTTGTGTGAAATATTTATGGGGCACTTGAAAAAACAAGCACTCTTTTCAGTAATTGTAAGTACATTCCAACTCTTTATAAATATTTTGCACAATGAACTGATTATAATTAATGCAAAATTAGTTCTTTGTTTTAAACAAATAATCATCTTAATAATAATAGTAAATGGATGTGTTCTTAAGTTATTTGGTTAGATTTTAATTAGTGCAACTGAGTATAGTCTTTGGGCAAAATATAATTGATGATGCAATCTTTAGCACTGAAAAATTTTGGACTATTATAATTTTAAATAATAAAAAAGAAATAATTTGCATTAAGATCTGCTCTTTCAGGAAAGGCATTGCAAGCTAATGTCATAAGTGCTCACTAAATAGTCATCCATAAAGATCATGTATATTTAATTTCATATAAATTATCTCATCATTCAAAACTTTCAAATACTTTTCTATTTAAATTAGGAGATTAGGACCATTAAAGTGCTCTTCATAAAACACTTTGTTTGCATGCTAGCTATATTGTATATATACTTTTAACCTGATATAGATCACAATTATCAATGTATTTATTGAATACTATGTCTATTGATATGTTAGGTTATTGTTTGGCTTATTCTGAGTAAGTTAGCTCTGAAAAGCTAATAATCATAAAATGACACATTAATATTTTCTCAGCATGTAGAATAATCATAATTCTGAATTTACCTGTGCTTTAGGTCCTCAGAGAAATTCTAAAATAAATATAGACTTCTCATAAATGGCCCAGAATAATTCATTAGCAGCAAATGAAAAAAACATTTGAATGTAAATTCCTGAATACTAAATATAGAGGATTTTTTTATAGGTATGTTGCCTATAATCAGGGATGTCAGATGCTGAAAATTAGACTGACGAGATCAGTTTTAAAAATTGGACTGTAGAATTTTCAATGGTAAAAGAATTAAGGGATTTTTCAGGGCCTACTCTGTTATAATATACTGGTATATAATGAGATAAGATTCAGTTTATGAAAATTTTTCTCCCTTGAGCCATTATTAAGAGTAAGTGCAGGAGATTAAAGATGGCAATGGACTGAGTGGAAGCTACACTGACACTTTCCTGGGACCAAACTGGAATTACAACTAAAATATGGAAAAACCATCCTAAATAATCAACTGCAACTGAAGATGGGCTGAAGGACACCCTCATAACCAAGAATGAAAAGGGGAGACCACATAGAGTCTGGTAGGAAGTGTGGAGGTGTGAGAGGGCTGACTGAGCTCCCACAGCAGCAGCTGAAGAACCGGAGGGGTATCTCAGCTGTGGGAGGGTCCCACTGAGGACTCTGGGGTCTAAACCTCAGGCTGGGCTTCCCAGCCAAGAGTACCAGAACTGAGAAAAGTGCTTACATAACATGTGGCTGTGAAAAGCAGCAGAGTTTCTGTCTGCCAGGGAGAGACAGCTAGAAATGCAGGCACCCTCATAAAGGGCCAAAGCACAAAGTTTCATGTGCAGTCACTCACCTTGGGGTCCAGCAGAGGGAGGGCAGAGTGAGACAGAGTTGTGTGAGGAGAATCTAAGGTTGTGGGCTTTGGGGATAGAGCTCAGAGAACACCTCTCTGGGTTCCTGTGCTGTGTCATTCCCTCATACTACAGAGGCACACATTTACCTTCCAAGCAGCTTTGGCCTGAAAGGGAAGCAATTGCCCCACCTTGCTGGAAAAGCTGGAAAACCTCTGGCCCTACTCTGGAGTTTCTATAGCTTGAAGCTCATTAAGAGAACCAGATTAATCAACCTGCAGGAAGAGGCAGACCTCAGAGTGCTTTGAGTCTTTCCCTGATCTGCTTCTGGACCTGGGCCTTGGAAAAGCAGACTTTGATGTGCGTCTTGGTCCTGTCCAAATGCACCCAGCCACAGCAGCAGGGACCTCAAGCTTTGGGTTGTTGATAGCTCCAAAGAGGGTACTCAAAGCCAGGCACAAACAGCATCTCACATTGGTCTGCACTAGAGACCCTCCAAAAAGACTGAGAGTCCTAGCAGGCCTACCTGATACATAGAAACAAATCCAAATAGGGAGACAAAAAAAAAAAAAAAAAAAAGCCCCAAATGAAAGAACAAGAGAAGTCTTCAGAAAAGAGCTAAATGAAATGGAGATAAGCAATCTATCAGATATAGAGTTCAGAATACTGATTGTAAGGATGCTCAACAACATGAAAAAGATATGGAAATGCTGAAAGAAATTAAGAATGGTATAGCAGAAATAAAGAATACATTGGAAGGAATAAACAGCAGGATTAGAGGATGCTGAGGATTGGATCAGTGAATTAGAAGACGGAGTAGAAAAAAATCATTCAATCATTGATCCAAAAAGAAAAAAACAATTAAAAAACAGGACAGTCTAAGGGAGCTATGGGACAACATGAAACAACAATCTTCGCATCATAAGAGTACCAGCGGAGTTCAAAAGTAAGCAAGAGTTAGAGAACCTGTCCAAAGAAATAATGGCAGAAAACTTCTCTAACCTGGTGAAGGAAAAATTCACACAAGTTCAGAAGGCACAGAGAGTCCCAGACAAGAAGAATCCAAAGAGGTCCACCCCCAGACACATCATATTTAAAATGCCAGAATTTCAAGACAAAGAGAGAATCTTAAAAGCAGCAAGAGAAAAGCAATCTGTTACCTACAAAGGAGCTCCCATAAGGCTATCAACTGATTTCTCATCAGAAACTCTACAGGCCAGAAAGGAATGGCATGAAGTATTTAAGGTAATGCAAAACAAAGATCTGAAACCAAGACTACTCTATCCATCAAGGCTATCATTCAAAATAGATGGTGAAATAAAGAGCTCCCCAGACAAAAAAGGCTAAAGGAGTTTATTATCACCAAACCAGCATTGCAGGAAATGTTAAAGGGATGGCTGTTAATAATAAGAAATATTGAGAGAAACATAGGCATAAAGAATTAAAATGGCAATAAATAAGGACCTATAAATAATAACCTTAAGGTCTTTAAGAGACAGATCAACAGCAATACAATCATAGTTGTGAACTTTAACATCCCACTGACTTCACTGGATACATCTCCCAGACAAAAAGTCAACACAGAAACAGTGACCCTAAATGGCACACTAGATCAGATGGATTTAATTGTTATTTACAGAACATTTTACCCCAAAGCTGCAGAATATACATTCTTCTCATGTGCACGTGGGTCATGCTTAAAGATAGACCACATATTACGACACAAAACAAGTCTCTACAAGTTCAAGAAAACTGAAATCTTATCAATCATCTGAGATCACAAGGGCATGAAATTAGAAATCAACTACAGTAAAAACACTCAAAAACATTCAAACACATGGAGGCTAAAGAACATGTTATTAAACAATGTATGGGTTACCAATAAGATCAAGAAAGAAATCAAAAACTTTCTGAAAACAAATGAAAATGAACACACAACAACCCAGAGTCTATGGGAAACAGTAAAAAGCAGCCCTAAGAGGGAAGTGCATAGCACTGCAGGCCTAATTTAAAAAGCAAGAAAAATTTTAGTAAACTAACCCTACAACTTAAAGAATTAGAAAGCTTCCCTGTGAAGCCATAAGGACCAGGGCTTTTGTTTGTTGAGAGTTTTTTTTTATTTTTTATTACTGCTTGGATTTCATTGGTTGTTATTCACCTATTCAGGTTTTCTGATTCTTCCTGATTCAGTTTTACATGATCCCACTCACATGTGGAATCTAATAAACAAAACAGACTGAGGAACAAAATAGACCCAGAGACATAGAAGCATGGAACAGACAGATGAATCTCAATGGGAAGGCAGGTGGGGAGAGTGGGTGGGGAGAGATTAATCAGAGAATTTATATGCATAACCCATAGAGAGAAACAATAGTGTGGTGAAGACCTGGGGGGGGGGGGGCAGGAGGCGTATGTGGGGTGGAGGGGATCAATGGGGGAAAAAGGGGGGATATCTGTAATCCTTTCAACAATAAAGATAATTTTTTTAAAAAATAGTAAGTGCATTAGACAAAAGTAATGAAAAATTATAAATAATTAATACCCTTTGAGTTGGAAATAATGTCACTTATAATTTTATGTACATAGAAAAAGTGTGTAAGGATATAAAATATACATTTCACAAAACTTAATCCTGGGGAGTAGGTGTCATAGGCAGGATATAGGAGGGACTAACATGTTTTAGAAATGTATAAGTGCCCTGGCCAGTGTGGCTTCGTTGTTTGGGTGTCACCCAGTGCAGCAAAGGGATGAAAGAGTCTTTCTCTCTCCTGCCCTTTCCTTCCCTCTCTCTAAGTAAAAAAAGAAAAGAAAATATATAAACATATTTTTTGAACTCTTTAGAACAAGCATGTAATAATTCCTGATCAAATAAAAACTTAAATGAAAGATGAAATGATGATATGTAATGGGGACAAAATATCATGATCTATAGACCAAAACACTGGGAATTTTATTAAACATCATATTCTGGTTTTATTTTTGCCGTGTTTAATAATGAATTTAGTTACATTTAGAATATATGCATTATTTTAATGTATTTTACCAAACACTAATATCATGAAAATAATTGAGGTTAAAAGTGGCAATTGAAATGATTTATTTAGAAACAATTAAAACATTACATACAGTAAAAATATTACTTTCTAAGTAAGTTAGATACTAATACTCAGGGGTGGGCAAGTAGTTCTGTTTCTCTGTACTGAGAGAAAGCTAACTTTTAAAGATAACTTTTGATGGCTGAGGAATAACTCATTTCTTCCTTTCTTTTAAATGCAACATTCACCTAGGTATCAATCAGCTTGATGGTTCATAACATCTCTGTACCAGCTTCAGAAAAACAAAACAAAAAAGGGTTTCATTGGACCCAGGCAGTTCCCACAGCTCCAGGAAGCACCCATGGCCCCAGGCCCCTTGTGGCTTTTGTGGACCCAGGCACCTCCAAGATTGGCCTGCTCCTATGACTCAGGGAGGTTTCTGAGGCACCATGTTCCCAATAGGCCCCCTGAAACCCTGAAGGCAGGCAACCTTTCACAAATCCAAGCTTCTGGTTAGGCCCCACCTGACGGACTATCACAGATCCCAACTTTTGACCCACCTCAGCACCAGGCGAGCTCTCGTGTCCCCAGACCCCTATAGACCTAGACTAGAGGCTGATTCCCACAGATGCAGGCTCTCTGCTTATCCCAGCACCATATCTTCTTCAGCAGAACAAAACTTCAGGCTAGAACCAAACTATCAGGCTATAGGCTGATTCCAGAGACCCCCGAGCTCCGAGTTGACCCCAGCACTATGCCAGCCACAGTGACTACTCCAACCTTCAACTAGGCTCCCATGAAATCATGTTCCCAGAATACCCCAGTATCATACCAGACCTGTGAACCTGGATGCTAAGCCCAGCACAGTGGTCCCTTGTGACTGGTTGACCTCCGTTGATCTAAGACCTATGTCAGTCACCTCAAACTCAAATGCCAGGTCCACCCCAGTGATTCTAGGCTCCAGGTCTACCCCACCAAACTCAGGCACTAGGCTGGTGGTCCTTGTGTAACCAAACACCAGGACTGCCACCTGCTCACTTGCCCATCCAAAGACTTCAGCAGGAAGCCTACATTCAGACACCACAAACTGGCCCTCCCAGAATCTCTGGATGGGCTGACTGGTGAAGGGCTTTGCCTGCCCAAGCCAGTATGTTAAGAATGGAAGAGGCACTTACTTCCTTAAATGTACGACACCATCACAAGGCCACAGGGATCATGACCCGAAAGAGTAACGCACCACTAGACCTGCCTTACAAGATATGCTGAAAGGTGTTCTTTAAGTGGAAATGAAAGGAGTCTAATTACTAGCATGGAAACATATAAAAGTGTAAAACATACTAGTAAAGTTAAGTATATAGACAAATTCAGAATAATCTAATACTGTAATATGATGGTGTGTTAATCACTTTAGTATAGAGGCTAGAGGACAAAAGTCTTAAAACCAACTATAGCTATAATAATTAATGGATACACAGCATAAAATAGGTACACTGAGAAATCAAAACATGAAATATAGAGAGGGGAATAAAAGGGTTTTTTATATGATGAAAGTTAAGTTTTTATCAACTTAAAATAGATTTATATTTATAGGGTATTTTTTTGTAAGTCTCATGATAACCAGACCACGAAAACCTACAGTAGATACACAAAAGATAAAAGAAGGGAATCAAAGCCTAACACTATAGAAACTCATCCATTCACAAAGAAAGACAGCAAGGCAGGAGGAAAGGAACAAGGGAACTACAAAACAGCCAGAAAAACTTGAGAGGAAAAAAGGTTGAGAAATGTTAACAAACTTGTTTTCCATTATTTACATATTATTATAATGTCCTCCTTAAGCCTATCAATGATATTCAGCAGTACACAAAGCATTGTTTTCTTTCATGAATTAAAAGAAATCTTTGTCAAACATATTATAGCACTAGTTTATACCCTGTTGGTGTTGATGATGCAAAAGGCTATAAAACATGGTACCTTTCATCCAGAAGTTTTCAAGAATCTTGAGGAGGGAATAACCCATAAAACAATTAAGAAAATTATTATAGTTGCAAATAACCTCAAATCAAATATGTGGTTTTGATTCCAAGGGCAAAAATAATCAAATTAGGAAGAGTAACAGATGACAGAGTATTATGAAAGATTTTCAGAGAAGTTGTGTTTTAGGTCAGTCAGAAAAAGAACAGGTATTCTATTTTATAGTGAGGCTAATGTGGGAAAAAGAGAAGTAAATTTGTGTTCATGAAAATTACAAGGCACTGGTTTATTGAAAGTAGAATAGTTTGTGGAAACTACTGCAACATTAATCCATAAAAGTAGGGCAAAAGTGATTATGACTTGAAAACCAGCAGAGAAGTTTGCATTTGAAATGATGTGTATAATTACAAAGTCATGTAAGTTCTTGAAGAAAGGAGGGACGCAACTAAGTCAATAATAATAATAATGGTAGTTAACACTTACTGTGTTGAGTATGTCAGGTCCTCTTTGAAGTGCTTTCCATATACTGTCCTATTTTGGCTTGAAAGGGAAGGAAATCCTTATTTTCTATATTTGTTTCTAAGAAAATAGAAAACTAAGAAATGAAGATACTAAAACATTCACCATTTAAATAATACATCGTGAAAATAGAATTCAAGCCCAGGCAGTCTGGATACAGAAGTAATGTATTAATAAGTACAGTACTCTGCCTGTCATCATTTACAAAGTCAGCTCTGAAAAATGGTCCAGCTTTAGAAAATGCACAAACAATGAGCACTGTAAAAACTAGTTTATGTTCTAGGAAGCTATTGTTTATCTTGGCATGACATGAGGACTATGTAAATACCAAGAAAGAGATTCACTGAGAAATATTTCGAAGAACAGTGTCCTAGTTCAGGGTTCCTGGAGACTGACCCGGAGACTGGACTTCAGGTGTGCATGGTTTATATAAGGGGTGTCCTCAAAGAAAGGAAGCAGAATAGGGCAGAGGAAGGAACAGATAAGGGGTGTGGTCTCCTCAGCTGGGACCTTGCTCATCTTTAACTCCCAAGAAGTTCTGGAGCATGACTTGCTGCAGAGTTAGTCAAACCCCTCAGTAAAGGGGCACTATTTTTATACCTGAGTTCTATTAGTCATTACTATTGGGCCCACACACAGGTGAAGATTGGCCAAGGTTGGGGGGGAGGGAAGACTGGGGAATGAGGTAAGAGGAGCAGGAGCATATAAACTCCCAGGGGACAACTCCTGTTGGGCCATGTGAGATTCTAGAGAAAGAGTAACTAGGATCAATTAGGTGCTGGCATCACTGGCCCAGGGCGCTTTGGTTCACCTTATAAAAGGGGCCTGGGCAAGGCAAACACAAAGTCCAGGACAAAAGGAAAGAAGAATTTTGTGTTTTATTTGATATAAGTAATGAAGGAGGAGGAAACATAAATAATAATTTTATAGTATCTACTCTGAAAATTCAATAGATTGGTGGAGCATCAGTTAGAATCAGGGAGGTAAAAATGAAGAAAAACCTCACAAGGAAGACTTTGATTTAGTTTACGGCATACTGAATTGCTGCTGAGATATCTGATGAGAAGTTCCTATAGATTTCCAGACCCAAGGCTAGATTTAGAAATACCATAGCAGTAATAATTAAGGCCATGCTTAACAATGATTCTGAAACATCTAGTGTTAAGGCAAATATTTAGAAGCTTGATTCAAAGCCTGGAGCAATGAAAGCCTCAGAGTATGAGTAGGAAAAGAAGTCAGTGAATCAGAGGTAAGCAAGATAAGAAAATCTGTATTGCCTTAGCTGAAATGGAGATTTAAAGACTGAATGGGAAGTCAACAATGTCAAGCACACAACGAATTGGAGTAGACTTAAAAATGTTTAATAGACTTCGAAAGAAATACATTTGTGGTGACCTTAATAAGAGATTTTCCAGAGTGACTGCATTTATCCACTTATATATATATATATATATGAGCATTTTTTGCTCCTAGTTTCCTTTCATTAATAGATGTTATATATGCAGATATAAAGATATTACTTTCTGTTATTCATTACATCCCTCTTCTAAAATTTAATGCAAATTTTATGTTCACTAAATCTAAACGCATTATAAAGTTCTCTGCACTTACTGAGTTAGCAATATTTTGTATGTTACAGCTTATGGAGAAGCTTTTATGTAATTATTTAAGGTTGAATTCTCCAGTTCTCATAATATTTTTCTTTATATGGATGTGGCCTTGCTGTAAATCAAGGCTTTATACGTGTAAGATTAAAACAGTTAATTTTATCTCCTTAAACTTCTGATGCACTAAGAAAGATCTGCAACCCTCTGGTTTGTTACAGTTTGTTTTCATATCATACATTGTTATATTTAGTCTTTTTGATAAAACTGATTATTTGTCACTGATTTATCTAATTGGTATATAATAAATATTTGAAGGTAACTGTCTCTTAATTATTTTATTATTATTTAAGAATATAAAATGTTGACATGTTTAGTTACTAACTGCCCAAATAAATGGGTCACAAACTGATAACGCGAAACATTTCTAATGTTACCACCTTAATTAAGCATTGATATTAATAGAATAGATAATATCACAGATCCCATTAACTACTTTTTAAATGCATAAAGTATCTTTTGTAAAAAATATAAAGAAGGAATATCTCTCTTTGTGGAAGTGAACTTTCAACATGCCCTTGATTTATATAGAAATAAACTATATAGCAGATAGAATTGCAAAATAAATAATTTTAAAAGATTTTTACCTGATCTGAAAGCATAAAAACTTTTAGATAATAATGCCCTGTATTGACCTTTCTTCCTTTTCTTTTCCTTATAATGTTATTAGAAAGAAAAGTACATCCAGAGTTTGCTGTTGAGTTGTTTAGTTTACATGCATAAGCATCACATTTAGTTCTTTTGACATGTGCCCATCATTTTTTGAGCATTTTATTACTTTCTAGAAAAAAGGTGTTTCAGGTTCAAATTTTCAGAATCTTTAATTCAAGTAACTGTAAAAGACAAACCTCTTAACTGTAATGTTCTTTTTTTAAAAAAAACAGTTCTCTATTTCATTTTCTTTCTTTTTTTTAAATCCTCACGTGAGTATATGTTTTTTATTGATTTTGGAGAGAAAGAAAGGGAGACAGAGAAAGAGAGAGAAACATTGATATGAGAAAGGAACATCAATCGGTTGCCTCCCATGCCCCCACTGGAGATCAAACCCACAACCTAGGTATGTGCCCAGACCAGGAATTGAACCAGAGACCTTAGTGCACTGGACTGTGCTCCCACCAACGAGCCATACCAGCCAGGGCCAGTTCTCTGTTTCTTTAGAGTTATAATATATTATTAAGTGTCTTAATCAATGTTTCTTCAATTTATATTTCCACTTAGGATTTTAAAGTACATGAAAAATCTTCATTCCTTTCAAAATGACAAAATAATCACCAAAAAAATGAAATGCCTATACTGTTTTCTTTAAATCTTATGCTCTCTTCTTAGTTTTAAGCCTCACCTTTTTTTTTTTTTTTTTTTTTTTTTTTTGGCACAATGTTCCATATACAACTGAAATTTAAATAATCTACAGTGAAACAGAATAAAAGAAAGTTAAGAGAAAAATGAGCTGAGACTCAACAACCTGTGAGTCATATGCAATTAAGCTTCTAGAAAGAGATAAAGAGTGAACTGAGTGAAAAAAAATTAGAAATTATTTGCAGGTAACTTTCTAAATTTGGTAAAAAAAGATCTGTCCACTGCTCCAGATAGCTCAGAATCAAAGTAAATACTAAGTAACCACATGTAGGAATATCAAAGTTAAACTGCTAAAATCCTAAGAAAAGGGAAAAACATTAAAAACAATTATATATTTTAAGAAAATAGTAAATCAGGAAAACAAATATATTAAGGAAAGCTAATTTTCTATTGGTAACAATGGAAAAATAGAATGTTTTTCTAGTCCCAAAGGAAAAATATTTTCTCAATCTAAAATCCTGTATCAAGTGAAAATAATTTTTATAAGATATTTTGGAGCCAGTTTAATATACAATTTCAGTACAATGAAAGCTAGGAGAATTTTTTGTCATCAGATCTACAATACAAAAAAATAGTGAAGTTAATTTGGTTGTTACCAGATTGAAATCTACTTCAGAAATGAATAAAAAGCTCCAGAAAAAGAGAAGAATAAGATAAAGTTTTCTTTTCACACGCATGCACACACTCACACACACACAGACACACATACACGCACACACACACAGACACACACTATACACACACACACATATATATGTACACATTCTTCAAAAAATATTCTTGACTGAGTGGAGGGAGTAAGCAGAATTATAGTATTGTAAGATTCTTACAATATTTCTAAAAAGTATATTTAATGATAGAACATTATTAGCTAAAGAGCAATATTGTAATCTCTAGACAAAGCCTCCAAAGTAAGATTCTTGTTTTATGTGAATCACAAGCTAAAATTTATTTTTTCATTTTTAATTAAATAAAAAAATTAAAAAGGAAAGTATGTGACAAAGACTATATGTATAACTCTCAATGCCTAAAATACTTAATATCTGGCATTTCTGGAGGAAAAAAAAGTCTGATCTTTACTCATGAGAAACATACATTTATGAAAGAAAAAGATGTAGTTAAAATGTTAATGAATGAAACAAAAGACAATAAAAAGAGTAAAACAAAGAAAAAATAATAAAAAAATATATAAATGGGTAGAACTAAACCCAAATATAATTTTATGAACAATATACATTAATAAAGTTCAGGACCTGGATAAATTCTTGAAAAACATAAAATACAAAAAATTGATGAAGAAATAGAGCACATAAATAATGTCTCATGCTTTATTCAATAATTGAAATGGGATTGATATGCTACCTTTTTCTAAAATAGCCAAGCCAATATATTTTTCCAGGTAAGGTCCAGAACATCTTAAAGAAAAAATAGTTTTCTTCTATAAGTTATTTTACAAAATTTAAAAGAGATGAAACTGCTAGCTCATTTGATGAGGCTTGTATAATCTTGATTCAAGAGTCAGATAAGGACATATAAGAAAACAAATTATAGGTTAGTTTCCTTTATGACTATAAATAGAGAAGTCTTAAAGATAATTTGATTCAGGAATAAAAGGCCTTTTTTGAATTTTAACACCCATCTATTATAAAAGTGTTTAGCAAAGCTAGAAATTAAAAGGATTTTCCTGACTTTATAAAGCTTATATACCAATACATTTAGCAAGTATCCTATTGAAAGGAGAATCTTTAGATGTGCTCCTTTTAAGATAGAGAAAAACACAAATTTTCTTGCCTGCACAGCTACTGCTTAACACAGAACTGAGGTCCTACATGAGGTTTTAAGGAAAGCAAAAGAAAAGGAGTTGGAACAGGTCAAAATGAGATTATTTGCAAATGATACAATCATCTACCTAAAAGAAAAAATATGTATATCAGAATCAAAGGACCTAGTAAGAAAATCAATAAATGTGTCATATAAAACATGCATGTATGAAAGTTTCAATTAATGCATTCTAAACCAACAATACCCCCCCAAAAAATATAATTTTTTAAAAAGTTACTATAAATAATGCTAAAAAAACTGTAAAGTATGTAGGAATCAACCAAAGGTACACAAAACAATTTTAGGAAAATCTTTAAAATTTGAACATAAATCAGACAAAATATCCTGAATACATGGAGGGATATTTTACACTTTTGTATTGGATGACTTTATGTGGTAAATATATCAACACACAAATAAAATCAGAAATTTACTGCATTTTTAATTAAAATTATATTTGACTTACTTAACAAACTTAACAAATGTACTTTAAACTTTATATGAAAAATAAAAATTCATGCCCTGGCCAGTGTGGTGTGGCTCAGCTGGTTGAGTGATCCTGTGCACCAAAGGGTCACTGGTTTGATTCCCAGTCAGGGCACATGCCCAGGTTTTGGGTTCACACCCCTGTTGGGGTGCAAGCAGGAGGCTACCGATCAATGTTTCTCTCTCACATAGATGTTTCTCTCTCTCTCCCTCTCCTTTCTTTTCTTTCTTTTTTTTAAAAAAAAATATATCTTTATCGGTTTCAGAGAGAGGAAAGGAGATGGAGAGAGAGATAGAAACATCAATGATGAGAGAGTCATTGATCGGCTGCAGCCCACAACCCGGTCATGTGCCCCGACTGGGGATCGAACCCCGATCGCCTGGATCCTAGGTCGAGACTCAACCGCTGAGCCACGCCCGGCAGGGCTCCCTCTCCTTTCTTCTCTCTAAAATCAATAAAAACATATTTTTAAAAAATCTACTACTAGTTAAGCAAAACCAAAGAAGGAGGATTTGCCTCATATGATATAAAGACATTAGAATTATAGTACTTACTTGTTTATATTTATATATAGTTATACGTATAAAAAAGAATATTTTATTGACATAAGAAGAGGCAAATAAGCAAAAAAATAGAAATCTCAGAGACAGATCAGTATGCATTTCAGATTCAAATTCATGGTATAGGTGGCACCATTAATTTACTGAGCAAATCAAATTCTTTAATAGAGAGTGTGGTGAAAAGTGGGTGAGTATGGAGAAAGACATAAAACTGGATTCCTACCCAAAAGGATGGAAGAACTAAATGTGAAAGGAAAAATGTATTTAAAATGGTAGAAAATGTAGGAGAATGCTCTGTAACCAAAGGTTAGAGCAGAATACTCTAAATAATTTTTTAAAAGTACAACCCATAAGGTCATATAGATTAATAGATTGATTGATAGACACATAGATACATAGATGATTGATAGATGGATAAGTAGATGGACAGGCACATAGATGGATTGCTCTGCACTCCATTGTTGACACTTAGCTTTCTGATGCTTTATATTCACGACCTAAATTGAATCCTTTGACTTTTTCAGGCTTGTTCTGAGCTCAGTCTCAGACTACTTTGCTGCCATGTTTACAAGCGATGTTTGTGAAGCCAAGCAAGAGGAAATTAAGATGGAAGGCATCGACCCCAATGCCCTCTGGGATCTTGTCCAATTTGCATATACAGGTACAGTAAAATATTTGTAGTTTCACATTGATGTCTTGTGGATTTTAGACTTCGAGTACAGGATCTAAAGCTTAAAGGAAAAGACAGCTGTATCTTTCATTTTTTTTCCATTTGAAAGACTTACAGAAAAGTCAGACTACTTTTTCTTTTGTCACTGAAACTACACATATATGTATATATGTCAAATTTCTCCCACAAGGAATTTAAATTGGCTTATAAAAGTAAATAACACATAGATGAGCTTGAAAGAAGAGCAGGGAGGTTATTAATTATCAAATGAGAATTTGTTTATGGCCATATTTAAAACACTAGGAAGGGAAATGGATTCTAATTTTCTTTTATTTTGAAATAGATGTGTTCAAATAACTCCTTTTTCTTTACAATGTGGTATTTTAATGTTAAAACCTTCACAGAACATTCACTGTGGCAAATAATTTTGCTAATTTAGCAAACATTTGTTGAATGTTGCTTATTGTGCAAGTATTAGCTCTCTCTCTGGAAAATAAACTGATAAGTAAACCATGTATTTGCCTCCAGAAACCCAAGACTCAAATGGAGAAAAGAGGCGAGGTGATAAATGCGATGTAATGTGAAATGTTAAGAGAAAGAAGGCATAAAACCTGCTGTTCAGAGTATCATCAGGGTTCACATTCATTTAAAACATTTTAATAGCTTTTCAAGAATCATGAGATAAGAGGAGACATTATAATAAAATATTGTTATAGTGGCGAAGGAAGATAGTATGAGTGGATATTTTTTTGGAATGGCATGTTGTTCATTTTGCCTGAACTCTTGATCCTTAAATGAGAAAAAAAAAGAAAAAAGAAAGGTGGGCTAGAACCTGATTATCAAACCATCAGGATCCCTAGTTTAAGGAGCTGAATTTTTCAGTGTTTCCGATCACAGAGAAACAAGAGATGATATTTGAAGATCAGCTTGTAAAAGCAAAAGATCTTGGAACTAGTGGGAATCTATCTTCTTTGAGGATTTGGCTTATCATAAAGAGAAACTTTCGAATACCAATGTAACAGTCAGTAAATGAAGCTTCTTTGAAAGGAAAAATGCACATGCTTTAAGTGCTGAATCTCAGAGTAGCAATGTGCTAGACATACAGACATTTTCCAGCCTCAGTAATTTTAAAATTATATTTTGTCAAAGCAAATATTGCCCTGGACAAAGTTAAACAGGTAAGCATGTCTTTATTGAAGGCTGCTGCAATCAGGGAGAGAGACCAGAACTCTATGTTTACTTATCACACTAAGCAAAATAAATCAGACAGAAAAAGTCAAGAACCATATGATTTCACTCATATGTCTAATATAAAACCGAAAGCAGTAAATGAACAAAGAAAATCAAACAAACGAAAACCCATAGACACAGATAACAGTATGGTAGTTTACCAGAGGGAATGGGCTCAGGGTAATAAAGGGTAAAGGGGGTCAAATATATGGTGACTGAACAAGGTTTGACTTTGTGATAAACAAACAATGCAATATACACATGATGTAGCATAGAACTGTACACTTGAAACCTATACAATTTTATTAACCAATAAATTTAATTAAAAAATAAAATAATTCTGCTGAAACAAAGGGTAGAGGGGAGGATTTTTAAGTGCTTGGGTGGGAGAGAACACAGGCCATCTGTATTTGCTAATTGACTGTATCTAAAGGAAAAGTAATGTTTCTCCTTTCTTTGTGAGTGAAGGTAGTTTTACATCTTGAAGCAAGGAGCTCACTAAGGTTATGCTCTTAGAGTCTCACAAAACTGAGAGACTGGGTGCTCTCTCCCTTGAAGTTAGCATTTCAAAGGGATGGTTTCCAGGGCCTTAAGAAAAACATTTCTGAATTGTAAAACTGGCAAGAGCCTTTTAAAATCATTCACATCTCAAAGGAGTAAAGAAAGAATTTACAATTACAAGTTTTCTAAAGTAAATCCTCAAAGAAAAGGGAGGTCAAAGTCCTAGAGGCAGGAAGATGGGAGTCTGGTCAAGCTGATGGGGCATTAAGACCATCTTAGTCAATTTCAATTTGCATACAATCTGAAATAGTAGTAAAAGATCATGGCCTCCCAGTGAAGACATAGCAAACATAACCACAGTATTGTTTCTTGGAAAGAAATCCTGAAACTTACATTTTAGGAATCCTTCTAGCAACAGAAAGGCACAGATCCAACACTTCCAGCCTCCATAGCCTGGCAGCCTTGCATTTCTCATGTGCAAAACTAGGTCAGAAGACACTCATCATCCTGCAGCACAAAGTTGGAAGGTGTTTGAAAGCTCCCTGCTGAATGTAATGACCTAGATTTGGCTCTGCTTTTTAGAGGGCAGGCGGGATACAAAGCTGCCTTTCAGTTGCCACTGCCGCTTTGGCCTTTGCTCTGATACTTCTGTCTTCCTGGTGATTGCTAAATTTCCAATTGTTAGTTTATAGAAATGCGCTAGATGAGAAAATAATTTACAGGCTAAGATTGGGAGAATTTTAGGCATAACATAAAATTGGTACCTGTTTTTTGCTACGTACAGTGTAACAAATTACAGCCATAGAAGAGATCAGTGAGCAACAGTATAGGAAGGCAAGAAAAGGAAGTATCTGTTTATGTGTCTACTTAGCTAGCTTGCTAACTGATTTCTAAGACTTTTTGTAGAAGATAAAATAAATGTATCACAGAAAAAGGGTAAAAATGAATGAGCAGTAAGATACTGCTCATTTGGGAATGGGTCAGCCATTTGGGAATATTTCCTTAAGTTCTGAGGTTTGCTAGGCTTTGAGAAGCCTATCGATTTCAAGAATCGATAGTTAACTCTTAGCTGTTAAGGCAATGTGTTCCATAGAGATGAGTAAGAGTACTCAAAAGGATTTCAAAGGAAAATTTTCTATGAGACCTAAAAAATGTGCCAGGTTTGAAAACCATATATAATTGATTTCATTCACTTAGAAATTAAGAAAAAAAAACACACAATGCCTAAAGTAGATTAGAATGAATTTTTTACTAATATGTTTCAATAATTATAGAGTTTAGTAATCTTTGATTTGAAGAAAGAGGAATTATTCTTTAAAGAATTTCATTTAGTAAAAATTTAAACATGGTAAGATGTGGAAGACACCTTCCTAATTACCCCACTTTTCTTCTACGCCAGCAAATTAGAATGAGAAGGGATTGGATCAGGGCCCTGATAGAGTTTCAATAAGAACTAAAGCAAATATTTGGAGATTATTTTATTTTTTTCCAGGAAACTAGGAGAAATGACCTGGGTATCAAGGAGTGAGTACAGTGGTGGTAAGAGCTCAAAGAGAATAGAATATTTTGAAAAGGAACAAGTCATAATAATAAAAACATTAATACTAGAAATATGTAAGATAGAATAAAGAAAACCAATAAGGCCTTTGTTTTGACAAAATTAAAGAAAATGTTGGAAGTATGAAAGGTAAATATACAACTATTAAAATGATGACTAATTATTGCAGAATCAAAATTAGCTTCCTTTAAAAAAAGCTCTACAAAGTCATTTTTTTTCACACACTGTAAAAGCTGAGAAATGGAAACAAGGAAAATTTACATTGGTGTTAGAAATAGTTGTATTTCTAACATGAGGGTCATATAATGTTTCTAAATTCTTAATTAGATGTTTAAGTAACTTCAACATTCCTTCTTTTAAAAATTTCTATTCAGCTTTTTCATAGTATATTACTAGGAAATCTGAGTGTGATAAGAGCCATTCATAGAGAGCAAAGGTACATTTAAGCAACAGAGTGTATTATAAAATACCGTAAGTCCTCACATAATGTCGTCCATAGGTTCTGTGACTTTAACTGAAGCAATGAATAATGAAACCAATTTTAACATAGGCTGATTGATATAAACAAGAGTTAATTTCTTAGGGCCTCTCATCAAAATTATATATATATATAAAAAGACTGTAGTCCCCTTTTACAACTATTTCTTCATATTTCAAATTTGAATATTTAGTTGTAATCCAGAGAATATGGAATATGTAATTATAAGACTGTATACCAATTTTTCAAAAATTAATCCATAATTCAGTTAAAAATATTGGATCACTTATTGAGTGAAGAAGGTCACACTAGGGACTAAAAGATAAAATATAAATTAAGCCTGGATGACTACAGATTAGACTGACATAGACCTTTAAGTTAATTGATAATAAATATAATTATTAGAGAAGGACATAGTGAAAAAAAGCTCATCACTTTTATTTTCAAAAGCAGTAAAACCTATGTATCACTATCTGTTGGATGGCATTCTCAGTTGTATAGTTTTAAATGAACTTAACAGCTTTTAAACATTTTCCTACATGTTATGGAGCCTCTGTTCTGTAATTTTACTCATCTAGAAAAAAAAAAACACCTGGATATTATTTGTTTTGACTGTTAAGCCTATGATTTGGAATGATGAAGTCCATGTTGTTCTGGAATTACTCTACAGAATATCTCAGAAGCATGGAACTGTTATCAAGGGAATTGGGGTATCCTTTTCTCCACTGAGTGCTGGAGGTGGAGCCTTTATGATATCTCTAGAAAAAGAGTTTTCTGAGACTTGCACAGGAGGATGATTTTTATATGCACGGAATTACATCCCTGGGTTTCTAAAGTCCCATTTCCCTTAATCTAGTCCTGGAAGAAGTGTAGTTGGGGCTTCAGTAGAGCTAGAAGCAAAGCCAGTGTCCAGAGTTTCCTTTCCATGTTGCTGCCTGGTCCAGTTCAGCATCAAGCTAGTTGCAGCCCATTAGTCCATTGCGTGTAGGGTCCACATGGGCAAATGCAGGTGAGCAGAAGAGAGACCCTCAAGCCAAGAGTCCACCAAGAAAGACCAAGAGAGTGAATTCCTTTGCTCAGGGAACTAAGTATCCAAATATCTTACAGAGCTTACAGTGGCTACGCCCATTCTCGCCAATAACCTCTGTTCTCAGGTGTGACTGAAGCAAGCACCTTTACTATTCCTCCCAACTTCACTGGGCATGCATCTATCACACCCCTGTCCAGTCCCTTCTTGCAGCAATCCTCAGGGAATGGACAGGTGGCTCTCTGGGGAGTGTAAAGCTGCAGCTTCCTGACAAAGCTGCCCAAATGACATGCCTGTAATATTTGGCCTTTCCCTTGCTCCTTTCCTGTTATTAATAACTAGATTAACTACAATGGTATCAGAATCAGAGGAGAAAAGAAAAAATATATTTTCAGTTTCTCAACATATAACTTTCAAATTACTTAGAATAGAGATGCATCGAACTTTAAAAATTCCATCTTGAACATTATTATAAACTTTACAGATAAACATTTTTCTTAGAAAACACATTTTGAGAATTACGTATTTAATATTTCAAATTAACATTGACAAAATCATCATGAGATAGGTCAAACTTTGTTGGTCCCTTTTGAATTAATAAGAGGGGAAAGGTAATTATTTTTTCAATGCTTAAGATACTCTGGCATTCTTAAGCAGCCCATTCAGTGAGATAAAGTAACCTGACAAAGATCAATAGTAAGATATTGAATCTATTACTAGAATAAAATGTCATAACACAAATTGAATGCTACTTTCTCTACCAAATCAATGCCCTGTTGTATAGTATGTGTTAAGACACAGTTCTGTGAAGTGACTTATGACTATCCTGTTGTCAAAACAGTTTGAGTAGCTCAAATAGACTCCCTTGTTGCTACATAGTCACTCACTGCAGTTTGGGTTCAGGCTTCCTTACAACTGAATACTATTTGCCTGCAAGGAGCAATGGTGCCTGGCAATTCAAGCACATTAAAGGCTAATAGTCCTTGTCTTGTGAATGCATTGAATGCTTCTCAGGCTTCACTGCATGCCTACTATGTGCCATGTCCTATGATGGGCTCTGGAAAACAATATGTTGATTACACACATTCTTTGCCTTTAAGGGACTTTACAATTTAGGGTTTAAAATAGCTATCCTTTGTTTTATTTTTGGGGAAGCGGTTTATAAACATACTTTTGATGTATACAAGCCTAATATTTTCTCATCAGAGAATAGTATAAAAATTTCAAGGGTGCCCAGCCAGGCATGGCTCAGCAGTTGTGCATCGACCTAGGATCCAGGAGATCACACTTCAATTCCCATTCAGGGCACATGCCTGGATTGGGGGCTCGATCCCCAGTTGGGGGCATTCAGGAGGCAGCCCATCAATGATGACTCTCTCATCACTGATGTTTCTCTCTCTCTCCCCCTCTCCCTTCCTCTCTAAAATCAATAAAGAAGTATTTTTAAAAATTTTTTCAAAGGCTACAATATTGATTTTGTGTCTATATGTATTTCAGCTCTAGCCTAAAATTGATGATTACATTGTAAAAAATATTAGAGAAAATGTAAAAATGTGAAAGGATTCTCTGTATTTTAAAGTTGTCTTTGAGCTGATAAAAAAATTTTTCTGACTTATTTGTTATGTAGTCCTCACTAGCCTGGCATACTTAAAAATATACTGTGTTCATTGGTGCACAAGGAAATAGAGTTCGAACAAATACGGGAGATGGGATTGCAGGGCTACTAGCTAAGTGTCAGGTCCTGTAGAGAACTGATAAGGACCCGGTTTAAATAAAGGAAGCTGTCCATAGAAGTGGTATTAAGAAGAGGGGCAGAAAATTAAACTGCCAAATAGCAGCCCTTTCATCACACTGAAGCGTCAACTTCCTTGTTTAAAAAAAAAATAAGTTTGTGTGCTACTGAAGTTAATTAAAGACTTGGTGCATGCTAAGGAATGTTAAGAGAGCTTCTGCTTACTGCCAAACATTTGAATGAAATAAATACATGCACATAACAGCTGAGATGTTTAATGTTTTGCTTTAATATTGAAAGTATACATCAATTTATTCAGCCTGGACTGAATATTCTAAACTCCCTTCAGAATTTTTTTTTATTGTAATTAAAAGTAAATTATGTTTCATTTTTATTACTGGTTTAATTCAAGTGACATGAATTATGCAAGCACATTAGCAGAACATTAGTTTTAAACTTAGAGTTTTTACTAGATGAGAAAATTATGTTCTCAATTTAACATATTAAACCTTTAAAGACTGATTTTATATATTATTACTACCTATCAGTATTTAAAAATACTGATTTAATAATTTTCACAGGATGTTAAAATTACTTATATATTATTAAAGGCAAAAGAAAAAAATAATAAAAATAAAAATAAAAAATTCTGCTATATATTGCCATCATACCAATACCTTCTAATTATTTTATCAAGAAACATTTTGTGTGTGTGCGTATGTGTGTGTGTGTGTGTGTGTGTGTGTGTGTGTGTGTGTGCAATACTGAACAATAGAAAACTAATTTTGGAAGAAAAATATTGTATCAAATAATAAAAATGATGCATATTTTGTGAATATTGTATGTTTTCTTGTGAATGAACTGCATTTTGGCTTTATGCTATAAGATTTCATAGATTAACTATAAAAAAATAGCTATGTGAAATTTAATATTTATTAGCTATAGAGGAAGGTTATGTTTCTCTACACTGTAACACATTTATTTTCTGCTTTTTCAAGCAAGGGAAATCTCTCAGGTCTCATCTTATAATCAACTTTGCTTCTTTAAAAAAAATCTGCTTTAATTTTTATTTTATTGTTGCTCTTAATCTTATAATTATTTACATTTTACTCTACTTTTGGTACTAGAAAGGCAGCAATGAAATCATATGCCATTATACCAACTGTGCGGGGAACATGCTCTGTATTCTTGTGCATTAATCTTATATTTAACTATATTTTCTCAGGATTATTTCACCTTCACTTTAATCCAAAAATATCTATGCATTTGACTTTGTTATATTTGAAGGACAATACAATATGGTTTGTACAATTTAACCTCAGAAATATCTGAGGATTTCTTCAGCCTTCACCAAAACTGATATTCACCCAAAACTCATTATGATGTGGGCAACACAGTGTACATTCTGGGTATTTACTCTAATTGTCATGTACCTATTTCTTACTTTTCATTAAGTATTTTGATTATATCTCTTGGGCTCCCCATTTTCACAGTTTGAGACTTTCATCAAATTACTTGGCTTTATGGAGTCTCAAGATTATTCAACTATGGAAAGAAAAAATAATAATGTCCAAGTAAGAGGACTGTTTTAAGGTGTAATTTGAACTAATAAAATTAGCATAATGCTTTGCATATTGTAAGCACTCAATTATAATGATTATTCCTAATAGGTATTTTTATAAGTTCTTCAAATCCTTTGCACAATTTGTTATTAAAAAGTAGAGATGGAGTGACAACAAGATGGCAGTGTAGGTAACTGCTGTACCCGCTGCCTCCCACAACCACATCAAAATTACAACTAAAATACAGAACAACCATCATTCAGAACCTCCTGAAATGTAGCTGAACAGAAGCCCTACAGCCAGGGAACTGAAGAAGCATTTATACTGTAGGAGGGGCAGAGAATCAGGTGGGATCCAGGCTGAATCTCAGAGATGTAGCCATGGTTCCACACCCGGGTGCCAAGGTTTAAAACCAGATGGACTATCTGGATGGTGGAGGTTTCCCAGAGGAGCAAGGAGTCCCAGGCCTACCTCAGGCCCCCCAGCCCAGGGTTCCAGTACCAAGAAGAGAAGTCCCCACAACTTCTGGCTGTAAAAAACAGTGCGGATTGCAGCTGAGGTTCTCGGAGGCTACGGTAGTCCCAGGCAGTTCCTCTTAAAGGGCCAATGCATGGACTTACTCAGATGGACTCCCTCTGAGCTTCAGGGCTGAGCAGCAGCTTGAAAGAAACCTGGGAAATTTGGGGAGAAAATAATTTGCCCGGAATCAGGGAAAGAGCTGGAAGGGCACCTTTCTCACAGACAGAAGAGCTGGCAGAGGCCATTGCTCCTTTGATGAGCCCTCCCCTCACAGACACAGCAGACAGATACCATATTTGAATCTCTATCAACCTGACTGACATCTTTGGACCTGCCCTGATGATTCCTGGAGACCCCGTCTGTCCCTACTTGCAGGCTCATCCAAACCATTTCCAGTGGCTTTTCTATGCAAGTGGCCTCTCTAACCTCATGCTTAGGACTTTTTAAAAATCTCTCAAACAAGCAGCAACTAGCCTCAGCATGTCCCATACTTCTCGATAAGTGGCCCCAGGTATGGCTCTAGCAGCAGCTTCATTGGTTCATAGCTTGGCTTCTCCAGGATACCTCTAAGCCTACCACAAGTAACAGCCATCCATGGATTGCTATGTAGCTCACGTTGGGTCGCCCTGGGCAGAGCACAGGCAGAGGCTGACTTTGCACCTCCCGGGAGGCCCCAGAGACAGTGCACCTGGTGATCAGACTCTACCATGCTGGATTACAACCCTACCATATCCATGAGTGACACACTCAAGGGACGGCCTCCTGAACACCAAAGCTCTACTGAAGTAAATCCTGCTCCATAGGGGTGTCTCCAGAACAGCAAATCTTTGGTTGTACTTGTAGCTGGTCCTCACAGCCAATTGGCCTGGGGATCAATTCCACCCAGTGATGCCAATAACAACCAAGGTTCAACTACAAGACAATACACAGAGCACAGACAGTGGAGCACCTGGAAGGCCCAGCTCAGGTGACTAAGAAGACTGAGACACTGGGCCCTACAGGACACCTACTACAAAAAGCCACTCTACAAATTCCAGGAGACATAGCAGCCCTTCCTAATACATAGAAAGAAACATCAGAAAATAGCCAAAATGTGGAGGCAAAAAATATGTCACAATGGAATTAATAGAAGAAATCTCCAGAAAAGGAGCTAAATGAAATGGAGCCAAGCAAGCTACTAGATACAGAATTCAAAACAATGGTTATAAGGATGCTCAAGGATCTTAGTAAGACTATTAAGGAAACTAGTGAGATCATCAATGACATAATAAAGCACCAATCAGAAGTGAAGGCTACACGAACTGAAATGAAGAATAATTTACAGGGAATCGACAGTAGAGTACAGGATGCTGAGAATCAAATCAACAATTTGGAATACGAGGAAGCAAAAAACACTCAACTAGAAGAGCAAAAAGAAAAAATGATCCAGAAAAATGAAGATAGTGTAAGGAGTCTCTGGGACAACTTCAGGTGGTTCAAAATTCACATTATAGGTATACCAGGAGAAGAAAGAGAGCAGGAAATTGAAAACCTATTTGAAAAAATAATGACAGAAAACTTCCCCTACCTGGTGAAAGAAATAGACTTACAAATCCAGGAAGCAGAGAGTCCCAAACAAAAGGAGCCCAAAGAAGCCCACACCAAGACACATCAGAATTAAAATGCCAAAGGTTAAAGACAAAGAGAGAATCTTAAAAGCAGCAAGAGAAAAGCAATTAGTTGCCTACAAAGGAGTACCCATACTCTTGTCAGCTTATTTCTCAACAGAAACTTTCAGGCCAGTAGGCAGTGGCAAGAAATATTCAAAGTAATGAAAAGCAAGAACCTACAACAAAGATTATCTATCATTTAGAACTGAAGGTCAGATAAATACCTTCACAGAAAGAAAAAGCTAAAGGAGTTCATCACCACCAAACCAGTATTACATGAAATGTTGAAGGGTCTTCTTTAAGAAAAAGCTAATAAACAAAATAATCTGACAAACAAAATAGATCCAGAGATATTGAACCATACAACAGGTTGTCATATCTCAGAAGGAGGAGGGAAAAGGGATGGGGGTGGGAAGAGATTAACCAAAGAAGTTATATGCATATACACATAACCCATGGACACAGACAATAATAGGGTGAAAGCTTGAGAAGGGGGTGGGAGCAAGGTTGGCAGGGGTCAATGAGGGAAACAGTGGGGACACCTGTAAAACTTTCAACAATAAAGATCAGTTTTAAAAAATAAAAAATAAAAAAGTAAATATGAAAACAGAACTGGGAAGAGAATAATCACATTGTTTATCAGACATTTATTAATATTTAATTTAATTTATTATATCTTCAGTATTACAATATGATTCCTAATTCATAAGAATGGTTAAGTGTACACTTTTTTAAACCACCTTCTTGTAATTTTGTTACCTTATATATTTCAGGATATTTTTTATCATGTATTGTATTCATTATTTTAGTATATCTTATCTCATTTGATCCACCTAGCCCCATTCTGAAATGGGCAGTAAATCAAATCTTATTGTCTTATACAGAAATAAAAACACCTTAACATAGAGATTAACATAATTTCACAAATGTGAAACCATAGTCCAGTTTTCTCAAATGACCTTTCAATGTCCTTTTAATTAGCTATAAAGTTACTCAAACTTCTGTTTGATTAAAATGAGAAGTAATGTTGCTTATATGTAGTTATGTCATTGCCACAGTAAGTAAAAAATGTGACTTTTCATTGACATAGTACCAACTGCTATCAAATAAAAATTTTTCTTAAAATTAATTTTCTTTTAAACAAATCATGAATAACCTGAGGAAAGTTCATTAATGCTACTTGAATGAAGAAATATTTGTAATTGACCATAGCACTATTTAAAATAAACCTCAAACTGGAATATTCACAACTTCATAACTTTGTAATTTTAAGTATAATTTTGTTTTATTATATTTATCTAAATAAAAACATATAAAAACACTATGCACATTTAACATTTAACACTTTTAGTATGTTTAACAAACATTTCAGTTATGACTCACAATATTCAGCTTTATCTAATGGTTGGGAAAACTCAGCACCAACTTTATATGTTTCTAAATAATACATACCTTTAAAATACTAAGTATTTCTCAATGCTTTCCATTTAAGATTTAATAGAGTTGATGCTGTTTGCAAATAGCATGTGAGAAGAAACACTATAAGCAAGCAAACAGACAAAAACAAGGAAACAAAAAACAACCCTTTTCACTACACCTTCATAAGACTTCCAGCCCTGGTCCATGGAGCTCAGTTCAGCATTGTCCCATGCACTGAAATGTTGCCAGTTCAATTCCCCGCCGGGGCACATGTTTGGGTTTCATGCTAGATCCTTGGTAGAGGATGTGCAGGAGGCAGCTGATCAGTGTTTCTCTCTCCCTCTTTTTCTGAAAATCTATTAAAAATCTTTTAAAAATTTTTAAAGATTTCCATAAATTACCACTTTGCCTGTTTTGCCACCTTTGTTGAATTTACTTCCCCTTCATGCTTGAGGGAGGAAATTTATAATGAGAACCCTCAGCACTTAATTTTAAATGCCTCATCTCACTCAGATAAAGGATGGCAAGGGCTACCCGACAAGGGAAAAAGATTTCAGCCTGAAGTGGATTGCATGCTCCTGGTACCTTGATCCCTGACTCCCTTAGACTATGTGCTTGAACTTTCTTCTTGGGCACATTGTAGCTACTGTTGCACTCCTCTCACCTCCCTTAACCAGGCAAAATATTCTAGCCAAATGCCATTCTCACAAGTCAGTTATATGTTTCTCACCTCAGCTTTTCTTGTTTTCTAGAGAAATATTTAAGAGCAGTGAGAAGAAAGGATAATGCAGAATAATAAAATTCAATAAAGAATTTTTAAAAATAGTAGTGGAAGTCAATCTTGTAATAAGAATTGTAAAAATCACTGCATTTGTTTCATATATATAACATTTTTATTCTTGATACATCCATGTGTACAAAATGCAAACAATACTTAGAAATATATGTCATTAATTATTTTCATGTGTTTTCCTGAGCTAATCGACTTTATGGTTAGTGAGCTTTTTTAAAATATATATATATATCTTTATTGATTTCAGAGAGAGGGAAGGAGAAGGAGAGAGAGAGACAGAAACATCAGTGATGAGAGAGTCATTGATCGAGCCCGCAACTCAGGCATGTGCCCTGACTGGTAATTGAACCCCAGTCACCTGGATCCTAGGTCAGTGCTCAACCGCTGAGCCATGCCTGGCTGGGCTTTTTTTGTGTGTGTTTTTTTTTAATGAGCATTTTTGAGGAGTGGGTAAATTTGACTAACCCCAAAATTATATAATAGGGAAATTTAGATTTTTTGACAAATGATTATTTCATTATCAAATTAAGTTAAAGAAAACTTATTTAGGGTCTCAAGTACAAACTCAGTTTTTATATTTATTTAATTTAAATGTACATTTTACAAAATGGATTTATAGTAAAATACAAAAATGAGGGAAAATAAGGTATTAGTAATACGATATAACTGGGTATGCTAGGGTAGTGTTTTTGGAAAGGATTTCACACATGTTGGAGAATTAAATGTATAACCCCTCAATAGCACTTTGTAATTATTGCACTTCCAATTCACTGGGGCTAAGAAATATTGATTATGCATATGGATTGTAAGATGTGCAGACTTCAAGAAAAATATGAATGCCTATAGTCAGAAAATGAAAGTGGTAATCTCTGAAAATGACCTGTCATGATAACAGAAAAGGAACAAGATAACCTATTAAGTATATTTTGAGAGCCAAGATAGTGCTCCCCCTCAAAAAAAATTGTTAACCCTGTCCAAAAAAATAACCCCAAAACGAAACAATCTGGCAACTTCGAAGCCCCGGAGTATAGAGGAAGTGGGTAGGGCAGCCACATGCACAGATAGGATGATAGAACTCTCAACATGAGCAGAATAAAATATCAAAATTGTTGACTTTTTTCCCACGTCACAACCACTCAGGATAGTGCATAAAATATTTAAGCACCCCAACAGGAAGCAACTTTGTAGATAACTTCATTCAAGCTAGTTCGCTAGTTCTATGAGAACACTCCACACTCTTGCTGTAAAATCTGTTCAGTGAGAAGCTGTATTCTATTATATTCTCCTTTTCAATCCCTCCTCTGTTTTTCTGTTTGAGGTAGAACATAAAGGAAGAAAAATATGAAAGATCATTTACAAAAGTCACAAGATTATGACTTTGTTCCTAGTTTTGTTTCTAAGTATACAAGGTGTTTGAGGCTTTGAAATCCAAATGAAAAAGACCTAAAAAGGGCATTCCAATTTAAATCCACAACATCTGTGATATGATTTGCACCATAAGTAAGTGTCTTAAGATTCTGTTTGTATCCATGGAAATGACACACCAATTTGTTTTAGCTTCTCAGTCATCAAAGAAAAGAAAGCATAATCACTTGTTATGAAATAAAAATAAATATTTTCCTTAACAAAAACACAGGTTTTTTATACTAAAATCTGAGAAAAATATTTTCTAAAGTCTGAGAAAAGTGTTTTGAATATTTGAATCTTTGTAAGACACTATATGATGTACTTCATATATCCTCGCTAATATGCTAATATGCCAAAAGTGGATATGGAATAACACATTCCAGAAGAATTTTTTTTGTCTGATTTAAGTTTAAATGATGTTGTCTAGACACACAGATAACTAATAATTTCATTAAAGAACAATATTAAATCCAGGGATCAAACTCCATTGAGTTCAGGGTACATTTAACTGAAAGGAAATGGTATTATCTATGTGGAACCTAAGAATGCATGTCCCAACTAAAGGTATCTATTCTAAAGTACTTAATTCTGCAATGGGAAAAAGAACATATATGTTTTAGCTACACTGTAAAATTACTCCTTTGCTCCCCTCATGCATGCTGTTCTGCTGCACAATTACACTTAAGGAGTGGGAAGTTATGCTCTATCTCCTTGAGCTCAAATTAAGTACCTTAGTGATTTGGTAGTTCTTTCCAAACTATGTTACTTACAGTGGAGGTTTGGAAAGCTTGCCTGAAACTGAGTTAGTTGTTTTATATTTTATTTTTCTCACAATCAAAATATCCTACAGTATTGAGTGACAGGCTGTTTTAATCTCTATAGCAAGTACTGGGAGTGAGAACATTTGTACACTTCATTAGAGACAGAGTTATAAATTACGATACACTGAAAATAAAGGGTATATACTATCGTTAAAGTCAAGAAATTTAAACTCTGTGCATAAACCAGTGTCAAGGGAATGTTCAGAAAAAGTCAAGATTTTTACTTAGCAGACATTTCTTTGCTTTTTCCAAATGATCGTTTTGTTTAAAATAGTAGATTTAAAACAGTTTAAGTAAATGAGAACTACTGATGTTTTTGGTTCTGAGAAAGAGTGGGTAGGTAGAAATGGAAGAATACTGACCCTTGTTGTTGCACTTGCTTTTTTACTGGTCTTTGCATAGATTTTTTTTTTTTTTCTGACTTTTCTAACAGTGAGCCTTTCAACTCTGAGATATATTTACTACTCAAAAAACATAAATTGTCCTTTTCTTGTATTTGCAAGGCATGTATGACATTGTTTATTGATTAATAAACTTTAAGACTATAAAATTCCTCAAGTATAGCTTGTCATTTAGTTTTCTAAAATAGTTCCGCTATAATTTTTAAAGGACAACCAGGATTTTCTTCCAGATGAGAGAGAGTGTGCAGGGTGCCAGTAATGTGGCACATAGTAAAATAAAGCATAATTTGATGGTAGCAAAAGTCTAAATTGCAGTAAAGATCAATTTCTTTTGGTGACTGTCAGAAAGACATGTGAGTGTTCTAAAAATAACAAAATGATGTAAACCAAATTACCTTAACTCTGTCGCCTTTTAGGAAACACTCAAAAAATCCCAGGAATTTACTAATATAAATAATTATTGAGCAAGTCAATAAGTGACAAAGAAAATACAAATCTGCCGTGTAGAATTCCAAATCACTACTGCAATTAAAATGACCTCAAGGAGATAAAATATAACTTCCCACTCCTTAAGTGTAGCTGTGCAGCAGGACTTCCAGAGAGCACAGCTTGGATAAAGGAGTAAAAGAGCAATTTTACAGTGAAGAAACCTAACAATACTACTTCTACCAACTGATCAAAATTAACATCAATAGTGATGTCATGTTGATAGTATGTACACTAGATATGATGTGATGAGACCTAAGGACCATAATCCCAGTGTAACTATAAGTAGACAAATCCCAGTTGAGGGACATTTTACATAATACTTAACCAACACTCTTTAAAACTGTCAGTCATCAAAAACAAGGAAAATCTGAGATACTGTCAGAGAGATTTAATGACTAAATGAAATCTGGTATTCCGGAACAGAAAAAGGACACTAGGTAAAAAGCTCTAGAGAAATGTGATTAAAGTATGAACTTTAGTTAATAAAAGTATAGCAATATTGGTTAATTAATTTAACATATGTACCATTTTAATGTAAAATGTTAATAACTGGGAAAAACAAGTGTGTGCTATATGAGAAATTTCTGTAAATCTAAAAGTATTAAAGAAAAAAACCTCATTTTTTATCTTCATATGAATTACTAATATATTAATTTTGTTTTAATTTAGTTCTAGTGTGGCAATAATATTATTTCTCTATATTTCCATTAAAGATAGATACATCATGATAGATAGATAAATGATAGAAGAAAAGAAAGAATATTTATTTTACTTTATAGATTTTATAGGCAGTTTTTGCACCTATCTAATAAAATGAATTCAAATTTCAGTGTAACTGAGTTTATAAACAAAATATGGTTATATATCAGAATTGTTAATATACCACTTGTCTGCTAAAAAATAAAACAGCATAGATTTGTAATCTTCTATAATGTTACTTTTCCTCCCCATTCTATTTGACATATTTTCAGTCTAATACAGTAAGTTTAACTATATTCTTATATAGAAAATTAGAGTTTAATTCCACTGCTACATGTTTTGAACACTCAGTTGCTTTAGCATTTACTTAAAGTGAGACTATAAATAAATATAGCACACATTAGAGTTACCCTATGCAAAAGTCATTCCCTTCTTATTCCCTCAGATGATCCAAGGGAGGGTTACTCTAATTTTATTTTATTTTTTAAAATATATTTTTATTGATTTCAGAGAGAGGAAGGGAGAGAGGGAGAGATAACAACATCAATGGCGAGAGTCATTGATCTGCCGCCTCCTGCACGCCCCCTGCTGGGGATCGAGCCTGAAACCAGGCATGTGCCCTGACGGAATAGAACAGTGGTCTGGATCATAGGTGGATACTCAACCGTCAACCCCTGAGCCACACAAGCTGGGCTTATTTTTATTTTATTTATTTTTTTCTACTGTGCATCCTGCTTCAGTACCTGCAGCCTATGAGCAGAGGCCAGGCAACTGTTCAAGGCCATTTTACTCTGGCATGGGGCACTATGAGAGACCCAGGGGACAGGCCTGCCAAAAACCCAAACCTATGCATAAATTTTATAATTCTAATTTACATAGGATCAAAATCAATCATTGAGGTTTTAGCCCATTGCTAATTATTGAGTTCAGAATGATACTTTTTCTAAGGAAACAGAGAAAAGATTGGGAAAACTTTTAGCAAAAATTTCTTTACCGGTGCTAAAGAAATATACATGAAGGGATATTTTCTCTCCTGATGAGTGTTTTGCTGTCTGAATCTGAAGTGTGACACTAGGGCAACCATGGGGGAAACAGCAAGTCACTTGAGGAGGTGGCTGTTTCCTGACGGTGTGTTGAGCCTTTCAATTAATCAGTTCTGGAGACAAACTTCCTTTGAATTTGTCAAGAGAGATAATAAGTATTTCCTTATTATTTGAGAAAAATTTCTCAGGGTTTTATGTTACTGTATTCTCAGGATCCTTAGGTATCCAAGTTTTTACCGAGATATAAGGTATTTTTAAGCCAACTTTCTATGGCACATAAGGTAAAAACATGTACATTTTCCCTCGTAGTAGCCATTTGAGAAATTATGTCTTGAAAGTTAACTTTGAATGAAAGTATAAAACTATTTTCTTTTTTCATAACAGTATTCATGTGTTTTTGTTGTTGGATTTTGTTGTTGTTGTTGTTAACTTTTAAGTCAAGTACTTGGCAGATTTTTGCCTTTAGCCATCTAAGTCTGTCAGAGAAATGACCAGGTTACAACTACAAATAAATATATCATGCATGAGGTAACTCAAATTGTGTTCATTCAAGCTCAACACTTGCTAATATTCCATTTGTGCCTCTGGCTTTTACAAATGGAGCCTTCATTAGATATATTCCTGTCTGGAAAAAAATAGAAAATTTTCAACTATTTGAAAGAAACAATGCTTATTTCTTTAAAATTTGCATTCAAAATTACCAATAAGTAAATTCTTAAAAATTTAGTCTACAAATAAACTATGAAAAGTCAAAAGTTTTTCTTTCTTGTTTTTTAATCAGAAAAGGGTGGATCAAAGCCCTGTTAAAATATTATCTACATTGCTATGAAGTACAGGAATAGCCCCAGTATTTAAATTTCAATAATTATTTTTCCTAAAAGCAAATATCTTACATATCCTATCACTTGTCACACTGACATAATCTCTGAGTCACTTTTCAAGTGTTGAACTGGGAAGATAAAGATACAGATGTGTGAATACACATACACACACACACACACACACATACTCACACACACATACACACACATGCATACACACATACACACATATACACATACACACATGTCACTTGATATGTGTGGCTTACACATATAAGCTTATTTTAACAGTATAATGGGCATGATAGTAGCATACATGAAGTTGCCATATCTGCAATATGCTGTGTATATTATGAACTTTAAAAAAATTAACATGTAAGTCACATTTTCTCAAATTATGATATTCGTATCTTTGTGATTTTGTGATTGATGCTTGAATTAAAGCCCTCAGATAATATTTATAGGTATTAGTGAACTCATTACTTTTGTTAACATTTGAGCATTCTTTTAAAAATACTTATGGATTAATAAATGGATGTACAATAAACTGTAACATATATACAATTTGGTATTTTGATATATCTATACATTCATAAACCATCACCACAATCAGGATGATGAATATATCTGTTCCCCCAAGTTTTTCCAGTGCCTTTCTGCAATGAGTTGTGACAAACTGTGAATATTTGTCAACCAGGAAAATTTGTTAGCTACTCAGTGCCCGGGGCTTTTTGTTGTTGAGGGTTGATAAATAGGCAGCACCTGCTTAGCATATACCAAAATTACAGACCCCCAGAAGGAAAGCAGGTGCTCAGCATAAACCATACAGTTTAGATAGTTTAAGCACTGTAGCCATTTGTATTAGTTAATGGTGGGAACCCTCTTGAAATCTCAGACAAGAGTCAAAGGCAAATCTTGCAAACAGACCTATTCAAAGGATAGCAGTTCAGGCCTACTGTGCTAATTCTGTTCTGTACAAGTGCTATTGAGAACATTTAGGTAATTAAGCTAAAGAAAGTCACTCTCCCAATGTTCTAAAATCAAAGTAAAAAGGAATCAATAAAAGCCATACCATCTGCATTTATCCCTTTTATCTGATTTTTCACAAGATCTATGCTAAGAATCACACGAATATTTTTTTGATGATCTTACTAAAACTTGTAGGTAAAATTACTCTGAAGATCTTAAATTATAACAATATTTTGAATATATATGTAATTGTTACACTTATAATCAATTATAAATAACAGATGCATAACAGATGTTAATATATTTATATTGAATCTTCTATTTTTTATTTTTATAAGTATAGGTACACATTTCATAAATCATCTAAAGTTGATATAAAATATAGATTTCTTAACTTGTAGAATTATTGATATACACATATTAAATAATTGTACTGATATAATTAGTTTTAAAAACCATTTGACCTAATATTAATCCTTTAAATTTAGATAATTATTTTGTTGGACAATATCATTGAATAATAATGTTATTGACAATGTGAAATATAAACACCTCAAAGAATTTCATTGTGATTATTTATATTATTGCAGAGGCAAATGTCCCCTCTACTGAATTAACTTATGAGGCTAAGTTTTCTACCAGTTAATAATATCTAAACAATAAGGTCCTTGTGCACTTATTAAAATCTTGGAAGTTTAAATAATTATTTCTAACTAATGCTATCAATAGTGTCCCTCTTTATACCCAAACTAAGCTTTAGGTAGCTAATTTCATTAGAAATTAATATATATTAGAAAGTATTTGAATTTTCCTCTCACTCATTGTTTCTTTCAACTTACTTTTTTTATGTTACCTGGATTTTTTTATTTATTTTATTTTTTTTGGTCATCAAATCCCTTGCTACCCTTGGAAGTATGTTTTAGATTTCTTCACTGTCTTATTCTTTCAATGAAACTCATAAATAAAACAATACTCTTTATTAAACATGTTAAATCATGGGTGAAATGTGAAGTTTGAAAGAAAATGTATCCATCACACATAGATTACTTATTAATTATAAAGAAAAAAGTTTCTTTAAAATGAAACAATTCCGCATATATTGCCTTACACAAGACACCAAACTTATCACTATGGACAATGGGACACTGACTGTCACAAGCCTCCCTATATAAGGCACATTACACCACCTCCCAAAAGGTTTCAACTAAATCTAATGGGAAAATAATAGAAACTAATTCAAATCGAGGAATTCTACAAAAAACAAACAAAAAACATAAAACAAAAACTAGTCTGGATTCTTCGCTATACAAATGTCATGAATGACAAAATGTTCCTGATTAAACGAGACTAAACAGACTTAACAAGTAAATGTAACCTGTGAGCCTTACTTACATCTTGAATTAAAAAAATAAAATCTACAAAGCATATTATTTGGACATTTGGAAAAATTTGCGTTATAGGAGTCCTATTGTATCAGTGCCATGAGTGTGATAATTCTATTGCAGGTCTGTAGAAGAATGCCCTTGTTCATAGAGATACATGCTGAAGTATTTAGGAGTGAAGTATGATGGTTGAAAGTGACTATAGAATTATTCAGCAGCTGTAGCATAAATAAACATACACAAATGCAGCAAAATGTTAAAAAATGGTGAAATTAGGTAAAAGTTATATGGATGTTTATTGCACTGTTTTTGCAGTTTAGGTAAAAAACAACTTCAGAATGAAAAGTTTGATGTGGAAAAAAATACATTCCATTTATAAGGTCATTCTTAATATTCTGTACTTAAAAGATAAATTTTTGAAAGTAGGCACCTATTTTAACATGCCATAGAAATGTTCATGATGAAAACAGGTGAAATCCAAGAAAAAAATTATAGTAGCATCAAAAAGTTAAAAAAGTAAATTCCAAGAGTACAGTTTAAATTTTCAATTAGATGGCAGTATATTAATAATGAAGGTTAATCAGAATTATTTTATTTCTCTATAGTTTTAGGCTTGAGTTTCAATTTTAGTGCAGCCTGCCTTCCAAGTTCACGAATGAATTAAAATATCCCTTTTATGTAAGGTCTAATCACTATAACAAATATTAGAAGCTGCAATATAGGTTTTCCAAGGCAAAAACTAAGAGGAATATGTAAATAAAATTAGTTTGGATAATTCAAACCTCAGTCAAATTTAGAAGACTCAGAAATGTGACTAAGCCTGGCCGGGAGTGGCTCAGCGGTTGAGCGTCGACCTAGGATCCAGGCGACCGGGGTTCGATTCCCAGTCAGGGCACACGCCCAGGTTGCGGGCTCAGTCAATGACTCTCTCATCATTGATGTTTCTGTCTCTCTCTCTCCCTCTCCTTTCCTCTCTCTGAAATCAATAAAGATATACTTTTAAAAAATGTGACTAAAACATCATTTTCTCAGAAATGCATCTAAAATTCTCAAAATTTTCTATTAAACTGAGATCATAGATACTTATTTTGGGTTGATTATAGTTAAAAGTAAATGTGGTAAAGTTGTGTAAAGGCAGCACAGTAGAAATAAATCAGTAATCAAAAAATAAAAGCATTAAACTCATTCTTTAAATGTAAATTGATGTTTGTGAATTCATTTAAAATCCTACGGAAACAAAACTCCCATGGGTATAACATTTAGAGTTAAAAGTTATTTAAATTTTTGATAAGTAGAATTAAACAGTATATTGATATCCTAAAGAAATATTAATGAATTTAAAGGTAAATATACAAATATTATAAACTTTTTAGTACAAATAATTCTCATGAAGAGAACTTTTAGAATTAAAAATAAAAGTTATTAAAGTTTAAAATATCATGTTTAAAGAAAATATTAGATATGCTGGAGACAGAAATAGTGAATGGAAGATGTAAAAAAAGTACCAACATGTAAAAGCAAATGATATGACTCAATATATGTCCCTTAGAAATAGTCTTTAAGAGAAAAGTGAGAAAGCTAAGGTGGAGGGAGAGGAAGAATCATTTCAATAAAAATGGGCAATAACTTTGCAGAATTAATAATGGGTTATATCTTCATATTCAGTAAGGTGATAATTTCTAAACAATATTAATAAAATAATTTTACTCCCAATAGAACTTATGGCCATTATCATTATTATATATTACCTATTAACAAAACCCAAATGGGCGATTCTCTGAAATAATTAATCAATTAAATAATCCACTAAAAAGATCAGTGAATTTAGCGAAATAAAAATGATAAAAGGCAAAAATAAATATATGGTGTAAAATTTGTCACATAAGTATAGATGCAGGATAATTAAAATAAAATTATTCAATTTAGAGTAGATTAGGCTGCAAGAATCTATACTACTATAAATAAATATATATAGTAATACTATATACTATAAATATAATACATATATAGCAATACAATATATATAGTAATATTCTATGCTATATTCATACTTAAATATTCAACAATGTAGAGTTGATTGTTTGAGTATGGTTAGTTTAAATATTGAATATTTCTATATGAAGCTAATAGCTCTAGGCTGTGACTCAGGCACCCAGACCCTTACTTTTTGTGCACCCTCCATCCACTAGGGTTTCATGTCCTCTTTAACTAGCTGGTAAGAGAGAAAGAGAACATGAATGATACACACTTACATTATAAATGCTTTGGTGTGGTATTACCACACACCCCTCTCCCTCTGGTCATAGTCCATTGACATGTGGCCTGGCAAAGAAAACCGAGTGAAGAGTAGCTGTGTGGGCACAAAATCTAAAATAGAATAAACCATTTCTATATGACTATAGAGACTATATGGCTTAGAAAACCTCCTGGCTGACAGGAAACCTGAATGAGACTGGAACTATTAAAAATGCCTGAGTTGCTAAATAAATTCTAACCCCAGATAGTTAAGCCCAGGAGTTTTTACAGATGAGTTTTATAAACATTTTAGAAACAGCTCCATCCTTTAAAAAGTCATTCTAGTTATAAAACAAAACAAAACAAAATGCTGAAGAGCTCATTTTTTAGGTTAAGATAATTAACCAAAAGGAAAGAAAAATTATAGAAAATTATAAACATGGGTACAGTTAATTAAATGCAATATTAACAATCTACAGTACATGTATATATAAATATATTAATTATCAACACATAGTTATTTCATATTCATATATGCGTATATATTCAGAAATTTTGTAAATCTATGCTCTCCTAAGCTAGTGCACACATACTGTTAAACATTTCACTCTCTTGTTCTTAATTTACAAGCAAAGGAAGAACCATAATTTTTGCTGAAGTGGATACAGATATTGTAGTTGAAACTGCATCTGTATGTACTAAATGATTTTGAACATTATATGAAGTAAGAACGGGCAGAGGAATTGAATAGATATCTGTTTCCAAAGAAGACATACAGATGGCCTAAAGTCACATGAAAAGACTCTCAGCATCACAAATACAGAAATGCAAATTAACACTACACTGAGATATCAACACACACCTGTCAGATTATCAAAAAAGAAGTAACAGGTGTTCTCAAGGATGCAGAGAAAAGGGAAGTTTTGTGCACATTGGCCATAAAAAATGAAATCTTGAAATCTGGGACAATATGGATGGACCTAGAGGGTATTATGCTAAGTGAAATAAGTCAGACAGAGAAATACAGTATCATTTCACTTATTTATGGAATGTAAAAAATAAAACAAATGACAAAAAATTCAGAGAATAAACTGATAGTTGCCAGAGTGGAGGGGGTGGGAATGGGTGAAAAATGTGAAGGGGAATAAAATGTACAAACTTGAAGTTATAAATTATGTCACCAGGATTTAATGTACAGCATAAGGAATATCATAATAACTTTGTATGGTGACAGACGGTTACTATACTTCTCATGGCGATCACTTCATTAGGTATATAAATGTTGAAGAGCTATGTTGTACACCTGAAGCTAATATGATATTATAAGTTAACTCAAATTTAGTAAAAAAAAGTAAGATGCTTCAAACAATTGCTAGCCTTCATGGACTTAAATTTATCTTATTATCAATCTAGGTTTGAATCATTTCCAGCAGATTGGCCTAATGTTTTGAGTAATACGATAGTGCCTGTTGTTTCATGTTGTACACAGAGTTTCACAGCCCTCTTCACTTAATGTTTAGGTTGTTTGGAATTAAAGGAAGACACCATTGAAAACCTTCTTGCTGCAGCCTGCCTCCTTCAGCTGCCTCAAGTGGTAGAAGTGTGCTGCCATTTCCTCATGAAGCTTTTGCATCCATCCAACTGTTTAGGGATCCGGGCATTTGCAGATGCTCAAGGGTGCATTGAATTAATGAAGGTGGCTCACAGCTACACAATGGTAAGGAAATTTAATGTTTTAATAAGAGAGACATAGTTGTATTATCAAAAGTTAAAATAATTGCTGTCATTGCTTTGAACAGCTTTTTAAAGTTCAACATAAAGTTTGTATGATTGGCACATTTTTATTATGGAATACAATGTAAAACATTACATAATGGACTTTATTATGGCTTTATTTACATTTTGTAAGCAATACAGATATAGATATTGACTATTTGGAATTTTAAAAGTTGTTTAAATCAACTTTTTCTTAACTGCTCCTGGCATATCTATCTTTATAAATCCACTTTCACGGCCATCCTTTCCCCCCCTCTTTTTTCCATTGAAGAGCTAGCAGTCTGTGCCATAAAGACTTTTCTTTTGCATTTTCTTTACAACCTTTCCAAAATGGACTGAGTTGTATCCACCAAAATTTAATGTTGAAGTCCTGCCTCCAATGTGATTGTATTGGGAGATGGGACTATGGGAGGTAATCAGGTTTAGATGAGGTCGTGAAGGTGGGGTCCTCATGATGGGATTAGTGACTTTATAAGAAGAGACACCACAGAGTTTTCCTTTCCACCTTGATCTATATAATGTAATATATATATAATGTGTGTGTGTGTGTGTGTGTGTATATATATACACACACACACACACACACTATACATATTATATATATATATATATATATATAAAATGTATTTTAATGCCTTTATAGAGACACTAAAGATCCTTTTAATTGTACACTTTAAATGTGTGAACTTTAAGGTGTGGAATATTTTTACATTATCTTTATTCTAGAATAGAATAATCAATTACAATAGTTTTATACCCATAATTTTTCATACCCTAGAAATAATCATTTTAAAAACATGTAATACAGTCCTGGCATATAGCAAGAACTATATAAAATGCTACCCATTTTTGCTATTGTTACTATTAACATTATCAATGATTTTATTATTATTACTGGAACAACCACTTATAAATTATAGAACTTTCCTTTTTCAAATCAAGGGAATAATTTATATGAGATAAAGCTCATTAAGCTTTATAATTGCTATTTATTAAAGAGCTCTTATTTTGACATTAAACACCTTTTCAAACCACTAATAATATTCAGTCATTTAAAAGTCTTCTAATTGTTTTTTTAGATAGAATTTCAATACAGTGTATTATGTTAATTTTCTTCTTTAATCCTTTAAGCAGATTAGTAAATTAAATGAAAATATAGAAATGCAAGGAAAAAGATACTTGCTTTGTGATTCTATTGTCAAATTCTTCTTTCAAAATATTTCATGACAGGCCACAATACCACTATTGAAATTATATGAACCATGTGAGATCAATGTAAGCAAATACTTCATCAACTAAAATATCAAAGTCCAACTGCAGTCATTTAATTATGCACATTTCATTACAATTAGGAGCTCCTGGCTTAGTGAGCCAAAAAACAATATGCCTCCACATCCAGAGGGATAATGGTCCCTTCTGCTCTAGTTTGAAATTATTAATTTACTAATAAAAATGTTTTTCTTGCAGCTGCTTAGACTATTCTGCAATTTGTCACACAATAGTAATGATATATTTTTCTCTAGACACTTTAAAATGTATGCCTTTATAGTAAGTAAAATGTATTTAAAACAGAAACATAGAAGAGTTCTAGCTCACATACTCAGTGTTCTAAAACAACTATATTTTAATTTATTTTTAAAACTACAAATGGATTATGTATGTCATGTCTGTTGAAATTTAAATGATTTCTAATTCTTTTGGAGGCATGAAGCTCCAGTATTCTCTAGATGTTCATGGGTTACTATTTTAGGGAAGAGAATCTACTGATCAGCTGTCTTCCTAGATCACTATTTTCTTTCCATTCCAACACTTTAAAATGAGTGTTTGCATCTGATATTATAATATTATAACTTCCCAGCACATGTTTGCTTCTAATCCTTGATTAACCCGGCAGATGTCTTCATCCAATCTATCCAATCTGTGCTTTGAGAACAAACCTATTATACTATGATTTTTTTTCTTGTTAACCGTGTTTTAGCAAATCATCCTCATTTTCCTATTACCTCCAGGACTGAATTAACTTCTTTATTTGCTATAATTATTTGTTATTTATTTCACAAGTAACATTTTTTTCTAATTTTTAATTTTCTTGCTAAGATTTTCTAGATATGAACTTGGTCTTTGAAGTCTAGATCTTAATTTGCTGTCTGTTTGTGTTTACTATTAATATTATTTGCTAGCTTTCTTTAGAAATTTCACTCATTTATTTGGCTTAGGCTATTGATTTTGTGTGGATGACTCCAAAATCTATTCAGGGAAAGTGGCCCAGCTTGGCAGTTGTTCATGTGCAAACTACTGGAAAATTTTTATTGCAAGCTCAATATTAGGAAGAAGTGTGATGCCAATTTTAAAGCATTTAAAGTTGGACTGTGTAAATACAAAGCTAGCAAAAAAGTAACTGAAAGAAATAGGCCCCCCTTGTACTCTACTAGTCAGTTTTCATCATGAGACCTGTGTTTAATTCTGTACTTCACATTTTAAAAGTGTTAGAGAATGACAAGCAGAAACAGATGAGAATGACAAGAATAGTAAATATTTTATCAGCATTTCATATGAAGAAAAGTTGGAAAAAATGATGGGTGCCTGTGGCTGAATAATATTAGAGAATGAAAATAACTCTCTTGTATTTGACAGAACAAACTTATATCTAAAACAATAACATTTAAGTATTTCTCTTTTCTTTTTTATTAGTGTAATCTGTTCAAAATAAAAATATGAAAGAATAATATTAGAGTTGATCTGCTTTGTGTGAAGATGGATGAAAATTGCAGAGTCCACTTCAGTCTTCTGATCTTTCTCTTCTGGGTTTTCCATTTAGCCTGATCAGCACTTCCCTCCAAGGTCAGCTTTGCCTTTAGAGGAGACTCCTTGAACTGCATTTCCCAGAAATTCTCTCTCCTTATGGTTCTGGGTTAGAATTTGCCAACAAAAGGCATTCACTCAAAAAACAGAAAGTGAAAACGAACAGGAAGCTGTTATTAGCCACCCACAGTTGCAGGCAGATGTGGACAGATGAAAAGTTGAAATAACATCTAAGGGAGCCCTTGAAAGTGATTTCCTTCACTACTGGAGACTGAGAAAGTTGATGGAAGCCTTCTAGAGGTCCTTAAGGAATGCAGTGTCTCTGCAGAGTTTATTTCAGAAGAATTCACATTAAACTGAAGGTTTGAGATTAGTAGTAGAAATTTCCTTAACCTTGCCTTCCACAGCTCTATGCAAAAGCTGTGTAGGTCTCCAGATCTCTATCTGAAGTCTTTCTTACATAGGACATGGAGTAGCCTCTCTTCCTAATCCAACATTGTCTTCAATACCTACCCCAAAATAGCAGTTCAGACTCCATACTTTGATATGCGTGGTGCTCCGCACCTAGCTTCTAAATGCTGCATCGACATATTTCCTCCAAAAAATGGAATTGATTTTACCCCTCCTAATTATATGCTGTTAATTCCTGTAACTTGTACTTTACTCATGATATTTCTTTTGTCTGGAATCTCCGGTATCTAATTCTAAACGGCCCATCAGTTTCCAAATTAAATTAATCCATGACTAAAAATACCTTAAATCTTTTCATGGAATTATTTCTCTCACTTGAAATCTTAGTAGTCCTCTTCTTAGGATTATGTGATGTCATCATAAACCCCCTTATACAATTATTTATCTATTTTATTTGTGACTGGTCTTCATAATTATATTGCAAACTCCTCTCTGACAGAGAACACGCTTTTCCAGTGAAATTTGTTTGGGCCTAACAAAGCATCTAGTACCTTGTAATATATTAATTAATCCCCACAGTTCCTTGGATACATTTTCTGGATGGTGATTCTTTGCCCTCTTGGATTGAATCAATGAGATTGTGCATGGTTTTCTTCTAACTTTCTTTCCAATCATACTTCCTACCATTATTTTTCCTGTTCACACGGTTCCAGCCACACTGACCTTCTTACTGGTTTTGGCTACATCAAGCACACTGCCTCATGGTGACCTCTGTGCTTTCTTCTTCCCTGTGCCAGAAACACTCTTCTGCCAAATGTTCATATCCTTTCTCCTCTGCCTCATTCGTATCTCTGCTCAAATGTCACTTCCATAGAAATCTCTTCTCTGAATATTAAATATAAAGTGTACCTGCCTTCAAAACTCTCTATTCCCTTACACTGCTTTATGCCTTTTAGAGTATGAATTCCTGCCTTTATTATGCATATACATACATATATATATATATAGTTTTTGTTGCTGTTGTTTACCTCAACTACTCATCTGGTAGCTCCTTGGTAGCATTTGTTTGACCTTCTGCAGGGAGACTGAGGTCACTCTAGCTTCTGCCACTGTGTTGGATGGCAATTCTCACCCCTACCGGTGCTGGCGGTGTACAAGTTAAGTGCACAGTATGTACCAGGTATGGTTCAGGGTGTTAAACATACTTATTTAACTTAATCTTTTTAAACTCTTGCAAGTTTTGTGTTACATCCATTTTTTAAATGATTTAATAATGTTTGGATGTGCTAAATAACTTACTCAAGAACAACAGAAAGAACATGATAGAATGGGGGATTTAAACCTAGTATTACGTTACTACAAATTTCATGCTCTGTCCAATATACTAATGAATATACAATGATTATGTTTCACCCGTTATCAAGTCAGATTTCTGATATCCAGAACACCTCACAACATGGCTTGGGAGGAATAGATATTATAAATCTAAAACGTAGATGAGACCAATGAACTCCATATTTTGTTCCTTAGGGTTTTTTTTTGTTTTTTGTTTGTTTTTTAATTTCTCTCTTTACTCTCACTTTCTGGCTAGTGCTACCAGCATGGCATGAAACATTTCACAGTGTTTACGCTGGAGGCGGAAGCAGTGGCGACAGGACTAATTAGAGGCCACCCTGTTCAATCGGTAGCCTTGAAAGGTTGAATTCACAGAACTGGAGCATAAAAGCTTCCTGAGTCATTATAAGAGTAGCTGCCCTTTCAGAGGCTAGTACTCTAAAAAAATCCTATACATACATCATTCACTTGTCCTTCAGAGCCATTAGACAATGACAGAAAAAGAACAAACTCTCTGTGTTTTCTGGTCATGATTTTGAAATACCTGGCGTTTCTCATGGTTTCTAGCTAGCAGCATGCTTTTTCATCTTTACCAATAACCCTTCATATAAACCATAACTTAGAGTTTGCTTTGGGAAAATAAATGTAATTTAACTTTAAATTTGTTTGCTTTTCTAAGTCATCAAAGTGAAGTTTACAACACCCATAACTTTTCTCAGGACTATTATATGATGCATTAGTATTAAAATTTGTTTAGAATGTTTTCTTATTTTTTTACGTTCATTAGTTGGTGTTACCCCTTTTCACTGTCTCATATATATGAATGCTCTGAGTAATGACTTTCAGAAGGTTTTTGTAAATTGATAACAAATGAACTTGTGTACAATGAGTGGCTTGGAGGATGACTGTCGTTCATGCTTAATGTTCACAAAAATAAGAAGCATATGGAAGCTTAGCTAGAGAGGACCCTCCTCTTATTCTTGTTTCTCTTTTTACTTGCTCTGTCCATAAATTAGACTCACAACTCTTTGCAGGCAGTTTTTATTTGTGTTCTGACAGTCATTGGCAAAATTTCAGTCTACTGGCTAAAACTGAAAGTTAATTTGAGTAAAGGAGTTTTAAACATTTACTTTTAGTTATGTTTAGTGTCATACATAAACAGGATGTTCAGATTACACTGAATAAATTGATAGAGTTGTATAAAAATAGTAATACTGTAACAAATAAGTATTCACTAATGTAACTGTAGTTTGACTATAGAGAACTTTTAATAGTTAGGGTTCTATAAAATAATTGCAATTAAATATGTTTTAATAGTTTCAAAGACTAATTAAACATAACCACAGAGTATACAATGAAAAGTATAAGCTTTTTAAGGGTTCATTTTAGACACAGCCCATTTCCTCCATTCAGAAGCCCCTCTAATATGTTTCCATCTTAAGATTTTATATCCAAACTTAAGACTTTTTTATTTTTAAGAAATGTGCCCTGCCTTTTGTTGATGAAGGTGACAATAATAATCATCTAATTGAAAAACATTCCATTCATTTTAAGGATTCTTTCATTTGCATATTTTAATTTTTTTATTTCTTCTCCTTTCTAAAACACAAAAGTATAACACAAAGTTGTATAAAATCACAACACACAAAATCTATTAAAATGTATCAGGTTTTTGTTTGTTTGCTTGCTTGTTTTTTATTGTCCAACAGATTAACATTTTTGTAAGGTTGCTGAGTGTCTTGAGTTGATACTATGGCAACAATATAACTAATAAAAGTTCAAGAAGCACCTCTACTGTTAAAAACTGTTCTATAAAGGCACATCTATAGGATTTTTATTGTAATTTGCCCATATGTGTTAAATGATTCAAATCATTTAATCAATAGAATGCCTTTCTGTGATAAGCAATATTCCTACATTATTTTAGTAGTTCAAAAAGGACTTCCAATCTAATGTCAGAACAAGGAAAAGCCAGAAACGTTATGCCCTTTTCACTTTGCAAAGCCCAGTTCAGCAAATAAAATCAATACTTTTGTTCAAAAGAGAGAAAATTTCTTATTTTTTATGCATATGAAAGTCTCAATTATAATAATTTGCACATCATGAACTAATGTAAAATATTTATATTTTGTGATGAGGTAATGAATCACATAGAACTAATTTCTTTTTATTTCCATTTTAGATTTTTCTTTTAATGCCATTTCTCTGTTAAAGATATATTTGTGCTTAAGAACATTCAACAGTAATTTTTTAAAGAGACATAAAAAGAAGATAGATTATACTTCACAAGAAACATGATAAATCAACATTTGCCTGAAGGGAAACCCAGTCTGCCTTTAGTAAAAAGGGCAGAGTAGAGAGGGGGCAGACCATTCCCTAAAAGAATACTTTCAGAAATTTATTGTACAACCATACAAATTTGAGGAAAAAGTAACTTCTAATAGAGTATCAGATGTTCCCCCAGACCCCACCTTACTGTAAATATATTAACATAATGTACAGAACTAGATTACATGTTCCATGAGGTGATACTTGCATCTGACTTGTTCCCTGCTGTATTCTTAGTTCTTAGTATAATACCTTTCTCATTTAGACACCCAATAAATGTTTGAAAAAAGAATAAGTGAATAAATACTTTCATATATTAATAATTTAAAATATATTATGAAATTTAATAACTTAAATGAAATATTATAAATATTAATAAATTCAAGTGAAATATATTATCCTTATTCCACAATAAATAAAAAATGTTTATATTGTGCCTAATTTTACTTTTCATATTTCTTTATTTAAATGTATTTATAAATAAATACATACAGGATGCACCCATCACCTTTACAGTTCTTTAACTTTTTTTATTTTTTACTATGTCTTTATTGATTTCAGAGAGAGGAAGGGAGAAGGAGAGAGTGAGAAACATCAATGATGAGAGAGTCACTGATCAACTGTCTCCTGCATGCCCCCTGCTGGGGATCAAGCACTGGGAACTGAACCCAAATCAGACCTCCATCTCTTGGATCATAGGCTGATGCTCAACCTCTGAGCCATGCCTGCTGGACCAATTCTTTAACTTTTTAATCAGCTATTTCAAAACTGTTCAACGGGAAGCACATATTTCATCTACTGTGTGGGTGTTTTCTTAAGTTTTCAGTGGACCTATTTCAGATTCAAAGTTTATATTTAATATTTTTGTACTTTAAATGAAAGTTATTCATATTTAAATTTAGTTTTCATTGAAAGCCACCATTCTAAAAAGGAATAAATATAAAACCTGGGGTCCAACATAAAGGACACATACTAACAGAGGAATTAATACTAGATCAAATGTATCCCGTTGTCATATATGATTGAAATTACATAAAACATCACATTATAAGTAATTAAATGTTGCTAGGTAATAGTAATAAGAAATCAGCAAACTTCTGAAGACTAAGATTCAGATCCTGACCTCTCTAAGTAATTCCAACAAATAGTATACTTTTTGGTAGGATTTACTCTAATAAGCACATAACTATTTTTGTTGTTGTTTTTTCAAATATATCTTTATTGATTTCAGAGAGAGGGAGGGAGAGAGAGAGAGAAAAATGATTGATGAGAGGCTCATTGATCGGCTGCCTCCTGCAAGCCCCCTCTGGGAATCAACCCACAACCCAGGCAGGTGCCCTTACCAGGAATTGAACTTCGGTCTCCTGGATCCTGAATCGATGCTCAACCGCTGACCCACACTCGACTGGCTGTTGTGTTGTTTTTTAACATTAGATAATATTTATTTGAGAAACATGAAAAAATGTATTTTATTTGAGTTAGAGTTATATAATTCACAATTAGTAAAAGGGCTTTCTTGATAATAATGAAGATTAAACACTTTTTAAACAAAATGGGCTATTTCATCAATACTAAATCTAAGTAGATTTACTTAAGACTGAATAAATTTCAAGCCAGATATTCTAGTATTCTAAGCATTTGTTGAAGATAATTTGCATTTTAATTGAATCTAAATGAAAAGAACATGAAAAAATTTCCAAATATATAAGTAAAGATGGAATTGAGTTTCTGCTCCAGTTCTATTTGAAAGGAAAATAAGCTGATTATCAATTTACAGAGTAGTGTTTCTATTTTTACATCTGGTATATGGATGAATAAATGATAATGACTAAATGATGAAAATACAGAGGATAACATGAAATGTAGTAGAAAATACATACTTTTGAAATAAATATATTGCAGTTGATCTAGATAAAAATTGGTGAAGTTAAAAATAGAGTTTATTATTTCTAGTCACTGATTAAGACATAGATGCATGTATTTACATATACAAATAGACATCTGTATCAGCATTGACTGCACATATTAATCAGAAGAAAGGTATATTGTTAAATAGTAAACTCTATGTAACTCTAGTTTGCATTTTTAAAAAATATGTATTTCTACATATACATATACATTTGTATTATGATCTTTGTTGGTATATTAATTTTTACATTTTATTTTATTTTTAATTTGACCCAGAATTAGAAAAAGAATAAAGGAAATAGAGGGGGGGCAAAAGTAGGTTTATAGTTGTGGGTATGTAAAATACAATGTTTATTCTTATATTATTATTTATTAATTATTATATTATTTTCCATACAAACAACTTTAAACCAATTTTGCCCCACCCTATATAGACAACAATTCGGATATTTTAGTAATGATTAAGTTTAACTTGTCAAATGTCACTTGTTAACTTTTCACTTGGGGATGCAAAGATGTACTTTCTTCCTCTTCAAAAGAATGTTGCAAGTTTCATTTTCTTAATTATTCTCAAAGATTATGGGGAAAGATGTCATTAAATATTGAAAACTTGAAAATATCAACTACTCTCAAAGAATCTAAAGTTTGGTTTGTAAGTGGCCAACATTGCATTTAAATAGTCTGCTTCAGTAGCTAAATTATTTTAGTTTTTTGTGATGGCTTAGTTGTCAGTAGATTGAAATATAACTCAGCATAGAAAATAATATTATTTTTACTAGAGCATTTAGAATAAAAAATGGTCAGTTTGATGAACTCACTTGAAATTCATCATTGTAAAACTACACTCTTTTTGCTTTCACTTTTCAAGTCGTAGAATGCTCTGAGAATTGTCTTATTTCAAGAAGGTAGAAATATGAATGATATATTCCAGCTTAGGACAAATAAAACTTGGTAATAACCATACCTTAAGCTAAACAACACCAAGATCTATAAAATTCTCATAGTAAATGTATCCTTTGGCAGCCTGGGAAATAGAGATGGGAATTAGTGAAGTTTCAGGTCCCAAGACAAAGTAAAAGAACTTTCCTGATAAATCAACAAATGAAAAATTTACCAGCTCCCAAAATCAACTTGTGTAAAAGGATAACACAGGTCCACCATCACCTGTTCATTCAATGGTATTCTTCAATATCAAACATTAGTAGAAAATAGATTTATCCTACTGGCTAAAGAACAGAAACATATAGTAATCTAGAGCTCCCTTTGTCTTGTTTTCAAAAGTCAATATAATGTATATATAAATTAGATTTTGAAAAATACATAATTTCTTGTAAATATTAGTTTTCATTGTTCAAAACCATGATTAATAAAAGAATTTTGTACAAATAGTCTACTTGCCTATCATATTCTTAATATTAAATACTAGGACTTAACATTTTAATTAATAATATCTTAGAATTTGTGACATTTCTTGAAGTTCATATTTAAAACTACGTATGAGAGTGTAGAACACCACTGAGATTTAAGGAAAGAAATGGTAAAATTCTTGCCATAGATATTGTGGAAGTAATTCCAACCAGATAGATAAACTAACCTAGATAATTTCTCAAGTAGTTCTTTAAAACATGGGCTAAAAGTCTAAGCTGCACTCTTACTTATTTATTAATTTTGTCCAGAATATATTTCTACCAGTGTTGCTTTAAGTCAACAGTCTCACTTTTTAACTAGTTTGTTTCAAAAGTTCCCATAATCTCTTGATCACTGAAGGCTCTTGCGACTTCAACACCTCTTAAGCAGAAAAAACAAACAAACAAACAAACAAAAACACCATAAAGTACAAGGTAAAAAATGCATTGAAAATTGTGAGACCTGACTTTTTAACTAGGTTTAATGAAACCATGTGTCTTTGAGCAATTCACTTGAGATCTCTCTCATTAACTGGAAAATGATGAAGTTCATCTGAGACCATACTAGTCCCTTATGGCCCCTTGCAGTCTTATGATTTTATATCTTGTTAAATCTAAAATTCATAAAATGGCCCGGCCAAGTGTGGCTCAGCGGTTGAGCATCGACCTAGGATTCAGGGGATGGCAGTTTGATTCCCAGTCAGGGCACATGCCCCGGTTGCCCGCTCAATCCCCAGTCAGGGGCCTGCAGGAGGCAGCCGATCAGTGACTCTCTCATCATTGATGTTTCTATCTCTCTCTCTCCCTCTCCCTTCCTCTCTCTGAAATCAATAAAGAAATATTTTAAAAAATAATAATAATAAAATAAAATAAATTCATGAAATGTAAATGAATTTCTAGATAATGTGAATAAGTGCCATTTTATAATTAATAAAAACTTAATGTCACCACAAGTGGAACATTATCTAACAACAGTTGGAGATTAACAGCTGATTGTAGAAGAATGAATGTTTTACTGCTTCCATGTGTTTTATGTTTTATAAAAGCAGCATTATTAAGACATAATTCACTTATATACAATTCACCAATTTAAAGTGTAAAATTCAGCCCAGCCGGGCGTGGTTCAGCAGCTGAGCATCGACTAGGATCCAGGAGATCGCGGTTCAATTCCAGGTCGGAGCACATGCCTGGGTTGCGGGTTCGATCCCCAGTCGGGGTGTGCAGGAGGCAGTCGATCAATGACTCTCATCATTGATGCTTCTCTCTCTCTCTCTCTCCCTCTTCCTCCCTCTCTCTGAAATCAATAAAGATATATTTTTTTAAAAAGTGTAAAATTTAGTGTTATTTTTTTTTTAAATAAATAAAATGATGACAGTCATTGATGGGCTGCCTCCTGCATGCCCTTTACTGGGGATCGAGCCCCCAACCCAGGCATGTGCCCTGAGCAGGAATCAAACTGCGATCTCTTCAATCACAGGTCGATGTTCAGCCACTGAGCCATACCAGCCAGGCAAAATTCAGTGTTTTTTAGTATTTTCACAGAATTTTGCATGTTAAAAACATTTCCATCACTTCAAAAGGAACCCTGTACTTATTAATAGTCACTCCCCATCCCACCCTCCACAGTCACCAGTCTTAGGCATCCAATAATCTACTTTTTGTTTATATAGACTTCCCAGTTATGGACATTTCACAGAAATTAAATCATACAATATGTGGTCTGGAGGCTGCTCCTTCTCTCAGTGTAATGTTTACGAGACTCATTCATGTTATAGCATGTGCTGGTACTTCATTTGTTTTTATTGCCAAATAATATTGCATTGTATGGATATACAGCATTTTAGTTATCTATTCATTATTTTATGGGCATTTGAATTGTTTACACTTTGAGGCTATTATGCATAATACTGTTATGGCATTTGTATGGAAGTCTTTGTGTGGGACTATTTTCATTTCTGTTGGATATACAACCAAGAGTGAAATGGTTACACAGTAATTCTATGTTAAAGATTCTGAGGCACTGCCAGGCTCTTTCTCAGAATAGCTGCCCCATTTCACATAAGGGTTCAATTTTTCTATATCCTTGACAAAATTGTTTTATTTAACTTTCTTATTGATAATAGCCATCCTAGTGTGCATGAAGTGATATCTTCTCAGCTTGACTTGCATTTCCCTAATGCCTAATAAAATTGAGCATCTTTCCATGTACTTATTGGACACTTGTATATATTATTTAGAGAATTATCTGTTCAGCTCTTTTGCTCATTTTAATTGGGTTATTTGTCTTTTTATTGTTGAGTTGTAAAAATCCTTTATGTAGTCTAGAAATGTCTTTTATCGACTATACAATTTGCAAATATTTTCTGCTATTCTGTGGGTTGTCTTCTACTTTCTTGATGGTATTCTTTGAGGACAAAGGTTTTTATTGTTGATGTCCAATTTATCTGAATTTTTCACTTTGTTGTTTGTGTTTTTTGTATCATAACTAAGAAATCATTGACCAATACAAGGACAAAGATTTCCACATACTTTATCTTATATGAGTCTTATGGATTTAGTTCCAACATCTTGCTCTGTTTTTCTGTTTTTCTTTTTTTTAGTTAATTGTTAGATGGCATGAGATAGATGGTCTAACTTTATTCTTTTATGTGTAGATATCCAGGTGTCTTATAAAATTTAGAATCAACTTGTCAGTGTGAACATAAGCAAGTAAGGATTTTGATAAGGATTACCTTGACTCTATAGATCAATTTTCTAATCCATGAACATTAGACATCTTATGTTTGTTTTTTTAACTTTTAGGTTATAGGGCTTATACTTTTATTAAATTTATTGCTAAGTGCTTTATTCTTTTTTGATATTATTATACATGGAATTGTAATCAATTGTATTTTTCGACTGATTGCTACAGCAAATGAGAATTTTTCTTTGGCTTGCTGATCTTTGTGACAGAAATGACTTTTCAATAATTTCAATAAAAAACTACTAAGTCCTATCTCAACAATTTTGTCTCCAAAGAAGAATTTTCCTGATGTTCAAAGGGGAAATATATCCTTGATTTATAAGTGCTCAATGGCTTTTTCATAGTACTAATATGATAATTATTTTACTCTAACTTGAGCTATTACCTAAATGGAATTAGTTTTCCCATATTGGTTAATAAAAAACGTGACATTTAATATATGCCTTTTTCATATCACACGATGAGTAAATTCATAGTAAGCAATATTTCTATCCCTTAATTCCTCCTCAAATGCAGTCCTGACTGGTTAGTTGTGGTAATATGCCACCCTTGGAATTTGGAATTAAATCACACCATGGAAAACACACGACCTAAAATAGTGGAAGACAGCTCCCCACATCAATTCAAACATTTACTATTATTAAGATTAATGGTTGCTTTAATAATAAAAGTTCACTGTGATATTATTTACAACTTATGGAATATCACATAGGTTAAAAAAAAGAACAAACTTGTTCTACAGATAATAACTTGAAAGTATGCTTGCCATTTTTAGTGAAAGAATACATATTATATTTGACTTTTTATTGTTTTCCAAATTATTTTTATATTTAGCCCCTAACCCTGGCCATCAACCCTAGTGTGTTTTATATTTGTTTATTTCTTTTAATGCAAATCTTTGGAAAGATTAGAGCACTGAAATTCACTTCATTGTAAAAGCAACACAAACATGAATAACATCTGGGAACAAATGTTTGTTATTAAAATGAGAGGAAAATAGGAATGTTTTTTAACAATAAAAATGTCAAAGTAAAGATAATTAGACAGAAAAATAAATCTCATCATCTTTTTAGCCAAATAGAGCATAATGATTAATTTCTTAACAGTATCAGACTCTTCTCTCTCTCTCTCTCTTTATATATATGTGTGTGTGTGTGTGTGTGTGTGTATGTTCACCTATTTTCAAGCACCATTAGATTTCATATATATGTATATATACATATATATATACATATATATCAGTGATTTTAGCCTTGATCTGAGGAAAAATAATGTCAAACATAAACTATGTATGTAAAGTACTTTACAAAGTATAAAGTGCAAGGCTAATGAAAGACATTACTATCTTTTTATTAATACACCTAGGCATACTTTTAATCTTGGAAGAACAGGTATCTTTCCTCTTATTGAAGACTAATTCTTGTGCTTGCTTTCCACTTAACCCTACTCTGGCATTAGAATTTTTGTTTTTTGTTAAATAGCTTCTTTCCTAAATTGCCAATTTTTCCTTTGCATTGACACAATCTAACCAACACGCTTTCCTCTCTTTCTGTGCTAAGGTACAATCTTCAGGGCACTGTAATGATTAACAATGAAAAAGGGCTGAAGGGAGGTGACTCAGCATTGTTGGCTGTAAGGCCTTTTAGTAATGATAGGAAGACCAAGTTTGGCTGGAAATTATACTTCTGAGGGATTGGGGAGTTTTCAGGACTTACTGAACTTTTTTTTACCCTCTGCTTAGCTGCTCCTCACTCTTTCTCCCCACCCTGCACTCACAACTCAAGACCACCTGCTTAATGAGGAACAGGCAGTCCAAGGAAGAGTGAGTCCACACTCTTGGACTGCCTGTTCCTCATTTAGTAGGGTTGTTTGATCTGAGTCTCATTATTCAGAAATATCCTACTTAGAGGAGAAAGTCCTGGGTGGAGTCCGAAACAGAAAACCTGCTGCATGCCAGCATTACACAAGTTCATAGTGATAGAGTTCCTTTAGACAGAAAAAATGGGAGCCTTTGAGTGATCCAATAGACACGAGTAAGGAGCAGGTTAGAGAATGACGTCAAAGATTTAGAGCACCTTGAGTACTTCAGGCCTTTATAATCTGGAACATTATGTCGAAGCTATGGTTACCTGGGGCCCTAGAGGCAGCATTACTGTCCTGGGGGTATTAAGAAACAAGCTGCTCAAATATTATAATATTTCCATATCTAAATAAGGATCACCTATTTTCAAACACCGTAAGATTTCCTATTGAGGCTTATTTTATATTGATTTACTACTACTATAAGAGATTGGGGAGTAGTTAAAAGTGACTTATAAACAACTGGGCATACATATTAAAAGTTAGAACATGACTAAATACAAACAAAGTAAAAACCATGACTCACACAAATAGATATTGAGCACGTGCCAAGTAATTTATTTATCTTATGAATGAGAGTATCAGCAGGATGGTAAAACTAGTTTAAGGAGGCCAAGTCACTAAGGAAAAGAATGCTGAAATTAATTTGCAAAGTTAAAAAAGCTGTTGAGGTCATGAAAGGCAATAAAACTTTAAACATTAAGGTTTATCTTTTCCACAAGATAGAAATCATTTGCAACTATTGTTATTATGAAAGCTAATAAGTAATTTTACATAACTTAAGTGCTAATCAATAGAAAAGGTAAATAAAATAAATGTATATTCTTCTAGTAAATTAAATAATTCTTCAATGGTCACTATCAGACATTTTGCTATGACATTAAAATGATGTATAGTCATAATGTTTCTTATTTACAAGTGTCACATAATAGTTCTTAGTAATATAGAGACCAGAAAGGACAATAAATTATAATTCCTTTACAATTTCACCACAATAATATTGATAAATTGATTATATAAGCCAGGCAATGTTCTGTTTACATATACTAACTATAACTATTTTAATCCTAACAATGCTCTACGATCGGCAGTATCTTTACAGTCTAAGAAACTAAGGCACAGAAAAGTTAATTAACTTGCTGAACTGCACTCAGATAATGGTGAAGCCAGAATTCAAATTAGGGAAACTAGCTTCAAAGTCTATAACTTTAGCTGTTGTACTATACTATTTCTCACTAACTCTCCTCTTTAAACCCTGATTCCTCCTCAAAAATTTTGGTGCTACGAGGGCATCTCCATTCCCATCAGTGCTTCCTAAAATCAGCACATATATTTAATAGCAATAAGAATAATGATGATGGTGACAATGATGATGATTCTGTTCAAAATTTACATTTAAAAAAATGTTGTAAGTATAAATAAGCACATCATAAGAATGTATTTTTTATTGCACTATAATAGACATTCCTAAAAATGAGAAGTTTCTCTGTAATTGTAATATCAAGACAAGAACCCTAGCACCTACCCTCCAAACCAGATCATTACCCCTAAGCAACTCCAATTAAGAAATTATTCAACCTCTCTTGCAATATGGATTTAGCCTCCACGAAGACAGAACAGCTGTGACAGAGCTGACCAGTATTGATCCCAGAGTTTAAAAATCCAGTTGTACTTTTCTGTCTCAGTTTTCTGCAGTTTTTAACATCAATGAACACTTTCACCTTTAGAGCCTCCTGACCTTGAATTTTTGGGCAACCTTCATTACTGTTCTCCTTTTTCACTTACAATTAACTGAACCTGACTTCATTTCTCTGCCTAGAGTTCACTACAGAGTTAAATATTTCATTCTGTCTCACCTGAGATGCTGCAGAGCTTCTATTTCTGTCTCTCTCATTCTAATTCACTTTTAAATATTTTACTATGTAGTATTTAAAATTTACTTGTAATGTTTTCAAATATTTTATTTCAAAATTGTATTCATTTTAAGTGGTTAATCATGTAATGTTTGACACTTAGAATATACAGTAAAGTATAATATTCAAATAACTTTTCATTTTAGTATTTCTCCATTTAAAAATGGATCTCCTTAAGTATATTCCTATCTGTGAACTCCTTGAAATCCTGTTTACTTGTTCTTTCCTCAATGATAGACACTATTCTTTGAGAATAGAAAGAATTTTGTGTTTGTAATGCATGTATTTTTGGAAGATATTTATCACATTTGTACGCACCCTTAAATATATATTTAGTTTTGCTTGTTCTAGAACTTCATAAAAATTGTATTAAATCATAGTTTTCAATGGTTAATTTTCATAAGTCCAAATCTGATTAAATCTATCTCCAGCAAAACAATCTTTAGTTGTTCCTCAGAAACTATAATAAGTATAAACTGTTAGAATACAGTATTTTCATAATCTGTTGCTTACCTACTTTTCCAGTTATGTAATTGAATTTCCTTGTAATTCCTGCTATTCCGCCATCCTAGAGACACTTGTAGCTCCAGACCATTCCATGATGTTTCATCACCCCATCCTTACACATTACTCTCATTCTACCTAGATCCTTTCCTCACCCTCACCCCTTTGTGTCTTCAAAATTTCAATGGGATTTTCAACCATGAAATATGCTATAGGTCTACTTCACCGAAGAACATGATAAAACATTGTTTCTGTTGAATGATTGATCAAATGAATGAATAACAAAGTGAGCACAATAGAATGAGGGAAAAAAGGGAATGAAACCCCACATAATATTTAGAAAAAGAGAGATCAGAAACAGGGTTAGGCTTTGGAGGCTTGCCTTCACATTGAGTTTGAAATGACTGCCTTTCATCAAATAGGGAGGGCAGAAGTTTAAGAGAGATGAGTTGCATGCATCAGTTTCAGAAATAATTACAAGCTGGGGTTAATTACATTATGCCAACTCTCAGTCCATATATAACATTAGGTAGCAGATAGTCTTTTGAAACACTTAAGCAATCGCTGTGCAAGACTGAAATCAGCTGAATAGACCCAGTTATTGCACTCGCATGGAAGGACAGGCATTGTATCTGTATTAATAGATTTTCTGCAAGACACAAGCATTATAAATCATGTTGCAGACAATAGGAGTGACTTGACCTGCTGTGTAACCTTACCTTATCAGATTTCTAGTAAGTTGTTTGATAATGTTTCTTTTACTGAAGGGAGTTTTTAGTTAATTCCAGAGAAAATGTTATTGCAATTGCAACCCTGTTTTAGCTCTTCACTGGCTAAATTTTTTTATGGAAAAAATATGTCGTTTGGTCAGTAAGATCATTTACATTTTAACATGCAGAAGCCTCCTCATTATCTGCCAAGTTGGTGCTGAAACAGCATGAATCGTTAATTGTTATGCAGAAATTTACTTTATGAATATGCTAACATGGGCTAAGGGTTAACATTGATGACTGTTAATGTATTTGTATATTTAATGTTCCTGCTTATTTCATGTGCAGCTTTACTTTATGAGTGCTTAAAGGAGAGAATCAATGCTTATGAGTTAATTTGTGTCAGAGATATATGAACAAACTAATATGATTGCTGACTACTCTCTTTTTCTTTTAAGAACATTTGTGAATGAAAAATTAAATGAACAGGAATCTTTTTCATTCATTACTACCCTTTAGTCTGTGACTATTTTTGATATAAAAAGGCATATGTGTACATCGCCATAATGTAAAAAGCTCAGGTTGTCATAAATTTAGGTAAAATTGAATATTTTCTGTAAACATGTCAAAATAAGTAACTGTTACAGGGAGAGGACTAGACCTTGTTTTTTGTCTTCTTGAAGGAAAGATTTCAATGAAGAGACAAAGTGTAACAAAGTAAGTAAAATTATTGGCCACAGCAAAAATATGCTTAAGATAGTGAAACAAGGAAGGTGCATAGAAGAAGCAACAGGAGAGGCTAGGCAGGCTGCTTTGGCTCACTGAGAAGTCAGAGAAAAGGGGGCCTTGGAGACAGGTTCAGGGAGTTAGCTTGGGACAAACTGCCCACTGCTCCCGCGGTTACAAGGCTCATAAGGACTCTTGGAAGATGGGGAAAGGGAATGGCCCAGGCATGCTCCCCTGGGGGAGACCGTGCCCTGGTCCTTCATCCTGAGCATTTTTATTTCTCTCTTGCAGGTGGAAATCTTAGGGGAAGTCTCAGGGGAGGGTCTCAATAGAATAGTCATCAGCTTTCTGCCCTGGTGAGTTTCTATACCTGGCGTCTGTCTAACTGCCCATAACATAAGTATCTAAGGAACCACGTTTGTATTTTACTATATTACTCATCAATTTAGCTTTCTAAATTTATTTCAAGCCAAGGATAATTTTATATTAGATTTCTTACTCCCTTTGCCTTTTTGACATGTGTTAAGAAACATTGTCTAATCCTTCACGGTGACATTGATTTAGGAATGTCACTTTTATTATAATGGTTCGTTGGGTACCCCTTAAATACACGTTAAGATAGCACTATGAACTACAAAATAACTAATGCTTTACTCTTTTAACATTTACAACCTTTCTTAATTTTCTTTGAAAATTATGTTAATCTAGAAATCACTATCTTCCAAAATTTAAAGTTTGACAATCTCACATACATTATTATTTTAAAATTTTATCTTTATTATTAAAAGTATTACAGCCTGGCAGGGCATGGCTCAGTGGTTGAGCGGCAACCCAGGATCCAGGCAATCGGGGTTCAATTCCCTGTCAGGGCACATGCCCGGGTTGTGGGCTCGATCCCCAGTCGGAGGCGTGCAGGAGGCAGCCAATCAATGACTCTCATCATTGATGTTTCTCTCTCTCTCTCCCTCTCCTTTCCTCTCTATGAAATCAATAAAGATATTAAAAAAAAAAAATTACAGATGTCCCTTTTTCCCTCCATTGACCCCCTCCCCCTAGATACCCCACCTCCCACCCAGGCCTTCACCACACTATTGTCTGTGTCCATGGGCTAAGTATATATGCATATAAGTTCATTAGTTGATCTCTTCCCACCCCAACCCTCCCCACCTTCCCTCTGAGATTCCTTAGTCTGTTTCATGCTTCTATGTCTCTGGATCTCTTTTGTTCATCAGTTTATTTTGTTCATTAAATTCCATATATGAATGAGATCATGTGATACTTGTCTTTCTCTGACTGGCTTATTTCACTTGGCATAATACTCTCCATGCTGTCTCAAAGGGTAAAAGATCCTTCTTTTTTACAGCTGCTTAGTATTCCATGGTGTTAATGTACCATAGGTGTGTTTGGGGTTTTTTATCCACTCATCTACTGATGGGCACTTGGGCTGTTTCCAGATCTTAGCTATTGTAAATTGCTCTATGAACATAGGGGTGCATATATTCTTTCTGATTGGTGTTTTAGGATTCTTAGCATATATTCCTAGAAGTGGGATCACTAGGTCAAATAAATGGCAGTTCATGTCTTAAAGTTTTGAAGAAACTCCATCCTGTTTTCCATGGTGGCTGCACCAGTCTGCATTCCCACCAGCGGTGCACTAGGGTTCCCTTTTCTCCACACCCTCACCATGAGGGCTTCCTTGTAGATAATTAACTGATTAATTTTGCTGCTTTTAAGATTCTTTGTCTTTAACTTTTATCATTTTAGTTACGATGTGTCTTGGTTTGGGCTTCTTTGTCTTTGTCTTGTTTGGGACTCACTTCACTTCCTGGAAATTTTTCCATCATCGCTTTTTAACATAGGTTTTTAATTCCTTGCTTTTTTTCTCTCCTGGCACCTCCATGATGCAAATGTTGGTGTGTTTGAAATTGTCCCAGTGGCTCTTTATACTATCCTCATTTTTAAAAAATTTTTTTACTGTTCTGATTGGGTGTTTTCTGCTTCCTTATCTTTGAAATCTCCAATATGATCCCCTAATTCATCTATTCCACTGTTGATTCCCTGTAATGTATCTTTCATTTCAGTTATGTATTTTTTATTTTTGACTGGTTCCTTTTTTAATGTTTTCTATCTCCTTGTTGAGGTTCTCACTAAGTTTATCTACTCTGCCCCTAAGTTCACTGAGCATCCTTGTAACTAGTGCTTTGAACTCTGCATCTAGTAGATTACTTGTCTCCATTTTGTTTAGTTATTTTTCAGTTTTATTTTATTCTTTAATTTGGTTCACATTTCTTTGTCTCCTCATTTTGACTGCTCCCCTGTGTATGTTTCTATATATTATGTAGTGCTGCTATTTCTCCCCAACTTGGTAGGATGGCCCTAAGTAGTTGGTGTCCTGTAGGGCCCAGTGGCACAGCCTCCCTGATCACTTAAGCTGGGCCCTCCAGGTGAAGCCTCCCATGTAGGTTGTATATACCCTCCTGTTGTAGTTGATACTTTATTGCTGTTGGCACCTCAATGGAAGGGATATACACACAGGCCAAATGGCTGAAAGAACTGGCTGTGGCCACTGAGGAGGATTGGCTGTGCAAGAGTCAACCTGAGAGAGCAGGACTTACTTCTGCAGCGTTCTGATACCTGCTGAGTCTATTCCTTGAGTGTGTCCCTTGTAGATGAGGTTGGTTGGTGCTTTGACATGGTCTGAAGATGGGTACCAGGTGCTCTGGCTCTGAGGTTTCCCAGGAGGTGTAAGCCAAGGTCAGTCACCACCCATACCCTGCCTGGTGCCTCCCAGCATTAGCTACAAATCGATCTATAGATGGCTGTTGCTTGTGCTGGGCTTAGAGGTACCCAGGAGAGGCCAAGCTATAAACCAAGGCTGGCTGTGGCTAGTGCTGCACATGGGGCCACTAAGGAAGAGGCACACAGCATGATGAGGCCAGATGCTGCTCATTTGAAAGGTTTTAGAAGTCCAAAGCACGAACTAAGACAGGCAATCTGTATGGAAAAGCCAATGGAGACAGCTTGGTTTGCACTTGTAATTGGGTGGAGAGGAGTCTCAGGTAATCACCAGGGTAGGGCTAACTGTGTAGCCAGCCTGCCAGCTCTGTAGGGGAACACTTCTGTCTGGAAGAAAGCTACCCCTCCAGCTTTTGCCCCAATGCCAGACAAATCATTTCCTCCTTGTATTTACCTAGTGTCCCAGACATAGACCTCAGAGTGAATGGGCCTGAGTAAGTCCATGGGCAGGCTCTTTAAGAAAAATGTCTGGGACTCCAGCAGCCCTTAGTCTTATTCAGCCACAGTCCAAGCTGCTTTTTACAGCCCAAAGTTATGGGGACTTCTCTTCCTAGCACAGCAACCCTGGGCTGGGGGGGCCTGATGTGGGGCTGGGACATCTCGTTCTTCAGGGGAGACTTCTGCATCCGAGTTTTCCCTCCCAAATTTTATTCACCAAGTAGGTGCGGGACTAGCCCTTCTGCATCTCCCCCCCTCCTACCAGTCTTGATGTGGCTTCTTTTTACCTTTCTGTTCAGGCAGCTTTCAGGTGGTTCTGAATGATGGTTGTTTTGTAGTTTAGTTGTAATTTTGATGTTGTTGTTGGATGATCCCTGTACCCTATTTACCTACGCTGCCGTCTTGACCAGACTAAATTCATACATATTCTAAATTGTTATTCATACATATTCTAAGTTATTCTATGTCATACATGTGAAAGTTTACAAGATTCATAGGCTAAAATCCATGACACGAAATTTTAGATTAAGAATCCCTATTATAAATTATCTAACCATAATTGCCTAAATTTTAGGAAAGGCAATGTATATTTCTTTCTTTATGTATCATGTGACAATTCTGAGTTAAATTACATTAAGCTACATAATAAGTTCAAGCTTAATTTATTTAACAAATAATAAATAAATTATTATATTGTGTAATAATAAAAATAACATTAAATTAATTTATTTAACAATAAGGCACAGGTTGGTTGAGTCAATCCTACTTGATCAGTATCAGATATTAAATACAAATGTCTGACAATGAGGCATCTTTAAAGATTAGTAAAATCAGTAAATGATTACCACTCAGCTTTTAAATAAGAATAACTATGATATTTCAGAATTTGCTCTCAAGTTATTTTCTCTAATCTTGTGTTTTGTTACTTAAGTTGCAGGAAATTCCCTGTATTATACCTTGTATGTGGGTAGAAAGCCACTGAGAAAAAAGGAAATGAGAACAGGCAGTTCTTGTGTGCCTACTCTGAGAAAAATGGGTCCTTGGAAATCACTAAATGAATTATATAATAATAAAACCAATAAGTTATATACCATAATTCAGAATGCTTTCATAAATTATGCTGCTGAGTAGAACTCCATTCAGCACAAATGTATGATGCAAATATATATGTCCTGGGATAAGTGGATTTGTGTGTATAGTGTTTTGCACATTGATTTACACCTAAAAAGAATAGTGTGAATAAGAACTATGGCACTGGAGTTTGAAATGGAATTTAATTGGATCAGTAACCCATTTTCTCCTAGTCACAAGTGTGTTGTCTGTTAAATGCAAGTTGCACAATTAAAGCTCTGTGCACACTTTCCCAGGGAATGACATGTTTTCAGAACATATGCAAAGTAATTATTTTTAGTACAGAATGATTCATTTTACCGTTGAAGTCACTGAAAAAAAAAACTGAAGTGATAGATCCCCTCGCCTTGTGTTCCCATGGTTGCTCTCCTTCCCCTTCTTCCCACCAGGCCTAGGTTCCTTTTCCATGCTCAGGACCTTCTGAGGCTGAAATGTTAAGCTACTCTGAACCCTCCCTGCCACACAACATACATGGCTCCCTTGCCCTAGAGAAAAGTGGTGGCTTTCTAGCCCTCAAGCAGTACTAAATCTTGAATCAGGACATGGATGAATAAAGTGTCTGGTGTGTCACTTTTTGTGACATCTCACCTGGGGTACTTGGAAGCCATGCAGGTGATAAACAACATGAAGGGTGTCATTCCTCCTCAGATGAATTAAGACCACTGTGTGGGCCAGAAGTATTGGAGGAGTGTTGCAGCACCAGACTACAGTTTGTGGAATGAGTTATCCCAAGGAGGGACTAGCTGCTATCATAGGGGCCCTGCTCATTGATGATAAGAACATTTCAGGTCAGTGGAGATCCCAAGTGGGGGCATATCTTACTCACTTGCTGCCACAATTAGCACCTGGTCCTATCCCCGCAACAAGAAGTCTTCCCTATTTGAGTGACAACTTTAGGGAGATTGTAGACAACAAGTAGGTAACCCTGCAGAGACACAAGTCATGAGACTCCTTTACAAGTAAGTCAGTGGACCTAAGTAATGGGTAGTAGCTGAAGGATAAAAGGGCAAGAAAGCAGGGAATTCTAGCAGAGTTTAGTGACTGGGCGCTGTGGAGAGGGAGACATGTCAACCTCTGTGTTTTCCTAGACTCAACCATCTGACTCTTCCCAAGATGGCTATGCCTGGAGTGTCACTGGCATGAAAATACCATGGGCAAATCAGTCATAATATACTTTACTTTTAATATAATTTACTTTTCTTAAAAAACAAAAAAACAAAAACAAAAACACTTAAAAATATATAATTCAAAACCACACCTAAAAACATATAATTCAAAGGTTCAATGCCAATTACATTATTTGTCAAGGAGTTTATAAATCCAAAGTGCAAGGTAATGAGAAATAGAAATATAGTATCTCAAGAAAAAGCAGATGAGCCGTCAGTGAACATCTGTATCATATGAAGGAGATCATTCTTTGATGACATATTTGATGAGCAATAACCCAATTGAAAGTTGATTCATGTAACTTGTTAAGCAATAAAAAACATCAGACTGTAAAAGAAAATAATAATAAGCATTTTATTTGAGCAACGGATTGCAATCTTGGAGGCACAGATTCAGGTAGTAACCCAAATTGTGTCTTAAAGTGAACAAAGAAAGGCAGAATTTATAATGATGAAACCCACAAGAGCTGTTTCCATTTAGGTCATCCTTGTAAATGAAGAACTTTGGCTCGGGCAACAAGGATTGGTTAGGTCCATGGGCAAGTGAAGAATTCTGGCTGTCAAAAAGAATTGGCTCTTTCCAAGGTGCAGAAAGCAGATAGTCTGGTTGCCATGGTAAAAAGAAAATGTAAAATCCTGGAGGCTGTTTCATGGCTAGCTTAAAAAGTCCATGAGTGGGACATGGAAAAGGCAGACTTCTTCATGACCTCTTGGCTTCATTTAAATTCTCTCAACATAATGATTCTATCTTGTCAATTTCTAATCACAAACTGAAAAGGCCAAGCATAAGGAGGGTGTACTTTAGGCATGGCCTAATTTTGTGTTCAACAAAATTAAGTCTCTTCATTTTTGCATCCTTTGTGTTGGCTCCAATCCCAAATTCAGCAAGATTTGTGTTGTCTGTCTTTACTGATATCAAGTCATCATTTATACCTATTACTTTCAATGTTATACTTCCTTTTTATCTAAAGTATGTGATGGATCTTTTAATATGTTTTTTAACTTCGCATAAAATTCTTTATCTGTGGTGTACTGACCATTCACTACATAGTTTGCAAACACTGAAAATCTGTGAAACAGTCTTAAATTGTGGTGACCAGGGTAGTTCAGTAAATACATTTGAAGAGCTGGCCATCCAGGCACCTTGTTATAGATGATGATACAGTGTTGAATATGACAACATTTTTCTACTGCAAAAACTTTGCAATGCAGTGGAATTTGCCAAACTATTTGGGGACCTCAAAGGAAAGGTCCCTTGATTCTGAGAAACTTGGGGAAGACCACAGATAATGTAATGACTGATTTAAGCTTGGGAAAAGAAAACAAAACAAAATAGCAGTAAATATAATAACATATTATAGTTTATTATAATTGCTTTTACTAGCTTCATAAACTCACAGTATTTAAAATACAGCTTTATGGGTTATCCTCATCTTAAACTATAGAGCCATTTATCCTGCTAAAGTAAATCTAAAAATATTCCCCAAACCCCAAAAGTCAGATATACAATGAATAGGAGAATTTTATTGATATAGATCTCTGTTATCTGATAAGCTATTGGGAAAGTATTTTGAAGATAATGAGAAAACATCTGGACTTTAAGACAAGATTTTGAAAAATTTCTTCCCAATAATAGAACAATAGTGAGTGCAAAAACTGAATGTGTTCTGCTTTGGATTGCTCAATAATGACGTAGTTTATTTATATTTTGTGGCTTTTCTTTTCTTTAACTATTTGCTGTTTTAGCCTCCCATATAGTGCAATTTTTATATAAAATTCTTTGCAATAATACTATGTAAAGTATTTTATAACAAGGTGATATTTTTCACTCTAGAAACATTATTTATGTGGGTGTAGATCACTGGAAATAAATTCTCTCTGTGTCTAAAAGTGTGCTTATTCTGCACAAGTTTTGCTGTAAAGGCATTAAGATTTTCTCTGGGCTAAAATATGAAAAGTAAGCAGCTAACTTGGAATTCTATTCCCCTTTCTTTTCTTTCTTCTTCTATGTCTCTTTTGAACATTCAGTGAATTACTATACTTTTTATATAGAATTCTATTATGAAATAGAATTATATATATGTGTGTGTGTGTGTGTGTGTGTGTTCTGTTATATAAGTAAATAACTAGAATAATTAGGTTTCATCCTAATTTAGATGAAACCATTATAATTTGCCTTAGATAGGATAAAAACTTTTAAATTAGCAATATGTATCATATATAGTACATTTATTGACACTAAAGATTATTTTTAAAGGTATTTTTATTTTTAGTATGTATGGCAAATATCATAGTCTAAAAAAGGAGAAATATTCTATTTTAACATTGTAAAATGATAGGCAAAATACTGTAATTAACTCTACATTATTTGATAAATTTGGAAGAAATATTTATAAATAGGAATTAATATATCATACTGCTCAGCCTTCATTTATCAAAGGATACAAAAATAATATAGACCAGCATCTCCTGTAGCTTCAGAAATTGATGTCTAAATCTACTAGTATAATGAATAGACATTATTTTTGGTCCTTGTATAATTGTATAAGTTATACAATTTGAAAACATGTAACAATCCATATATATATACACATATATATTATTTGTAAACAAAATAATCTTTTATTTTAGTGAAAGTGTTTTCACATGTACTCCTCAAATTCCACACTTACTATGAATTTAAGGAATATGTAGACTACATAACTGTTATACTTCCCAGTTTATAGATTTGACTATTTGAAGATTTTTATGCCAGTTATTATAGTTCCTCAGGAGATTTTGGGACACTGGCTCAATCTAGGGCATCAACTGATTAGTGTGCAATTATGTTAAATGACCTCTTGGGTTTTTCTGTGATAATGGAAGTTTGCAAAACTTAGACTTACTTATTCCAGCATTCTATTCCCAGACCTTTATCAGGGACTATTTTGGCAAGAGACAGTGTGACTTGAGATTAAGAGCATAGATTTTGGAAGCAGGCTGCCTAGATTTTTAATATGACCACATTGGAAAGCTATTCAAGAAACCTTATTGTGATTCATGTTTAATCATAATATTCACCTTCCTAAGTTACAAGTATTAAATAATATATTTAATGTATTAGAAATTTAAAGTGTGAAATCATAAGTTTATCACAGTTGCAACCACTTCACATGATGGAGTTGGCAGGAAGTCAAAACTTTTTTATAGGCTAAGCCAATTGAAATGTATATTACTTACTTTTCAATATACAAAAATCTAACAAAAAGCCTATCATAGAATGTGTAATCAATATTTTTTAATTAATGAAAGAGAGAAATTATCACATCCACTTTTCAATAGTAACAGCTGTAAATCATATTTAACTAGACACAGCATGTGGTCAATTAGTATAAACAGGGGAATAGTAGGAAAGATCACTACCAATCACCACCATGTCACAGTGCATGGAGCTCTTCACATGTGATTTTAAAAACTGAGTTTAGCCCTGACTGGTGTCGCTCAGTTGCTTGAGTGTGGCCCCATGCCCCAAAAGGTCGCTGGTTCGATTTCCAGTCAGGACACATACCCAGGTTGCAGGTTTGGTCCCTGGTGCATGTGGGAGGAAAGCAATCTCTCTCTCTCTCTCTCTCTCTCTCTCTCTCTCTCTCTCTCTCTCTCTCCTTCCTCTCTCTCTAAAATCAATAAAAAAATTTTAAAAACACACAAAAAAAACAGAATTTAAAATTAAAGGATAGTAATTAAAATTTATGAAAGTCAAACAAACACTGCTATATTATCAGCATTGTGCTGCATGTAAACTCATGATCTGCACACTTAAAATGAAAACCAACCTTTAGGTCATATCCACATTCTGTTGGATTAGGCAAAACCAATTCTTGGAGACTTTTGATGAACATAATCTGCACAAACTTGGAATCAAACCAACCCAGAAATTGTATCTATGTGCTCTATGTGGTTTAAAGGTAGGGAAAAAACTGAATTTACTCAAAATGGAAGGAATGTAAGAAAAGCAGTTTAATTGTTCACTTGATTTTTTTTTTTCTTCAGGATAACCATTATAGTCAGTTTTATTTTCTCTAGACATTTTGCTAAGGCATTCCATTACTGCAGAAAATACAGCTCTGTGAACTATCACAGAGAACAGATTAACTTCAAACCACTGGTGGTAAATCTTCCAAAAAAATTAAAGAAATCATATTGTGATAATTGATACAAACCAATGTTGTTCGGCAGCATTTTATTTAAGCCATATTGAGAAACAACATAACTTAATGATTAAGTGTGAGTCCTGGAGCCAGAATTGAAACCCTGTGAGCCCCTTCTCAACAACTTACAAGTTATGTAAAGTTGGAATATTTACTTAAATCCTCTGTGCTTGAGTATCTTCAAATGGCAAATATGGACAGCCAAACAGTTTTCTACTTTAAGAGCTCTTATGAGACTAACATGTGTAAGCTATGAGTTACTTAATTATTATATGGAGTTCTGTCCTCATAAAGTACCAGGGCCAATGAGAATAAGTTGCAATGAGAGTGATTTGAGTTCTGTATAAAGATTGGTTTTAAATAGTTGATGTCAGATCCTTCAGTTGGTAAAATGTTCCCTTTGAGAGAGGAAATAGGTATCTTGGAGATTTATAAATATATTGAAAAGGGGTTTGCAGAACTGAAATCTTGCAAAAATACATTTCTTCTAATATTCATATGCTATTATTCTCATGGTGAGAATTTTCATAATAATTTCATCTTTACCTAATAATTCCCTGGCTGAGTCCCATAAAATTTGAACAATGTAATTTCGTCAGAAATTCTTCCACTTTCATATTTCTTGACTTTGACAAAGTTTAAATCTCAACCTTAATGCATTTTCATATAAAACAATGAAAATAAATTAATTTCATAAATATTTTCTAAGATCATCTCTAGTGTTCAATTTAAAAACTAAAAATCTATTCTACATATCAATAGAAAACTATATAGAAGTTAAATATCTTTTATTATAACTAAACTAAAACTAGTATTTCATGATAATTTTAAATATATCTCTTTAAATATATAGAGTGTATAGTAAGCATTATCTTAAATAAACATGAAAAATTAAAGAAATAATATTACTATCATTGATACAGACCCACTATGATTCAATTGGAGGTTTTCATATCTAATCTATATTCTCTTTATACTGTGTTCTTTAAATTATAGCTGCTCTCTCCATTTTTATTTCTATGGTGGTCCATGTACTGTCATATTTCCTTCCTCCCCCCTCCCATCCTTTGGAATTGTATATGTATCCAGAATAAATTCACAGAACTAAAGTCCAGGGATACATTTTAAAATATTGGCAAGTTAGTTTTTCAAAGTTTGGTTGAAATTACCCCTATCACTCTTTCTTAAATAGGAAGCATTTTGTTTTAGTCTCCGTTTGCTTCTGCCTTTTCCGTAGCCCATTTGAGCTCTTGACCTGTCTCATGACTGTATGCAGTTTCTCCTTAAAGGGACCTTCCTTCTGCTTTGCAAGAGGCTCAGACACGCATTCATTCTCAAAAACATTTTAAACACTTCTGGTGTTTCAGGCTTTGACATAACTATTGAGGATTTAGTCAAGTAGGATGGGTCTTATCTTTAATAATAAATAAGTATGATTGTAAAACTATGGTACTGACTTCTCTCTTCTTTAGCACTATAGTTCTCCAAAGAACACTTTGCTGCTGCTAGCACTGTATTCACCACTGAGCTTTTAGATGCTTACACTCAGGCTTCTGTACCCACCTCTTGACTGAAAGCTCTCTTTAAGGATATTAATGGTAAATCTATGGGCTTTTTCAGTTTTCATTATCCTTGGAACTTTCTATATTTTTCAGTGTGTGAATTAATCTCTCTTTCTTCAAGTTTTCTTTCTATGTCTCATAGTTATCTTCTTTTGTTCCTTTTCCTTAGATCAGCAATATTGGCTAAACCAAAAAGGACTTCAACTCTCCACCAGTTAAAGTGATTCTGATCCCTTCTGTCCCATACTTACCTTTTCATGAACTTACATTCCTAACTTCCTGCTAAATACTTTTCACACAATGTGCCTAATCATTTCAAAAGCAATGAGTCATGCCAAACTCATTGTATTTTACCAGGAGTTAAGGCTTTACTGTAAATCTCCATTTCTGCCAAAATTATCATCGATTTATTTGTCAACCAGACCACAATTTGGTGTCAAAATTTAGGATGGCATTTAAAGTCACTTGTATCTGATTCCACTTGTTAGTCTACATTTTTTTTCTTTTATATGTCATATGTTTACTCAAAATATGTCACCTGTTTACCCGTGATCAGGATTGCCATTTTCCCCCATACGTATCACACACATTTCTGTCTCTCAAATTTTCTGCAACTCTTCCTGAGATAGGGTGAGTTTCTCCTAGATAAGACTGGAATTTCTGTGGGTTGCCCCTTAAACCCTTTACCTAATTAGCGCTAGACAAAGTGGTACTAGGTACCGATTTAATGGGCAAAAGGGATTTTTTCACCCTGACTCATGTGCAGTAAAGCCTTAGAAGAACCTCTGTGTGAGCTTACCCTCATTGTAATAGTAAAAAAGCACATCCCTGGGTGGAGATTTAACATGCTAATGAGACAAGGGAGGCATGAAGAAGTATGTAGTTCCACTTCACAGGCACCAAGGAATCCCCACATCTTCATACTTAGAGGTCAGGACTGGACATCGTCTTTCCTGCCTCAACTTCTTTAAAACTGTTTCTGCCTTTTCTTCAAGGAGCAGCAGCCATTTCTTCTTCCTTTCCATGCTGTTTCCCTGCCATGCAGGAGCTATTTAATAAATCTTCCAGAGTCCTAATTCTGTGGGTACCCTCCTGATATCTACCCTGGGAGTTCCCAAGAACCCAGGGCACTGGAACATTCCTTCATTAGGTTTAATTTATTAGCCAAATCTTTCATGGAAATTTATCTACCTGCCTTAGCCCTCGATTATATAAACCCATCCCAAGAAATAAAGTTATTTGTAAAAGGAATGGTTTAAAGATATACAAATTTATATTTAAGTTAACTTCTTATCTAGTTATGTATCCCTGGATAAATTTCCTAATCTCTGTGAGCCTCATTAAGTGCACAAAAACAATCAAATGAGATAATATGAGTGAAATGCTTTTCACAGTAAAATGCATATTAGTTACTTTTTTATTACTTATATTTCTTTGGGCAGTTTTCTCATGATGCCATTTTTTCATTAACTTTTTAGACATTAAAATATATGAACAACCCTAGCCAGTTTAGCTCAGTGGTTAGAGCATCAGCCTGCTAACTGAAGGGCCCTGGGTTCAATTCCAGCCAAAGGCATGTACCTCGGTTGCAGGCTAGATCTCCAGCCCTTAGTTGGGGCACATGTGGGTCACAACCAATAGATGTGTCTCTCTCACAGTGATGTTTCTCTCTCTCTCTCCCTTCCACTCTCTCTGAAAAGCAATTGAAAAATATCCTCTGGAAAGATTAAATATATATACATATGCATATATATATATATATATATATATATATATATATATATATATATGCATGTACATATGAATGAAAACAACATGATATAAAAATGTTTCCACATGTAATCAAAACTCTGTAATTGTTATTTCTATTCACCTGTTTATGTGCACAGTGTCTTACAACTATAAACATTCCATGAGTTTCTTGTTTGTGTTTATGTCGGTAATTGGATTACTGCTTAATTACTTCATTTCTAAAAGGAAAGGTCTGTCTTTTCCTTAGAACACAGAACCCAAAGCAAAGTTAATAGGTGAAGGTTTAATTAGGATATGCAATCTTAGGGTTGCAAAATTGAGGGCAAAAGGGAAAGTAGGCTAGTAAGGAAGGAAAGCAAATGCAAAATAGTGCATTTCTGAGCTGTTCACAGTTTAAACAGAAAACACAGTTGGTAGTTTAATAATGAGAAGTGTCTTCAAACAGGCCATGTGGAACCATTGTGAGATAGATCTGTCCATCAAGGGGATAAAAGGAAAGGGGTTAACTGTCAGCACATCTCTTTGTTTCTCAGAGGTCAAAGTATGCATCACCATACATTATTTCTCTCTTCAAAATTCTGTTAACCAGCTCTGTTGACCAGTTGGCAGCCCTACATTCTAATACAGTGAAGCTCTTACTGTGTCTACTGGCAAAAGTTCTCCCTACTAAAACCCAGAATCTCTTGCTGGACAAATCCTAAAGTTGTGAAAAAGCAGAGCACACATTTATAAGTGAGTTACTGGGAGTAACAGTGAGAGAGGATAATCCTAAATCTACAACTTGTTTCCTTAACCTGTTCTCACATCTGAAGATGCAGAATTAAATATCAGAATTACTTCAATGCATATACTGTCTCTTGGAAGACTGTATTCCAATCATATGTGATGCTGTGCCCAAAGCTGGTGCTTTGTCCAAGCCCCCAACATGCTGTTCCACCATTCTTCAGGCCAGATGTTTATAGGTGATGAAGTATATGGTAAGACAAATGAATCTCAAATTCGTGAGCACAGTGTTATATTGCCTTTGCCATAAACTAGGTTACATTTTCCAAGGAAATGTTGTCAGTCATACTGTATCAGTGGATCAGGATTTGTCATAGGCCATTGGATGGTGTTAAGGGGCTAAGAAGTTAAGCTTATATCCAGAAAATTTATCTATCCAAAATAAGATGGATTTCTGCCTCCTGCAATAGAGAAGGAGACCATGTCTTCCCCAAAGAATTGTGTCCTATTAGGAATTAACAGTGATATAGCTAAGTCAGCTTTGTTGATGGGGGTGCTCACATTCTCAGGCCCATGCATAGCTTTCAGCCTTACTATTATGTTCATCTCTTTGTTGGCCTATTGCAGAAACACTGAGATGGCTGGGACAGAAGATAGCTCATGTCCATAGTATAGGTTACATGCCTGAGGGCACCACCTAAGCTGGTTTCATGCTTGTGGAGACACACTCTTCCTCCTTCCAACCTTCCTGAGTCTGGCTTCTATTTATTTCTTCTGACCAACTCTAGATTCCCTTTAGAGATGAGCCACCACAAAATAAAAAATTTATAATTTTGATGATTCTGCACCTGACTTCAATTCTTGCTACCGGCATTTAAAACTAGCACGGCACAGCATAAAGATGAACAACAAAATGTATGCTAGTAGTTTAAAATTTTAATTGTTTTTATTTAGATGATGTTAAGTAACAAATAAAAAGCACCATAGAAGATCAAAAGATAAACTCTTAAAGAAAAGAAAAAGCTTTGTATGTACCTTTACTAGCCTTTGTTTTCATGCCCTTTGAGCAGGGAGCTCTGCATCTTCACTTTGCTTTGTGCCTCACAAGTTATGCAGCCAGCTCTGCTTCCAGGAGATCCTGAAACACACAAAAAGTTGAGAACCATTGTTCTAATATATCAGGAAATCAATGAGAAAGCTTTGCCAGCTGTTTGTATCTCTTAATTACACATTTATATCTAAGAAGATAATCACAGAGAAGGGCTATGGAACTATTCTACCCACACTGAGGCAAAACTTCATTTATTGTACAGCTCCCATAGGTTCCACTAACCAGAAAACCATTATGGTATTTCAACGTCATCACAAACCCTTATCAGAAATGTCAAGTTCCCTCTTTTCAGTTCACATCTACCCAAGCAAAGGCTGCAGATTTCTTTGGGGAAGGATCAGAGGAAAATTTATTTTATATACTTGTGGTACTATACTTCTCAAAAGATCTCATTTCCTCCTTAAATTAGTAGATTCTGAGTCTGCGAGCTACTTTGATCTAGAAATTGAATGAAGGACTATAATTTGCCATTGAGTGGCTAATATCAGCTTTTGTTATCATTCAAACAAAGCAATATCCTGAGTAAAAGCTCATCCATCTCACCTCAAGATACTTGAAGATCAATTCCACAGATTCCTATGGATCTAGGCAATCTATATGCCTTCTTGCTCTGCCTTTTATTTATTTTTTAATTGTATCTGTCTTGTCTCTGATGATTAACTGGTGCCATCTAGGTTCCTTCATTCTGAAATGCCAGTGTTTCCAGTGATATTAGAGCCCAGGGAGATGGAAGCATCTCCCACTCCTAAATGTGACCTTCCTAAAGTTATGTGGTGCCCTCTTCAACAACATTCTTTGGGCCTTCCAAGGAGCATATAATGAACGGAGTTTCAATTCTTTCCAAGTAATCCATTCTACTATTTCCACCTCCCTGACTTTTGTTCTCTTCCTTAAGAATATGCCAATTAATTTCTGGCATCTTTAACTCATTTGTACTAGGGTGTGACTATCTCCAGCCTTCAGTGTAACATCCATGTCCACTAGTAAAATTAGCTCCTAGCCAGTATGCTGAATCCAAAATAATGAATGAATAATCAGCAGTCTTTGCTGATTTACCGATGACTACTTCTTCAGTGCCAAGGAACTTGCCAGTCATGACTCTAATTTTGTTGCAGTTTGATGGATCTGGCCTCATAGGCGGTTTAATTGGACTCCATAACCAGTGGAAGTGCCATGGACAATCCTAGACAACTAAGTCTGGTTAATAATCTTATCATCTACTGTTCTCACACCATCATTGTAAACCCAAAGGACAACCATGGTGGCTTGCTGGGCTGCTGTGGCCTCTGCCAGGATGGTACAGACATGTTTTCAGTGGTGGCAAACTCATCACACTGGCCCAAACCTGTTGAAGCTCAAGTAGTCATCCGCTGAGGAAGGAGAGGGTCTCAGGTGTGAATGCTCTCTCAGAGCCAACCATTCCCTTCTTCCTCAGGCAAAACCGAGGCACTTAGTAGGAAGGGTTTCTGTAGTGACATGCTCCCTCCCCACCCCTACTAAGTCACCACTGTCCCTCACTAAGTTTAATAAGATTACCACAACAGTCTGAAAGGTCTCTGGGTTATTGGATGAAAAGATCTTGAAGAGGCTTTATACAATTTTTCAAGAAGGTAACAAAACTCAATTCCTCATTCCATTGCAGAAAGGAAAGTCTGTCAGTGTCAGGGACATGCCTAGAGCTAACTTACGGCATCATTTGATGTGACTCACATGTGAGGGGACCAACATTTTAGGTCTCATCACCAGAGGACAGTTGGAATAGCCTGGAGCTGCTTCCCTAGTATTTTAGAGCCACTTTGTTGTATTTCTAATTTGAACCAAGGGTGAGCTTAGCTAAGGAGTTGAGGGACTGACTAAAGAAAAGGACCAATGGTCCTCCAGAGAACCAAATGCTATTTGTAAACAATCTTTAAAATAGCTTTTCATTGTTTAATTCTATGTAAATTAATTATCAATGGAGTATTACTTTTGAGGGATTTAAATTTAATTAGATAATATTAGTATTCTATTAATCAAATAACCACATTGCCTTCTCATTTCCTCAGTTTATAAGAAGTCCCAAAAATATTTAGAATTCCTTGAGGATAAGGCAATGCCTTACCTCAGTATGTGTTTAGTGTATTTACTAAATATTTAGTGTATTTAGTATGTTAGTGTGTTTAGTGTATTTACCTGAATGCTTAGTATTTTTTATTGAATTTATTGGGGTGATGGTTCACAAATTCACACAGGTTTCAAGTGTACAACTCAACAAAACATCATCTGTGCACTGCATGGTATACCCATCACCCCAAACAAAGTCTCTTTCCTTCCCTATTTTTACTCCCTTTGCCCAGCTCTACCTACCCCCAACCCTCCTTTCCCTCTGGCTATCACCACACTGCTGTTTGTGTCTATGTGTTATATATAAATTCTTAGCATATTTACATGTACAGTACATTTTAGTTGAATGACAAACTTAGTATCGCTTATGTTTCATCCACCAGCTTCACCCACTAATTTTTTGAATAACGAACATGAAAAATTGATAGACTTGAAAGTCAGACATAACTTTGGTAAGCAGAGTTCTAAAGCATCCTCTCTATTAAAATTCCGTGCTTATTCACTCCAACACTAATCTAGATATTTCTGCAAAGGGACTTTGCAGATGAAATTGAAGTGACTAATTAATCAACTTTGAGACATAGTGATTATCTAGGATTATTCAAGTGCAATGACATGAGCACTCAGTGCAGAAGAGGAAGCCAGAAGAGTCAATGAGAGAGAGGTGGCAGAATAACATAGGAGAGATGAGGCAGAAGGGGAGGTCGGAGAGATATAAGCTGAAGGTTCAAACTCCCTTTTCTGTATTTAAAGATGAAGGAAGGGGACAAGCTAAGCAATACAGGAAGCTGAGAATAATCTTTAAAATCAGCAGCCAGCAAGAAAATGGGGACATCAGTCCCACAACCAGAAAGAACTGAATTGTCCTATCTAAAAGCTTAAAAATAGATTTACTCTCAAAGACTACAAAAATGAAGGAGGTTTGTCAATATTTTAATTTTGGCCTCATGAAACCTGAAGCAGAAAATCAGCTGAGCCACACTTTTCTTGGAATTCTGACTTCAGAACTGTGAGACAGTCAATGGGTATATTTTTAAGCCAATAAGCAGGAAACAAACAAACAAACAAAAACCCTCAGTAACTTAATAGCTTTATTATATGTAAAAAATGTGTAATAAGAGTATTTTTAGAAATAATGAGTAGCCATTTCCATACTGAGACTCTCTGAAATGGCAGTGTGTATAGCTACTGTGAGGTATGAACTTCAGTATTTTCACAGTAGTCCGTATCTTATTTATAAAATATAACATTTCATGGAATTATGTTTGGCACCAGATTTCATATTTAATGTATTGTATGTAACAGTATATGTTGCAAAATAGCTAGTGATTCTCTTTCTGAGAGATAAATTAATGAAGTGCATTAAATGATTATTTGACAAACTAAAGGAAAAATTAGTATATATTTGTATAACTGTTTAGGGGATAATCTCTCTTCATTCCAGTTATCTTACACATAGTAAAGTATACACTTTCATTAATTTTCATTTTATGGTTTTCTTGGGAAGAATTTTTATAGCTTCTTTCTCATTTTTGGTTGACTTTTTTTTTAATTGATGTCAGAGAGAAGAAGGGAGAGTGAGAAGAAGGGAGAGTGAGAGGGAGAGATAGAAACACAATGATAAGAGTCATTGATCGATTGCTTCCTGCACAACCCTTATGGGGGATTAAGCCCACAATCTGGGCATGTGCCCTGACCAGGAATCAAACTGTGATCTCCCAGATCATAAGTCGATGCTCAACCTCTGAGCTATGCCCGGCTGGGCTTTACTTGATTTTTTTGACAATGATTACAATTGTTTGCTGTGTAAAACATTTAAAATAGGTTAAATATAAAATAATACATTGTGCTGAGATTTTTTAATGTTGGTTATAAGCAACTAGTAGATTAGTCTACCCCAGAAGGGAAATAGTCTAAATACTTACATTAAGCAATAAATGATGCAAGATTATAACTAAAAATTTACATGCTAATGTAGAGACCATTTAGACCTTAAGATTGTAAAATTATAATGTACCTTTTGTTGAAAAACATTAATGCTGGGGGTTTTTTTTGTATTTTTTGTTCTTTTGTTGTTTTACTGCAAAATAATCACTGAGACTATGTAAGCAACTGCCATACTCTTTTTTTCTATACATACTTTTTATTCCAACTATCTGGCTATTTTAGATTATACAAATAACAATTTCCTGATGAATCACTTATGCTTACAAGCATAAGAACAAAAGACTATATAAACACAGGTTGACAAAGCAACCCTCTTTTATCTTGAAAAAAATTGTTTTCTGTTAAGAGATACATTTTCTTTCCATTTTTAATAAGTACACCATGAGCACAACCTGATAAAATGTACAATTTAATACATCTAAGTAAATTCTTGCAGTCAATTTTCTGCAAGATGTCCTAGCAAGGAAGACAGAAATATAATCTTGCATTAAAGTTATCTTTATCTAGCAAAGTTGCAGAGGATCGTTATTTTTATGCTTTTATCAAGCATTGCAATTCCTTTAAGAAAAAGTTTATGTGGTCTGTTGTCCTGGACACTTTGCAGCAATGAAGAGAAATGGCTTTGAATGCACAGTATGCTATGGCCTCATAATTTAATTGGCAGTGATACTGTTTCTCCTCTGGGCTGGCACAAATATGTGGCTTTCATAGAGATTCTGCAGAGCTTTTCACTTTTCTTCTAAATTTTCCAGCTGCTGCCATTCTCAGTGATTTCTATAAGACACCTAAAAGCAACTTGGCCAATAGTGGTGCAGAGCAATTTATGAAGGAAGGGGGAGAGGTAGGTTTATGTTCTACCAAGAAGTTGATATTAATAATATTAATATTATCAATTAATATTAATAATATTAATAATTATAAAAACTGATACCACCACTCTGGCTAATAATTTATGAACGTGTAGTGTTACATAATTTACAAAGCAATGAAGATGTTTGAGAATGGTTAATTACTTTTCTGTTAAACAACAACAACAAAATTAAGTAAAAATGTTTAGCTGACTGAGCTATTTTTCTTGGTAGTGAAGTTTATAAATAACTTCTACATGCTTCCTTTTACATTAGTAGGTAATAGGTACCATTTATTAAAACTTTTGTATGATATGTCTCCAGTATCAGAAGCAAAACAAATTATTTACAAGGTTAATCAATTCCCTGAAAATAATTGATATGCTTTGCATAACACTGTAAAGTTTAGGAATCATTTTTTTTTCTAGTCTCAATTGTGCTTGAAAGCAAATTAGAAAAAGGTCTTATAGGCTATAGACCCCATTTTCAAAGTGAGGAAATTATATCTTAGAATAATTAAATGACTGCCTAGGAAGTCATGACTAGAAAGTATTCAAACTGGGATGTTTTTCCAATCCTTTTTACTAAAAACTCATTTCCACTATAATTTCTAAGTCCTCTTACCTTTTTAGCAACATTTTTTCAGAAAAAAAGGTCATAGGCTGATTTTACATACATATATATATATATATATATATATATATATATATACATATATGTATATATATATTTATAAAATATGTTTTTATTGGTTTCAGAGAGAGGAAGGGAAAGGGAGAGAGAGAGATACAAACATCAATGATGAGAGAGAATCATCAATGGGCTGCCTCCTGCCTGCCTCGCACTGGGGATGGAGCCCTCAGCCGGGGCATGTGCCCTGACCAGGAATTGAACTGCCATCTCCTGGATCATATGTCAATGCTCAACCACTGAGCAACACCAGCCAGGCTAGGTTGATATATTTTTAAGGTCCTTAAAATAAAATTCTCTTTCATCCCATATGAAAACCTTGAAAGATGACCATCATAGATTATTTAATACTGAACAAGTTTTTAAATTGCTAGAAAATGCGTTTTGTTTTGTTTTTTTTAAATTGACACTCTAATATGTTTTATAAAAAGAGTTACTACTGCCCTGAGTGGTTTGGTTCAGTAGTTAGAATATCAGCCTGCAGACTGAAGGGTTGTGGGTTCGATCTCCCATCAAGGGCAAGTACCTCATTTGTAGGTTGGATCCTCCACCCCAGTTGGGGCTCTTACAGGAAGTAAGCAATCAATGTCTCTCTCTCTCTCTCTCTCTCTCTCTCTCTCTCTCTCTCTCCCTCCCTCCCTCCCTCCCTCCCTCCCTCCCTTCCACTCTCTCTAAAAATCAGTGGAAAAGACATCATGTAAGATTAAAAAAAAAAACACAAAAGAGTTGCTACCAATTAAGTAGTCACACTTAATAGATGGTAAAGTGTTAATAAAGAACTGGCAGTTAGTCACTTTATTCAGGCAGATTTGGATCTAAATAGCTTTTCTGCAGTGGACCAAAACACATGTGGTCCTTACTGTGTACTGCTATTATTAAGAAAGGGAATAATATATAATTTAAATAATTAAAGAAATTATACTCCATAGTCATTTTCTAAAGCACTCATGACAGAATTGACAAGTACTGTTATATTGTGCACATTGATAACTCTTTGAACACCTTTTTCCTGTTGTATTATCTGAATAATAATAATTACATATATATATATAGATACATATATATGACAGAAGTAAGGTTTTTATACATTGCTTGCTCTATTTTTTCCCCCATCCTTTATTTGGAAAATGTCCCTGGGAAAGACAAAAAGCTGTATGTAAATATACAGTATAGAGTCTGTGAAAATGCTTGTTGTTTTTTGCTTTATTTGTCTTAATTTCTGAAGGAATAAGAGGGAAAATTCAGGCATTTAGTGGGAATTCAGTGAAAATTGTATCTTCTACTCTATAATCTTTTTCTGGGTTTGAAGATGAAGACCCTTTAGAGCGATTAAAGAATGATGGTTAGTTAGTCTTTAAAAGGCATAACATATGGGAGAAAGCACATTACTCTTCAATATTTAGAAAGATGATGAGTAGAATAAAAATACATTTGCCCTGAGATTAATGTAAGAAAATTACAAGAAGGCAGATGTTGCTTCAGAATGGACCATCTTCTGACAGAGCTATCTTATAGAGTGCTGGGTTCTCCTCAGAAAATAACCACTGGTGAGCATTACTCAGAGAGACTATATGAAGGAAACCTTAAGTGACTTCTAAGATCGTTTCCAATTTAAGATCATGAGAGGTTGCAGAAATTCCCATTTATAACCCTGCTAGGTAACATGACAATTGAAATAGATAACATCAACATTTTTCTTACCACCTTCCAAATCCATGATTTTATGAGAAACATTTTTATTTATTTTTATTTTTTGCATGTTGTTAAGACACTCCTGCCTGAGACACTGTGATTTTCTAAAATCCCCCACCCCACCCTTCTCGGACCCTGGCTGGCTCTGCCCTCCTGTGACAACAAAGCCCGTGTGTGGCAGGTGGAGCTGTGGATGAGACGCTGGGGCCGTAAGGAAAGTGTGGAAACTCAGCAGAGTGAGGTCGGAGGGCCAGGGACTTGGACATCACCACGGGTGATGAGGAACTAGACCATGTGTTGGGGTGAGGGGGGTCCTCCATCAGCAGGCTTAGAGGGATTGTTGGCTAGAACAGGACTCAGCAGGCCAAGGTCTGGCCAAGGTCGGGCCTAGCAGAGAAGAGGTCCTAAGGAGCCTGGCCGGAGTGAGTGGTGGGGAGGTTTGCCACTGGCTATGGTGACCAGGACACAGCGAATGCTTGTCCTACCCCTGCATCAGGATCAAGAGAAGCAGGGTTGATGCTGGGACCCCTTTGTTGTGGGAATTGCTATGTCAGAGAGGAAAGGTATCTATATCCTAACTAAAACTCCTCCTTGGCTTCCTTTATTCCACTTGCATTCTCATACTTTGGACTCCATTAAATCTTCCATTTTTTTTCCCTCTCGTCAAAAATGTTTGTATTTTTCCTATAACATCATATTGTCCTCATTAGAAAGTGATTTTCTTGTGCAGCTGGGCATGGCTCTGCAGTGGAGCATAGACCTAGCATCCAGGAGACTGCAGTTCGATTCCTGGTCATGGAGGGCTCAATCCCCAGTCAGACGCCTGCAGGAGGCAGTCGATCAATGACTCTCTCATCATTGATGTTTCTCTCTCTCTCTCTCCCTCTCCCTTCTTCTCTCTGAAATCAATAAAGATATATTTAAAAAAAGAAAAAAAGAAAGTGACTTCCTTAGGGGACAGAACCTTTCTTGTTTTGTCTCTGTATTTCTAGTATTAAGAGCATACTAGGCATAGAAAAACACTCAATAAAATTTTGCTTTGTATTAAAATCAGTCAAGAAAATAAGAAAGATTAAAAAAAATTAATGTAGATAATAAAGCCAGCAATAGAAGGGAGGCTGAAGTGAAGGGTAGGCTCAGGTGCAAATAGCAATGACCAATGCTAATCTAACACTTGCTATGTGTCAGATACTTCCCTACAAACAGTAAATTTAATTAAATCTTCACACTTACTCATCACAACAATGCTTCATGGTGGATACTACTTTTATTCCCTTTTACAGATAAGGAACCCAACTTCCTAATGACACAGCCAATGGGTAGCAGGGTTGGGATCTAAATCCTGGCCAATTTTCCAAGCCAATTATAATCTGTTGACTCTCCATAATCACGAAGCCACATTATGGAACCCAGATATACCAAGGAAGAGGTAGAGAGAGGTCGGGCGAGCACTCAAGGATCAGGGTGCATACATGTTGCAGAAATCAAAGACAGTAAGTCCAAACTAGATGGGCAGAGAACCAGTAGGGGAAATTAACAAAAGAATAGATAGGCCAGCTAGTGTAACTGGACAGGAGACTGTATTCCTATACCCAACCTATTCCTATACATAACCTGACTAGCATCATGACTATGTTTGAGCCCCTCTGAGCCTCAGCATTCTCATATGTAAAATAACATGGTGTGACTATCTCTTAATAAGTCTCTGTTCCCTTTGAACTCTAAGGTAGTGTTCAAAAGTTCAGGCAGCAATTTTGACACAGGGATTAAAAATTCAGGCAAGGCAAATAATCAAAAGCTCTGGAAAATTGGTTTTAACCTGAAAGGGTTAGAGTCTCGACAGCAATATGTTGGTGTAGCAACTTGAAGGTATCTGTTACATAAAACTCTTGATAAATGGGAGCACCCTGCATTTTTAGAAAGTTCAAATTCTAGAGGCAGTAATATATATATATATATATTAAAGAGCATCTTATCTTGAGAGTAGAGCACTTTTTCCTGTCCCTGACACCCCTTTGGGTCATGAGAAACCTAACTTTTCTTAAAGGCATCATTCTATAAAACAAAGGCCCTAGAAATTATCATTTAAAATATTGGAAATAATTTCCATTCTTTCTTAGGTTTATGTGATAGTTTTAATAGAGCTATTTTTAAATTTATTTTATGTTATGAATTATTTTCCTAGTGCTGCCAAAACAAAGTACCAAAAACTGGGTAGCTTAAAACAAGAGAAATTTATTCTCTTACAGTTCTAGAGGATTAAGGTATGAAATCAAGATGTGAGGAGGGCCAGATTCTCCCTGAAAGTTCTAGGGAAAAGCCCTTCCTTGCCTTTTCCAACTTCTGGGGTATCCTGGCAATCCTTGGCATGCTTTGCTTGTAGCAGAATGACTTTTATCTCTGATCCCTCCATCTACACATGGCCTCTGCCCTCTGTGTCTTCTCTGTCTTCATGGTCTTCTCATGGTATGTCTGTATCTCTTATAAGCACACCATCATTGGATTAGGGCCCATTTTACCCAGTAAGGACTTACCTTAACTGATTACATCTGCAAGGACTCTATTTCCAAATAAGCTTATATTATGAGATTCGGAGTGGACATGAAGTTTTGGGAACACTATTCAGTCCGGTACATGATGCAACAAAAAGACAGTGCCTTAGAAGTTAAGATGCATGTTTTAATCTTGCTCCTGACAAAAATAGAATCATGCATAAATTGGAAACTTTAAAAACTTTACTTGCCAAGGAATACTTAAGAAATTATAATTTTATAATTCTATGACTTTAGACTAAAACTTTACAGTTCATAATGTAAACTAGAGGATATGACAAATCCTCTGGATCACCTTTCAATTTTCCATTTTTTTGACAGTATGAGTTTCCTAAGAATTCATCTTTCTAACTAATAATCTTTTAAATGAACAGTTAAATAAATTCCATTACCTCTGCTTATTTAAAATGAAATTAGAGATTCTGTGATGGTCTGCAAAAGATTAGCCTTCCAACCATAAGGCTTAAAGCAGTGACTGGGAAGTTCCTCTGAAGGACCCTGGTCACAGTGTGCAAGGTGGTGTGAGAATAAGTTTTAGCTCAGTAGACTTTCATAGCAGAGAGGTTTCTTTGAGTTAACTATTATACTGTATAATGTGTTGCTTTGGTAGTAGCTGTTAATGAAGCAAACAACATTAAAGCTTATGTTAAAGTTATTTGAACATTAATACAATATTAAAGTTTAATATCCATATTTTAAACATAATAACTAAAACATGATAATTGGAGGAATTTGCTTATATTGACCTGATGTTACTATTAATTGTCAGCTAACTTTTAAAATGATGTAGAAAAAATAAATTTCTAATGGAATTTTGAATGAATAGCTATATATTGATATATTACCAATAAGATGAGGGACAGCAATAATAGAACTTAGGGATAGAGGAAATAAATATTAGAAAACCTGTTTATGTCAACTTCAGAAAATAAAAAGTAAGAAAATTCTGTCTATTTAGAATAAAACAAAACTATAAGTTTTTTATAGTTAGAAAAAATACTTTAAAATATGCAGTGGCAAAAGTATATAGTAGAATTTAATCTTTATTTATGCTATTAATAAAGATGACTATGTCTTATATAGTCACAACTTAAATTTGGTGCCAAAACCTTTCCTTATAATAAATGTTTCCATCTATATGTAAAGGATGTATACGTACATATATTCCCATCTAATGGAAAGACTGTCAAATATTAAGAATAAATTTATTCTATTATATGGTCTAAATTACCCTTTCAATGTTATTTCCCACAATTTTTTGCGCTCATTCTCAGTCAAGTTGACATACCAAATATAGCACTTTATACTATGTTTTCTGCTATTTTGCCTTTGTTTATACAGTTCCCCTGGTCAGAATACATATCTTTACATTTCCCATTTTCTAATTTATATGCTTACCTAATATTCTAAGTCCATTTGAAGAACAATTCTTTACAGAATTGATGACAGTCATTTTTTAGGTATTGCATGTTTTAGAGCTATCACATGTGTAGTAAGGTTTTTGATGCTAATCCATTTTTTTCTCCTCATTACAATTATCCAGGATCATATATTAGGAGTTCTATAAATCTGTGTAGATGAATAATTGAATAAACTTAAAATAAAGGTATTGTACAAAAGGTAAAAAAGCCAAAAAGTTTTGATATCTCTCATTACTTATTCTCAGAAAACCTGGAGCTAGCTAAGGTGCTCCAGCAGTGGTAACTGTGTGCATTGATATTGTTTCTTTAGTGAATAAAACATGATGGAACAAAAATAATTTCCAGATGTAAAAGAAGATTAAGCATGTTATCATTTAAAGAAGACTTGATAGAAAAAGTAAAAAGAACCAAGAGAATTCCAGTATTCCAAAAATAAAAATGAGAAACAACATAACACGGACAAATGTGAGATCCAGTAATATCTGATTGTAGCTCCTAATGTTGAGATTACTGCTAGCACTTTTTCAAACAGCATTGCTTATTCCTAAAAGATTTAGCATGACTCACAAAGATACAAAATTATAAAAATCTACTCTAAATTATATATAAAAATAAAAGAAAATCTGCTGTAGTGATGTTGAATAAAACTATTATCAGAGCTCTCTGAAAAACCACCACCAAACTATAAAAGGCCATAGCCTTCTTACCAGATACATTTCAGTTGTACTCTAAGTTTTCTAGAGGCCAAATAAAAAAAGAAATCTGATCAATTTCATAATTTACAGTGCCCATGATAAAAGTAAACCAATTTACTCAGGAGAAGTGCAATTATTCCTGCTACTAAAACCTGAAAGAAATTTCTCCCAAGGGTTATCATAAAAAGGACACTGTAAAATATAATGAAATATGCCTTGAACAATATCTTTATGATAGACACCACTAAGAGTTTCACAGAGGTGGTTTTTCAAGGTATCTTCACTATGTACTGAGGGTCTGGCTAAACAATCCTATATGTAGTTTAATAGAGGCATAGATTTTAAATAACTGAAAAAAATAGATGGACTAAGTATCTTTCAAAGATTTTTTCAAAGCATCTGTACCTAACTGTAGCTCTTTAGAAAATTTTAGAAAAATCTCAGAACAGGTAATTGGTTCACTTAGTAAGTAGGTATTGGGCAACTGTAATTTACTGTGTTAGCCACAAAGGAAACACAAGAGGCAAAACAGTTCCCAGGAAATCAGCTGTCCTGTGATGTCAATAAAATGTAAATAAATATGACAGATCACCTGAAAAAATTAAAAGTCAACATTCTCTTGTGAAAGCTGAAGGCACATCAAGCCTGGGATTCAATTCCAGGGATACACTCATGACACGGGTCAGGTCTGTCTTCAGAAAACAGGTTTGAATCTGCTCTGACCTGCAGTTTAATGAGCGCTTGCTGAATCTTCTGTTTTGGCATAGTCACAGTGCCCTTTTAAGAAGAGATCTAGCCCTCTATTTCAAGTTTTAATCCAAAATAAGACCCTATTGGGATTTTTACCACAAACATGGCTTTAAAACTGAGGAGCCTTAGTAATACCTTCCCTGGAGATATCTCAGGAGACTTGCGGTGGCAGTGGGGAGAGGGGAGACAAAAGGAAAGGCCAGCCAGACCTCTCTTTTCTCTATCCATACCTCAGCCGCAGGATCCTCTCTCCTAAAATGTAAGACAGTTTTTTTTGACAAGTGGTTTTAAAATGTGTTTGAAAAACACTGCACTGTTCTGAACTATTTCCAAAATTTTATTATTCTCTACAAAAATCGTAACTACAATAAATACATACTGTTCACCTGCTATGTTGTAAAGTTTCTGTCTCAAGGAGCTTAAAATTTGTGATAAGTCCCTCAAGTGCACCAAAAATGAGGCTGTAGTTGGGTAACTGCTGTCTCAGAGATGTAAATACCATGTTCTGTGGGTGCGTAGAGTGGGTGGGGGGCCAGATAAAATGCAAGTGAACAGAGGGCCCAAGAAGCCCATAGGTAATAGGTACCTTTTGAATTGAGTCTTAAAGAAATGATAGAAACTAGGAAAACAGGGTCAATAAAGTAATATTAAGCAATAGATTGAGTGAGGAGGGACATGTCAAACAGCACAGCAAAGGGAAAGAAGAGTAATTTTTGTGACTGGAATGCAAGGAAGGAAAAGACACCTTAGAATTAGGAAGAGGTGCGGTAGTAAGGAACCAGTGTGTTTAACCAAGAGATTTGAACCGAAGACAAGGGATACCAAATGAAACCAGGCCACACCAACTTCAGAGAGATGCCATGAAATAATTTCTGTTTTAGAAATATTATTTTAGCATTATTATGGAAGATACAATAGAGAAACTAAGAACAGAGTCAAGCACAGTAAATAAAAGATTATTGCTGCAATGTGGGAAAAAATTAACAAGAATCTGAATTAAGCCAGAGAAATTGTCATGAGAAGAGGGAAGTATAAAAGACAATAAAGGGGGTAGAACATATAAGATTTTGTGATTTCTATGGACTATCTTTCCTGTTTTTCCCCCCTTCTACATATGCAGTGATGTATTGTATGTGTTACTTCTCTCTCTGGTTTTATTTCCACTTTCTGATTCATGTATAAGCAGTCAAGCTTTAAAAAATGTGCAATGCTACTCTTTTCCTATTCAACAAATCTTACATAGCATTCCACTTGAAACTTAAACATTTAATCACTTAGTACATTCTGCCTGCATAACAAAGCTCAACATTATAATCCCCCAGTTATTACAAGTTCTGTGCTGTCTTGGTTACATTTACACTTCAATTACAATTACAATGCTTTCATCTTAACAGCTTCAAGTTTCTGAAGGATTAAGTCTCAAGGATTATGTTATAATGAGAACAAAGGTTATTGACTACTTTTCTCATTTCTTTCTGAAATGCTTTGCTAGCTAAATAAAAGTGAAACCAAATTTATGCCAAGATGTTTTCTGCCTGCAGGAACACATAATGGAAGTTATGAGAAATCAAGAGTTTTTACTGCTTCCAGCCGAGGAGCTCCATAAACTCCTGGCCAGTGATGATGTAAATGTCCCTGATGAAGAAACCATCTTCCATGCATTAATGATGTGGGTCAAGTATGACATGCAGAGGAGATGCAATGACTTGAGTATGCTTCTTGCCTTTATAAGACTGCCACTGCTTCCACCACAGGTAATTGTGATGCTGTTTTAATAGCTACAATGCACTGAAAAATCCTATATTAAAAGTAACATCCAAAGATTTAAAAAAAAATAAAAATAATTTAAAAAAATAAAAGAATTACAACCATAAAGCATTTGGGAAAATAGTAATGTTCAATGAATATGGAAATATGATATATGTAAACACACATGCACACACACTTGAAGGCACATTTTCCATACTAAGTTTCATGTCTTTACCTTATCACTTTTTATACTTGTTCACTTATTTAAAAACATCAGAACCCATTTATTATTATTTATTCACATTTTTGTTTTTAGTTTTAATCAAATACTCTTTTAAAGGTAAATTGATGCTGGAAAAATGATGGGTGATGGGTCATTGGTCTAAACTCCATCTCTGCCACTTATTCATGTTCATATGACATGAGAATATTATTTAACTTCTCTGATATTCAAAGTCTTTATATATAAATTAAAATTGTACTACCACATGAAAGTTTTGTAAGGATCAAATTACATAATATATGTAAAATACCTAATCTCAATATAGTATCTGGAAGATTTTAAAACATTCAGCTTTTAATTTCCTGCTTTGCTCTTTTGAATATCTATCATCTATTTATTATCTATCTATCTATCTATCTATCTATCTATCTATCTATCTATCTATCTATCTATCATCTATCTATATCTATCTATCATCTATCTATCTATCATCTATCATCTATCTATCTATCATCTATCTATCTATCTATCTATCTATCTATCTATCTATCTATCTATCTATCTATCATCTATCATCTATCTATCATCTATCATCTATCTATCTATCTATCTATCTATCTATCTATCTATCATCTATCTATCTATCTATCTATCTATCTATCATCTATCTATCTATATCTATCATCTATCTATCATCTATCATCTATCTATCTATCTATCTATCTATCTATCTATCTATCATCTATCATCTATCATCTATCTATCTATCTATCTATCTATCTATCTATCTATCTATCTATCTATCTATCTATCTATCATCTATCATCTATCTATCTATCATCTATCTATCTATCTATCTATCTATCTATCTATCTATCTATCTATCTCTATCTATCTATCTATCTATCATCTATCATCTATCATCTATCATCTATCTATCATCTATCATCTATCTATATCTATCTATCTATCTATCTATCTATCATCTATCTATCTATCTATCTATCTATCTATCTATCTATCTATCTATCATCTATCTCTATCATCTATCTATCATCATCTATCTATCTATCATCTATCTATCATCTATCTATATCTATCTATCATCATCTATCATCATCTATCATCTATCTATATCTATTTATCTAGCTATCCATCTATCTATTCTAAGGTGCAATAATATAATCGCAAACATCTCTATGGCATGTTTTTAAGGCTTAATGCATGGAATTTAAAACCTCAAATAGATAAATAAAGTATAGTACTGAATGGTACAGAGTTATGAAGTAACAGCATTTAAACAACTGGAAGTATGGAATCTTAAAATTGGGTCTAAAGAATAATCCAGATACCAAGGGAACCAACCACCTCATTTTATTTATATAGGACACAGGCGAATTGATAAAAACACCAAATTCACTCTGCTTGTAGGAAGAGTAACTATTTTCCCCTGATTTGGTATCTTAAGTCTTTAAGCTAACTTATAATGTTACAAAATTATCTATGCAAAGCACTGTTAACCTGAGGGCTCTGGCTATCCAAAAATAAGCTTGCAGGTAGCTTTTACTTCTGAAATGATAAAATTGCATGCATACCTTGTACAAAAGGGCTGTGGGGGGCCTGTAACATCCACCTGATCCTTCATTTGGATCCAAACCACCGTCAACACTTCTACTAATCCAGGTATGACTAAGAATGAAAGACAGGGATACGGACATTAAGAAAGCATGACATGCTGTGTGATGTATTAATAACAAGTGAAGAAGTGAGAGGTATGCTCCTACTTTTTGGAAAGATGGAAAGTTAAAGAAAAGCACCACTCTACAATTATTGGGAAAACAAATGAAACTTTATAATTAAAGTAATAATTGTGATTCATTGGCTCCTAAAATGCATAAAGGAATACAAACCGAGAGAAAAAATTTCTGAGAGGCCTGCCAAAAAAATATATAAGCTTATCTTACAAAAGGAAGGGAAACATGCAATTAAGTAAATGAACAAGTAACACATTATTAAGCCAAGCACTGGATTTTTCTGTATCTTCCACTCTTGGTTTTGATGTCAGATATACTCAGAGCTGGGGGATTCTCTCTCACGATAAAAATGGCCAAAGATAAATAACTATTAACCAATAATAGGTAGATGATAGATGATAGATGCTGTGAAAATTGGTCTCTGTTGAAATGTGGGAAGCTAGGAGTTAAACTGGTGCTCAAAAACCCTCATAAGTAGGGCACATCCCAGAGGAGGCCGAGAATGTAACCAGGGCTCCATCTTTTCCTCGCATGCCTTTCTTTAATACCCTCTTCCCCCACTCTTTGGTCATCAAAAATGGGAGATGCTCCTACCTGTCCATCTCAGCAAAACCATTATATCAGAACATGAACATCTTGGCTTCTTTGTTCCTAAGGCTACACATCACATTACACATGAGGTTTTTCATTCTTACTGGTTCAGCCGCTGTATCTTGCTTGGTGAAATATATTTACGTACTTTAGGAAATAAAATATTACTTTGTTTTGGTGTAACTAATAAAAGGCTTTTAAGTTAACTCTTATACAACGTCCAAAAACCATAAACATAGCATATAGTCAATTCTTCATTCCTCACCTCTCAAATTGGGCCTGTTAACAAATATAACTTTATACTTTCAAACAATAAATGCACAGGAGGAAAGAGTAAAACACATTTTCTCTTCATAAAATGTCCTTAGTTGTAGGCAGAGCTCTTGATTCCGTAACTATTACTAATGAATTGCATGTCATTATAGGTATTTTCCACATAATATTTCTAATCTTAAAAACACAGATGCAAGGTTGGGATTATTCATTATGTTGTTCAGAGGGAAAAACAGGTTCAAAGAGGTTTTCCAAACGTCATAGAGCTAGTGGAAAATGCAGTGTTTCTGCAAATCTGAGCTAGCCAGATATGGGCATACGAAGAGATATTTCTTCTGTGAGTTTATGTTGCTTACCTGTTTGCTCTCTAAACTGGAAGATCATAAAAATGTCCTGAATACAGCAATTTTGAAGGTTCCCATAAAAAGCTGGAAAAAAAGAAGAGCAGGAGAATAGGAATTAACATACACATTTATTTTATTAGTTACAAAATATATAAAACATATTTTATCTCATTTAATTTCCATATCTTTCTGCATTTTTCTAGTGAACTGAGGATTTATTTTCAAAAGGATGCAGTATTTGTATCAATTTTTAAAGGAGACAAGAAAATATTTGGCTTTTGTTTTTGTAATATAAATTCTATAGAGGTAAAGATAAGTGTCATGTGAGTGAGAGATCAATATTTAGAAGAACAGTGAGTAGCTAGTAATATTATTAATCAAAACATAACAAAGAACTGGCCAAGGCAAGAGCAGAAAAGACAAAGATTTTGTGATGTTTAAGGAGAGAGAGACTACATGCTTTCATGATAAAGTAAAACTAAATAACCTGTAAATACTTCCACAGCTACGAGTTTCTATGTTTCTATTTACAAATGTATGGGAAAATGTCTCCAGTTGTTTTTTTTTTTAAAGTAAAAATAAAGACAGAGACTTCAAAAACAAAGAAAACATGTTAAAAGGTTGATTAGAGACACAATGAATTTAGATTACGGTAATAATCTTATCTCATAAGGCAAATGACCAATTTGAGTTCCACCATTTCTCACAATCTGCAATTTCATGCCTATTATTATTTGGCCCATTGTATGTGTTTTGTTATTTCTGAAATTCACAAGAGAAAATCTATTCTGATATTTCTTATCATTTACAAATTTACATATGTTATTGTGAAGTATAAATTGTGTTAATTTGGTACAGAAAAATATAATGAAGATGTAGATTTCCGGACAGAAATTGGATTTTAGCTGATAACAGTGATAGATAAAATGACCTTCAGGAAAGAAGACACAAAAAGACCCAGAAGCCACGATGTCTATTTTATCTCTATTAAATTATAGTAACTAATACTAAAATAAATTCAATGGATTTGCTGTGGAAAGGACTAGATGAAAAGCAAAAGTAAAGAAATACATAATTGAGATATGATATTGAGATAGGTAGTCTATGAAATGGTGAATGGCTTATATTACACTTTTAAATAAGTCAGTAATAGAATTTTGAATAATAGTTTCCCTTTTTTCTTGAATACCCAGATGTTTAAAAATTTCAACAGAATTGGAAAAAATATGGACTTTTTTTAGAAAACGAGTGTGCATGTGTATATATATATATATATATATATATATATATATATACTTTGAAGATATAGCAGGTTTAGTTTCAGACCACTGCAGTAAAGTGAGTATCACAATAAAGTGAGTCACACTAAATTTTTGGTTCCCCGGTGCATATAAAAGTTATATTTATCCTGTACTGTAGTCTATTAAGTGTGCAATAGCATTATGTCTAAAAATGCTATTTACATGCCTTATTATCAAAATTCATTTTTCCTAGAAAATGATAACCATCATCTGATTCTTGAGCAAGTTGTAATCTTTTTGTTGGTGTGGTAGTTGTTGAAGATTGGGTTGTCTGTGGCAAGTTCTTCAAATAAGGAAATGAAGTTTGCTGCATCAAGTTACTCTTCCTTTCATGAACATTTCTGTAACATGTGATGCTGTTTGATAACATTTTACCCACAGTAGAACTTCTTTCAAAATTGGAGTCAATTCTCTCAAACCCTGCTGCTACTGATTTACCAACTAAGCTTATGTGATATTCTAAATTCTTTGTTGTCATTTCAACAATATTCATAGCATCTTCAACCAGGACTAGATTCCATCTCAAGAAACTACTTTCTTTGCTCAACCATAAGAAGCCACTCCTCATCCATGAAAGCTTTATCATGAGATTGCAGCACCTATCTCAAATCATCAGGGACCACTTTCATTTCTTTTGACAGTTCCACCACAAATTTCTACACAGAATTCTTGAGTTCCTCAAAGTTATCCATGAGGGTTGGAATCAACTACTTCCAAATTCCTGTTAATGTTGATATTTTGGCCTCTTTTCTGAATTACAAGTGTTCTTAATAGCATCTAGAATGGTGAATCCTTTCCAGAAGATTTTCAATTAACTTTGTCCAGATCCACCAAAGGAATCACTATCTATAACCTTACAAAATGTATTTTTAAAATAAAACTTGAAAGTCAAAATTATTTCTGATCCAGGGGCTGCAGATTGGATGTTGTGTTAGCAGACATGAAAACAGCATTAATCTTGTTGTACATCTCTATTGGAGCTCTTGGGTGACCAACTAGGTGCCTTGTAAATGAGTAGTCATATTTTGAAAAGCATCTATTTTTTTCTGAGTAGTAAGAATCAATATTGAGGCTTAAAATATTCAGTAAATCATATTGTATCCAGATGTGCTGTCATCCAGGCTTTGTTCTTCATTTGTAGATACATATTTTTTATTGATTTGTTTGGTTTTTATTTATTCATTTTTCTTTTTATTGAATTTATTGCAGTGACATTAGTTAATAAAATTACATAGGTTTCAGGTGTACAATTTTATAATACATCATCTGTATACTGTATTGTGTGTTCACCACCCCATGTCAAATCTCCTTTCATCACCATTTATCCCCTCATAACCTCTTCTATCTCCCAAATCCCCCTTTACCTCTGGTAATCACCATACTTGTCTGTGCCTAGAAGTTTGTTTGTTTTTCCCTTAATTCCTTCACCATTTTCACTCAGTCCTGCAACCTCCCTCCACTCTGAAAACTGTCAGTCTGTTCTCTATGAGTCTATTTATATTTTGCATATTAGTTTCTTTTGTTTATTAGATTCCACGTATGTGTAAGATCATATGGTACTTGTCTCTCTCTGACTGGCTTATTTCACTTAGCATAATATTCTCCAGGTCCATCCATGCTGTTGCAAAGGGCAAGATTTCCTTTATTTTTTTTACAGCCAAGTAGTATTTCATTGTATAAATGTAATACAGCTTTTTTATGCACTCATGATCATTACAAAGATTATACACTATGATCAAGTGGGATTTATTTTTGAGATGCAAGTTTGGTGCAAAGCTGTGAATCAAAAAACATGATGCACCACATAAACAAAATGAAGAATAAAAACCACATGATCATATCAGTAAATACAGAAAAAGTATTTGATAAAATCCAGCACCCATTTATAATAAATATTATCATTAAAGTGGAAATAGAGGGAACATATCTCAATGTAATAAAGGCCATATATGACAAACCCACAGCAAACATCGTACTAAATGGGCAAAAACTTCAACTGTTTCCCTTAAGATTGGGAACAAGACAGGCATGTCCACTTTCAACACTTATTCAACATAGTGCTGGAAGTCCCAGCCACAGCAATGAGACAAGAAGAAAAAATGAAAAGCATCCAGTTTGGAAAGGAAGAAATAAAACTGTCATTATTTGCAGATGGCATGATACTGTATATAGAGAACCCTAAAGATTCCACTAAAAAACCATTAGAACTGATAAATGAACTCAGTAAAGTAACAGGATACAAAATAAATATCCAGAAATGAGTTGCACTTTTTCTTTTAATTCTGACCTGAGGATGTGCTTATTTATTTTAGAGAGAGGAAGGGGGGGGGAGAGAGAGAGAGAGAGAGAAACATTGATGTGAGAGAGAACATTGATTGATTGCCTTCTGTACATGCCCCGACTGGATGGAACTCGCAGCCTAGGTCTGTGGCCTGACCCAAGACCAAACCGGCAACCTTTCAGCATAAGAGAGAACACTTCAATCAACTGAGACACACAGGCCAGGGCTCAGTTGCATTTTTATACACCAGTAATGAACTGTTTGTTATGCATTTTAAAAAGGAGACGTCAGTATCAATTTTTCATGTGTGCTTCTAATGATTGGTTTAGAAAGTCAAAGAAAGCTGCTCAAAAATTAAGGGAATATAGTTCTATATATAATCAGGCCAAAGGTCTTCAGAAAAATTCATTTTTATCACAGTCAGAGATTGTTTAAAAGATTGGAGATTTACAGATAAGCTTTACTTCATGTCTTGAACTAGTATTGTTTATCTCTTTTGAGACAACACAGAGAAAGATTTGTCATAACTTTCTGACAAGTGTGCCTACTGACTCTTAAAAGGAATATATAGTAAGTGTGCATTTGTGTATAAACATTTACTTTTATTTTCCGTAACAAAATGTAAAAATAAAATAAAAAAGTTTACAGTGGATAATATAATATTGCATAGGTTTAGATGGATATGGTTTAACCTAATAATGAAAATAAAATTTGGGAAACCAATTTTACAAGAATTAATTATTTTTATGCAAAACTGTAATAAATTTATTCCAAAAGATTCTTGCCCTGGTTGGGTGGCCCAGTTGGTTGGAGTGTCATCCTGTACACCAGAAAGTTTGCAGGTTTGATTGCCGGTAGGGGCGCTGACCTAGGTTGCTGGTTTGATCCCCAGTCAGTGTGTGTACAGGAGGCAACAGATCAGTGTTTCTCTCTCACATCGATGTTTCTCTCTCTCTTGCTCTCTCTTTTTCCCTTCCTCTTTAAAATCAATAGACATATCCTTGGGTGAGGATTAAAAAAAAATAAAAAATTCTATGTCGTATTAATAGTAATATGAGAAATGAGAAGTTTTCAGCCATTTACTCCCTTGGAAATGTGACAATTGATCATATATTAGTGATATAAAGACCCTGTTGTCTATAAAATTATGGCTACAACTAAAAAATTTAATGAAAAACAAAGTGGCAAAGAACAAGTCAATATAAAAAGAAAATTCATAAATCACAGTGTAAGATATACAGGGAAGTTTAGACTCCTGAGTAATTTGTTTGTTTGATTTTGCTTCCCCAAAGCAAAAGTGCTCCCTGATAAATCTAACATTTCTCCAAGTATGTCACCATAAACATTCACTGTTTAGTGTATGATGTATCTTATCTTTACAAAATAGAATTTCTTATATATATATATATATATATATATATATATATATATAATGTTACTTTATTTTAGTTTTTCCCCCCATCACTATTTATTCCCTTCCAACTCCACTCTGCTCCTTTAGCAATCACAACACTGTTGTCCATGTCCATGAGTTATTTCCCTTTTGTTTCTTCTTTGCTCAATCACCCCCCCACACACAACCCCCCCACAACACCCTTACCCAGAGCTGTCTGCCTGCTCTCTATCTATGAGTCTGTCTCTATTTTGCTTGGTCGTTCAGTTTGTTCATTAAATTCCACATATGAGGGAAACCATGGTACTTGTCTTTCTCTAACTGGCTTATTTTACTTACTATAATGTGCTCCATGTCCATCCACGCTATCACAAAGTGTAAAATTTTCTTCCTTTTTATAACCGAGTACTATTCCATTGTATAAATGTACCATAGCTTTTTTATCTACTCATCTGCTGGTGGACACTTCTTAACTCTTACAAATGAATAAGAGAAAAATAATTAAACGTTAACACAATCTATTACCAGTCTTTGTTACTTTTTCATTTTGGTTTTTGTTCTGGCTTTTTCCTGATTTACTTGCTGCCTAATTAATTAATGAAAATGCCAGACCATCATCAAAGAGATAGTCTTCTCCACAAAACTATACTGTAAGAGTTTTTTTTAATTGTTAAATAATTTTACTCTTCTCTAAAGAAAACTTTAAACACTGACTTTAAAACATAAATCTATAGACAATGTATGCATCCAAAATATTACAAAATTTTTCTTAAATACTATTTAATTCATTATTATTTAACCAACTCTGAGGTCCACAGTTCAAGTTATAACATTAAAAAAACACGAGCTATTTATTTCGATGTTTTAAGTCAACAGGGTATTCATGTAAAAAAATGCATATGTATAGATGCTTACATATATACATTATCCTATGTGGTCAAGTTAAGAGCATAGAGAAGTTGAAACTGAATCTGAAAATCTTATTTTTGCTGTAGTACACCAAGTGTCCGTCTTTATCAAGGCGTAACTGATCTCATTGCTTATGGTTCACGTAACATCTCTCTGACAGTAAAATTTCTCTACTGCAATGACCCTTTCTATACTTATATTATCAATGTTATTTCACATTGGATTATTTCAATTAACTTACAAAGATGTGTTATTTAGGCATATTAAAACAAAACAAAACTCCTCATATTCCTTTGTACCAACTTCTCCAATTATCTGTTCCTTTTTGCAGCAAAATACGGTTATTGTTTATAGATATTAAATCTGTTTATCAGTCTCTCTTCAGCCCACTATAGTCAGTCCTTTGAACTAATAAAGGTCAGCCAAGTCCTCCATGCTGTCATTTTTCCCCATCTCACTTGTTTTCATCTTACTTCACTTCCCAGCAGCATTTGACACAATTGATCTGACCACTCCTATTCAATTGACATTGCTAATTATTTCTACTCTGTAATGTTGCAATGCCCACGACACCATTTTTTTCTCCATAGAAATTCACATTTATTTCTATGCTTTTAAGTATTATATGTCAGTTATAAATTCTGAATTTATAGCTCTAGCCCAAAACTTTTTTTGAAAGATAGATTCAAATACACAATTAGATACTTCACATCTCCAAGTGGATATTCAATATTTATTTAAAAATTCCCATGTTTAAGCCTGGCCGGGCGTGGCTCAGTGGTTGAGTGTCAACCTAGGATCCAGGCAATTGGGGTTCGATTCCTGGTCAGGGCACATGCCCAGACTGTGGGTTCGATCAATGACTCTCTCATCGTTGATGTTTCTATCTCTCTCTCTCCCTCTCCTTTCCTCTCTCTGAAATCAATAAAGATATATCTTTGGGGGGGTGGAATTCCCATGTTCAAAATGGAAAATTTCACAGTCTCAAGATTCTTTCCCCTCATTTCAGTAAATATCATTACCAATTACCTAGTTGTTCAGGCCACAATCCTATAATCATTTTTAATTCTCCACTTTGCATTGTTTTTAACATTCATTTCCTTGGAAGTCCTTTTGACTGTACTCCAAACCATATCTTGAATCTTTCTTTTAACACCTCTACAGCCACATCTTAACACAAGCCACCACCATCTTTCTTCTGCATCATTGAAATAGCTATTATTCTAACTTTTATGCTTAACCACTGCAATAAGTTCAATTTAATAACCAGTATGAATCAATTTATGTCAAACTTAAGATGTATGCACTGAGGACTAAATCCTAATATCCTTGTCCTGCAAGGCCCTACATTAACTGTCCCATGACTACTCTGATCTCATTTTCCACCAGCTCTCATGATCCTACAGGCACACTGATGTTTTTTTCCTGTTTCTTGAGCAATTCATTTTTATTTCTTCCATAATACATTTGTACCAGGTGATTATGGTGACTAGAAAGAGAAGCATGCTAAGAGAAGATAGTGGGGTTAATAGGAATAATTTTCTCAGGGGCAAGCAATGAAGAAGGAAGTATAGCTTATAGGTAATTAAAAACAATAAAACAAACATCATTCTGCTTTTATTTTTACTATACCTTGGCAATTCTAAACAATGTCAGTGATTACATACTCTTACTTCTTGGGTAGAACTGCTCATTACTCTCCTTTTTTGCTCCTTCAATACCTAGAAGGTGTTCACCCTCATCATAGCATGACCAAATTTTCCTTATTAAATATGTCTCATCTTAAATGCATCTTGTTCTTAGCACTTTTACCTACTATTTTCTTGCTTAATTGTAGTTTGTTTTTATACCTTTCCTCTTACCAGTATGTTTCAGAAAACCAGACTTGAAGGTCATTTTCACAAAGTTCTTAGCATAGTCTGCACTCAATAAGTATTTGCTGAATCAACCAGTGAAAAGTTTATGCTAGGTCTTAGTAAGTTTACCTTCATTTACTTTAACTATCTATTGATATCATATTTGTCTGGAATGTGAGAGAAAGCTCTACAATGGTGTGTAACTATGGAGCTAACAGTGGGTACTCGGAACACTACTATAAAGAGGGATCAGAGCATGATTCAGACTTTACTAAAAAGATTTTATTGAATAGATAAAGAGAAGGCAAACTTGAATAGAATTTAATTTATCATCTCTGTTCTATTAGACATATTCATAAAACCTAAATTTATCAAAGTCTCTCTAATACTTCTCAATGGTGTACTTAAAAATAAGTTGGCTACAAGAAAATTGTTTCATTTACATTGCTAGCATAATAAATCAGAAAACAAAGTCAATTTTATGAAGAAAACTGAATTTAAATATTAAAATAGTTCATAAGAAATTTGTACATATTAAATAATATACAGAGGCCACACACTGCAAAAACAATTGTTTTTCTCAATTAAACATTAAAGAGAATTTTATATTTTATTTATACCTACTTTATATAAGAATGATAAAATTAAAATAGGATAAAATAATTTGTAAGAAGACTAAGAAAAATTCTGGAATATTTATAATAAAGCAAAAGCTGTTTATATCATTAAACTTTTACCAGTGAATTGGATTTAGGATTCATTGAAATTTGAAATAACTCTTAAAGCCACTTTAATATTTTAGTAGGTGGAGTATATAGAGATGAAATCTGGACCTTAAAATAGGATCCTTTGACTTAAGGATAGTCTTAATATTTGGGCAAATCTCAAAGCTAAAGCCTGAGTAGAAGAAATTTACATTGATCTAATTATAGAATTGTTCTTTTATTTTGATAAATAACTTGTGGGGGCAGGTGTAGATAAAATACGTATGCTCCTGCATCCATTGCCCATATTGCTGTTTCTATAAAATATTTTTGTTTATTCTTTGAGGATCCGTAAGGTGGCCTATGGGACTGAAGCAGAGTGATCCAAGTGGTGAGTTGTTAGAATTCAGAGAAGGTGAGGATGCAAATCATTAAATGTCTGGTGAACCATTGTAAGAACTTTGGCATTTCCTGGGAGTGTAATGGAAGCCATTGCAGGGTTTTGAGCATAGGAGAATCTGATCTAATGTACACGAACATACTCTGTAGTTGCTTTGTTGAGAGTATTTTGGTGGGAGATGAGTAGAAAATGAAAATCAGTAGGTGACAGGAATATAGAGGTGAGAGATTTTTTTTTAAGAGGTCAGATAAAGGTAATGAGATAGTAGCAAAGAAGATGGCAAGAAATGTCCATGTTTGAGGTATATTTTAAAATAGAGCTGGTTAGATGAGGGAATGAGAGAAAGAGATGAATCAGGGAGATACCAAATAGCTTGGTTGAGCCCCATTGAGGAAGGATGTGATGGAGCACTGACTTTAAGATTTCTGTGAAGCCTCTAAGTGGAGATGTTGAGAAGGCATTAAATGCATCATTCAAGAGTTGTGGAGGTATGGCCAAGAGATATAAATTAGGAAGCTGTTTGTATTAGATAAAATTTAAAGACATGATATGAGATAATATCACTGAAGAAGTTAGTATAGATAAGCAGGGGAAGAAAACTAAGAATGATGTTCTGGGTCATTGCAACATTACAAAGTTAGAGATGAAGAAAAATGCTAGTGACCGAAATGGAGAAACTACTTAAGCAGAATTTTTTAAAAGGGGGAGGGGAGCTTGATGTCCTTGGGTTTCAGGGAATAAATCATCACAGAGGAGTGAGTGATCAGCTATACCAAATGCTGCTAAGGGGTCAAGTAGAATGATGCCCAATAATTGTTTTTTGAATTTAACAACATAAAAGTCATAGGTGAATTTGATAAGATTAGTCAAGAAAACCTGAGAAAACTGGAATTTAAAAGTAAATATATAGAATAAATATATAGAATCTTTAAAACTGGAAAACTGAACAGAAAAATCAATCTGCAGGTGTCTGGGTTTATCAGCCCGGGTCAACTGAGGATAAACAGAAACATATTGAAATTTCAGCTTGGAAAATTTTTAAAAAGAATCATTAATTCTAACAAAGAGTTGGAAAGTAGAAAAGTTAAGAGAACTGTAAAAAATACAGAAATACAGCTGGTCCTCAAACCGTCATTTTGTTCAGTGTTGTTTTGTCACTAATATTGATGAGATGCCATAGAAACTTAACCCTTTTTTATATCAATTACCTCATGTCAAATTGGTTTCATTACATGTAGTTTCACTTAAAGTTGCAGAATCTATTTATTGACAACATTAAGTAAGAACTTACTTTAGCAGACACAATGAGTAGTTAGTACCCAAGGAAGGACCCATCATCACTACCAAACCCCAGAGCTAAGATTTAGACCTCCTTGAAAAAGGCACAGTTATGGCTCAGTTGATGGCAGAGAAGTCACCATGGTGAAAAAGTGACAGAATTACTTAGAAATCTGTCCTCTAGAACTTACTAGAAACTTTCTTTCTAGGCATCCCAGAAGAGACACCCTCCCACAAAATCACCTAAGGGACCTTTTTGCGGGAAGCCTCTATGTTTTTCTGGCCAGTATGCATTGCATAAAGCAGGCACTGAAGAAACTGCACTCACTGCAGAAATCTGGAGAGTGGACACACTTAAACCAGAAAGCAAAATCTTTCCTCCTACAGGTCTCTCCAGTGCCCTCTACAAAATTTACCGTAGTGTCAGCTGGCAAAGAAAAATTATTCAAAGGGCTCGAGTCAATTGTCACACAGTCAACATAAATGATGCTGGAGCCCAGAGTTAATAAATTGATAAAGGAAAAACTGTAGGAGCGGAATCAAACATGTTTGTATACCCACAAGTATGATCTAGAAAATATGATGATATAAGAGAGAGAAAAGAACCATTGGAATATTTTCTCTGGATGTACTAGAGTAGGTGAGATTTTATGCATACTGAACAGATTGGCTTTAGAAAAGAGATGTAAATTTTTTTCTCTGTCAACAGGTAAAAAGCAAAAATATGTGTGTGCAGATGTTGGTAGGTGAGCAGATGCAAGGGTGTGTGTGTGTTTTGGATCGTAGTTGTGACTGTGACATCAATTCAGTGTTTGATCTGGAAAGCTTATTTAATTTTATTAGACATCAGTTTCCACATCAGGGCTATGAGAAGATGGAAATATTGCTTCTCTCAGTAACATTGTATGAGTGAAAATTGTTTTTAATTTTCTAAATATTGATGCCTAAATTATGTGACACAAATAATTTTACAGAGAATTAAGAAATGCATGCTTCCCTTATGTGAAAAAAAATATTTTCATATTGTCTCAAACTTTTTATAATCCTTTCATTCATTCAAAATATACCAAAGGAAAACAAACAAAAAAACAATAAATAACTCAACTTTTGCTCAATAATAAATTGTTTTTAGTGAAATATAGATCCTTTCCATTGTAGTCATTTTTTTCCTAATAGTTATCATTCACAACTTATAAATGACCAAAAATATTATGACAAAAAATAAACTTTAAAATTACTTTCTTAACTTCTATAATTTAAAATATTTCTAAAAGGAAAGAAAACAAACTATGAGCTATGTGAAGGAACCTCAAGTGAATTGCATTTTATCACACATGTATTGAAACAACTACTAGTGAGATTTTAATTACCAAGAGTATCAGTCAAACCAAACAGTTTATTTTAATGACTCAGAAAATGGAAAAAAAATATCCCCTAGGGAAGAGCAATTTAACACTGATGACTATTCAGAGAATCAGGCACATAAACTATTTTTCTTTCTAATAAAATCAAAAAAGCTATAGGTCATCCAAAATCATAAAATTGTTAATTTAATTATATTCATTAAGTAACAAATGGTACACTGATAATGTAAAAAATGATAAATACTTATTATATTACAAAGCTATTCAAAATTGATTGGAGCACTTTTTTCAAAATGTGAAGGAAAATTATCCTAGAATAATCTTATTGGTTCTGAGTATCATGCTACTTCATATTCTAATTGTGAAGAAAATGGCACACATGCCAATATAATATTCCCTACATGTCCATCAAACTTTCCAATTCAATACTCCTTATAAATTGAAAGACATTTTATTTACTTTCTATAGGATCAGTTTTAAGTTAATGAAAACAATTTAGAGTTTGCTATTATAAGAGACTTTTGTTAGTCTGTCATTGACATCATCAAGTATAATTTATTAGTTGGATACATTACTTTTCTCATAACTTATGAAACATGAATTTTTTGACCTTTGTTAATTTGGAGTTATGTTTACTCCAATATTTTCTACCCACTGTTAGCATCCTTATCAGGCCAATTGAGATCAGCTTAGAATTTATGTTTCTGTAATTGCATGAAAACTATGTGAATGATTACAAGATGTCATACTAAAAATTTTATTTACCTTTCACACATTTTTTATTATTGAAAAAACCTACAAAACCAACCCATAATATTTTGAAAGTAGAAATTAAGGTTCTAAGAATTAAAGCAGACTATCTTAGGTAATATTTTTAATTGAATAATTAATTGATACATGTAAAATGAAATTTAGGAATACTGACTCAGATCAATTTTTTTTCGGCAGCTGAGAATAAGTTTTCATACAAAAAAAAAAAAAAAATTTCTCTTGACTCATGTCTTAGTGTTTATCCCATGTTGAATTATAAGCTGTTATTATAACACCCACAACAAAAGATACAACACAAATATTGAAACCTCAGTCTTTCAGGTTATATCTCAAGTAAGAGTCTAGACAATTTAAACCTCAAAGCCTAATTTTCTTAAAATTAAAAAAAAAGTATGAACAATTAAGTAATATTTAGTTATCTATAAAATTTTTCCTTGAAATTTATAATTGCATACATATTTACTGAGCCAATGTTCATTATTACCATAATCTTAATAAATATATATCTATATCTATTTCTCTTCATAATTACTGTCTTTAAATGTATTTTATTGCATCATTGATGAAAATTAATATCACCATGTTAAAATTATACTATTAACATCTATATCTGTGTATGTCTATTAACATTTCCAATAATCATGATTTCTATTTTATGATTCAGTAAAATATGCTGGTATAGTGCTAAGTTCTTTTTGCATATTATCGTGTCAAATGTCTCACTACATACCTAATTCTGTATTATGGATACTTAGTTTACACGTGAGGAAATGGAGGTTTATTTAATTTATCCAAAGTCAAGTATTGTAGAAAAGGGGTAAAACAGAATACTACATGCAAAATATTTAATTTTTTTCAAAATGCATTTATATTTAGATTACCAAACCCTGTCAGTTTTCTTATCATTGCTACCTATGCTCTTTTTTTTTTTTCCTTTGACTTTAAATGAGTTATAGAACTACATTCTAAAAGTGATATTGTTGATACTTTAAAAAATGGAAATGCCCTATGACCCAGCAATCCCACTTCTGGGAATTAATCTGGAGAAACCTGAAACACTAATTCAAAAGAATGTATGTACCTTTATGTTCATTGCAGGGTTACTTACATGGCCAAGATTTGGAATCAGTCCAAGTGTCCATCAGTAGATGAATGAATAAAAAAGCTGTGGTGCATTTACACAATGGAATAGTACTCTGCCATAAAAAGGACGAAAAGTTTACCCCTTGTGACATCATGGATGGACCTGGAGAACATTATGCTAAGTGAAATAAGCCAGTCAGAGAAACAAGTACCATATGATTTCACTTACATGTGGAGTGAACAAACTGAACAAGCAAAATAGAGACAGACTCATCATAGATAGAGAGCAGGCAGGCAGTTCTGGTGGGGGGCAGGGAGTTGTTGGAGGGAGGTGGAGGGATTGAGCAAAAAAGGAAAACAAAAGAGAGAGAACTCAGGGACATAGACAACGGTGTGGTGATTTCAGGGAGGCAGTGTGGAGGTGGAAGAGGGTATAGAGGGAATAAATGGTGATAAAATAAATTAAATTAAATCAAATTAAATTTTTAAAAAAATAGAAAAAAGAGAATACTTCTAAGGCCTTTTTTTTTTCCGCTAAAGAAAATCTATTTTTCTTTGACATGGAATGATGAATTGATAAATAAAATTTTAAATAATTAAATTTAATTATGGATTTAAAACAACATATTTTTCTTCTAAAGAACATTTAAAAAATAAATATGTCAACTGGTTGAAAATAGCTTTAAAAATAAAAATTATATAAATGATATTCTATAATTCTCTTGTCTCATGTAGTTTAAGGGCATCGCTACAAAAATGTTTTCTCATATCATAGTATGACACGAAGCTCCAATAACTAATTTAAAAAATCAAGATTTTGAATGGGTAAGAGTTAATCACTGACAGCAGAAGGTAAAAAAAAAGGGGGGGAGAAGATAAGTGAAAAGCTAATATTTGTATTATTTATTTTAAAATGGTCATGTATTTGTACTATGAAATTCATGACCAATAAATCTGCATTTAAAGTATAGGAATGGGAAAATATATTTTTCCCCTACTTTTCTAAGTTCTGGCTGGACTAATAGTCAAATTAACATGAGACATATTAGCAGGAGAAAAATAACCAAATTTAATATGTATGTACACATGAGGGTTCCATAAGAATAAAAGACGCGGGACAGATAATGCAGTTAAGGCTTATATGCCATCTTTTTTTTTTTTTTTTTTTTTAATATATCTTTATTGATTTCAGAGAGAGGAAAGGAGAGGGGGAGAGAGATAGAAACATCAGTGATGAGGGAGTCATTCATCGGCTGCCTCCTGCACGTCCCTGACTGGGGATCGAGCCCGCAACCCGGGCATGTGCCCTGACCGGGAATCGAACCCCGATCGCCTGGATCCTAGGTCCATGCTCAACCCCTGAGTCCCGCCCTAGGGGCTTATATGCCATCTTGAACTACTGAGAAAGGAGGAAGTGGTTGTGGTTTGGGACTTCAAAGATCAGGAAGGCAACTTACATGGAGATAGAAAAGCTAATGTTTAGTGAACAAATGTTTGCTGGGTCATCTTTAACAATGAGACACAGAGAGGACTTTGAAGAAGAGGGCCTTACTAGGTTCTCTACTACACACGTCTTCATATTAAACTCTAGTTACCTGTGATATCACTGTTCCTGAAGCAGGTCTTCTAAATTCATTTTAGGCAGTTAGGTGGAAGGTCTAAGGTCTATCTTAAGTATTTTGTTTAAAAAAAAAACAAAAAAAAACAGCTTAAAATAATACCCTAAAAAGGCATATTTTGGGGTGGCAAATGCTCCTCAAAAAGTAAGTTTTCGAATAAAAATATTTAAATTTTATTTCACATAAAAATTATTTGATAGGCTATCTTTATTTTATTTTATTTTTTTTATTTTTTTAAATATATCTTTATTGATTTCAGAGAGAGGAAAGCAGAGGGAGAGAGAGATAGAAACATGAATGATGAGAGAGTCATTGATCGAGCCCACAACCCGGGCATGTGCCCTGACCGGGAACTGAACCCCAATCGCCTGGATCCCAGGTCAACGCTCAACTGCTGAGCCACGCCCTGATGGGCGTGATAGGCTATCTTAAGAATACTTAAAATGATTTTTTTAATTTTTATTGAATTTTTGGGATGGACATTAATAAAATTATATAGGGTTTCAAGTGTATAATTCTATAACACATCATCTGTATATTGTGTTGTGTTCACCATCCAAAGTCAAGTCTCTTTCCATCACCATTTCTCCCCCTTTACCCTCTTCTACCTCCCTGCACTACCTCCCTCCCTTCTAGCCCCTTTTTCTCTTATAATCGCCATACTGTTTCTGTGTCTATGAGTCTTTTTTTATTTTTGCTTAATCCCTTCACCATGATTTCACCCAACAGCCCTCCTGACAACTGTTTAAATTGTTTTTTATTTCCACCTGGGTTTTTATTCAATGATGTTCCTAAAGTTATATATTCCTATTGAGGTATCTCTGCAAAATTCAAATCCTTCACAATGCTATGGTTTACTTATTTTTATTTATTTATTTTAGTAATTCAAGCAGCCTACAGTTATATATTATCCAACACCTGGGCAGATTAAGTACACATTAAATTTATGTATAAGGATTAAACATATGATCTTTAAAGACAAAATATTCCATATTCCCCAATGAATAAAGAAACAAATATTGATGCTAAAATTATAATTTACTAAAATAAGCTGTGGCTTATATTATTAAGCCTTCTTACTACCTCTACATTTGGCCTTTTGAAGTATTTTCAATGATTTGCTCTAGAGTAACATTTCCCAACACTTTGTCCCTGGGCAGATATTACTAACTGATATTCATCACAAAAGTGTTCATGTAAAAATAAGTTTATAAACTCACTTGCTGTATTCCCATTTTGAAATTTCACAGCACAGATCATCACAATAAAGTATCTCAAATCTCCTAATAAAGAGAGTCTCTTAATTCGAATTTGTGAAATCCTGGATTTTCTGAAGAACCTATATTTTAAGCAATAGCTATTAAAATCTCATGGAAAGAATTATCTACAGAACACACTAGGGAAGCACAGTTCTGGGTGGTTCCATTTTAAAAAGTTTTGGAGTTCTTAATAGTAAAGGTTTTAAACAGTGGATTTTCATTTAGAGTAAATTATCCTAAATTAAGGTGTTCTAGGTGTGTTAATATTTAAGAAATTGGCTTTCTTCCAATTCTGTGAGAATGTCTACTATAAAGTAGCCTGAAAAATTGGCTTTGCTGAACTGGAAAAGCAGCATATTCACTGAATTCAATAAGCTGACCTATGAAGACCTGGAAATAGAGTCATAAATAATAATAAGTGTGTTATTCTCAATTCAGTCAGCTGTGGGGTTTTTCCAAACCATTAAACAACTTCCCAATTTGCTACAATTCAGCACAAGTGCTGTAATCTTTTTTAAAGGAGGCTAAAAATAAGAAATGGCAAATATATGGGAAGAATTTAGGAAGTTATGAATATTTAATCACCAGGAATACCTGAAACCTGATTTCAATGAGTAGTCACTCATAATATTCATCTATTATAAAAATAAAAGATAGGATTTTATCCTACTAGATTTCACTTCACACTAATATGCGTTCATGCTAATGTTTGTTATTCTTGGCATATGCTAAAATACATATAAAACTGGGAAGATAAATAGGTTATGCCTGAAATGCAAAGATCTATTTAAATGATAAATGCCCATTTCATCTGATTGGTCAATTTTTTAGGAAAGTAGAATACTATTTTGTCACTACCCCATGTCTATGTGTTTTTTCTTGACATAAAGTCTTAAACAGCTATTATATTTTTATTTCATGTGTTAACCAAGCTTTTTATTTTTTGTAAGTGTACTTTAGAAAGTTTTAAATCTCCTTTAGATTAGGTGTTATTATTCTTTTAAAGTGCACTTCATAATAACTGCCTAACTCCAGTGGCACCTTTCTGCATCTGTATCCATTCTTCACAGTGCTTCCAGAGTGAGCTTGTAAAACACAGATTTAATTATAATGTTCAGTGGCTTTGGAATGAACACATCATATACATATAAACCATATCATATTCTTAGCATTACATACATTATTCTTTGTTTCAACCTTCTTTCACATAGTTATTGATCTACTTGTAGAACATAAGTCTTTTTTTAAAATTTATCTTTATTGTTGAAAGTATGACAGATGTCCCCTTTTTCCTCCATTGATCCCCTCCACCCTGCACCCACCCAACCCCCAGGTCTTCCCCATAATAATGTCTGTGTCCATGGGTTATGCATATAAGCATATAAGTTCTTTGATTACTCTCTCCCCACCCATTTCCCCTCCCCGCCTTCCCTCTGAGATCCCTCAGTCTGTTCCATGCTCTATGTCTCTGGATCTATTCTGTTCATCAGTTTATTTTGTTTATTATATTGCACATATGAGTGAGATCATGTGGTACTTGTCTTTCTCTGACTGGCTTATTTTGCTTAGCATAATACTCTCCAGTTCCATCCATATTGTCTCAAAAAGTGTGTTCCTAGCTGCACAATTTACAATAGTTAAGATCTGGAAACAGTCCAAGTGCTCATCAGTAGGTGAGTGGAAAAAAAGCTGTGATACTTTACACCATGGGATACCATGCAGCTGTAACATAGTCTTTAAAAAAAAAAATTCTGGTTGAGCACATGCTTCTACTTCCATACCATAACCTCATACTGAGAGATGCACACACTTGATTACCTGGTTCTCCATTAAAAACTCAACTTGAGATTGACTTTCCAAAGAGGTACTTACTTGACTACTTGTACCCATTTCACAGATGGAGGCTCCTCCTCAATGTTCCCACAGCACCCTGTTTACACTCTTTTACTAATACTGTAATATTTTATTCAGTTAGAAGTGTGTGTCTACTTAGCCTAATATACTGTAAGTTCCTTAAGATCTTATCTGTAGCATATGGCACACATTGGGCATCTAATAACTGCCTTTTTCAATGTAAGTGACTTTTGAAAACAGTTATCAATATTTTTATAGCTAAATTTTAAAAATATCACTCCAAACTATGTCTTTTTCTGTCTTACTTATTTCATTTAGCATGATGTTCTCAGGTTTCATACATGTTGTCACAAATGGCAGTATTTCGTCTTTTCTTATGGCTGAATAGTATTCCATTGTATAGTATGTGTACCACATCTTCTTTATCCAGTCCTCTATTGAGGGATAATCCAGTTGTTTTCATGTTTTAGCCATCGTGAATAATCCTTCAATGAATATAAGGGTGCATATATCTTTGCAAATAAATGTTTCCAAATTTTTTAGCAAGTTGCTGGGTCATATGGTAACTCTAGTCTAAATTTTTTTTTTACTTATCACCCAAGGATATTTTCCTTCCATTGCTTTTTCAGAGAGAGTGGAAGCTAGAGAGAGAGAGAGAGAGAGAGAGAGGAACATCAATGTGAGAGAGACGTACATTGGTTGCCTCCCTCACAGGCCTGACAGGGACCAGGGATGGAGCCAGAAACCAAGGTATATGCCCTTGGCCCGAATTGAACCCAGGACCCTTCAGTCTGAGGACTGATACTCTAACCAGTGGGCCAAACCAGCTAAGGCTATTCTAAATTTTTTGAGGAACTGCCACACTTTTTTCCATAGTGGCTACACCAGTTTACATTCCTAAAAGTAGTGAATGAGGGTTCCTTTTCCTCCACAACCTCTCCAACACTTATTACTTATTGATAATAACCTTTCTAACAGGTATGAGGTGGTATCTCATTGCAGTTTTGATTTGCATTTTCCTAATAGCTAGTGAAGTTGAGCATCTTTTCATATATCTGTTGGCTGTTTGTATGTCTTCTTGGGAGAAGTGTCTGTTCAGGTCCTCCGCCCATATTTTAATTGTTTGTTTGTTTGGTGTTGTATGAGTTTGTTTGCATTGTATGAGTTCTTTATATATTTTGGATATTAACCCCTTGTTGGAGCTGTTGTTTGCAAATATCTTCTCCCATTCTGTTTGTTGCCTTTTTGTTTTGTTGGTGGTTTTTTGCTGTGCAGAAATTTTTTAGCTTGATATAGTTCTATTCATTTACTTGTGCCTTTGCTTTCCTTGCCTTTTGGTTTTTGATAAATATTATTACTTTGAATTTTACAAGATTTCCTTTTATCCTCTGGACCTGAGATCTTGAATATCCTTTACTTCTCTCCATACCTGGCAAACAGGTATTTATCCTTATTGATTCAGGTTAAGAAAGATCCCTTGTTAGATTCCTTCCCACATAACATTTGGCTAAGCATGTCTTTCTGTTTCTTAGAGCAATTTGCCCATATTTATATTAGTAGTTATCATTACTAATAGAACATTTTAGCTATATTACTATAGATATATCCCCTTTTCTTAGTAAATTATGACATCTTTGAGTTAAAGAATTATATTTATGTTTATGTTCCTACAATAGTTCCTCTAAAATTCTCTGAATATAATAAATATCTATTACACCAATTAATTAAATGCACTCTCCTGAATGTTAGAAATATTCATTTTAACTCATTTCTACCAAGAGAGATGTCATTTAATTTTTGTAACTGATGTCATCTTGTGGTTAAGCTTCTATTCCTATTGATGGAAGAATAATTTATACATAATAGTCAGAAAATATAGAAAATTAGAAAAAATGAAATGCTTCACAACTATGACTCTTCAGGAAACGGAAAATTCCAAGTTCATGTTAAGGCTGTCTCTTCTCTCTCAAGGAAGGGATCTCTTAACCAATATTCTCTCTCCCTAAAGTGTTGCCTGTTGAAAAAGATGTTTATATTTGTTTTTGTTTTTAAATATATCTTTATTGATTTCAGAGAGAGGAAGGGAGAGGGAGAGACAGAGATAGAAACATCAATGATGAGAGAGTCATTGATCGAGCCCACAACCGGGGCATGTGCCCTGACCGGGAATCAAACCCCGATCGCCTGGATCCTAGGTCAACGCTCAACCGCTGAGCCACGCTTGGCCGGGCTGTTTATATGTTTTTACAATGGTAGCGATGTTTATCTTGCACACACTCTTCTCTGGGTCTTGATGGACTCTCAAATTTTAAATACATATATGATACAGTATTATTAACTATAGTCACTATGCTGTACATTACACCCCCAAGACATTTATTTATTTATTTATTTATTTATTTATTTATTTATTTATTTATTTATTTTATAACTGGAATTTTGTACCTTTTGACCACCTTCACCAATTTTGGCCACTCACCCTTACCTCTTATTTCTGGAAACCACCAATCTGTTTTTTGTTTGTATGAGTTCAGGATTTTTTTAGAGTCCACATATAAGTAAGATCATATGGTATTTGTCTTTCTATGTCTTACTTGTGTCACTTAGCATTAGTATAATGCCCTCAATGTCCAACCATTCTATTACAAATGTCAGGGTTTTCTTCTTTTTTAAAGCTGAATAATATTTCATTGTACATGCATATATATCACCTTTTCTGTATCCATTCATCTATCATGGACACAGGTTGCTTCCATGTCTTGGCTACTGTAAATAGCACTGCATTGAGGATGGGGGTGCAGGTATCCTTTTGAGCTAGTGTTTTTTATTTTCTTTGGATAAATACCCAGAATTGGAATTGCTTAATCTAGTTAATAGCTCTTTAAACAATTATCTTTCAGCATATATATATATATATATATATATATATATATATATATATATACATGAAGTTGACTAATGTATTTTGTAATACTTTCAACTGCTATTTAAGTCCAGAAGTGTTATATGCAAAGAATAGAAGAAGAGTGAATAGTTTTATGATTCTTGTTTTGAAAAGGTCAACCAACAGAAAGCAGTGCTATTGGATAAAAATATATTAGGCTTTTCATCACAGCTTAATATACCCTACTTAACTGTAATTACTAGACAATAATAATATATACCCCATAATAATGTATATTATAAATTATTAAGTTAGGAACTTATACATTACTTTTTTGTATACCTCAAAGTGTCTGGCCTTTAGTATCAAGATTAATAAACTTATATTTTCTTTTACCCCTGAAGTGTGTTCAGTCAAGATGTTTGAACAATTCATCTCATGCGCAAATTTTAGAAACTCTACAAGAGTGAATGCCCCGTGGAATTTGCATCACTGGGGAGAATTATTTTAATCCCTTATTGACTTGCAAGATGCATTTACCTTGATGTTTTCACAGAAATTTATTTCACTGATGATGATCAAAAGAGGTGCGATGGGCTTTGATCAGAGTAAATCTAAAGAAAGCTGGGAATCTGCAAATATGCAGTGATTAAAATTCTATCTCCTTGTTCTCTTAGTGAAATGAGTGAAATAAAATATGACTGACACCTTGTAATTGCTGTGAGAGAAATTAAAAGTTTTTATTTAAAGATAATGGAGATAAGGTTAAAGCAAAATAAAAATTTCATGCTAGGTCAACATTATTATTGAAATTGGGGGATCCAGTTTTCCAAATAGTAATGATGTAGTCTCTTCAATTGCTTTCTTGCAGATTTCTGTCAAAAAACTTCCAGGAGCATCATTTGCTTCTTACCATCAGAATTAATGTCTCTGTGATAAAATATGGAAGAAGCAGAGGAGAACTTTTCTATCTTTCTTATAGCACCAGGTGCTCTTTACAGGCTCAAGGAAGTTACTTTAGGACATAGTGTGTAGGCCCCTTACAGATATGTCCCACACAAGGAAGGTATACTTGAGAATAACCCTTGCACTTAGTCCATTGCACTTGTTAGCTATGGTTAGGGTATGGGCATTATCTCCTAACTCAGAAAAATTTCATGTTAGAAAAATGTACAGAAATGCAGGATCACACGGAATATCACAACTGAATTTTATTCTTTCAGGAGTATTTTGCTTATCACAAGATGGTTTGCATTCAGGTTATGATTTGAGTACCTCATTGAACTATAATACAGTTAATCAATTTTAGGCATGCTACACATCTTTAGAAAGGAAGGGGAGGTTTAGAAAAACTAAGTAGCAAGGCAAATACAAATGTCTATTAATAATTTCATTCTAGAAAAAGATAAATTTTATTGATGTATAAATAATTTTTATCAAACAATATGATAATGTTCTCAGGTACAGTATCACTAAAAGCAAATAGTGGGCCTTATATATCTCTCTGTCACACAGGCTATAATACAAACATATTCTAATATGCATTTAACAAGTTGAAAGTTGTCACTGCATGCAACTCAAACATTAATAAAGCCTTCAATAAATTAAGTGCAATAGAATAAGCAAATCTCTCTATCACAAATTTCATGATGTCCTCAAAAAGAACAAAGGTGCAGTTCTTCTCAATTTGAGTCTGTGTCTGACTCCTCACTGAGATGGCAAAGATGACTTACCAATCACTATGATCTGTGTTTCTCAACCAGAAATGTTTTTGTGAATAATCTAAAAGAATGAACACAAATAATGGTCTCAGAAGAATTTGTGCACATTTGAACGTGTTCTTTTTCAGTTATTCTCTTGCAAAATAAGATTATAAAAGCAGAATTTTATAAAGATATACTCTTCCAGATTTCACCTTTATAATAAAATAAATACAGTTAATATTTAGAAATGGGACAACTATATATAAAACCACAAAAGCAAGATAAAAATCGTATATTTTTCTATTGGTGACTTCTAAGTGCAAATGGTACAGTACTAGCGCATGAATTAAGGAAATCACAGATAACAATCTAAGTCCTAAGCATATTGATTTATATGTGAAAAGACAAACTTTTAAAAGTTCATAGAAAGCACAGGTAAAACAAGTTGAGTAACTAAAAGTCAGAGTTCAAAGACTTAAAAATCACATTAAAAATGTAATAAATTTTTCATGTGGGAGATAAATAGAATAGCCTTGTCAAAGTAGAAGGTCAGTCTGGAGATACAGTGAGAAATGAACATCAATTAGGCGTTTTAAGTTAATTAAGAAAATACTTTCAATTGTAATGCAAGACATTAACACAAGAGAGCAAGACAGTAAATTTTGAATGTTTATGTTTTAGGGCACTATGTGGAAATAGTATGAATTTGTTGATGATTGTTTGTGCCACATACAAGATTTCAAATTATTAATCTTTCTAAAAAATTTAGAAAAGAGATAAGAATGTCAACCAGTGAGATGGCTTTTGGAAGAGAAAGGGAATAGTGTACAAGATCCCAAATTATTTGTATAATGTAATTTTGCTATTGACTATGACTGGAAATGAGCATGCCATCAGCTGAATATGGGATAAATCATTTAAAAATATAAATATTTGGTTAGTGGTTGAGCAAAGATATTTCTGAAAGACCATAAGTGTTTATGAAGATGATTAATTTATGCAAGTAACTTGAGATATAATATTGAATATATTTTTGCCTATACATTGTATATTTTAAAACTTCAATACTGAATACATTATTTTAAAATAAATTAATAGATTATAATTAATAGATTATAATTAAAGTAAATGGTCAATCATTTAAATAGTTATGGAGCAATTCCTAGAAGCCTATATCCCTGATAATGTTACCAAGTAAGAGTTGCCACAGATTTCTCCTGATTTCCTGTAAGTTTATGACTTAGCATGACTAATAAACCCTTAAGTGACTACACAGATGGCAAATGATTAAAGTTTTATATGACCAATGAAAACAAATTGTGTTGACTGAGGCCTGAGCAATTAGGTAAGTCTTCAATTAAGGAAAATAACAAACTGGACTCTAAAAATTGGGTCATAATTTAATGGAAGCCTCAGAGGGAAAAGGCATTACAGATATTACACAGATATTCCTTTAAAAAAAAAAAAAGCATGATCTGCTCATATGAAAGAGATCAAAAGAACTAAATTATGAAACAGAATAATGTGCACTATTGTTGAAAGTGCATAAATAAAGAGCTAATATGGACTTGTATTATACAATTTTTGGAGTGCTGGTCAGAAGATGTTGAATAATGTCTTGCAAACTAAGAATATAATGCATGGTTTTGAACAAAGCCTAGACATGAATAAATTAATCAAAGTTTTCTAAGAGGTGGGAAGGAGGGTGCACTTAAGTAGAATAAATTACTGATGAGAGAGACTGCAGATATCTGGGACCTATTGCAGTACCCAGCACAAAATTGGTGCTGACTAGATATTTGCTGAATGTATGAATGAACGAATGAATGAACGAATGAATGAATACAAAGTTCAGAGCCTACTTAGAATTCAGTGAAATTTTTCAAGTAGGGAAGAAGATCAATTATTTCAGCTTTAGAAATTCTGAGCTCTCAAAATATCTATGAGAGTGCAAACCCATATTACATAAATAAGAGTTAATCATAAATTATAGCAGCATAAAACCCATTTCATTCATTGCTATTAAGAACTATTATTTGAGTTAATTTTTTGAGCTCTACTTGTTTTGATTATGTCATTATCCTTCTTTATTTGTACTGTCAACTTAGCCAATTTTCATCTTAAGGCAATCAAATCTTTCTCTATTCAGAATAAAATTAATGAACCTGCACCTTATTTCATAGGCGCTTTCTTTTTGCTTTTACAAACACTTAAGCAAAAATCATCCAGCTGTACCTGATGTAAGCTTTAGCTTGTCAGTAATTTGTGTTTTCCTTTTTGAAATGATGGCACTGAAAGAGTACATGGAAAGCACTATTATATCTACTTTTCTCATTTATTTAAAAATAGAAATATTATCCTCAAATAATTTAGCAAGAATAGGGGTTATTACAGTAAAAAGACAAGAAAATATTTCAGTCTCTTAGATTTCATGATTCTATCCTTTGTCAAAATTATTTTCAACTAATCTTAATGGGACTTTAAGTATAACATGAGGACCTATCTAGTCATATTGATGAGTTTCTTTCAGGCTGCAGATTGATAGCCTAGCAACAGTTGAGCTGTTTTCTCTTTGTGCAAGCTCATACTGTTCCAGTCTCAGCAGAAGCTCATATAATAACTGAGGAAGTGCTATAAGCATTGGTGAACCAACTAACTTAAATTGCCAAATTTTCAGTTCACGTGTCCATTTTCCTCTATGTCTTTGAAAATCTGTCTGAAAGGGAGTACATACACAGAAAACTTTACTAAGCATGAGATAGTTTATGTTTTCCCTTGTGAAGTGGGACAGCCTTACCTATGTCCTCACTATTTATTGTGTTGCTACAAAGTTTTTTGATAATTGAGCTTTCTCTTTTCACAAGCACCTTACACAGTTAAACAGGTCATTTAGCATTGAGTGCAATCATTTAATCATTGTTTCCCTGTGGAATGTCTGAGAAACTTCTTAATAAAAATATCTGAAAATATTTTATTTTTATCAGACTTATTTATAATTCACTGATGTAGAAATTCATTTTTCATGCAGCTACAGCATATAATATTTTATCATTCCTCTTATTCATTTTGCCAAGCAGAAAACTCGAAAGAATATGTATGACACTGGTACTTGTTCTGTAAAGACTGTCACTTCTAATAAGATTCAAATTTGTTTTATGGATTCAAATTCTGTAAGTTTATTTTTTCTCACAAGACCCAGTAGCAAAACAAAACTGAAATATTATGCAATAATATGGAGTAAATGAAATATTGTCACATTCATATGAATGTGAGACTTTTTTTCATAACCTTAATAGCCCAAGGATATGGTGTTAGAAGAGACAATACTTTCTTTGGTCCATGGTAAGTTTAAATTTATCTTTTCTTAGGTGTTTATTCACTATTGCATTCCATTTTTCAATGGATTCCCTGACCATATGGAAGGTGTTTCCTATGCTTTGTACAGATTTTATTTGCCTTTCAAAGTATGCCTTTTTTCATGCAGTATTACTGTCACTTAAAAACAACTTGCAATATAGATATTCTCTTATTTATGGGAGGATGTTGCTGTAATATTTGCTTAATAACATTACTTTATGATATTTCAAGAAGGTTATCAATAATTCTACTTTTTGTAATGCAAATGATTTCTGACTTTTAGTTTAAAATTAGTTGTATTCCCTTTATGTAATAAGAGTAGGTTGTGTAACACAAATAAATGCATGAATTTGATTTTGTTTTCTTATGATAAGAAAAGAGTTACTCAGAATATTTAGTATCTACATATGCAAATTAGTGCAGAGAATCAAGATAAAGATTCTCTCCAAGAGAGTACATTCTTTGACATCTTAAGGTAAATTATACAGGAAGACAATTTTTTGAATGATATGAACGTTTATTTTATTTTCATATTTGGAGTTTGGAAAAACAATGCAAAATCCAGTACTTGAATAATACATTCCATGTTTATGAAGCAATAGTTTTAGAATTATAATTTTCTATATATTGCAAACAGTTGAAATAAATTCATCTAAATATTCTTAGAAAACTGAGGTTTGAGGAGTGTCTACTTGTACACACTCAGAATTAAAACACTCATCAATATTTTCACGTTGTTAAATACATAGCTATTTTAAGCATGTGATTCAATTTCTCAAAAAATGAACAATCAAATTATTTGTACTTTAATAACAAATGTGATGATCATTTCTGAAAACTGTTGTTTTAATAATTGCATTTCTTTTTAATTTTTTCTAATCAAAGCAAAGTTAGTGATAAAACCAATGGAACTTGAACAATTCATAAAAAAGAAAAAGTTTTAATGCATACAATTATAAATAATATATTTTAATCAAAAGTGAATGACATTTCTGGCAAATGGAATGCTCTGACAAAGTTACTGTTGAGCATTTTAACTATTAATGTATAAATTATTCTGATTTTTCATATTATTCAACGCTGAATATCATACACAGTGTTCTCATATTAAGTTTCTTGACCATGCTCTATTCTGCAGCTACAATTTAACCCTATAACTCACTGGTTGTTGTTAAGTCACAAAGAAAAACCTATCAAGGTTACAAAGAAATAGAGTGTATTTGCAAAAAGTGACTGCCAAAGATCAACCTCTTCAAATAGTATGTAGTTTTAGTTGTTAATATACCTTCCGCTACCCTTCTTCATATTGTGTCTCAGGATTTTTTATTTTTTATATATCTTTTAGATGACAAACTATTCTGAAACACTATTGATTTGTAGATGGTAGAATATTTTCTTGAGGTTTAATATACACTTATCCTCTTATAAGGAGGTAGTTGATGATTATTCTAAGTTTTAGAACGTTCTGCCCAGCCAGTGTGGCTCAGTTACTGAGTGTTGACCCAGGCACCAAGAGGTCCCAGTTCGATTCCTCGTCAGGGCACATAATCCCCACATGCAGGCCCGATCCCCAGTAGGGGGCATGCAAGAGGCAGCCAATCCATGTTTCTCATCGAGTTTCTCTCTCTCCCTCTTCCTTCCTTTCTCTCTAAAAAATCAATAAAAATATGTTTTTATAAAAAGAACGTTCTAACAGTGAAGATATTGAGAAACTTTCAAGGGCATTTATTTTTGGAAATTGAATTATGCTATGATTATCCCTGATTGCATAGAGTATTGGTATGTAGTATCTTAAGAACCAAATATAATTGTAGACTACTATTGTACAAATGCTTGTACAATAAACTTGTACAATATTTCTAAGTAATATACAGTTATTGAAGCATATTGATATTTTTCTAAGTTTGACAAGCAAAGAAACTGTCACAATAGTTCAGGTTTCATCAAAAATTAAAGAATTTTAAAAAACAAACTTATTTATAAGGAGGATCAATATTTGTGTTAATCTTGGATCATTATAGAAAATCTAGACAATTGAGTTTAAAAGTCAGCTTAATCATTTTATTAATCTGAATTTGTTCCTTACTTTGTTGTTGTTGTTGTTGTTTTGTTATTATTGCTTTTTAAAGTTTATAAAGACTACAAGGCCCTTGTTAGAAATAGATATTTTTTTTGGTGGTTAAAAATAACAGTGTTACTAAAACAGTAAAATAGTGATCATTTTAAAAATGTCCACTAGAGACCCCTCATTCTATTCCATATCATCTTTTCTTTACTTTTTTAGAAAGTTTTAAAATATGTATTATTGAATTTGTTGGAGTGGCATTGGTTAATAAAATTATATAGGTTTCAGGTGTACAATTCTCTAATACATCATCTACATTTTGTACTGTGTGTTCACCACCCCACGTCCAGTCTCCTTCCATCACCATTTATCCCCCTTCACCCTTTCTGCCTCTTCCCAACCCCATTTCCCTCTGGTAATCAGCGTACTACTGTCTGTGTCTATGAGTTGTTTTTGTTTTTATTTTTTGTTTTTCTATTTTTTATTGCTTAATCCCTTCACTTTAATCTATTTTTTTCTTATTTAGTGTTTAGAATGAAATTTGGCAGGGAGGCAACTCAGGTTTAATCTATGAGATGAAAAACATAGCCTGGACTTAATTAAACATCTTCCCCTCCATCTTCCAAAGCATCTGGTAACTAATACCTTATATTCCAATTCAGCCTCAGAATTTTTCAGTTTATCGTTCCCACCTCTTATATGTTTTTTACATTCTTTGTGGCATCTCCAACAGTAATTTATGTATTAAAGTGGCTATTAAATTTACTTAAGGTTAAATGTATAACATTAAAAGTAATTATTTAATTGTTTGCTGCCATCATATATTAATATACTCACTCAATAAACATTAGTGTTCAGATGTGGGACAATTTCCTACGAGTGTTGGAGAAAAGGTCAATGAGCCAATGTTAACTTCTTTGTTAGTTACTTATACATTTTCTAAATCTATGTGACAGATTTAACTGTCACTGAAAATGACACATTGATTCATTAAGAAAGAGTATGTGATACTGAAAGAATCAAGAAATAAGAGAATGTAAAGAGTAACAGAGGAAGAAGAAAGTAAAGCAGACTATAGATGTGTTCAAAGAAAAGTACACAGAATATATAGGGATGAAAAGCTGGTGCGAGCAAGAGAGACATAATGTAGCTTAAAACTGCTGATCTCACTCTATTGTTCTTTCAGGTGCTGGAGTTTGAAAGTAAATTTTTAGCTTCACTATTGGAAGCTATTTACTTGCCTTTTTAAATTTGTATTGCATTTTTTTCTAATCTGCAAAGCATTTAAGCTGTATCTGGAATATCTTAAAGTAAGTATATAAATACAGAGTGGGGAAAAATTAGGTTTACAGTTGTGCATACATGAAACACAGAATTTATTCCTGTATTATTATTACAGAATTTATTCCTGTATTATTATTCATTAATTATTGTATTATTTTCCATACAAACAACTGTAAACGTACTTTGGCCCCATCCAGTATGTATGATAGGATTGTTATGAACTAATTTGAAGATTACTTTTTAATTTCCTTCACCAGATATGTTTATGGCCAACATAGGCAACTATATTTGATTTATAAACAGATTTTGTAAGAGAAAAAATTAGAAAAAGAGATCTCTAGAAGTTCCTTTATAGTCTGTGTAATAAAGTGATAATAAATAATATTGAATGGAAAACATATCCATTCTGTTTCTCTTAGAAGGCATGCATCTTACTTATATTTACTTGTCAATGTAATTAATTCTTATTACATTCTGTATGCCTCTCAATAAAGGGATAATATCATAAACATCAAGTTTCTAATTCTAACTACTGATGTCATATGTACATTTCTAGAAAACATCATTAACGTATATGTGTTATTTACAGATATTGGCTGACCTAGAAAACCATGCGTTATTTAAGAATGATCTGGAATGTCAAAAGTTGATTCTGGAAGCAATGAAATATCATCTATTGCCAGAAAGAAGAACTTTAATGCAAAGTCCAAGAACTAAACCTAGAAAATCTACAGTTGGAACTCTGTATGCTGTAGGAGGAATGGATAACAACAAAGGTATATCACTCTAGATCTATTTATAATACATACTCTGTATCACACCATCACATCACTTTAACATTGCAAACTGTATAATACCTACAATCTTCTCATAAACTTAGTTTTATCCTTTAAGATTTAAGATTAAGGGAACCATTTAAAAACACCTCTTATTTTCAGTCTGTAGTTGCTACCTCTGCTTCTTATTTATCTTTAAACCCTTTTTTTCTTATGCATTATGTTCAAATTTCATATGAAACAAAATGGGATTTAGAGCACTTAGAAAACACAGGCCAAATAGTTTTTGGATATATTTAGAACTGTATTTCCATTCCAAGTAAAAGAAAGTAATGTTGCCAGGTACTTGCTTGCTGAAAGCAATATTATGTAGAAATTTTCTGCTTACGAGCAGTTTAGAATTTCACACAGAAGCCAGTCAAGTAAATAGACAATTATAATTTGGTGTAAAAATTGTGGCAGTTATAATTTGCAAATTTAATAGATTTAACAATTTTGGCCTTCAAAAGGAAGTGAATGATTTGTTTAAAAAATTGAAAACATATGCTTGAAGGTTTTGCTCTTGCATTTCTTAGTGGAAAAGTATGTCTATTAATATTTTTCCTCCTTAGACTTTCTTAGATGGGTCTTAATTTTCTTGAACAAGTCCAGAAGACAAATAATATGTGTCATATGGCTGTGCCTAATAATTGATATATTTATACATAATATATTTAAAGCTCATGTAAAAAAATGCAAGCACAGTGTGATCACCTACTCAGCCACTTCTAAAGAAGCTTTTTTATGAAAGAATCAGAAGGAAGCAAGAAAACTTACTTCAACCTCTGTGGAGTAAGATCCTAATAATGGCTAATAATTAATGTAATTAGAAGACAAGCTAATATCATTAATAGGAAATTACACATTCCCATTTTAGTCTTGATGGACATATCTTGTAGATATTAGATGCTTTTAACTAGTTTAATTATTTTGAAAAAAAATAACTCCTATTTACTGGGATATTGAGCTCTAGTAATTATCACATAAAATGAGCAATAGAGCATTAACATAAAAGTGTAACTATTGGTTTAAAAGTTTAAATAATGTGTTGCTTTAAGAACTAAGAAAATGGCATTCATCTCACTCCCTTTTTCTCTCTCTGCTTCCCTGTCTCGGTTTCCTCCTTTTCTCTCTCCTTAATATGTGTTATTACTTTAAGAGAACGTGTCAGAAGTTTTCAAAGAATGATACAGTGGTTTAAAACCCTCTTTTTTAAAGTGGTAAAAGAGAAAATATCACATACAAATCTAAAGTATAAAGTTGTTAAAAATTATACTAAGATGTCAAATGATTTTTTTTCCAAGTAAAAAACAGATGTTAACCTGTATCCATGTTGTCCTTATGAGAGTAATAAATAGCCAATAGCATGCACCACATGACATGATTAGCCACCTCTTAGAGTAGAAGAGTGAAACATTTATTGCAACATTATAACATTCATTTTACTTATAAAAGTAAATTCTCTGATTTTCAGTGACTTTCAATGAATACATTCATCCAAGTCTCAGAGTTCATAAATGGGCAACAGTTTTATATGTGTTTATCGAATTTTAAACACAAATAAATGGCATTTTTTTAACCATAGTTCATATTCAATACCATTCTGCCTTAGTCTCAGGTGCACAGCACAGTGGCCAGACAATCATATACTTTACAAAGTGGCCAGTGACATTTGTTTTTAAAGGACACTGTATTCTGCAGGAAGAATGCCCAGACAAGTTCAATTTCATTTGTAAACTTGCACATAACATTTTTATTGTTTTGAAAAATTATTTTTTATTTTTTATTGAATTTATTGGGGTGACATTGGTTAATAAAATCATATAGGTTTCAGGTATACAATAAAATAATATGTCATCTGTATATTGTGTTATGTGCACATAACATTTTTTTATTGTTGACAATATTACAGACATTCCCCATTTTTCCTCCATTTGTACACCTCCACCCAGCCCCCACCACCCCTCCCCTGGCTTCACTATTCTGTTATCTGTGTCCATGGGCTACATAGATGTGTTCTTTGGCTAATCTCTTCAACTTCTCTTCCAAGTCCCCCCTCCCACCTCCTCTCTGACCTCTGTCAGACTGTTCCATGTATCCATGCCTCTGGTTCTGTTTTTGTTCCTCAATTTATTTTGTTCATAAAATTTCTTGTATAAATGAGATCATATGGTTTTTGTCTTTCTCTGGCCCATTTCGCTTAGAATAATAATCTCCAGGTACATCCTTGTTGTCACAAAGGCTGAGTTCCTTCTTTTTTACAGCTGCATAGTATTCCATTGTGTAAATGTCCCACAACTTTTTTATCCAATGTTTTTATTTATTTTATCTTATTTATTTATTTATGACTGGAACTGAACAATAAACAGTAAATTATTGTTAGTACAAAAAATCACTATACTGTTAAAGAACCAAAGTGCATAACTAATTTGAATTTTTAATCTTGGTGAATTTAATACAATTGTGAGAGCATAAAAAAAGTAAGTTGATGGAGTCTAATTAGTTAAACTGTTTGCCAGGACTTGAATTTCTTTCATCTTACGCAGTAGTCTTTTGAGATTGAAAGAATTCTTTATAAATGCACTTTCTTAAGAATTATAAATATCTTTCATTTTAGAATTAAATAATACTAATGATTTAGTTATTGAAAACCTTATCCAATAATGTAGAGGTTTAGATGAGTGTTATAATACAGGAAGTTTAAAAAGATTTCCTGCTTAAATCAGAAATAAAACAGAAAAAAATATTTGAAGAACTTTTTAAGAATTCTTAAGAATACTATATCCTTAGCTCTCTATAAGAATTGGATATTAAATATATTTCATAAATGTAGCAAAAAATTTAACAATATCAAACCTCAGAAAACCTGTTTTTTGGTTTTTTTTGTTTTGTTTTTTCTTTTTTTCTTTTTTGGGAAGCAGAAACATATAGAAACCCAATGTATCTATATGACAAAGTATTTAAAGAGTGAATAGGGCATTTTCAAGGTAATTCTTTTTATTTCCATCATGCTTTTACTGCTTAAGGAGTATTTTTCACACCTCATTAATTTGTCTTATCTCTAAATAGGCATTAAGATTTTATCTTAAAATTGTGTTCTGTTTTCTTGAAAGGTATTGAGGCAAAGGAAATGAAAATGTAAAAAAAAAAAGAAAGAAAAAGAAAATATGTATCATAGTATAGCAAAATATTGGAATTAATTTTCCATGACTAGTTTGAACAATAATACAATACAATACTATATGAAATACAATACCTGGTGTTATTTTTTGGAATTATTTACATGTTTATATTATTCCTTAGAAAAGACTATGTAAACATTCCTTGGTTTCCTCTCCAGCTCTGTGATAACTGGGTTACAAAGGCTATCTCATGGGACTGATAAACTATGGGTACAATTTTCTGTAGATATTATGAAATTTCAGAGCATTGTCCTCTCCTCTCCTTCTTATACTGACATATGTATACATTCAATAATAATACACATCTATTTTGTTCCAGGCTCTGTGCTAAGAATTTATGACCATGGTGAACAGTATGCATATGACCCCTGTTTCACAGAGCTGCCAGGTTAATATGTGAAAACAAATAGTATGCGAAATATTTATGAGTAAAATGAGTGTTACAAGAAGGGAATTGCAAGTGCAATCAGTACAATGCCTGGGAGCCATCCCAGTCTAGGCTAGAAAAATAAGGAGAGTACAAGGCAAGTATTTGAGACTGCTTTTTTTTTTTTTTTTTCCTAGCTGAAATCTGAAGAATTATTAGACATTAGCTTAGCACATTGCCGAAATGGCAGAGTGGTTGTGGTGTTAAATTCCATACTAGAGGTACATCAAATGTGAAGGTTTAGAGTTGAAGGAGTATGACATCTTGAAAAATAGAGAAAAATCCCTCATGGCTGAAATATAGCCAGTGGGGAGACAAAAGCATGTGAGTAGAGAAAAGACACAAGCAGACTTCACTGAAAGGCTTAACAGGGTCGATTCTGATTTGAACTCCAGAGGTCTTCGAAAGCAGGTGATGTTCCTAGTAGAGACACAGTCTTTGGAATCAGAAAAATGCCTGTTCAAATCCAGGCATGTCATTTAAAATTCCAGTACACTTTGCCCTTTCTCAATATTATATTCTATTTCTGTAAAATTTATAATAATTAAATGAGATAGAGTATGTAAAGAGACTAAACTATTGCAAGGCATTCTAACATGTTTGATACCAAGCAGTAACCTGTGGCTGAACTTCCTAATCATGCTATGGAATAAGGCCAAGTCATCTAAGGAGTCATAAGACTGTATATAGGGGGTTCTATGAAACAGTTGTGATGTGACACAGGAAAGAAAATGAGACAATAAAATATTCATATAAATGACATTTATATAAATAATTACCATGCTGGGTAAGGTAAATGCTTTTTATACCAATATAGACAACGTTGGAGAATGTTGAACCACGTGAATCATATGAAAAAAGACAATCCAGTCATAAATGTAAGTTTGCAGTGTGTAATAGACAGTAGGATTTAATTCACTGCCATACCTGGAAAATACGGAAAAATAAGTCTTTACGAATGTAGTAACTTATAGCATGTTTTAAGCTCAATTAAAATCATTAATATATTTATTGATGTTCATTCTACTATGAATGAGAAATGAGGGGACATATAAATCTAAATACTGCTTTAAAAAGTCAATAAATAACAAAAAGTAGTTTTCATAAGGAGAACAATTTTTTAAAATGGAGTCAGCTGAAATTAAATGCAGATTTAAATCAATGCAGTAGATAGTATCAATAAATTTACTGATATTTTGATAAAAAATTTTCACAAGTCCATAGAAATCATAATTCCTTTAGAAGTTTGGTTTATTTATTTTTTTTCCTTTGTAAACAATGTTTTATTTATTTGTTTATTTATTTATTTTTTTCATTTTATTTTTAAGTTTCTTTATCTGGTAAAGCATAGATAAGATAAGAAAAGCCAACAGTGAGGATATAACCCTAATACAATTGTTAAAATTGTTAACAGTGTGGTGTATTTCCTTTTCCAAATTTCTATGTAAAAGTATATACATATACATATGTGTTTATGTATGTATACATATGGTATATGAGTTTGTTGTATACAGCCATAATATATATCTCCATATTCAGAGAGATATACCTGTTTACCTTTGTTTTCATCTCTCTCTTTCTATCTCTGGCATTAATTATCTAGATAGGTATCTAAATATAGGTGTATTTAGATTTACTAGTATGCTTAAAGTTGTTATTTTTGTTGTTCTTATTTATTATTTATATTACATGTGTAAATTTATTTTTCATTAAATTTTTGAAATACGTCATTTCAAATAGCTTACTTATTCTTATTTACATGGACACGCCACAGTTTACTCAGGCTTAATCCAATTATTAAATACTTCCTGGCCTCCAACTTTTTTCTGTGAGTAACACCATTATTATCATCTGGATTCATTATGAATTTTTTCTAACCATTGAATGTTTCCTTATACAGGTAACTAGATGAAAAATGCTGGGTGGGAATGTAAGAATATATAGTATCATGAGAATCTTTGTCCTAATGTGATAGATTAATTCTATTTTCTAAATTATAAATAACTTGGAAGCTGAAACTTCATGTTTTTAGATTTAGAAACACTTGTTACTTCTAATAAGCTTTTACTAAATATCTGGGGTATTTAAATTACAACTTATTTACTGATTTTAATATGTCCAAAATGAACAAATCTCATATACAAATAAGACATTCATTTTGAAGTATAAAATGCTAGTTATTAACATAAACTTTGTATTAGTATGAAATCCCCCTTTACTTATAATCTTTGGAAGACTTGAAAGGCAAACTGTAAATACAAGATTGCTGTTACCTAAGTAATTTTCCCAATAGAACCCTTTAAGTAGAAAAATATTATGAATGTATGATATTTTTCCTTAGTAACTGATCATTTGGAAATGATAAAGCAATTTCATCAATGGCATATATTTTAAATACCTACCTCTAAGCACTACCATATACAAAATTTCATTCACTTTGTACAACAAACTTACATTGAGAGTATATTCTTGATCAATTTGACAGAGATTAAAAATGTTCTTAATTTCTACAATATAGTAAGTAGTCAAGGAAGAGTTTAAATCTAGATATCTGTGTAATTTCAAAATTTGTTATTTCTTATACTCCTTTGCCCACATTTAACCTATTAATAATGAAATGTGCAGAGAGTGACTTTTTAAAATGCCAACATAAAAGCTTGACATACTTTTAATTCTTAATAAATGATTTTTTAAAGATTTTGCTAAAGTTTACAACTAAATCTCTAATATATTGAGGGGACAAAAAAATCCCAGAACAGATAAACAAACCCTATTTTATGGGTTTTTTTTGGGGGGGAGGGAATATAAAATGTATGTCATTAAAATAACCAAATATGCTATAGCATATTATTTCTCTTTTATTTTTGGAAATATTTTTATACATACACAATTATAAATAATTTAACCATTTCTACCTGATTTAAAATGATCTATTTGGTCAATTTCTTATCAGCTTTACTTTTTAATAGCATACAGACATTGCATTAAAATTCAGTGTATATTTAAAAATTTTATTCTTAGAATAGGTATGAAGAACTATTAAATTAGCATTTTTAAATGCCCCAGAAATGGATATGTTTAAATCTTCAGAAAACTTATGTACACAAATACAAATTTATAAAGGTCACTTTCAATAAATTCTTTTTTTTCTTAATTTATCTTTATTGTTGAAAATATTACAGATGTCCCCTTTTTTCCCCATTAATCCCTTCCACCCCACACCCACTCCCTACCCCAGGCCTCCACCACACTATTGTCTGTGTCCCTGGGTTATGCATATATACACATAAATTTTTGGTTAATCTCTCCCCAGCCACCCACCCACCTCCATTTTCCCTCTGAGATTCATCAGTCTGTTCCATTCTTCTTTGTCATTGAATCTATTTTCTTCACAGTTTATTATGTCCTTTAGATTCCACAATCTCAATTAATTATTTTAACAATAAAAGTTTTATTATTTCATTAAACTTTTATGTGTATATTATTTCCAGCAAGAATAACTTATGTACATGAAAGAAGTAACTTTTAGATATAAAATTAAAAACCTTATTTTTCAGTGACTATTTCTAGGCTGAAACACATGACATAATTATTAAATAAAATTTTTAAAATTCAACACAAAGTCATTATATTTCCTACCATAAATAACTACTAATGTCTCTAATATGCTAATTTCACAGTTATTTAGAGCTTTTAGGTAAAATAACACACAGTGAAATGCATACATCTTAAGTGTACCTTTAACTGGGTTTTAACACCATTTATGTATATATATACACACACTTAATTCAAACACCTAACAAGAGAGAGAATATTGCCATTACTCCAGAAAGTTTCCTAATATACTTCCAAGTCAGTCCCTGACTTCTACATCTCCAAAGACGACCTCTCTAATTTTTTATCAACTTAAATTAGTTTGGCCTATTCTTGAACTTCATGTAATCATACATTTTGTACCCTTTTATCTAAGGTTTGTGTCAATTAGTATATATTTTGGTGACTCATTCATGTTGTTATGTATATCAATAGTTCATTCTCTTTAATTGCTTAGTAGTAATCTGTTTGTCCATTTTCTTGTTGATGGACACCTGGGATATTACTAGTTTTACCTCTTGTTTATGAGCAAGATGAGTTCACTTATTAAAAGCTTTTGCATGTCTGATTTACACATATGATTTTAACCGTGAATATAAACTTTGTTGTCTAAATGGAATATGCATCAAAATTCAATAATTCAGTATCAATTTAATCTTGATCAGATAAAGATTTTAAAACAGCTATTATTAATCATAAGAATTATTAAATTAAGTATATTTTAAAGCAATTATACAAATAAATTATTTTCACATATTATACCATTCTTAGGCTTTACTTGGTTTATTGTCATAAAGTTCTAGTTAGAGGTATTGTGTGTGTGTGTGTGTGTATATGTGTGTGTATATGTATATGTATACACACATACACACACACACATATATATATATATATATGATATCCTTTTAAGTGACATCTTTACCAGAATCTTAATAGGTGACCAATGCTGATGTTTACCTCTAAAGCATGAACATGAATAAATAATGGTGTCATATATTTGGCAGTCTTATTATTCTATTAGATTTAAATCATTTTTAGGTGCTCACATATTGAGTAAAAAGTGTACTTTTCTGATAATTCTGCTAGTATTGTTTTTTTCTCCCAAATTAGGAAAAATATAGATTTTTTAAAAATCTGTGCTTTAATAATTGAAAAATATTAATTTTAAAATTAGAATATAATTGTATCCTTTCTACTGTCAGTTTCTCAGCATTTCTTGGAATCCCAGATTATCAACTCACTCTTTTGTTGAGTATCTACTAATTTCCAGTCTGTTTTCTTGGTTCTGGTAAATTAACAACAATTGTTCCTGGCCTGTTGTAGCTTAAATTATCTTGAGGGGACTATAAACAAACATACATTATATTATAGTTCATGTGATGACAAGTTATAATGAAATATAAAGAAAGGGTAATGGGGAGTCAGGATGAGGGGATAGTGTTTCTATTTTTAAAAGTTTTCTGGAGAAGGCCACTTTGACAAGAGCAATATTATATGCAAATTTATATCTAGAAATTCAATCTGTTTCTTTCTAAAAATGAAGACGTCTTGACTTTATTATAACCAATAAACATTTTTAATTTCCGTTTTCTCTGAATATTTACATTTTATTGATATTTTAAGAATAAGAGTTGGCAAAATAAGGTCCACAGGCCAAATCTAGCCCACTGTCTGTTTAGTTGGCTTTGGTTTTTACATTATAAGGGTTGAAAAAATAAAATAAAAAATATTTCTTGATGCATTTATTGAATATTTGCATTTCATAAAATTCAAATTTCAATGACCATAAAGTTTTATGGAGACTCACTCATTTGTTTATCCATTGTTTATCACTGCTTTCCCTCAGTAATAACCACATAGTTGCAACAAAGAGACCGGTAAGAATATCCACAAGGACTGTTTTTCACTCTCTGGCCCTTTACAGGAAAAGTTTTCCAACCCCGTTTTTGAAAAATTGACCTCTCTACCATATTTCTAGAAAACTGCTTCCAAATGCCACATTCCCTTCACACAAAACGAATTTATTGGCAGCTAGAGTGGGCAATTTCTCTGCATGTTTACATTGTCCCACCACAAGCAACCTCCTGGTCTACCTGCTTATCTGCCCAAGAGCATCCCTTGAGGTAAAGGGAGCAAGCTCTGACTGTCTGGCCTTTGTGCAGGAAGCCCAGTACTTTAAGTAAAGGATGGGGTTACCTAATGCTCCAGAGGCAATTCCCAACCTTCTGAGTATAGAGTCTGAGATTCTATTGTAAATTTAACTCCCCCATTACTTTTTCTTTTTATACTCCACTTACGTCTTTGTTGGCCAATTCTCATTTTAATAACCCATTTTACTTTGTAAAATACTTCTATCACTAGAAGGCAACAAATAGCTTGTGCATGAACCCAATAACAGAAGTGCAATAATTAATCACCTTTCTGACTTTGGAAGAAGTGACAGGATTGGTCATTGATCATGATGTGCATCTGTTATTTGAGTGGTGATTTGTGGACTGAAAAACTAATAGCAAAGTTTGTAGTTTGTGCAAATTACTCACAGTTAATGTAGAGAGGTGGGCAGAAATAGGTTTATAGTTGTAATACAAATAAATAATACAATAATTAATAAATAATGATATAAGAATAAATTCTACGTTTTGTATACTCACAACTATAAACCTACATTCGTCAACCCCTGTATTATAGTAACTGAAAATTTTTGGTGGACTGGGGTTATTTAACCAAATCATGGTAACCGAAATTCATAGATATCAGAACCATTCAAAACAAAGACTGTCTGTATTTGAGGGGGCATTGTAGAATTGTGCTGCTTGAGACAGAGAAATAAAACTACAGCGTTAAGGTATAATGCTGACTGTAGGTACAAGCCTATGAAGAAACAGCCCTCCTTTGTTTGGCTGAAAGAGAATCCAGATCCTGAGAGGCACTACTTTCTTCTTGACACAAAGCAGCCCCTGATTCCTCCCCCGTACAGTGTGGCAGCAGGCAAGCAGAGGGCCCTTTGGCTGGGACTAAGGCATTTAGGAGATCATTTAGTTCAAAAAAAAATGATTAAGCAGAGAGTTAAAAGCGGGGGATTTTTCAAATTGATATTCTTTGCATGTAAAAGAGAGAAAACACTAAGAAAATTTCACTATTACATTGTTCTGTTTATCATCTTATGCGTGATAGCTGTGAACTCTAAATGGAGCCGAGTTAAAGATAAACTAAGTAGGCGGATTGCATGTCAAGGTCACAGTAGCAGGGACTCTTCCCTCAGACAATAATTGATTGAGTGAACAGGAGGAGAAGAATTTAAATTGTCCTTTATTTCTGCATATTTGCATTGCTTCCTTGTTGACAGCCTAGATGCAGCCACAGGTCAATTATTGATTTTTCACTAAGCCTGGTGGCTGATGAGACAGTCATGCATCTTTCCTGTGAACTCGAAGCAAATTTTCTTAATATAGCTAATAATAAGGAGAATATTGGTGAGAAAAAATAAAGGCAGAAAAGCTTTAACTCTTAACTATAAAATAAAAACAAATTTCTTGAGGATTTTATTGAAACTTTTATTATAGAACCTATACTATGGTATTTTAATATTTAATGTGTGCTTCAGATTTTCACATATCTAAAATTTTTAAATTATCTGATTTAGGAATAAACTCCTAATATATTTTTCTGTCTATTCAAAGGACTTAGCCAGATCATTTTATCCATAATTTGTCTCCTTACTCTGTATGATTATCAGTATTGTTGAAAGGCAAAACCGGGAAGTGAAATAGATAGGTAGAATTAACCACCTTGACCTGATTTTTACTTCCTTGGCTTGAACTGGACAACCTGCCTTATCAAGAACTTTTAAAGAACAGCTTTTCAAACTGCAGTTCTATAACTAGATAATTTTTAAAGCATTTAACTCAATAGCAATCATTATGTGGCTAAAGAATATGATTCCCTTAGAGTTCTGTCAGAAAAATCTGAGCATTTGCAATTAGGTGGGAGAAATAACTTAAAAATACTGGATGCCTTTTTCTAAAGAAAAGCAATACAATAAAAGAAAGCTTATTCTTTCATCTTTGCCCTTTGAATGCTGCCCTACTTGATGTCTGCCTCAGTAACTCCAGTCACTTTGGTTCCACTTCAGTGCCTTTTCTTTGAACTTGAAGTACATCATTAGAGATTGCCAGTTCAAGGTCATCAGTCTGTACAAAGCTATAGAAACAACTGAAAACCATGAATAACATCACAACCTAAGCCCAGTTTGTTTTTCAGACACAAAGTATTGTGTTCTGGAATAGATGTCTACTTACTGGGCCTCTAAGAGATATTCTAGGGAAGACCCATACTTTCCCAAGGGTCCCAGGGGTGAAACTAGGTAAAGTCAAGGTACCTATTTCTTTAAAAATCTTTATAATCAGGGGGAAAATGCTCATTTGTTAAGTTAAATTTCAGTTGTTTATATTGTTCCCAGTGAGTTCCCAGACAAGGGACTCCCAGCTGCTGGAAGTCATGACTTTATTGAGAAGTGAAGAGAAGCTCCCTCAGGTGAAAACTGAATGGTCTATCAGCCAAGTTTCCTTTCATAGCCTTATCTTCACTAGAAAAAGACAAAGCTTAGTGACTATCTAGGCTGTAATTATTTCTGGTGTCTCTTCTAAGGATAGATCAGAGTTAAACTTGTAAGTCAAATTTCTCAACATTTAGCCTATTAATAACTTTATTTTACTTTTTAGTAAAGGAATTGGGCCACATCACTGTACATTCTGTAGGTCTTTCAATGAATGTAGATTGAATGATAAATTAGCGTGTTGTGATAAAATGCCCACTATAATTATAAATTCTTGAGTTCTCAGTACATTCTTTTTAATCAATCTAATTTCTCTATGAATATATAGCAACAAAAATAAATCCATCCTTTCTCTAAATTAAGTCTCCCTTGCAGACCCACAGGGGAATGAGCTTGAGTGTATTTGTGCGTATGTTTCATGCTGTCCAGACCTTAACCCTCCAGTGTGTGTCTCTTCTTTGGCAAGGAAAGAGACTCCTTAAGGCTACCTTAAATTGCTTCTGTGATACTCACAGAAAATAAGAAGTAAAAAGTTTGGAGATAATAGAAGTCATTATACTTTTACCTAATGTGGTACTAATTTAAGCCTTCACTTTGAAACGAATAAACATCAGTAGATCACAGGGAGACTTCAATTAACATAAATCAGGGTGCTGGTTTATGAAAAAGGCAAAAATGAATTGAATGAAAGAGCTTTATCTTTATTATAGACTCTTTTTGTGACATCTATTTGGTCAGTTCAGAAAAATGTTATTTTATTCTGTGCCATGTTCAAGATAAGTAGGGTTGCTAAATATTTGAATTATAAATGTTGGAATAAGTCTTACTGTCTGTAATGCCAACATAGACTGTACAAGTATTATTAACTTCTCTTGCTCCCCCCAAAATAATCATATTTAGTTGCATGAATGAACAACTTCAAATAGACCCAGAACCACACTTTGATAATATCTTGAGCACTTCTTTGTTTTCTTCTAATTTTTTTTTTTTTTGACAGAGAGAGATCTATTTTTTTATCCCATTTATTTATGCATTCATTGGTTGATTTTTTTTATGTCCCCTGACCAAGGATGGAACCGGCAACCTTGGCATATGGGGATGACACTAACCAACTGATCTACCCGGCCAGGGCCTTGATCACTTTTTTTCTGTTTTATATTTTGAGAAAGGAATCTGCTCTTGGTTTTGTCTTGAAGAAAATACCTCTGTGTTTATATTGTATCTAGATAGATAGTATCTATCTTCTAGGTATGTTACTGAACTTGGAGAACAAGTACTTTATACATTTTTAAAATGCAAAGTAAAATATACACTATTGTTGCTGTCACAAGTTACCGAAATCAGGGCTTTAAAACAACTGCCATTTTTTAGCTGACGGTTCTGTAGGTCAGAAGTACAGGATGGCATGTCTGGATTCTCTACTCAAGGTCTCAAAAGGCTGAAATCAGGGTATTGGCTAGGCTGTCTTCTCATCTTTAGCTGGAGGCCATTTTCCAAGCTAGTTCAGACTGCTGACAATTCATTCCTTGTGGCTGTAGGACTCAGGGACTGTTTCCCTGTTGGTTGTCAGGTGAGGAACACTCCAGGCTCCTAAAGGCCACCTGCATTCCTTCTCACGTGGCCCCTTCCATCTTCAAACCAATAAATAAGAGTCCTGCTCCCACTTCATAGCTCTCTAACTTCCCCTTCTACCACAAATCTCTTTCTTTTTCAAGAAGTCCTATGATCAGAGTCACCCAGGTTATCTCCCCATATTAAATTCAACTGTGCTTAGATAACATAATGATAAATGGAGTGATTTCTTATCATATTCACACATTTTGGGAAACAGGTCATTAAATCCCAGGAAGGGGCATTTGTAAAATTCTGCCTACCACATATATTAATCCCAATTAACTCATTTTATAAGTAGGATGAAGTGTAAAGTGTTTATCAGAGTGGGCTCCAGAGCCAGACTAATATTGGGAATCCTCCAGTTATTACCTGAGAGACACTGAGCAAGTTACTAAAGCTTTCTCTGATTTGGCTTCTTTTTTGTAAAATTGGCATAATGATAATACCTATCTCATTAGATTTTTATAAAAATTAAATTTGCTAATACGTGTAAATGTTTTAGAACATAGGAAGTATTCAGTAAATATTATCAAATAATATCTTATTTTATTTTTTTTTTATTTTTAAAAAAGCTTTTATTGTTGACACTCTTACAGATATCCCTAATTATTTCCCCCCCTTTGCCCACCCAGCCCTTGCACCCAGACCCCTGCTATTACCACACTGTTGTCTGTCTATAGTTTATGCATATATGTTCTTGGCTAATCCCTTCTTTCATCCAGTCTCCTCCACCACCCTCCCCTCTGACAGCCGTCAGTCTGTTCCATGTATCCATGCTTCTGGTTCTGTTTTGTCCATTAGTTTATTTTGTTCATTAGATTTCACATATGAATGAAATCATATGATAGTTGTCTTTCTCTGACTGGCTTATTTCAGTTAGGATAATGCCCTCCAGTTCCATCCATGCTATTGCAAAGGGTAAGATTTCCTTCTTTGTTGTGGCTGAGTAGTATCCCATGGTGTAAATGTACCATGGCTTTTTTATTCACTATTTACTAATGGACACTCGGGCAGCTTCCAAATCTTGGCTACTGTAAATAACACTGAAATGAACATAGGGTGCATATATTATTTTGAATTAGTGTTTCAGGGCTTTTTTGGATAAATTCCCAGAAGTGGAATTGCTGGGTAATAAGGCAGTTCCATTTTTAATTTTTTTGAGGTACCTGCATACTGCTTTCCACAGTGGCCACACCAATCTGCATTCCCACCAGCAGTGCACAAGGGTTCCTTTTTCACCACATCCTCAATAAACTTGTTTGTTGATTTATTGATGATAGTCATTCTGACAGGTGTGAGGTGATATCTCATTGTGGTTTTAATTTGCATCTCTCTGATGACTAGTGACATTGAGCATTTTTTCATATGTCTATTAGCTGTCTGTATGTCTTCTTTGGAGAAGTGCCTAGACAAGTCCTTTGCCCATTTTTAATTGGGTTGTTTGTCTTTCTGGTGTTGAGTTATATAAGTTCTTTATTTATTTTGGAAATTAATCCCTTATCAAATGTATCACTAGTGAATATGTTCTCTGATACAGTGGCTTCCCTTTTCATTTTGTTGATGGTTTCTTTTGCTGTGCAGAAGTTTTTAGTTTCATGAAGTCCCATTTGTTTCTTTTTTCCTTTGTTTCTCTTGCCCTAGGAGATACATTGACAAAAATGTTGCTCTGAGAGATGTCTGAGATTTTATTGCCTGTTTTCTTCTAGGATTTTTTATGGTTTCATGACTTACATTTAAGCTTTTTATCCGTTTTTTAAGTTTATTCTTGTGTATGGTGTAAGTTGGTGGTCTAGTTTCATTTTTTTGCATGTAATTGTCCAATTTTTCCTATCACCATTTATTGAAGAGACTGTCTTTACTCCATTGTAAGATCTTGCCTCCTTTGTTAAGTATTAATTGACCATGTAGGCATGGGTTGGTTTATGGACTCTATTTTGTTCCATTGGTCTATATTCCTGTTCCTAAGCTAGCACAGGCTATTTTGAGTACAATGGCCTTTTAGTATAGTTTGGTATCAGTATTATGATCCCTCCAACTTTGTTCATCTTCCTCAAGATTGCTGAGGCTATTTGAGGTCTGTTTTAGTTCCATATAAATTTTTGGAATATTTGTTCTAGATCTGTGAAACATGCTATTGGTATTTTAATATAAATTTGGTAAATCTATAGATTGTTTTGGGTAATGTGTACTTTTTTTTTTTTTAATGTGGACATTTTAATGGCATTAATTCTTCCAATCCATCAACAGGGCATATTCTTCCACTTGTTTATAAATTCCTCAGTTTCTTTCTTCAGTGTCCTATAGTTTTCCAAGTATAGTTATTTTACCTCCTTAGTAAAATATATTCCTAGGTACCTTATTTTTTGTTGTTGTTGCAATAGTAAATGGGATTGTTCCCTTAGTTTCTATTTCTGATAGTTCAATACACCAATATTATTTTTTTTATTTTAAAACTCTACTCAAAATATATTTATTAAATATTTCTTTAGCAACCATATTGCAATAAAACCCATGCACCGTATGTTAACTTATCCTGAAAAACATGTGTCATTATTTCCTTTGATGTTATGACTATGTTTTACAGTAAATGATCATTTCAGTAGGTTTTTCAAATAAAGTAGCATCAAAACTTTACATTACTACAAATGCCAGGCACCTAGCTCTTACCTGGTACACAGGCTGTGATAAGTAAATTATGAAGTGTATAAAAATGTATACAAGTCATAAATATAGTCTGAAAAATTCTTGTCTTTTGATTTCACATTGCTCTATATAACAAAAATGAGGTTCATCTTTTAATTACATGACTACTTTAAATTAGGAAGTTTTATAGTTTACTTTATATTTTATTAAATTATACTATACAGTTTATAAAATAATGTTGTTACTGCACCAAGTGATATTTCACAGAACAACAGCAAAATTTCTTCCAAGAGTTAATGCAGCCCTCAAAATGCTTTAACAGCAGTGGTCTACAGTTTAAGATGCAAAACAGTAAGGACTGAACCAGTCCTAATAATAGCCTACTGTAGCCAGATGTACTCAATATACCTGTTTTAAGGAGCCTAATGTCACTTTAAATCAGTTGTTTAGATCTAAAGTTTGAAATCTTGCAGTGGACATGTTCCAGTTTATGAAAGTTGCCAGGGCTCTTTTGTGCCTGCAGTCCCACATTTAAAGTTACACCTACACTTCACAGGCATTTGAGATAACCAGTGATGGTTTTATTAACAGAGTAAGCCTAAAGTAACCATGTCTTAAAATAAATTTTCCCTTTTAGTCTCTTCCAAATTTATTACATGCCACCACGGCAGTCCATTTCTATTCACATTCTGTTTTTAATATATGTAATGACACATATTGCCTTTACTATAAGGAACAACACAGGGTAACATTTCTCAGAAAGAATGGCTTTGTCTTTCTTCTTCCTTAGGAACCCACCAAGGGAACACATACACACTTATAAGCAAAGGACACAACAGAACTCACAAACAAATCAATAAATTTTAAAAAATAATAACGAATTGAGAAGTTTATACAGACAGCTAACTAAGTATATTGGTAAGAAAGTGTCTTGAGGAATATCATTGTTAAAACTTTCATTAGAAAAAGAGAGCATATTCTTAATTTTGTGATCATTAAAACTAAATACACGTTATAAGTAAGCTTCATAAATTAAAAGATCTTTTGTTTTGTATTACTAAACTTCTTGTAACTAAGCAAAATTAAAGAGTGGAGTGAAAATAGGCCTTAGCTTCTGGAGTTGGCAGAATAATAGCACCCCAAGGAAGTCTACACCCTAATCCCCAGAATCTATGAATATGTTAGTTTATGTAGTTTTGTAGCAAGAAGGGGTAGCAGAGGATGGTGTTCAGGCTGTGAAGGGAATTACTGTTGTTAATTAGCTGACCTTAAACAGACTATTCTACATTTAATCAGACTGTAGCTCATTAACTCAGATTAAATCAGGGTGAGCCCAATGTCATCACAAGAATCAACCTAAGAGAGACGTGCTGTTGCTGGCTCTGAAGATGGAAGGAGGGGTTGTGAGGTGTGCGGTGGCCTGTAGAAGGTGCAAGAACAAGAAAACCACTTATTCCCTATCACCCCCTGAATAAAAGGAAGTTTTGCCAACACCTTGATTTTAGCACAGAACGGTAAAATTAAATGTTTGGTTTTTTATGACACTTAGGTTTCAGATTTTTCACACAGGAATTAGTACAGCTTCTAATTTGAAAAAAAAATGAAGACAGGGATGCAGTTCTATTTCTACTGTAGTAACTTTAAAGTAAAATGTACAGATCATCTTTGAAAACTGCATTAGAGGGAAAACACTAAAGTTAAAAATTCTGCCATGTGTTCAGATTTAAGACACATCTAGGTAGTTTGAATGAGACTTTGAATCTCTATCCTCACTTTCTCCTTTAAATAAAAATACCTTTGGCTGCTCAGAAGCCATTAACTTCACACATTCCCAACTATTTCCTCTTAGAAGGATGAACTGACCTCAAATTCTCTGCAAAGGTTTTGATGAAGGTTTTGGAGCTTAAGGAAATTGCAGTTGTTCAAATATTTACTTCCTTGTCTACCCATTCCTGCAAAATTCAGGTTTCATGGAAGTGGGTTAATTAGACTGAGGTTACACTATTTCTTCTGCCATCATTTGTCAAGAGTTAGTCATAAGAAAAAGGTGCTTGCATATAACTCTCAATTTTTAGTTAGGCATTCATGAAATCCCAATGCTATTAGATTTTGAGAATTCAGATGACCTTGAACTTATTCAATAATTAAGTTCACTTTGGAATTTTGATTTGTACATAGTTGAATAAAACATTCAATATAAAATACAATAAATATAATGAAGCATAAAATAAGCACCTTTTTAAAAATAATGTACCTTATGTTACCAAGTACAGTAAACCCTCAATTTTATGGACCTTAATTTAGCAGACTTTGGGTTTAACAGACAAAATTTTTGGTTCATATGTCATACATGAAAATTAACAGCCTGTTACCTTTTAAAATGCTTTTAACCAAGATTCGCTTAAAATTAAATTAACAAGTTTTTTGTTATTCACTGTCATCTTAAACAATTTTAACAAATAGGCCATATGTTGGAAAAAACAGTATAGTAATTTTGCAGACATAAATAAATATTGCTTATCTACAACTATAGACTGTGTATTTAAATCCAGGAGTCACTGCTTGTAAACAATGTTCTGCAAATGATTAGCACGTGATCACACCTCATCTAGCAGGTTAATTGGTTCTATTGTCTCATGGCAGGACTTTCTGAAGCAGTTTTAATGCATGCTGGCCCTTGTTCCGGGGTGCACTAAGCCACACCCCAGCCTTGTGCATTTGTTTACTGGCGGTCACTGGTGAATGCACATATTTACTAGACCTATTCAGTATAAATTTAAAATTACAGTAATGCATATAGAAAACTTTTCTGTGAAATTACACTTTTCATGCATACTAATTTTAATTACACAAACATGTCTTCTTAAGTAAAAAGAGGTAAACAACTAATTTGTCGATTTTTAACATAGGAATTTGGAAAACCTACTTTATTATATAATGGACTTTCAGCTTTAATGGACAGCCCCTCGCCAGAATAAGTTGGTTTTACTGTAGTATCAAATGGCTTACGAACATTAAAATTTATTTTTATTCTAAAAATAGTAATGCTTTTATAATACTTCATATTTAATTGTATAAAAATTAAGTCACTTTTTTAATAACATCAAAAAGCAGACTTAATGCATCTATCTCAGTATATTATTACTGCTTTGTTACTTTTATATAAAAATTGAGCACAAATTATATAATGTTTGCTTCACTTAGCAAAACTTCTACAAAGTTGTTTATACTTGTTTAGTTCATTGCTGGTTAGACTCTAAAGAGTAAATGAGTCCTCTAAGGAATGTTTTCCCTAATTTGCAAACTTTTACTTCACTACTTGTAAAATTGATTTTTAGTGCATTAAATGAAAGTACACAAACCTTTTCACTCCCTTTATAGGGATATTTAATCATTGAAGATGAAACACTGGTGAATATAAGTCTGAACACTAAGATTAAATACTGAAACAAGATCAGCGTTTGTTGGCTTATATTTTATGACATAAAAACTTGTGAATTTATTTAAGAAAGACATTTTTTTAATGTGAAATATTTAACTGCAGCCATTAAAACATATCTCACCAGCAATTTAATTTATTTTTTTCAATATTGATTCTATTAGGAAGATCTGTTATGTTTCTCAAATTTATACATAAAAAGCTTTTAAGACAGATGAACTATTAAAGATTATAACATGATTCATAAAGAAAAATCATTGTTTGACTCAATTCTATTGAGCTAGTCCAAATGCATTTTTCAAAAATATCAAAAAAAGCATAACTGACATTTGTTTGCATGTCTTAAAATTGACTTTTAAAACTTTCTGTTTTTTAACGCATAAGACAAATTTAAAGAAAAACATGGTGAAGAATTTATTAAATTAACTCTTCACTCAGAATTACATACAATATACGTTGCTTAGGTGTTTTAAAAGGCTTTAATAATTTTTTTCAGGCTAGATTATGTTACACTTTTGTAAAAAATATATATTTTTATTGATTTCAGAGAGAAGAAGGGAGAGGGAGAGAGAGAGAGATAGAAACATTAATGATGAGAGCGTCATTGATCGGCTGCCTCCTGCACGCCCCCTACTGGGGATCAAACCCACAACCCAGGCATGTGCCCTGACCAGGAATCCAACCATGATCTCCTGGATCACAGGTTGATGATGCTCAACCACCGAGCCACTCCGACCGTGCTGTGTTACACATTTTTAATGGCAAACACTGATAGAAGGAAACTGTAAAAGCTACTGACAGAGCTGTGTTACGCCCCAAAATTCTATTGAATTGATAGTTTAGCAAGGGACTATTGTGTAATTCAAACAAGGTGAACATTTTTGTCTATTTTGATCATTAGTATATACCAAGTAGAGAAAATATAGTAGTAAATTACTACTCTCTTTGTTTTTCTGACACTTGTTCTTAAGAAAAAAATGAATGTGACAAGAGTGTTTTTACATCCTAAATTTACGCTGCTAATAATTTATGCAACTTGGGCAGGTTGTATGTTGTAGTAGTAGTAAATGCTGACTACCTGATTTTATGTTTTATCAGGAGCTACAACCATAGAGAAATATAACCTCAGAACAAATTTGTGGATCCAAGCAGGGATGATGAATGGCCGGAGATTGCAGTTTGGTGTGGCTGTTATTGATGACAAACTCTTTGTAATTGGAGGTCGAGATGGCTTAAAGACACTGAACACTGTTGAATGTTACAACCCCAAAACCAAGACTTGGACTGTCTTACCACCAATGTCAACACACAGGCATGGTTTAGGTAAGATTTCTTACTTTACTGATATTACTTTTAGAAACATTTTATTGATAGTGAAAATATATGTAAAAGTGTAATATTATTGCCATCAATTTTTATTAACTTTAAGTACACTGTGGGCTTATTTGGAGCATTTTTTAAAAAGTTCTTGACATTTTCCTGTGTTGACCAATATGCATTAAACTGTTGAGAGAGATGTTAAAGATACCAAAATAAGTAAACCTCAAGCTATCCACAAAGTTTTCACAATCTGACATTCATTCAATATGTAAAATTTGATATGAACAAAAATGTGGAACTATTATGGAGAGGACAGAGTAATAAAGCTCAGAGAAAGAAACAGTTAATGTGATTAAGGAAGACAAGATGACTCATTCCGCATTACTGGGCAAGTCTGTTATATCTTTGCATTTAATTTATTCCACCTTGGAAAATCCATGGGGAGAGGGCAGCACAGGTTTAGAGAAAGAGCAACTCATCAGCTATTACCAGTGGTTAATATGTTAGGATTCACTTGATCTTTACTGTGGAGTAATCTGAAGATGAGAGAACTATATTTATATACAGAACACCTGGCTATGAGTCTTGTCTTGAATCTACCATTTAATATTGGCATGACTTTTGGACAGAACTTAAATTATGGACCTTAGTTTCCTGATTTATTACCAATTCAAGGTTATTAAGTAGATAAAAATTTAATGATGATAATGGATATGAAATTAGTTTGTAAATTGTAAAGTTCCTATACAAATATTTGAAAAAGGAGAAATTGAATAAAGACTAACAGTTCTTGAATGTGTACTGGTATCATGGGGATTGTATGAAATGCAAATTTTTTTTTTTGAAGACCTGAAACATGCCAGAGTTGATTAACTATCTTTCATATACTTTGAATATACGCATTAGAGAGATATCAGGGTTTAATTGAAAATCCACTGATTTAGACATTAATTGGAAAGCAAAATTAGAGAGCATTTCAAAAACAAATATTAATGATAGTTTAACTTTGAGATGTCCAACACTGCATTTCCCATTCTTATCTACTCTACCATCAATCTAAGCAAAAATAAAATAATAAATTATTAAGAGATGAACTAAAGCAACTTACCTTTTTGATGATTTTGCTCTACCTTCCTTTTCTTCAGTTTGCTCCTTAGTAAAATTAAGAAATAATAATAAATGTCTGAGAAAGTTTAAGTTATAAAATTCTGTGTTTTATATGAAAACCATATAAATTATTTAAATCACATAGAACCAAATCAGAATATGGAAAACATATCATTTCCCCAGGTAATATTCATGGGTATATAAGGTTTCTTATCTATTTTCCCCCCCAAATATATTAGAGGATTTTGGCTTTCCTATCTATGTAAAAGCTCTCTGTGTTGTTTTTATTAGTTATCTAGCTAACAGCCTGTTTGGGGGAAATGTAGAGAATAAGCCATCTGAATTGGAATACTTGAAATGTAATGCTTCTTTCTCCCTTTTTGTTTTAGACAATTTAATTCCTTTCTATTAAGGTATACTGAAGTTCAATTATGTAGGATATTTACATGTCAGGAGAACCTACTTGAAATTTTTTCGCCAAGAATATACCTTAAGTGGTGTAATATCATGTGCTTAAAGTATAGCAAGGGATGGTTGGCTTCAAATCCTGTCACACCAGCACCACTGCTGAGCAGAATGGTGATCTCCCATAGGGTCCTCAGGTTGTCTTATTTGTTAAAGAGTTCATCATAAAGGTACTGTGAAAGTAAAGCTACATAAAAATTACATGTGCCAAATATCTCAAACATCTAAAATGTAATGTAGTCTTTCCACAAGTTTTGTGACTCAATAACAGCTCTGGTAGTGGACTGTTTTCATGACTAGGCCTCCCCTGTTTTGTATTTTTTGTTTTGCTTCACTTCTGTTAGCAAGTGGATCACCTCTCCTCTACAGCACATGCCACATTTAATGTCTCTTTAGAGACAAATATTCCAATTCAGGCTGCTTATTCTCTACATTTTCCCAAAACAGGCTGTTAGCTAGATAACTACTACAAACAACACAGAGAGTTTCTTCTGTGTTTTACTTCCTAGTGGTTTTGGATTTGGTCAGTTTTTTAAAAATCCTCTACTACAGAACTCCCCGAGAGTTTCTGGTAGAGAACTCCTCAACCTGACCTGACTGAGTGAGTCGGTAATATCATAGCATAGGCATCACTTCTGGGCACAGCTCTCATTTCAGCCTGCCTCATAGGTTGCGGGCAATGCCCAGTACCTAGAAAACTGCCTTTGACATGGATGTCAAACCAGGTCCAACCAGTTGAAGCTGGGTTGATAGGAACATAAGACACATGTATGTGCTCTGATGAATCAGAGTGCTTCCTTTATGACCAACCACATTCCTTATCATCAGTTGCATCTCAGGAAGTTCAGCGTTATGTGTCATCCTCAAGTGCAATTGGCACCCTCAGCCTAAGGTCCCTGTTCCTTCAATATAACATATCAGTCTTTGATTTACCGTCTCACTTCCAGGCTTCCAGGGACTTCTATTACATAGATGTTGATATATCTTATTTAATGCATCATATCTTTTAATATTTTTACTTGATAAATAATTTTAATATCCAGCCCTTCAAATTGTCCTTAATCTGTGTGTATCATGATATTAATCCCATGTATTGATCTCAACTAATTTGCTGACTGTATAAGGTACTTTGACTAATTGAATGAAAGGCTGAGGCATTTGCCAGTCTTTGTGTTCTCCCCAAACATCCAAGAGTGCACAGGGGAATCACAAGTGGCCATAAAGTTCTTACCCTGCAAGCTGACCTTGCCCAACCTGTCTGCTCTTCTTCCTAACATGTAGTCCTCAGGGGCACATCTACATACCTACATGTGTGCAGAAACTCCCCCGAGCGTTTCATCCTGTCTCTGATGCCCTTTCCATAGGGCTGGGAGCTGAGATGGGAAGGGAATATGCTGGACCAGCAAGTCTGTTTGATTCTGCTATTAGCACCTCCACATCCAAGCAGGGCTCTGATGATAACCTGTTATCTAACCAGTTATGGCAAGCTCTGAAGAGGCACTGCTGTTTCACTGCCAAGCTGTGTAGAAGACTCAGTAGCTCTTCTGAATAGAACAGTCTGTGGCCTTAAAAAGAGCACTAATCAAATTTTCCTCCAAGATATCCCCTCTTTGAATTTTTGTCTCACTCAGGAAGCTGCAACTGACTTCTGCTTTTCTAACTGTTTTTTGTGTGTTTTTTTGACAACTTTGGTGTTAATTTTTCAAACACATACCATGAGTCTCCCTTCAGTGGAATCACCAAGATTGGTTTTGAGTGTAAACCAACAGCTGCCTGAGCTAATTTTCTATTTGCTCAGAAATTAGAATGTCCTGTATAATTTCCCACAGTGAATCAGTACCTACCCCTTGGTACACAGTGGGGTTACAAAATTTACTACCTAATTTTATATTATACATTCAAGTGACAAGGAGCTAACATCTAAACTAAAATTTTAAAATATTAAATAAAAGTCTTTCCTTTGACCCACATAGCTCCCAGGTCCATAATTTATATGAAAAAAATAAATCTTTGTATGATTTTACAAGAAAGTCATGAGCTCTTTGGTTGCTAAGGATGATTATGTGGTCAAAAACATTTCATAGCTATCAATAAATGAAGAAAGCTCATTCTGCTGCATAAAATAGCATATAAAATTATATTCATATTAAGTCTGTGACACAAGGGAGCAATGCATCTACCTTGAGGATTAAACTAATTAAGAGCACAGTGTGCTCAATATGCTAAGAGTTTTCAATTTAGCATTTGTCTTTAAGGCACATTTCTATATATCATGTCTTTTTTTCACCACATTTTATATTGTATAAAATTGAATCAGACATTAGTTCAATAAACTTTTTGCACTCAAGTCCTTGTAAGAGAAAATTGATAAAAACTAAGATAGTGCTATTTATTAAGATTTTCTAAATGCCAAGTACCATGTTGTATATTAAATATATAGTAAGGGCTCTTTTGGTTTTTGTGGGTTTTAGCCTTCAATTGATAAAATTCACATACCGTAAAATTAAGTTTTAACATATAGAGTTGATACGTTTAAGTATCAACTTAATGGATTTGCTCATCCATCACCATTATCAAATTCCAAAACATTTCTGTCTTCCTAAAAAAAATAATCCTATATAAGAAGAGCAGTTACTCCTTATTGTCCCATCTCCTTAGCCTTTCACAACAATTTATCGCTTTCTGTCTCTATAGAATTGCTAATTTTGGAAATTTCATATAAACAGAATCATGTCATTTTGGGCCTTTTATGTATGGTTTTCTTCACACAACATAATGTTTTCAACAGTCATCCGTTTTCTAGCATGCATGTATCAATACTTCATTCCTTTTATGGCCTAATATTATTCCACCAATAGAATTTACCACATTCTGTTTATACATAATCAATAAAAGGACATTTGGGTTGTTTTTGCTTTTTTGCTATTATGAATAAAACTTCTATGAACTTTCATGTAAGCATTTTTGTGTGGATATGTTTCGATTCTGTTGGCTATACACGTAAAAGGGGGATTGTTGATTCATATGGTAACTCTATCTCTGACTTATGGAGGAACTGCCAAGCTGTTTGCATAATGACTACATCAATTTCTGTCTCCTCAACAATGTATGAGGATGCCAGGTTTTTTTCCAACCTTTGTTGCTACCCATTCTTTTTTATTACAAAAATTATAGTGTATATAAAGTGACATCTCATTGTGATTTTATAGGCATATCTCTAATAATTTTGAAAAACATTTGATGTGCTTATTAACCATTTATATATCTTTTAAAATATTTGTATATCTATTTTAATAATAAGGATAAATTTCTATTAAAATATTATGCCATATTTTGTTTGGGATATTTTTCTTTCTATTATTGAGTTGTAATATTTTATTTTATATTCTGTGTATAACTCCTCTATTTTAACTTTCTTGATAGTGTCTTTTGAAGAACAAAAATTAACCTAATGAAGCCAATTCAATTTTTTTTCTTTTGTTGCTTGTGCTTTTGATAACATATCTGACTGAGACAATATTGTCTAATCCATAGTCATGAAGATTTATGCCTGTTTTCTTTTAGACGTTTCATATTTTTAGGTCTTAAATTTCATATTTTTAGGCTTTAAATTTAACAATATAACACATTTTGAGTTAATGTTTTTCTATGGTGTGAGACAGTAGTTGAACTTTTTTTTTATGTTGTACCAACACTGTTTGCTGAAAAGACCTTTCTTTTCCACTGAATTGTCTTGGTACCTTTGTCAAAATCAATTGTCCATAAATGAGAGTTTATAGATTTTCAATTTTATTCCAATAATACCTAATTTATATCCTTATGGAAGTATCATTCTGTCTTAATTATTACAGCTTTGTAGTAATATTTGACTTTGTACTTCTTTTTAAGACTTTTTAAGATTTTGGGGGCTTTTTTGAGTCTTTTACATTGCCTACAAATTTTAGAATTAGTTTTTCAATTTCTGCAAAATGTCATCTAAATTCAGATATTGATTGGACTGACTCTGTATCTCAGTTTGCCAGTTTTGCCATATTAACAAGTCTTCCCATCAGTGAACATTAAATGTCATTCTATTTATTTAGGTCTACTTTCTTGAATTTCTTCTGCTAAATTTATAGTTAAATTGTCTCTTATATTTGATTTTATTGTACATGGTACAATTTCTTATGTTCATTTTCAGGTTTTCCATTGCAGTGTAGAGAAATACAATTTATATTTGTGTAATTAATTCATATCCCGAAACCTTGAGAAACATTTTTATTCGATTAGTAGATTCCTGTAGATTTCTTATGATTATATATAATAAAATCATTTTACCTGACAAGAAAAGTGGTTTTACTTTTTTCTTTAAAATCATATGACTTTTATTTCTTTTACTTGCTTATTTACCTTGTCAAGAACCTCCAGTAATATATTGAATAGAACTGGCAAGAGAGGACATTGTTGTCTTGCTCTTAAATTAAGGGAAAATATTTCAGTCTTTACCATTAAATAAGATGTTATCAAAAATGTTTTGATAATAAAAGTTACAGAAGGTTGTTTATATTCCTAATTAGGTGAGTGTTTTATCATGAAAGGGTATTGGACTTTATCAAGTACTTTTTCTGCATCTACTGAAAAGAATATGTATTTTTTTCTTTATTCTGTTAGTATAGCGTATTACATTAATTAATTTTAGATAGTAATTCACATGAACTTCTTCAGATAAATCTCACCTAGTAATGGTCTATAATCCTTTTGATATGTTACTGTATTTGCTTTGATAGTATTATGTACAAGATTTTTCATCGGTATTGGTCTATAGTTTTCTTGTGGCATCTTTGTCTGGTTTGAGTATTAAGGTAATACTGACTTTATAGCATGAGTTGGGGAATATTCACTGATCTTCTATCTTGTGAAAGAATTAGTGACAGATTGGTATTCATTTTTCCTTAAACATTTATTAGAATTCATTAGTGAAGCTAAGGGAGCCTGGGCATTACTTTGTGGAAAGTTTTTCACTTACTAATCACCCTTCACTTTTTATTGGTCTGTTCAGATTTTCTATTTCTTCTTGAGTCAGTTTCTGTAGTTAGTGATTTTATAAGACTTTGCCCATTTCGTCTATGTTATCTAAATTGTTGCCATACAATTATTTATAATATTCCCTTATAATCCATTTTATTTTTTAAGGTTGGTAGTAATGTTTCCTATTTTATTCCTGATTTTAATAATTAAACATTTCTTTCTTTATCTCTTATTCAGTTTAGGTAAAGTTTGCAATTTTATTGATCTTTTCAAAGAATCAACTGCTAGTTTTCTGTTTTCTTTTGTCTTATAATTCACTATTTTATTTATATCCATTCTTTTACATTTTATACAGCTATACAGTTCCATGTAAGGGCTGATTAAGTTGCACTCCATATATTTTGGACTTTTGTGCTTTCATTTTCATTAATCTCAAAGTAATTTTTATCTTTGACTCATTTTAGTATCCACATGTTTATTATTATTGTCATACAAATTGCATGTTTATATATTATACATCCATCAACATAGTTTTTAAAGTATTGCTTTATACAGTTACCTTTTAAGTAAGATAGAAGAACATAAAAAGTTATAAACAAAAAACACACTTATACTTTTTTATATATTTACCTAACCATGGCTCTTTATTCTCTACTTGGATTTGTGTTTTTGGAGACTGGTGTGAGGAGAGCAGCCTTACTGCCAGGCAAAGCTTTTGTAATTGCCTACAATCAAGCCTGAGCTCCTCATACTTTAACCTTCACTTCCTGCTTACACAAATCATCAAGGTCAGCCAGAGATGAGAGCTTATTACCTTCTCCAATTTTAGCTGAACATGTGTACTACCCTGAGCATGCCCATGACCTTCAAGAGTACCAAGAATCTGTCAATCTTCTCAAATCCCCACATGGACATCTCATTTCCCAGCTCTATTTTTAAGCTTTTAGTCAGCGTTTTGTTTGCCCCAACTGTTTTCACCACTTAGGCAGCTGTGATGTTAAATACAGCTAACCCTCGAACAACGTGGAGCTTAGGGGCACCAACCTTCACACAGTCCAAAATTCTTTATATCTTATGTTGGCACTCAGCCTTGGTGGATTCCTTCCCAGCTGGAGATTGAAAACACTGCTTTTGATCTGCAGTTGGTTAAATCAATAGATGTAAAACCCTAGTGATACAAGGGCCAACTATCTATTTATTGAAAGAAATCCATGTATAAGTAGAACCACACAGTTTAAACCAGTGTTGTTCAACGGTCAAATGTAATAGCCACTTTTTTTTTTTTTTTTTTACACACACCCTGGATATTCTCAGTAAAAGAAGCCTCAGTCAGGTGAAAGAAGGACAAACCCTACAAGTGAAAGTTTCCAGAAAACTGCCAGACAGGTCAGAAAAATGACAATTCCCTGAGGAATCTTCCAATCTGTTCAGTCTCCTCCAGAGGCAGCTAGGCTGCTTGATTTCATGACTACCCTTATCATGAGGTTGTTGGCTTTCAAGTTTACTGTAAAACTGAGTTGATTGTTCTTATCTAGATAAAGCTGTTTCTCTCTCTCTTTTTTTTTTTTTTCCTTTTTTTTGGGGGAACATTCATACATGCATTTATTCGACAAATGTTAATTGAATGCTTACTTTGTGCCAGACATTTCACTAGGTAATAGTGAGCAAAGACACACCTGGAGGACTCCTGGCACTTTCAACTGAGTCAGTAATTAATGAAACAATTACCAGTGTTATTAATTAAACAAGGAGGCCATTAGACTGAGGTGATGCTAATGCTGTGGCAGTCTCCATAAGCAACCAAAATCTAAGCTGTAAATTCCCCAAGGTTACAAAATTGACACCTAAAGACAACCAATTACAAGCAGCCATTAGACTTTAAGTTATAGCCAATCAATAACTTCCTTACTGTGCTTTCACTTTTTCTCTATAAAAGTCTCTCCCCAAGCTCCTATAATTGAAGCACGACTGACCACTTCCAGTTTGGCACTGCCTGATTCCAGTTGGTTTTGCTCTATCTTAAATGTTAAATATGACTTAGTTTATATTTTATTTTTGCTTTAATTTAACTTTATTGTTGAAAGTATTATAAATGCCCCCCTTTTCCCACAATTGATTTCCTCTACCGTGCACCCCTCCAGGCCTTCACCACACAATTGCTGTATCCATGGGTTATGCATATAAGCATATAAATTCTTAGGTTAATCTCTCCCCACCCACGCCCTCCTTCCCTCTGAGATTCATTGGTCTATTTTGTGCTTCTATGTCTCTGAATCTATTTTGTTCATCAGTTTATTTTGTTCACATGACTAAGATCATATGATACTTGCCTTTCTCTGACTGGCTTATTTTTCTTAGCATAATACTCTCCAGGCCTCTCCATGTTGTCTCAAAGAGTAGGGGATCCTTCTTTTTTACAGCTGCATAGTATTCAAAGGTGTAAATGTCCAAAAGGACGCTTGACGTGATTTCAATCTTCTTGAACTTGTAGAGACTTTTGTTGTGTCCTAACATGTGCTTTATCATTGAGAATGTCCCATGTGCACTTGAGGAGAAAGTATACTCTGAAGTAAAGCTGGTTTTCTTAAATAAATGCTCTTCAAATATTTTTAAGCCTTAAGTTATTTTCCAGAGTTATTTTTAATTTTTAATTTTTTTGCCAATGTTCTCATTACTTTTATGGAGTAGTGGATCTTTGGAGGTCCTTAGTCTTCCAAGGCTACAAATGGTAACATAAAGGATTGTTTTTGCATGGGTATGATAAACAGATACTGACAGATCCATGAGCAAAAGGAATCTCTTGAAATCATAATGGTTATTAAATGCTTAGAAATGACATACATAGTCTTCCCACCACCAACAGGAAAACATTTTCAAAGCAATGAGATTAACACTTACCTTGGCCTTTTGTCAACTATGGTACATGCTTATTCTTCCCCCTTACAAGGTAAGATCAGCTGCTCTTGATCTGGGGGAAAAACACACAAAAACATGCATAATGAACAAACATAATGCATAAATCCCCAAACTATACACTTTAACAAAACTAACAAACAAACAACACATAATGGTTAACGGAGAAAACTGAGTGTCCTGGAACTTACCTGAAACCAAGACAGACCTGGTAGTTAATTCAAGATAAAAATTACATCCCTTTGACAGTCTGGTTAGGTGAAAGTTGCTTGCATGGAAGACAGGAGCTGGCATCTCTACTTCCATCTGCTCTTTATCTGTGAGATAACTCTGAGTTACATTGCCCTAGGAAATAGGTATTGCTGCAAACTTTGCCAAATCAAAAATAAAACAAAAATTTACCACCTTTACTTGCTCATTCAATTTAAAGTCTTGTTAAGAGAACCTTACTGGCCAAGCTTAATTTCTAGGTATAGGCATTAGTTAGTTTCTCAGAGTCAGGAAAAAAGAAGTAACTCAATTTATTTAAGTTGATAAATTTCCTGAATATATGAAGAAAGGGAAACCAAAGTGACATTTACTATGAGACTTTTCATTGGCTTTTAGAAAATATACTTATAACAGTAAGTAATAAATAGACTGTAGAAAATATCTGCATAATAAAATTTTGCATTTATTTGTGATATAACCCATTAAACTAAAAAAATCTCATTTTAAACTGTCAGTTTTCATTGTCTTAAAAGGAACATTTGCTTCAGCTTAGCCCATTTATTTAATTACACCAGGAATGCTTGTCCTCTTCATGTCTCTTTTACTTTAAAATTAGTTTTCTCACAAGACAAAGAGGGTCTATGTTTCTTTAAAAGGATTCTCTCTTCAGAGTTCAAAATACAAAACAGTATCAGATATTTTAAAAATATATAGTAAAAAGAAAAAGGTATAATGGGTACCTTTGTATGCAAAAAAGACTTAATTCTTTTGATAATATACATTCCTATTCACATTCTCAAATACACATATACAAACATATACACAGACTAAACTGAACCATGGAGGATTATTAGGCAAATGGATTGAATTTTAAAACATATTTAAGTCAACAAAGTGAAATGTGTAAAACACAAATGTGAAAAGAAAACAGAAAATATTTGAGTAGCAAATCACTAGGTTATTAGAAAACAAATTAGCTACAATAATGTTGGATTATCACATGAATATATTTTAAAACATAACAAATATCCTTTCCCATGTTTAACCTTCAGTGCAAAACATGCAGGAGAATATACACTATGACCTCTATAATCCCACTCTATGATACTATTTTAATTAGAATTTTAATTAAATAGTGAAATATTTTTTTCGGGGTAATTTCTTGTCCATAATTGTCCATGTATATTTGAAGTTAACCTAAATTTCAAGTATTAAAGGTATAAATTTACCTGATATTCTTGAATAAAGAAGGGATGAGATTAGATTTTTAGAGGGCAATATAGCCACTCAGGTGAATCACCTAGAAAGAGCTATTAACAAGAAGAAAAGATATTAAATCAACTACAGAAAGCTTACCACTTCAGTTGCTGTTATCCTGGTTTTGACTGCTAATTTATTGCTTGCTTTTGCTTTGGTGGATTTATCTGGGGGGATTATTTTATTTCACATTTTAACTTTTTTCATAGATGTCTTCAACCTGAATGACCATGGGAATCATCTATGTCTCAATTTAAAATGCAAGTTAAAACTACTTTTAATAGAAACATATCTACAGTTCTGACAATTTCCATCTCAATGTTCAGGTGATAATGGGATGCTAAAGTAATAAAAAAAACACACCATTATGTAGACTGATAGCTGTTTAAACCTAGAGAGTATTTAAGCGTATTTACTAAAAAATCTTATTTTTACAAATGAGAAAACTGAGGGTGAGAAAGATTAAGTAGCTTGTTGAAGTTTATACAGCTCATTAGTGGCAAAGCTTGGTTTGGACTCTTCACAGATTTCAGGTTTGTTTTGATTTGCATTGATTTTCTACCTCACTCATTATTACGTGTTCATTATTATTTCTAGAATATATCAAGTTCATTCTTCACAGTAAATATGATGAGCTTAGGGATAGAGCCAGGTTTTGAGGAGCTTAAAAATGAGATCCTTCTTAAGAAAGGGAAATGCAATAATGATCTGAACACATTGTTAGGGCCCCAGAAAGAGTCTGGTAAGTGGGGGGCCTTGGACCTTAAGCTTCATCAACCTCACAGGAAATCCCTCCTCAGTGAGCATAGTTATCAGTGTTAACTTGAACCATATTTTGCTTTAGTCAATAAATTATGTTATGATATGTTTTTCTTTTTATAAGGCTTACTAATGACATATAAATTCATACTGCATTAGATTACATATGTTAGATTATATGTTAGATTACATATAAAGTCATACTGCATTCAAGAGAATATACAGTTTAACACTTTCTAAAAATTATTTCCTTTTTCACCTTTTTCATGTAGTGTAGGAAAGCCATAAGCATTGTGGTCAATACCTTCTGGCTAAGCTTACTAATGCTTAAAATATTTTAAATGAGTACATAAATAGCCAACTGACATATTGTGGATAAGCATGCTTATGATTTTTGTTAGAATAACTGATTTGATCAAATATATCTAAATCATTATAACTATTGTTCATATAAGTCCAGAGATTTGTGAATTACATACAGCTACCTGAGACTAAGTATAAATACCTTCACCATGGCCAGTGTTATAACACAAAGGAAATGCTATTATTTGTTATTTTATTGATGTGATATTATTTTTGTCCCATAATCCTTTAGACATCTAAAAATAAGTTACCTCAAAAATATCTCTTCATGAAAGTGAAAGAAAAGAGAATATATATATTTTTAAATTTTTGGTGAAATCAAATCAGCCTTCTTCATGTGTTGACTAAAATCACACTTGCTAGAATATAAACCCAAGAAAATATAGTATTTTGTTTGTTCTAGTCTGATGTCTTAAGCATCCAACACATAGAGGAAACCAAATATTTTTAATGAATTAATATTTTTAATTAAAAGAGTGTGCCCTATAAAGTTGAAGGTATGCTATAATTACTGGTTATTTATGTGAATATTATAATAATGTTTAATTTTACAAGACAAAAAAATGTAAATCACTTATTCAAATGCTTAGGCTTTTGAATCACTACTGCCTGTTTTTATGAGAGTTGACCAACAGTTTAGCCTCATTGTGGCTCTGTCCATGTCATTTGTGTAGCAGCAAACACTCTGAGACACTAAATACTTAGGCTTGAGTGCATTAGCTATACCATGTCTAGGAAGTTATTCCTGCCCTTAGTCGTGACTTATCTATTAGTTTTATTAGATGAATTCATCATTCAGGACTCTCAGGAAAAGCTTTAAACAAAAATGTATTGCAATTCCTTTCCTTTGCCCTGAGAAAAGGATTAGATTGTCAGATTTGATATAGACAAAAATTTGTTCCTAAAACATTTCACAAGACATGAAGCTTCTACTCATGAAACAATAACGATGAAAAATGATGTCCTAGCAACATTTTCTTTCTTGATTGTTTCAGTTAAAATGTAGTTTTAAATGTGGACTTTCAAATAGAATTCTGAAGCAGCTTTAAGGGTAAGCTGGCTTATACAGTGAAAGATAAATCACAGGTGTTCAGTTAAATTTTCCTGAGACATAGCAAGTTCAGAAAAGTTAATATACAAAAAAAAAATTATAGCATCAATGTGTTCCACTTGAATAGAATGAGATAAGATACTTACAGCTTTTTTGTCAGTTACATGTAGAATGCATTTTAAACTTTGATATAAAAGAAAAAAACTGCAAAACTGAACTCACACTATATTTTGTGTTTAGTAAAAGGAAAAGAATATGGCAAAAATCACGTTCATTATTTTAACAAAGACTGTTATTTGACATTCTTAAAGGATGGTATAAATGCAGAATAGTTAATACTATTTAATGTAATATACAAAACCTCAACATATTAAAATTTATGAACTTAAAACAGACCACATATTTATATGTATAAATAGTATCAATACATATTTTTATATATACAGTATTTATATATCTATATATATTCTATACCTATATACATGCAATTATATATTTGTACTTTCATGTCAAAATTTAATTAAAGCATTTTTGAATTAGGCATTTTAATACATCTTGTAACCATATATGCATATATTTATGATTTTGTATATTGTTACAAAGCATAGTGCATTATAATTAATATTTATCCTTAGTCTGAAATGTCTAAATTTTAGGTCTCTGTGTTAAGATGAGTATTGCAGCATAGTTACTATTCCTTATAGCACACAAATAGGTTTTTTTGTTGTTATTTGATATAGAAACTTTTAATAAGGTTAACAGAGTCTTTAGACACTTTTTTTCTTATTTTTTCAAAGGAACTGTTTTTCTCACTTTTAATTTTGTAAAATAATTAGCTTTTAATATTGAGTCTGTTATAGCACCATCAGGCTTAGATGGTAAACACAGATAAACTAAGTTCAACTTGGCATTTTATTATGTTAGATCGAAACTTTCAGAGTAAATTTTATTCATTCAGCAAAGACATTTCTGGATACCAAACAGAAAACTGAACAAACAAGATACTGCTCTCATATTGCTTTGGATTTAGAAAGGTAACAGAAAACCATACATTTAATCACTGTTGATTTTAGGACAATTTTTTGGGGGGTATAGATAATAAAAGAAATACTATACTTATAAATAAAATGTGCACATTATAATAGTTATAACCACCGATCGAGGTTTTCAAAGCTTTCCTATAAGAAATATATTTAGTTTCATGATATTAAACTAAGAATAAATTTACTTTGATATAAACTGTGTTACATAATATGTTTGTTAATAACAGTAATGACTGTCTCTGAGGGAATAAAAATTAATTATATATAAATATATAATACAAAAGGAGTTTATGTAAAGATATTAATTTTAGAATATAAGTATTAGGGTTTCTGTAGTAGATATTTGTAGACTTCAGTAGCTGTAGGTAGTTGTAGAGTCTAATTATTTCCCCCTCAGACTGTCTGTGTCAATGAAAAATAAAGCGTTAGATCAAATTCTGATTCACATATATACGCTTATTTGTAAATCAGACAGAAACAAGGAAAACTAGATAGATGATTTGTATGCTAAACAAATTGCAACTCTTTGTAGTGAAATACAGCTAAAATTTTAGTTTAAATTATAATTCTCATATTTGGCTATACTTAAAAAAGCCCTTGAACATGCTACTAAACAACCTGTTATAATCTTATAACCTTCTAGAATCACACAATCTGTTGTTTGTGGGGGAAGAGGTGCTTATAAAATATTCCTTCTTACTCCACATATTTTAAAGACCAGACATTTCACAAAGTGACAGAATAGTTCTATCAATTATACAAAACAAATATGATTGATGTGGCTGGTGCTCTTGCAATGGCCCACACCTGAATCTGAGCTTCTGATGAGAGTTGTTTAAATGATAACAAACCACTCTTGTTTGCAGCAGCTAGTTTCCCTGTTATACTAGATAAAAATAATTTAAATATTAATTAATAGATCTTTCAATAAAAAACGAAGTAAAAAAATATGAAAATATATTGTAGTACATATGCTGACATATTCTAACAAATAACAGCGAATATAGAAATTGAAACTTTTGGGGTTTTATGAAGTTTAAATGGTTGCTCTACATTATCTCATGTTAAATGTATAGATTCTCATACTATCTGTTAATAAAAAAATGCTTTGCTCTATAATTTTTGTTTCACTTTAGGGCTTTTATCTTTTATTTAAATAATAAACCTATTATTTTTTTTCTAAGACACAGTCTATCATTTTGTTTTATCTTATTATATGAAATTTATATTTAAATATGCCTGTGTTAATTATATAAAGTACAATCAAATAATATTGCTATTATTTTTGCTATTGATTTTTTCCTGTTTTGATGGAGACAAATATAAATGGTTGCACATTCCATAAATCAACATGTATAAAAGAAATATTGATTATTCAACATCCTCAAGTGGTAAATGATGATGAATCTTAATAATTGCCAAACTTTAAAAATACATGTAAAATGTCATTACTATATGTACAGTTTATAACTAAGAAGAATAAGGAGAGAATTATAAGAAAACTGGTACAAGAAACAATTGGATTCATGTGAGTTCAGACCATTCTTTTGTTCCTCCCTGGACCAAGTTTTGACCTTGATCTTATTTTTGACTCTGGGTATATGAAATCACATTAAAAGAAGAGGTGTATTTAAAAAATAAAAATAAATAAAAAACTAAGTGCTAAAAACACTCCTATGAACTTTAAGTATACATTTTCTTTTTCATATATTTCATATATTTTTATTTTTGACACTATTACAGATGTCCTCATTTTCCACGCTTTGCACACCTCCACCCAGCCCCCACTCCGCTTCCCCCTGGCCTTCACCACACTGTTGTGTGTGTCTGTGGGTTATGCATATATGTTCCTTCCCTTATCCCTTCACCTTCTTTCATCCAGTCTTTTCTCCCTACCTCCCTCTGACAGCTGTCAGTCTGTTCCATCTATCTCCATCTCTTTTTTGTATTTTGTTCCTCAGTGTGTTTTGTTCATTAGATTCCACATAGAAGTGAGATCATGGGGTATTTCTCTTCCTCTGACTGGCTTATTTCACTTATCATAATAATCTCCAGGTCTATCCATACTGTCGCAGAAGGTGAAATTTCCTCCTTTTTTACAACCACAAAGTATTCCATGGTGTAAATGTCCCACAGCTTTTTTATCCACTCATCTACTGATGGACATTTGGGCTGTTTCCAGATCTTGGCTATTGTAAATAACACAGCTATGAACATAGGGATGTATATATTCTTTTGAATTGGTGTTTTGGGATTCTTAGGATACATGCCCAGAAGTGAAAATACTGGGTCAAAAGGCAGTTCCATTTTTAATTTTTGGAGGAAACTCCATGCTGTTTTCCACAGTGGCTGCATCTAGTTCTTACAACAGCCCCTTGAGGTAAGTTCCATTATTAACACTATTTTCCAGATTAGAAAACTGAAGCTCCAAGTATTGAAGCAGTTGACTTGGTATCTTAAGGACAGTAAAAACTTTTTGCATCCACTTCCAAGCTCTAATCATTACTTTTTTATTTTTTCACTCAGGTTCCAGCTTAGGAAACACATTCATATCAATTACTTGCAGGCAATGGGCAAATCTCTAAGACTTTTTAATGGAACGATGTATATCTAGCCAAAATGAAGAAAAGAGAGGTCAACAAGTAAAGACATCTCAGGAACTTCTACAGTTGCTAATTTTGTTTATGTTGATTTTTATTTGCTTCCATTTAATTGAATGTAGCTGCATATATCAGAACTGGTATAAGTAAATCAACACATTTTTCTCTGCTGCCTCTAAAATAGCATTTCTAGTATCAGCTAAGAATTATTTAACTATCCATGACATTAAAATGATTGAGTTTTTAGATCCCAGTCTTACTGCAATTACTTTAATTTATACTATTCATTTATAAGTTTTGCAATACTAAAAGGATGCAAATTAGAAAAATATCTTTGTGGAATTTACTGTTTTGATATCATATATTCACCTTTTTATTCAAGCCTCCTGTTTTAGACCATTTTGGCAAGGAGTGAAGAAACATTACAACATCATTATGGTTAAGTAGAATTCACCAAAAATTATTTTATACTATATTATCCTTGAATCTTAGAACATAGGAAATCCTAACATCTAAAGTTATGCACCCCAATCCCTTTATTGTTAGCCCTTTGGGCAAAAAAAATTAAAAAAAAAAAAATCTGGTTCTCACTTTTGACTTTCCTAACTGCTTTTGACTAGAAACAGCTAATATGAATCTGTGCCAACAAGGTCAATTGCTGGTAGAATGTAAGTAAGCGTGAAATGACAGACAAGGGCCATTAGTGGAAGAGTCTATAGATGGGGTCTCTAACCTTGTCCTTACATCTAAAAATTTATGGAAAATTTATTAACCTGTCTTCATCCCCCTAAAAGATTTAAGGTGGGAGGTCAAAGTTAAGTGGATTATTCCAAGTAAATTGAAGGAGTTGATTCTCATTGCTTAAGATAATTTTGAAGACAATGAATAAAAAAATGTCAGTATTATATGATAGCAAAGTTTAAGTAGCAGGTTTGTTTTCACTTAGTTTTGAAAGGTGCTAAGAGCACACAATGTTAAATAATAGCTCAGACAGAGAGAACAGGCTAGAATAACCAAAATGCAACACAGAACAGAAGTCTGCAAGGTGTAGAACTATAGAGTCAGATTAAAATGCAGATAGTGCTGATTAGTTGGAGGAGCCTTGATGCAGAGACTTATGGGTCAGAGAGGAACAGTTTTGCAAACCCAGAAAACATACATGGCAGCAGGTCAGTATTGTCTCGATGACTAGATATTACAGTAGGGAGATAAACCAATCACAGTTTTCCAAAGAACACCCTGAAGATTACATATTTATTTTTCATTTGCTTATGCCATACATATGTGTGAGATTATATATATATGTGTATACACACACACACACACACACACACACACACACACACACATATATATGCACACATAACGAGCTTAAGTTAGGATCCATTAATAATAGGTCAAATAATAGAATCTCATGTGTTCTTTTGTATAGAAGAGAGATTTATTACCTTGGTCTCTCCCCTTCAATCAATTTTCCCTAATACAGGTTAACTTGTCTATTTACCTGCCTAGAAAGAACAAACTCCTTAAAGTGACATTCACAGCTCATCAATATTTGCCCTTTGTCTCATGCCATTTGAAACTCTGCTACTTTCCTGTTATGACACCCTGAGATTTATCACACTAGATATCTTACCAAGCAGGGTACACAAAGCTGGTTTACAACCTGCTTTGCCCAAGTGGTAGCCTCCACCCAGACTGACCTTTCCTACTTAGAATTCTCATTCATCCCATAATACTGAGTCTGATGTCATTTCCTAGACAAGGTCTTCCTTAATCACCCATTGCAATGCTAGTTGTCCTCTCCTCTGCATTCCTGATACATAGTAGGTGTAGTTTAGCACACATTATTGTAGAACATAATTATTTAATTAAGCACGTTTCACACTCAGTCTCTTAGTTTCTATAAAAGACTATGTCATACTTATTTTCTTTTAAGATTTTTTTATTGAAGGCCTAGAAGGGGGTGTGCAGGATAGAAGGGGTCAATGGTAATTAAAGAGGAATCCATAATACTTTCAACAATAAAGATAAATTTAAAAAAATAAATAAAGAATTTTTACTCATTTTTACAGACAGAGAAAGGGAGAGGGAGAAAGAGAGAAACATTGGGGTGAGAGTGAAACGTTAGTTGGCTGCCTCCTGTACCCCTACCAGAGATCGAGCCCACAACCCGGGCGCATGCCCTGACCAGGAATCAAACCTGCAACCTTTTGGTGCATGAGACGACACCCAACCAACTGAACCACACCAGTCAGGGCTGTCATACCAATTTTTATTTAACTGCTCACAGTTGCCTTAAACAGCGTTAGCTCACATTAAAACTCTCATTAAATGAATATAACATACCGTCATCAATTGCAAAAACATATTAATAAAATATTTAAAATTTTTAGTTTCTTGTTAAGAACCATACTTGTTCAATTTCTATAGGTACCTAAAGTTCAAGTATATATATTTTTCTTTCAGTCAATGGAACCTAGAAAAAACTCAAGAAATCTCAGTTCAAAGATGACACAATTAATAATTAACAGAAGCATAAACAAGGCTTTAACTAATGAAGTTATTAATAATTACTAGGCTTTTAATTATATCACTTCAAGGTCACTGTGTAACAGAAACAAACTGTAAAAATGTGGAAACAACTAACCTCTAAGAGAGTCAAATAGAAAGTATTTTTTAGCACTGAAGTGTGTTTAATGGTTAGAAATCACTTGAAATGTTAATCTTGACCTTATACTTGATAAAGTAGCTTCTTTAAACCTTTGGACATTTGTTTTAGTCAAGATACCAGCACAATTACTTTTTATCTGCTGTTCAGATAGAATTTTTTTTTAAATGACAATTATGTAATTGTTTACTTTTTAAAACTTTAATAAAAATGACCCTGGAAAAATTCTATGATTCAGTATAACTCAAACTATGTTGGCTTTTGATTTACCATACAGAAATTGCTCCTTTAATCTGATAAGCAATGGGATTATTTTCTATGAAATAATGGGGAAAGTGTTTTTCAGTTCTTAAAATAGAATTGTTTCCTTTGACTAGTCACAAAAAAAAAACAATGTCTTAAATAAAACATCTAATTTTTAATTTGCAGTTTTTACTTAATAATTTGAAATTTTATTCTGTAAGCATTTATTAAATAACCACTATTAATTGAACATTATGCTCTACATTAAAACTTAAATATAATTAACAGTGTGTTTTTTATAGAGAAATTTTTCTCAAAGCTTTATTTTTAAATTTTCTTTCAAACTACTGCACAACCCTTTCCACATCTTTATAGAGATATTTTGCCACTATATAATGCATTTCAAACCACTGAAGAAGACTAATTTGTTACTCTAGGCTTTAGGTTGTTGAATTAATAAATTATTTTACTCTTTCTGTATTCCTCCTTGGTTCATCTACTTATGCCTCTAGTGAATACACATTTATTGAATGTTCATTAGGTCTAAATTACAGTTCTAGGTGCTTTGTAAGATGCAATAATTAATCAGAAAAAAATCCTGCTTTCACAGAAACTGCAGTTCCTTAGACACAAATCCTAAATTATTCTAATACAATCTAGAATATAATACACGCTTTATTTAAAAAGTGCCAAACAGTGGTTGCATATTTTTGCCGCTTGGTAAGTAAAAGAAAATTTTATCTCTGGATGCTTGAATGAATATTTAAATGATGGGTAGAATTTTGATATGCTACAGAGATCTCTTGCAGTATAGGGCACAATATAAAGAATGTCATGAAAGATAGGGTACATAAAATATAGATGAAACACCAAGTATTACATTTGACTGATTTGAATAATTGATAAATATACTACTGATAGATAGAATTTAAAAAGTTTGAAACCAGATATTGAATAACATATTATATCAGATGATAAAGTTTACTCTTTAATATTTTCTCAACAGAGAAAAATCTTTAATGTTTTTGAGTAGGGATAGTTTGTTTTGCTGGAAGGTGAATCTCAATCTCATAAAAGAGTCAAAAATCAATTGAAGAAAAAAGATAGGCAGGGAGTAAACTGAGTTGGAAGGCAGCTGAAATATGTGATGTGAAAATTAAATAAGACAAATTATGGAGAAAACAAAAGGAAAGAACAGGTTGTAAAAGGTATTTTACAAATAAAATCTTCCACTGAAATTATTAGTATGTCATTAATCTATTAAAATTCTGTGGAATTAATTTTAATATGAGTTAATGATAGTGTTTATACTAGTGTAGATTGATATTTCTTGGTTAAGTAGAAAATAGATTGTCAAAACAGAGTTTTCATTTGTAAATTTGTTAAAACATGTAAATCATGTATAACAAACATGTTTTTTCTCATTACGCCTTTGATACACTAAACTTATTTATATGTTAAAGAAAAAAAATCTGGAATTTGCAAGGTTTAGAATAGTTTTTGCCTTAAGGAAATAACTTTAGGTTAAGCCTGAAACAAAAAGTAATGAATAACATGTTTGTTTTCATTTCCAAAAATACTTCTTAATGATTTAGTAGCTAATACTAGCAATAATTAACTTAAACTAGATACACCTACACCAATTCTCTTTTCTGTTTCTTTTCTGAAATGGAGGAGAAAAATCTTACAATAATATCAATTGCCCTTACCATCAGGGTAATGTACTGGAGAAACCCAAATTTTCTAAGGAAACAGGTTTGCCTTCCTGATGCTTCTAGGCCTGCTCACATTGTATCCAGGTAAAATGAGGTTTTTTTAGGAAAGATGAAGAAGGGCACCTGGTAGATAAGCAATCAACAGTGTCTGTCCTCAGTAATGTATAACAGATACCCACATTTTAGACAGCACCGTCTGATATTCTCATCTCATGAGCCTTAACTTAATCACACCTGTAAAAATGGTTTATCCAAATAAGGTCTCATTCACATGTTCTAGGAATTAGTACATGGACATATCTTTTTTTCAAGGCAGCACACATACTTTTCTAAGTCGCCTATTTACAGCAGGTAATAAAATTGGTAGAAATGAATGGCTTTTTTTTCTAAAAGTTAATTTAGACTAATATTATTACTATCCATCACATTTCTGTTCCTGCCAAGCCTATTCAGGCTTGCGATACTTAGGACTGATGCTGTTGATTGCTTACCTACCAGCTACCCCACTTCATCTTTCCTAAAATAACCTCATTTTACCTGGATACAATGTGAGCAGGTCTAGCAGTATCAGGAAGGCAAACTTGTTCCCTTACACCAGCAATTTTTAACCAGTGTGCCACACTGCACACTGGCGTGCCTCAAAAATTTTTTAAACCTGCACTATCTGACTAATTAGTTAGGGGCACTGACCTATTTTCCCTTAGATTGTCAAAAAAAAAAGACAACAGCCAACACAATAGCCATCTGAAAGGAATGAGTCAAAATTATACCTTTTTTTTTTTTTTGTCAGTAAAAATACATTTTTTAGTGTGCCACAGAATTTTAGTAATTAGTTTATGTGTGCCATGAGATGAAAAAGGTTGAAAATTGCTGCCTTGGACAGTTATTAGTCTAGACTAAAGATAGTCTGTATGGGAGAAATCTGCGGGATACATCTGAGAATCCTCCCTGATAAGACAAAAGGTAGCTATGCATACTTCCTTTTGTCTCCCCTCTACCCATGTCCCACTCATATTCTTGAGTGACCATACTATTATTACTATTTCTGTTATTATCATTATTGTTGTTGTTATTGTTGTTTTTATTCTGTGCTCATTTGGTTATACAGAGTCAAACACAAAAAATAAAAAATATTCCAGATGCTTTTAAAACTTCCAATTTCTACACTTAGCTTAGTTATATTTATATACACAAAAAGAGGCATATTTTTTATGCAGACTGTTTTTCACTGTTTTTATCTCACAATCAAGGGCTGCACGTAAAGCTAAGAAGGGAAAAATCTGGAATATCACAAAGGAATCTCTAATAATCTATCACACAGCAACCACACCTTCTGGAAGACATAATTTTCCAAGCACACTGCAGTACATCCGTAGGTTGCCGTAACAAATTAACACAAACTTGGCGGGTTAAACTTTATTTTCTCACTGTTCTGGAGGACAGAATTCCAAAACCATCTTGCCGGCAGGCCACTTTCTCCCCTGGGGCTCCAGGAGAGAATTCTGCTTTGCTCTTCCTGCACCTGCAGGACCCAGCTGTTCCTTGACTTGCCGCCACCTCCCTCTGTCTAATCGCTGCCTCTTCACTCACTTTGCCTCCTCTCTGTGCTTAAAGTTTCCCCTGTGTTTCTCTTTCAAGGACATTTGTCATTGCATTTAGGGACCACCTGTCTAATTCAAGATGATATCCTCACCTCAAGAGCCTTAACTTAATCACACCTATAAAAACTGTTTATCCAAATAAGGTCACATTCACATGTTCCAGGCATTAGTACATGGGCGTATCTTTTTGTCAAGGCACTACACATACTTTTTAGAAATTCAGAAGATTTTAGCGCCACAAATAACCTTTTAAAATGGGGCAGGTACAATGATTCCACAAGTATTTAAAGTCTACATCAAGAGCTATTTACTTCTATTCTGTATTTATGTGTGTGTGTACATGTATAAATACATATGTGTGCATATGTACACACACACATATATATAACTCACAAATATATATAACAGTATATATATATATATTTATATGTATGTGTATATACTGTTATATAGTTTCTTAAACCATGAAATATTACAGTATCTGTACCTATAGCTTTTATTATCTACCTACTAAAGATTTAAATAGGGACTCAACATTTGCAGATATGAAAAAGTTAATGTATAATAGTGACAAAGAGTGAATGCAATTCACACAAAAAATTCATACCCTTGAATGTTAATTTTTCTTATACTTGATTGCTATTTCCATCTGGCTCTATGACTCTCAAGCTAAATTTGAGACTTCATTTCAAAGATGAGTAATATTCATATATAAAAATATATTCAATTAATGAGACAGTTTGCTATTTACACATTGTATAGCTCTGAAATTTGTAATGTATGTTTGGAACATAGAATTTTGTAAAGCAAAATTATAGAGTATTTGTTGTATATTGCTAAAGATTCAGATATAATCTGAAAAGTGAGAAAGCTGAATGCTCCTGAATTGAATCTATTAAAAAGAAGTCAGCTGGTCTAAGAGTAAAAACCAGAGCAGCAATGGTTTAACTAAAACAAATTCTTCCTTGTGGTAAGGGAAGGATTTGAGCATCTGCGAGCAAGAGCACCATTCAGCTGTAAAGCTCTGAGAGCACCAGAAGTTTCACTCTTACTGGTCCCCTGTGTTTAAGAACAGGCCCAAGGGGACCTCATTGCTGACTTGGTTGCTTCTACTCTATCTATTATTGCATCGTCATTACAGACAGAATACCTCTGTTTTAATCAAATTGCTGCATCTACCTGCAAAAGACTAAAATTTCATCTTTTTTTTCCTCAGTGGCTATGTGCCCACTTAAAACTTGGTGTCCTTCTTATGATAGGAAACATAGGTTAGATACCAATTATCAGTCACTGCTACATAGGCAATATAGAAATCAAAGGTAAGTGTTTAGCCCTTTTAAAATTCTGCAGAAAGGTTTGACTCTAATTATAAAACAATTTTATTTTTGACTCAAGCACTCACCTTGCCTGCAAGTAATATGTATTAATGTGATAGCTAAGCAAGGGTTTATCTAAGGAATAATCTCCAACATTTTTGTATGAGCATGCCTATGGGGAAACAAAATTTTACTCCAATAGGTTTTTGATAAATTATATAAATATATTATTCTAATAGTTTTTCATAAACTATAAACATCTATTAATTGTTTAAAACTATAATCACTATTAAACATGCAAAGATGTACATTAAATCATAAGAAAATATAATTTCTAATGTATTATTTGCATGTCCAAATGATTGTAGTATGCACCCTGTCAGGTAGAGGTCCTCCACTTTGGAGACCATTGGTACTTCTTAAACTTTAATGCCCATATAATTACCTGGGGATTTTCTTTAAATGGAGATTCTGATTCAGTAGGTCAAGGGTGGGGATATTCTGTAGGACTGCAGAAAAAATATTCAAGCAACCAAAACACATATGGAAAGTGCTTATCTTAAACTTTTGCTGTTTTACCTAAAAATTGGGAGTGGCTTGCTAATTTCATTAAACTATCTTGAAGGAAAATTGTACATAAAAATTTTAATAGAGATTTTACTGAAGAATTCTCAAGGGAAATAATATGTGCAAGAACTATAGTATAAAATATATAAGTAGTTATATTTTAAAAAAGAAAATTTTGGAAACAATAAACATCAAAAAGACTTGTTATAAATTTTTATCAAAACAAATCATGCAATTATTAAGCTAAAGACACACAAATAAATGACTTTAGATATTTCTGTTGCTTTTATTAGATTATTATATTTTAATGCAGGTTTAACATTGTTACATGAACATAGCTCAGAAAACTATGTTTACATTGTTAACCTTGCTTTCCTACACCTGTAAAGATATTTTTAGTAAGCATGAGGAAGAAACTGAAGTATCATTCTGATTTTGAAATTATTCTGGTCCAATCATTCACTTCACTTAATGAGGAATCATCACAGCTGCAAGAAACCTGCAAATCACATTATAAGGCATGCAGAGTCCAGAGATCCTGCGGTAATCTATACAAACATCTTTCTTTATAATCTGTAAGCATGAAGTATGAATATTTTCAAGAAAAACTTGAATATTTTCCAAACTGGGGTTATTGAAATAAACAACCTTGAGAATATATTTCTTTTTAGACTCTGAAAGATGTTTGGGAGAGAAATTTAAGTTTTGAAAGTGATGACGCATCTTACAATTAAGCTTTCATCCTGCTTGCAGATCTTAACATCTCAGTTTTAATGACTAATCCTAAGAGAGATTATACTGACCATTTTTATATAATATTTAAGTCATACTTATGTGAGTTTTATATTCAATCTTCACATAATGCTATAAGGTGGGTACTCTAAGAATGAGGGTACTGAGATATAAGGAACTTAAGATATTCTTTTCAACATCACACAACTGGTAAAAATGGATTGGAAGTTGAGCCTTGACAAATATTCTCCAAAGCTATAGATGTTAATTACAACACTCTTCTGCCTTTTTTCCTGCCTTCAACACTAATATTTTCACTCACAATGCCTTAGTTAATTAAAGAATGGTAATATATACTTTTCAATAATTTTATGTGCTTATTGTCTGTATTCTTTATTAGAATGCCGGCTCTATTTTATCTACAGCAGAAAATATGGAAAACTTTCCAATTTTTTAAAGCAACTGAATAGATACCTGTGTTGAACGATTAATGGTTTACATAGATGTTTTATTGATTTATTATAAGCAATATTTACTAGTTCTTATACCTCAATTGCTGTGTTTTGCTTTCTATAATAATCATAGCTTTTAATTATAAAATATTTCAAAAATTTTTAAAGTTAGATGATAATGTTTGCACTAAGCATTGTTAAGTATATCCTCAAAGTGGTGTTTCTAAGTTACAATTTGATGATAAGAATTCTCAGTTCCCAAAGTTCTTAATGTTTGATTTTAAAATAATTCTAAATTTTAAAAAATATTTGAAAGTATTATTGTTCAAAACTTTCTCTCAAAGATGTTTTATTTTTTATCCTGATTATTCCGATTCCCATTTACATCAGGAATTTTTATATGCCTAGGACCCTCATTTATCCCCTTTATGAGTTTCCTCTTTATATAATAATAGCTATTACAATAGCTTACAAAACTGAGTGGCTATAATGTATCAGATTCTATTCCAAGTGGTTTACAAACAGCAATTCATATAATCCTCACCAAAACACCAATATCGCTTACAGTGACTCACCTCAATGAAGAGGAAATTGCAATATAGAGATTAAGAAACTTACCTATGTTAAGGGGTAGAACTAGGAGACAATCTTAAACCAAAGCCAAAGCATTAATGATAGATTAATACATTTGATGACATTATTTCTTAAACTTTCATGTTAAAGATAAAATTAAACTTGCATTACAAATTTAACTTCTAGCCTTGAAGGAGTACCTAGTATCTGAGTAAGCTTCTTCTCATGTACAAGTATAAAAGCTGAATAAAATACATACATCAAATTCTTGAAGGCATCAGAGAGAAACAAAGGCAGCCAGCACTTGAGAAGCCAGATGTCAAAGGGAAGAGTATAAGGTAAACTCAATGTTTACTTCTGCTTTCTCCAGGCACATTTGTATCACAGGGTCCAAGGGGGCAAAGTGAAATCTGAGAAACAGGGCTTGCTACAATTTCTGAGTTACGGAGACACAGGTTAGAATTCAGTGCTTCCATGGAGGCCCACGTAAGAGGGATAAAGACTCTAGAAAGGGTGAAACTGCCTAAGAGGAAAATTCTAAACATCTACTTTTTTGGAAATGAATGGAAGGACCAAGTAAGAAAAACATTAAAATTTAATCTAAAAATAATCAGTTATTACATTAAATATAGATGGATTAAATAACCATGTAAGCCAAAGACTGGCATACTGGAACAAAAACAATCTTAATATAAGTTCATTAATAATTGAAAAATTAGACCTTTAAGGTGAGAAACATTACTGTATAGAGAAGAAATATTTCATAATTTAAAAATCAACTCAGCAAGAAAAAAATGAATTCCTAGGTATAAATACACATAACAGAGATAAAGACAAAATATATAATATTATATAGAAAAATTTTATTAAAAATAAAAAATTTAGTCAAAGAAATTCCTAATAACATAAAGTATATACCATGTTCTGTACAAATTTATATTACATTGCTTAATGCAACATTGCTTAAAGTAATAAAGTATTTTATTTTACTATTATTATTTTTTTTAACATATCTTTATTGATTTCAGAGAGAGGAAAGGAGGGGGAGAGAGAGATAGAAACATCAATGATGAGAGTCATTGATCGGCTGCAGCCTGCAACCTGGGCATGTGCCCTGACCGGGAATCGAACCCTGATCTCCTGGATCCTAGGTTGATGCTCAAACACTGAGCCACACCCAGCCGGGCAGTAATAAAGTATTTTAAATGGCAGTATAAAAATATTCTTCTATAGTAGAGGCACGAGATGTATTATCTCTGATTTTGAGAATTTTTTTTTCACATAGACATAAATAAGAAAATTTGTTTTAATTTACAAAGCATCTAGGTCATATTTGGTTTTGGTTCTAAATGTTTTTCAACTTAATGAAATGATTCAATTTTAGTAAATAGTTTCTACATCATTGCAATTGTTCCCTAACAGCTAGAGACTATTCTAAATAGCGTCACAGATTTTACTATCAATTTAATTCTTAAAACCTCACTGTGAAATAAATCCATTCATTTTTCATTTCTCCCATGTTTTAGGTGTGACGGTGCTTGAAGGTCCCATTTATGCTGTGGGAGGCCACGATGGCTGGAGCTATCTGAATACCGTGGAAAGGTGGGATCCCCAGAGTCAGCAATGGACCTTTGTAGCCAGTATGTCAATTGCCAGAAGCACAGTTGGTGTAGCAGCATTGAATGGCAAGTGAGTAGATTTTTCTTTTTCATCTGAAAAAAAAAAAGTTTTTGAGTGAATATTCTTATAATATACCTTTTGTAAGCTGGTTCAATAAAAATATTTTAGCAGTATCTTTAGTTTTTGATTTTTTAAAAATTTAGTCTGTATGGATAATTGATAAATCAAAACTACATATTTTTCTGATTGTCTCTCCATATAAAACAGAAACCAAAACTTCTTCACATGAATTGCTGGTTAAAGATGTATCAAATATATTTCATGAGAATTGCATCCACTAAAGGTCTCATACTTGTTTCCTTTCTGGTAAGATTATCTGAGGACTCGTCAAAAGGATACTAAAAGTTTGGTGCCCAATATATAGTTTTTGCATAATTATACCAGTCTTGTCACTTTTCAAGTGACTTTCCATTTCTATCACTCTAAATCAGGAATTCTCAGCCTTAACACTGTTATATTTTGAGCCAAATAATTTTTTGTTCGGGATGAGGCTCTGTCCTGTGCATTGCAGGGTGTTTAGCAGCATCTTGAGCTTCTGTGCACTAGATGCTAGCTATACTCTGACCCCAGGGTGACAACCAGAAAAGTCTGCAGACATTGCTTAATGTCTTCGTTCCTTTGAGAACTCCTGCCCTAAACAAAGTTAATAGCACATCTGGCCTGGACAACAGCTCAAGCTAACAATCTGGTCTCCCTACTTTTCTCCCTACACTCCATTTGCTAAAGCTGCCAGAGCAATCCTTTTTCGAACGCAAATAATGTCAGATTTCTTCTAGGGCATTCTTTGCAATTAGAATACAATGCATATCATTACCTAAAGGGACCCACTAGATCCCTTCCCTGCCTACTCTTTTTTTCTCTGTACATCAACCAAGTTGTCCTTTTATCTATGTCTCAAATATGGCAACTTCTAACCCAACTCAGTCCTTTGGAGTTTGCTCTTTTCTTTGTCTGAGATGCTGTTTCTAGCAAATCTCATGTGCCTGGATCTTTCTCATTGTTCAGATTTTATCTCAAAATTTGTCCACATGAAGTTATTTATTACCCATTATATATCAAATAAACCACACTGCATACCTTACTAACTACTCACTTAGCTGTTCTTGAAATTAAATATGTTATTGCTTTTTGTCTCTTTTCACCAGCTTTGTATATTGAATAAATGTTGAGATTTTGTATGAATCATTCATTGTTATATCCCTGGACTTAATAGACCTTTACCATATCTAGTGAGTAAATGTTGAATGAATCACCCTGTCTAATTTAGTTACTCTTACTAACCTTTGAAGACCTAAATGTTTTTTTCCAAATATGTGTGAGTCTGTGTATTTACAAAGTTACTATTATAACATATTGTTTAAAAATATACTGCTTTTCTCACCTAAATTGTAAGTAAACATTTCAGTGGCATAAAAATTCTTGGAAATTCAAATTTTTATGACTATGCAGTAGTCTGGCATGTGCAACAAAAACAAAAACAAATAAACAAAAACAAACAAAAGCCCTAAATGTAAGTCAGTAGTCTCTGATTTTTTGCAGCAGAAGTATGTAAATATATCTGAAATATTTAAAACTAAAATAATATATATCTAAAATATTTTCCAAAACTTGACATTATAAAAAAGCAATTATTTTCTTTAGTAGCCTTTCTTTTTAATAAATTACTTTTCTGGCCAGTAATTATATTTCTTTTCCACTGAAACTGGAAAAGTTTGTCTTTTATATCTTAAATTCAATCATTGACATTTTGTTTATGAATTTTATTATTTCCAACACAGACTTAAATTTTTGCTTTCTAATTTTTCTTGCATGATATCCTTGACTCCTCTCTTTCTCATCTACTTTGTAAGCATCTTGTTCCAACTGAGTGTGCTACTTTAGCATCTTATCTTTAAAATTTCTTGTATCACCAAATGTATATTTTAGTAAACTTTTTGAGAGCACTATTTACTGAATTTCCCCAGAAAGCACAAGTTGCCAAGTATACAGTCTTTGCTTGAATAGTAAAATTTTCTTATGTTAAGGAGTGACTCTTATACTCCGTTCTGCTTCGTTTTGTTCTTCTGTGTAGTCCATGGGATTTGTCCTGTCAGAGCAGTTAAGTCTCTTAATTTATTTCAGTCAGTATGTTTAATTATTATTTCAAGAACCTATTAGATGAGAAAAGAATGATGGAGCAGAATAACGGAAATCCAAAGCAAATTACTACCTGTCAAGTTAGTTTCATTTTTGTGTTTGGTAAAGCTACTTTTCTGGAGCATAGTTTTAACTATCAAACTTTCTATTAGTACTATCTTTCATATCAAATAAAATCTGTAGATATTCCTGCAACGTTCTTTTGACTGTAGTTGTTAAGAAAAATCCAGAATCCTATTATTATTGCTACCTTGGAGAACCACTGTGTAAAAATGAAAAGGATTTTAAAATATATACACTCTATTGATTCCATAAATGGGATGCTATTAAAAAATGTTAGAGATTTTCTTCCAATATCTTCCTAGTTATACTGAGATTTATCCGAAGAGGGAATTGAAACCTATTACCAATTTGCCACCTAGTCTCATCTGTACGTTATCCAAAAGCCATTTCTTGGAATTGCTTTTATGTGAATTAGGTGCATCCCATTTCCCACTCCTCTCTGAATATATTTTTTAAATTCTGTTATGGCATTTAATAGCAATCATAAAAAATATATTTTGTTTATGTTAATATATAGTATTAATATCATTTTACTACCCATATTTATTTTATTTTTGGAAGGACTACTTTCCCTTAAGAGTTACAATATTTTTCTTTAAAGTCACTTAATTTGAAAATTAATAATAAAATATTACATTCTTCTACATTAAATTAATTTTTGAAAAGAGTCCTGAGGGCATATCTATTCATGGATAGTAAAACTTTCAATAGCAGAATGAACGTTGCTCTTAGATGTTAATTTTTTTTTAATTCCTGTGCAGAACAGCATAAACTTTGTTAGCTTTTTTACTTTTTCTATTATTTATATAGAAGTAACAGTCTGTTTATTGGTCATTTTTTTCTTGCCACTTACATTAATGCTTAATGGGCTTATTTCTTGTATTCTTTAGAAGATGGATATCTCATTGACACAGCATGTTTTCTTACCAGGGATGAAAAATATCCTTACCCCTCTGTTATCTTATTAATTTACAAAATTATTCTGTAAGGAGAATACACACACACACTATATTAAAGTTACTTATCTTATTCTAGAGTTTTAATAATTACCTTACATTATAACTTTGTGATCCTTTCCTAATACTTTACTTTGCAATATCTTAATATATGTGTATTGTTAAGGCTCTCGTCCAAACTCAACCAGAAATAAATGGGATAAAAATCCGATAAACAAATTATTTAATGGACAATGTTATATAAATTTCACATGTTGTTATAACTGTATTGCCTATCCAATTCCCCTTTTTTTTTCTTTTTTCATTTTTCAAATTATCACAATGGCCCCTTTTTTCCCCACTGACATCTTCCACCCTGTACCCACTACTGTTCCCAGGCCTTCACCAGACTATTGTCTGAGTCCATGGGTTATGCATATATCCATATAAATTCTTTGGTTAATCTCTCCCTACCCCCCGCCCACACACACACACCTTCCTTCTGAGATTCGTCAGTCTGATCCATGCTTCCATGTCACTGAATCTATTTTGTTCATCAGTTTATTATGTTCTTTAGATTCCACATATGAGTGAGATCATGTGATACATGTCTTTCTCTGCCTGGCTTATTTTGCTTAGCATAATATTCTCCAGATCCATCCATACTGTCCCAAAGGGTACGAGATTCTTCTTCTTTACAGCTGCGTAGTATTCCATGGTATAAACATCTCACAGCTTTTTTACCCACTTATCTACTGTTGGGCACTTGGGCTATTTCCTAATTTTAGCTACTGTAAATTGTGCTGCTATGAACATGAGGGTGCATATATTCTTTCTGATTAGTGTTTCAGGATTCTTAGGATATATTCCTAGAAGTGGGATCACTGGGTCAAAAGGCAGCTCCATTTTTAATTTTTTGAGGAACCTCTATACTGTTTTCCATAGTGGCTGCACCAGTCTGCATTCCCACCAGCAGTGCACTAGGGTTCCCCTTTCTCCACACCCTCGCCAGCACATGTCATTTGTTGATTTGTTGATGGCAGCCATTCTGACAGGTGTGAAATGATACCTCATTGTGATTTTAATTTGCATCTCTCTGATGATTAAGGACATTGAGCATTTTTCATGTCTCTTGGCCATCTGTGTATCCTCTTTGGAGAAGTGTCTATTCAGGTCCTTTGCCCATTTTTTAATTGGATTGTCTTCCTCTTATTGAGTTGTATGAGTTCTTTGTACATTTTGGAAATTAGCCCCTTATCAGATGCATCCTTGGCAAATACGTTCTCCCATACCATGGGGTTCCTTTGTATTTTTGAAATGATTTCTTTTGCTGTGCAGAAGCTTTTTAGTTTCATGTAGTCCCATTTGTTTATTATGTCCTTTGTTTCTCTTGCCCTCAGAGATGTATCACTGAAAGTTCCACTATATAAGATGTCTGTGACTTTACTGCCTATGTTTTCTTCCAGGATTGTATGGTTTTGTGACTTACATTTAAGTCTTTTATCCATTTTTAATTTATTCTTGTGTATGGAGTAAGTTGGTGATGTAGCTTCATTTTTTTCATGTACCTGTCCAATTTTCCCAGCACCATTTATTGAAGAGACTGTCTTTACTCCATTGTATGCACATGCCTCCTTTGTCAAATATTAATTGACCATAATGGCGTGGGGCTATTTCTAAGGTCTCTGTCCTGTTCCATTGATCTATATGTCAGTTATACCAATACCAGGCTGTTTTGATTACAATGGCTCTGTAATATAGTTTGATATCTGGTAAAGTGATCCCTTCTACTCCATTCTTTCTCAAAATGGCTGAAGCTATTTGGGGTCTTTTTTGGTTCCATATAAATTTTTGGAATATTTGTTCTAACTCTGTGAAACGTGCTGTTGGTATTTTGATAGGAATTGCATTGATTCTGCAGATTGCTTTGGGTAATATTGACATTTTAATGATATTAATTCTTCCAATCCATTAACATGGTATATTCTTCCACTTATTAATGTCTTCCTCTATTTCTTATTTCAGTGTCCTGTAGTTTTCCTTGGGACAGGTTTTTTACATCCTTAGTTAAGTTTATTCCTAGGTATCTTGTTTTTTTAGTTGCAATGGTAAATGGGATTGTTATTTTTAGTTTCTTTCTGAGAGTTCATTGTTGGTGTATAAAAATGTCATCGATTTCCAGATGTTATTTTGTATCCAGTTACCTTGCCAAATCCATTTATCAAATCTAGTAGTACTTTGATGGAGTCTTTAGGGTTTTCTATGTACAATATCATGTCATCTGCAAATAATGACAGTTTTACTTCCTCCTTTCCAATTTGGATACCTTTTGTGTGTTTTTTCCTGTCTGATAGCTGTGGCAAGGACTTCCAGTACTATGCTGAATAAGAGTGGTGGAAGTGTAAAACTCTGTTTTATTCCTGTTTTTAAGTAAAATGATTTTAGTTTTTGACCATTGAGTATGATGCTGGATATAGGTTTGTCATATATGGCCTTTATTATGTTGAGGTATGTTCCGTCTATTCCCACTTTGCTGAGAGTTTTTATCAAAAATGGGTGCTGGATTTTGTCGAATGCTTTTTCTGCATCTATTGATATGATCATATGATTTTTGTCCTTCATTTTGTTTATGTGATGTATCACATTTATTCATTTACAAATATTGTACCAGCCTTGCACCCCTGGAATAAATCCCACTTGGTCGTGGTGTATGATCTTTTTAACATATTGCTGGATCCGGTTTGCTAGTATTTTAGTGAGGATTTTAGCATCTATGTTCATCAGGGATATTCGCCTGTAATTTCCTTTCTTTGTAGTGTCTTTATCTGGTTTTGGGATTAGGATGATGCTGGCCTCATAAAAAGAAGTTGGGAGTTTTCTCTCTTCTTGAATATTCTGGAATATTTTGAGGAGAATAGGTGTTAATTCTTTGAGTGTTTGGTAAAATTTGCCTATAAATCAATCAATTCATTTGGTCCAGGACATTTGTTTGCTGGAAGTTTTTTGATTATTGCTTCAATTTAATTAGTTGCTATCAGCCTATTCATGTTTTCTGATTCTGATTCAGCTTTGGAAGATTGTATGTTTCTAGGAATTTGTCCATTTCACCCAGGTTGTCCAGTTTGCTGGCATATAATTTCTATAGTATTTTCTTACAATCTTTTGTTTTTCTCTTGGATCAATTGTTTTATCTCCTTTTTCATTTTTGATTTTATTTATTTAGGTCCAGTCTCTTTGTTTCTTGGTGAGTCTGGCAAAAGGTTCATCAATCCTATTTATCTTTTCAAAGAACCAGCTCTTGTTTTTATTGATCGTTTGTATTTTTTTTTTTTTGTCTCTATGTCATTAATTTCTGCTCCGATTTTCATTATTTCTTTCTTTCTACTTCCTTGGGGCTTTTATTGCTGTTCTCTTTCTAACTCTTTTAGTTGTTGTTGTGTTTGATGGTTTATTAAAGCATTTTCTTGTTTCTTGAGGTCTGCCCGTATTGCTATTATCTTCCTTCTCAGGACTGCTTTTGTTGTGTCCACTGATCTGGGGTTGTTGTCTGTTCATTTTCGGTTTTTCCCAGGAAGTTTTTTATTTCTTCCATGATATCATTGGTAACACATTCATTGTTTAATAACATGCTATTTAGCCTCTATATGTTTGAATATTTTTTAGTTTTTTTATAGTGGTTGATTACTAATTTCATGCCATTGTGATCCAAGAAGATGCTTGATATGATTTCAATCTTCTTGAAATTATAGAGACTTGCTTTGTGCCCTAACATGTGGTGTTTTTTTGAGAATATTCCATGTGTACTTGAGAAGAATATGTATTCTGTTGCTTTGGAATGAAATGTTCTGTAAACATCATTTAAATCCATTAGATCTAGTTTTTCATTTAAGATCTCTGTTTACCTGTTGAGTTTTTGTCTTGATGATCTGTCCAGTGATGAGAGTGGGGTGTTAAAATCCCCTACTATGATTGTATTGCTGTCAATCTCCCCCTTAAAGTCCACTAAGAATGTTTTAAATATTTAGATGTTCCTATATTGGGCACATATATATTTATAAGGGTTATTTCCTCTTGTTGGATCAACTCCTATAGTATTATGTATCTTTGTCTCTTGTTATGGTCTTTATTTTGAATTCTATTTTGTCAGAAATAAGTAATGCTATTCCAGATTTTTTTAAATTTTCATTTGCATGGAATATTTTTTTTCCATCCCTTCATTTTCAAGCTGTGTAAATCTTTTGCTCTCAGGTGAGTCTCTTCTAGACAGCATATATATGGTTCATGTTTTCTTATCATTTCAGCTAGTATATGTCTTTTGACTGGAACATTATATCTGTTCACATTTAAGGTTGCTATTGATAGATACTTATTAAATGCCATTTTTCCCCTTTATACTGATGTACCTTTCTCTCAATATTTCTCCTTCTTCTTAAAGCAGTCCTTTTAGCATATCTTCCAATGTTGGTTTGGTGGTACTGAACTCCTTTAGCCTGCTTTTGTCTGGGAAGCTCTTTATTTTACCTTCAATTTTAAATAATAGCCTTGCTAGATAAAGCAGTCTTGGTTGCAAGTTCTTGCTTTTCATTACTTTGAGAACTTCATCACAATCCCTTCTGGCCTGAAGTGTTTCTGTTGAGAAATCTGTCAGCCTTATGGGGGCTCCCTTGTAGGTCATTGCTTGTCTCACTCTTGCAGCCTTAATATTGCCTCTTTGTCCTTAACATTTGCCATTTTAATTATGATGTGTCTTGGAGTGGGTCTCTGGGTTCCTCTTATTTGGAGCCCTCTGTGCTTCCTGAACTTGTGTGGCTTTCTCCCTCACCAGCTTAGAAAAGTTTTCTGTCATTATTTTCTCCATCAGTTTCTCTATCCCTTGCTCTCTTTCCTCCCCCTCTGGTATCCCTATGATATGATTGTTGTTTCACTTCACGTTTTCCCAAAGTTCCCTTAAACCGTTCTCATGCTTTTTAAGTGTTTTCTCTTTTTGCTGCTCTAATTGAGAGGTTTTTTCTGCTTTATTTTATAGTTCACTTATTCTATCCTTTTCTTCATTGAGCCTGCATTTAATTCCTTCCAGCATATTCTTGAGATCAGATATAGTATTCTTCATTTTTGCCTGGTTCTTATTTATCATATCTAGCTCTTTTTTCATGCATTAACTAATTTCCTGGCCCTTCCCATTAAGTGTCTTGTGGTTCTCATTAATTTTTGAGCCTTTTTATAATCATTACTCTGAATTCTGTTTCTGATAAATTGCTGAACTCCACCTGATCAAGATCACTTTCTGGCAATTTTTCCTTTTCTTTAGTTGGGGGTTGTTGCTTTTTCTCCCCATATTAGTCACTCTTAGTGTTTGTATCTGTATATTAGATATATTTGCTGTGCCCAGTCTTGTGAAGTGAGATTTTGCAGTGTGACTCAGGGGGACCCAGAGGTGTGTTTTCCTTATACTCCTGAGCTATTCACTCTAGGTGTGCACCTTTTGTGGGTGTCCCATTTGTGGGTTCTTTGGGTTCTCCTTTTGTGATTGGGTTTACATTCTTGTTGACTGTTCTTGGGAGGATTCTCCTCTCAAGTTGGCTAACAGTGAGGCTCAGCCACAACCATGTCATGTGAGCTGTTGTACAGGTGATGACATGGCAAAACAAAACACAACCAAACTGCCAGGAAGCAAATAGTAACTTACAAAATATCTTAACAATCACAATGAAAATAACCCAAGAGAAAGTAGAATTGGGAGAGTGAAGCTAGAACACAGTGCTATAGCAAAAAGAGAGAGAAAATGATATTATTGTTAATACAAAATAATAATAATAATAAAATTAAGTAAAAAATAGAGAAGCTAATAAGGGAGATAAAAGGGGCAGAGAAAAGATTCTGAAAGGATTGAAGTGCAAACAAAAAAATAAGGGTAAAGATTAGGAATAAGAAAATGGTTGAAAAATAAATAAAAAAAAAATAGAGACAAACACACACAAAGAAATAAAAGACAAGAAGACAGAGAATGAAACGGAAGAAAAAGAAAAGAAGAAAAAACAGAAAGTTACACCAATGGAACAAGAAGAGAGAGAGAGGTAAAACAAGGGCAGGGAAGGAGTCCAATAAGAGTTATAGAGGAAACAATAGAGAAAAGCAATAAACTTATTGTTTATAATGATAATATCCTAGCAATAAAGCAGAGAATATCAAGAAAATCTTGACAATAGAACCAAAAAAACAAAACAAACAAAGCCAAAAAAAAACAAGCAAAATAAGACCGAAAATTTTTTCTTAATTAATTAAAAACAATTAAAAATTTAAAAAGGAAATTGTTTTTCTTTTCCCTCTTTTTTCTAAAAACAAACAAACAAAAAGTAAATCATGTTAGTTTCCTCTGGGCAGCTTAGGTTGTCTGAGGCTCACTGTTTTGTATGCTGAGTTTGGGTCTCCTGGGAGGTACGTGTGTGTCAGCCAATGTCGGGAGCTGTCTAGGTTTGGCTCTGGTGTCCTTAGGTAGGTGGCTGGTATGAGGCTCTCTGTGGACCATCTATCTCCACCTGTCAGCTATTTTGCCTCCCCCTTGTGGTTGCCTGGTCTTACTCCAGTGTTCTGAAGAGAGTCTTTAGGGTGTAGGCTGGCTAGTGTAGCTCAGGATATTGCTTCCCTTACTTAGAGGTTTTGTTGTCAGGCACTCACTATGGGGAAGTTAGTGTCTGATTCAAAGCCAACTCCTCAGTCACTACCCTATCCTCCAATTCTAGTTCCCCAACAATGACCTGCTGCAGGTTCAGATTGAAATCAGCCTCTTGCCTTCTCTGTATGTGCAGTTTCAGTGGCCTGGGCTTGGTGGGTTTGATTAAAAAAAGACTCTGGTGAGCATGCTGCCTGCCCAGCCAGTCTCTAGAAGGGGTTTTAAGCTTTCCTCCAGTTCCCAAGCAATAGTCCCTGAGATTTTTACTCTTGTATTGTCCTGTGAGCCGTTCTCCCTTTCCCCTTAAGACTGTGCCTTGTGGGAGATATCTGGAGCTTCAGTGAGCTGAATCAACCAAGGGGGTAGTTCTTTTGGGGGTAGTGCTCCTAGCCTGCGGGAGAGGTAAGCATACTCTGCCCCTCCTTTCCCAGTTCTGGTTTGCTGATCTCACAGGGAGCTCAGTTCAAACTCTCCACCATACAGACACAAATCCCAGCTTTTGCTGGTCTGTCTCCCTAGTGCCAGCCAGGAAGGTGGACACCTCTTCAGCAATAAAAAACTCACAAAGCAACAAACAGGCAGAGAACCTGCCCTGCGAGGTCCTAGCACCCCACATCTCAGAACCAAGCAGGAGAGGTCACAAAGTCAACCTCATGCATGTCCCTTGCACAGCTGATCTCAGTAAAGCTGGGACAGCTCCTTGTGTGCTATACCGGCTCTCCTCAGACAGGTAAAAAATCTCCAATTCACCGCACTGGCAGCTCCAACAGCTGGAGTCCCGATCAGCCCTGCTGACAGCTCAGGTTCCTCAGTGGCAGTGGGAGGGCTTTCTTCCCCTTCCCCACACCACACAATTCACATGCTCTCTGGGGTTCTACACAATGTCTTACAAAAAAGCAGAGAGTCCCTTTAGATCGCTGCTGAGTGCAGCACTCTGGCCCCTTTCTATTCAGAAGCCACACCCTGCAGGACAGCCTTTCTTGTGGTGAGCACCCAGGGAGAAACTTGCCTGCCTGGCTGCCTCCATTAGACCTGTTGTTTCACTGGGAAGGCACAGTCCCCTCCTCACAGGCACACTGCACCCCTGGGTCCCTCTGCCCACGGCGCACGGACTCTCCTTCCCTTCTCCTCCTCTCCAAGTTTGTGATCCCAGCTTTTGGATGCCAGTTCACACTTCCAAAGGGAGGGAGCTTTGCAGGCTCTAACCCTTGGGCCTTGCAACCCAGCACTGGCTTCAGGGGGGACTCCCCCTTTCTACACCCCCCCTTAGCAGACTCTATGACGTTTCTTCAGTGCTCCTTACTCAAACTATGTTCTCTCAGGTATATTTCTCTTGTTTTTCCAAGCTGGCTACACAGTATTTTAGCTGTAAATCCTGGCTGGGAGCAAGGGCACTCTGCATCTTGTCAGAGTGCCGCCATTTGCCCTCTCCTATCCAATCTCTTCTAATGCCTCTTTTAAATTGGTTATGCATGGAATTCATTATTTGGGTTATTTTTCTTTTCCTTTTATTTTTTTGCCAGCTAAAATAATTAATATCTTAAGAAATCCTGTTTTACTCTATTACCATTGTTCATACCAAATATCAGAATATGATCGTATTTAAAGTTTTTACTTTTCGATTAAATGCATTTTCCCAAATTTTAATTCTATTCTATGAAATGTTTTAAATATTTACTTAAACCAGTCTTTCTCTTTTAAAACAAAATAGTATAGCTCTCATTTGGATATCTCACCCCCACCCACAGACAGGATTTAATGGCCTCAACATGCTGTGATTTGATGACTGTCTTCTAATGTCTTGTTGCTTTTTCTGTTTTACTCAGAAAGAAATATAATCACTAGAAAGTCACCTTTCACTTTAAACCATAGCAGAAAATTGTTTCAGCATCACCTTCTGACAGTTGTGGTTTTTTTTCTCCTCTCTACTGATGTGTTTTTTCTCCCTCTTACGTTATTTTCACATCTCACTAATGTGTCATTTTAACCTGACTGTGGCTTCTCTGAATATTATTTTTGAATAATTTTCTTAATTAAGGCTAACCAAACTAGTGAACATACCTCTTGAATTTAGATTATTTATGATTCCAATTTTTGTGAAAAAACAAGAAATTGGTTTATGGCTTAAAATTAATGGATACATTTTAATTAAGAGAAAAATTATATCAATTTCATGAAACATTTTATTTATTTTTATCTATTTATTTATTGTTAATCCTCCCCCAAGGATTTTTTTTCATTGATTTTTAGAGACAGTAGAAGGGATAGGAAGGGAGGGGGAGAGAGAGGGACAGAGAGAGGGACAGACAGGCATCGAGGTGAGAGAGACATATCGATTGCTTGCCTCCCCCAGTCTCCTCCTAATGGGGGCCAGGGTTCTGACCTGCAACCCAGGTACATGCCCTTGACAGGGAATCAAACCCGGGACCCTTCGATGCCTGGGTTGGCACTCTAACCACTGAGCTACACAAGCCAGAGCCTTTCATGAAACATTTTAGCCAGTCTTCCAATAAGAAAGATTAAGCTAAGTGGTAGATACATCATCTTATGTCAGCACAGCCACAGTCTTACTTGATGAGTAGAGAAAAGAAAACAAAACTGTGAACAGACATTGTAGTACAGTGATTGACCGTATAAAACCTCAGGCTCCTATCTTCACTAGTGATTCGGTGTGTTTCTTTTGTGCTTTCTGCTTTAGTTTGGTTCTTTCAAACTTTACTTTGTATCTAAAATGTCTTTCTTGTTTGTTTATCATTATTTTTTGAGTTAGCTCATAAAGCAGATACTGATAATGTCTGAGCACATCCATAAATGCTTGAATTTTAATAAATGTATGCTGTTGTCCCTAGAAATTCTTCAAAACAGACAAAAACACCTGAATTTGTTTCATGATTCCATCCAAAACTGATTCATTCATTCTTTAAAAAGCTCATGTTAATTACATTCACCTGACAGAAGAATCACGAGAACAGGCATCCAAGTCTGTTGTTTTCTCTGGTATGACCCGGTGTCTAGCACAGTATTTAACCTATGCCTCAAAGCCCATCACTTGGTTGGTGATTCCCAAGACCCTATTTTTATTTATGTATTCAAACTTTGGCATTTCTTTTCTTAAAGGTGAAACTCCATATTTTCTATAAGCTTTTATTTAATAAGCAATTTATATTTAAAATTGTATCATCTTAGATTCACACATTTTTATAAAATGAAACTTCTTGTTTATTGAGTCTCACTTGAGACTATTAATAGGCTCAGGAGGTTTGTAATTTGCCTTCTAGGGGAAAAAAGAGATTTTTAAGCTGTTACTTGATTGATTTAACAGATTTCCAGAGAGTGGGGAAACACTACAATGAGAAGGAACAATTTGTGTCAAGTCCTTGAGTGTGAAATGCAATCAAATGGAGTAAAAGTTGAGTTTGGCTGAAATATAATGAGAAGGAGTGGCCCTAAGAAGTTGGATATAAAAGCAGGCTTCAGGTCATACAGCAACTTGGCTAAGTAAAAGATGTTATAAAGGTTAAAACAGGGCAGTGGCATGGATGCATTTCAATTTTATAAAGATCACTCTGGTTGAAGAATAATTTATAATTACTCCAAGAAATCCCATCATAATAGTAGACTGGCTAAGGTGTATTCCAGTGGTTCAAAAGGATTATTTGATCAACCATTCCTCAGTACTAGAATATATAAGCAACAATATAGAATTTATTGTTGCCTAGAATATATAGGCAATTCATTTTGGTCCCCAGTTTGAGCACAGCCAGTAAGAGTCCACTCTTTGGAACACAGTATCCTTTATGCTTTAGACTCCTTTCTTCTCCAGTCTTCACTGTTTCCCTGGCCTTACAGTCACCCTATGTCCCAGGCATACTGAATACCTCAGATTCCCTGAACATGCTTAGATTGTTCACACCCCTTTGCCCTTTCACATACTCATCTCTCTGCTTCCATTTTCTTTCCATTGTTTTTTCTTAACAACTTGTGACTGTCCACTTAGTTTCACTCCTCAGATTTTTACCTAATCTTTAGAGACATTTGAAAACTCTCTAGAGGGATTGCCTAAAACAACCCAAGCTCTTTATGTGGAAGACATTCCATGTGGCAAGATCAGTACTGACAGGATTCAGTTTATTAGACTTGAGAACAATGGTGTCAAGAAATAATAAAAATATATTAAATTTTTCTTTTACCTAAATAAGGTCATTTGTAATATTTTCCACCATCTAAAGCCTAGTATAATCTGTACCTTCCTATGAACACTTTAAAAACTCACCCATTTAAATTTAATCTTTCCTTTCTTTGTGCCATTTGTCAAAATCTTATTTCGATGAAACTTAGGTTCTTTTTTTAAAAATAAATTCTATAAACAAATCACCCATTTTCAAAATAAAAAGCAATACTTCAATAATTTTTTTTAAAGTTTACACACATGTACTGGTCACTGTGGTATATGAAAGAAAATAAATCACATCTACCCTCAGAGAGCTTACATTATATTAAAGGAAAATAGAAAACAACAAAGGAAGGAAATGCAGAATTTTAAGCAGGATAGAATGTGAGTTAGCAAGGAAAGATGGAGGGATTAAGAATAGAAGTGACCATTTCTACCAGGTTTAGGTTGTTGAATTCTACCAAGTTTGGGAATGCGGTTAATTGACCCAAATTAATTTGCATTCTTAAAATTGTGAAGTTTTTTTTTTAAGAAATATGGTCACATTGTAATAAATAAAAGTGTTTTCTATCAAATTGCAACACAAAACCTTGGATACCAACCATGTTTTGATGTCAGCAAGTTTCAGGCTGAGTTTGCCCCACGTATCAACACTTCTTAGTAAGGAGAAACAAAAGCAGTCATACAACCTGTTGTAAGCTTACTGACTTCCACTCACTGTACTGTAAGGCACCTCAACAAGTATCTCTCATGAAGGAGTTCACTTAATGGCAGAGGTGGAGTATTCTGACAGCAAGATCTATCCACAACCCTTCTTTTGATATCAAATTAAGGAGTTCTCCATCAGCTGGGACACAAAGGATAAAACAGTTATTGACCTAAGGAGTTACTTCAGAGATTTTATAGTGTGGGGGATTTGAAATTCTTACACTTTTATTATTCAAAGGAAGGTATACCTGAACATACCTTCTGTGAAACCATATTGTGAATCAAAATCATAATTAATATCACAGGCTAATCAGCAAAACCTTACAATATTTAGATAATGGTAGTGGAAGCACTTTCTGTTAGGGTTTTGGCCAGTGACGTGGTTGTGAATGAAGAGATGCAAAGAGGGAATTTATTTTACTTTCCAAGGGAGGAAAGGACCTGTGTATTGCTAGTCAATACAGGGTGACTTCTGTTTTTAAAGAGCAAGCAATTGCAGCTGCTAAGTGACAAGAAAGGGAGGTGGTTTGTGTTGAAGCTGAGCAGATACCGGGAGATTGTCTTAAAAAGTTACAGTTTGTTTGCTTTCCAGGAGACACACTCTGGCAGATGTCCTAGAGAGGTATCTTATCAGTATTTTTCCCAAAACTGTAAAACATGCTTAGAGCAAAAATTATGAAGAGCTCAACAGAGGCTTGTTTGAAGGGGGGTGGGGGACTTTCTACTCACTAGAGATCCCTTGGTGTGAATTATCCCTGAGTTGTGAAAACAGCAGGGACAAGGGGGATGGAAGAATGTAGCTTGAGAGTAGTTTATCTTCCCTGGAAGTTTGAACCAGAGGAGTCAACAATCTTGGGGGTTAATTACCAGGTGCTTTTCATAAATTGTGGAAGACCATAGCAAAGAAAAAGAGAGGCCTTTTCCTGTTTGTGTTTTTTCTTTTTAAATATGTGTTTATTGATTCTTACTTTTTTAGAGAGAGAGAGGAGGGTGGAGGGATAGAGAGATAGAAACATCAATGAGAGAGAAACATTATTGATTGACTGCCTCTTGCATTCCCCTACTGGAGATCTAGCCCACAACCTGGGCATGTGCCCTGCCCAGGAATCAAACCCTGACAGCTTGATTCCTGCGTTGATGCTCAACCACTGAGCCACACCCGGCCAGGCAAGAGAGGACTTTTTCTATCCTTACACTTTCCTGGAATATGCGCTATTGATAAAATATGACAAATATTAAATGACGTTACCTAGAATACAGATCGGAAATAATGTTAAATTTCTGGAAGAAGACAAAATAAGATTGGAAAAGACCTTCTAGTACAGATACAGCTAAATTAATTGATGAGACATGGAGAAGCAGTAACCTAGCATCTGTAGTAAAAAGGTGCTTAAGATAGAGTGCACAATGGCCAATGGCACATGGGACTGGAAAAGATCTAGTGTTGTGTCAGCAACTTCTGTCTTTTAATACTCATTCACTCCTTTTCATATGGCAATATAAACACCAGTGGTTAGGTAAGCATATGGTCACCTAAAATAAGAGCATTTTTTAGCCCAGCTGATGTGGCTCAGTGGTTGAGTATCAACCTTTGCAACAAGATTTCACTGGTTCAATTCCCAATCAGGGCACAAGCCCGGGTAGTGGGATTGACCCCCAGTAGGGGGTGTGCAGGAGGCGGCCAATTGATGTTCTCTCATTGATGTTTTTTTCTCTCTCCCTTTTCCCTCTCTCTTTCTCTCTCTCTAAAAATCAATAAAAACCTATTAAAATATAAGAATAAAACATTTTACAGAGCCTTCCCAGTTAAGTATTGCCATGTAACTAAACTCTGGCCAACAGCATGTGAGAAGCGAGTTGTGCAATTTAAAGGATTAAATCTTAAAAGAAGGTGATGTGCTCCTTAATTCCACTTTTTTTATCCTGCTATTTGAACTATGGTGGTGATAGCAAGAGTTATTTAGGACATCAGGACAAGAGGGTTTGTAGACAATTCAATAATCGGGTTTTAGCATTCCTGCACATTTTCCAAACATGAAGAATTGGGCAACTTTTTTTTCAGACTGCCTTATTAAGAATATTTGCAAATCAAACAGCTTTGGAAGATAGAAACAGTGTCTTTCTTTGGGGCAGGGAGCAGATTTGTTTCTTGACCAGAATAATAATGTCTCTCTTCAGAGCAAAGTTTGGATAGGTTTACAGGCATCCTCTTTTAAAAAATAAGCATTTCCTAAACTCAGTGATCCTCAATGTGAGAAAAACCCACTGCATGTGCAGCATTGACCAGAGTCTGCATCACACTGGTGGGACTTGGGGGGAGAAGCCGCAGCAGCATGAACATGAAGCTCATACTGACTATTGTGCTGTGAGTAATAAAGTCACTTTTCTCTGAAACCAGGGATCTTGTGTCTTCTTCCAGCATCTAAGAAACTGTGGTAGGCTAATCAGTTAGCTTCCCAGTAGGGTTAAATTTCAGAGTCTTTACAGCTCATGACAAAGGGTCAGACTTTACATATGACATCGTTGAAAATGGGAAACAGCCTTGTTCTCAATACCTGCAAAGCCACTTTACACACATTTGACCCACATCCTAACTAATACAAGATTCATTTCCTGCAACTGCTACTTTGTAGTTACTAGCACAGTAAGCATGTGATACTCACTTAGATGGACACATGGCAACTAGATTTCAATCCACTGAGACCTGGTCCCTAAACTTTAGGTGAAACTCATCCACATGCTGAATAAACACATATGCTAGGGAAAGCAGTAGGGAAGACTCAGGCTGTTGCCAGTCTGACCTCCGGCCAGTTTCAGCTTTGCAGGGAAATACTGCGGAACATGCACAGCAAGCTGAACTGTGGCCCTGATGCTTCCTAAGAGCGCTGGCTTCTGTCCTTCCCTCATTGCCTCAGAATGAAGTTCCCCTCTATAGCATGGGACAGAACCCCCTCTTTCTCCCTCTAATATTTCCATTCTACCAGCTGCATCTCTTCTTTCCCTTCCATCACTAGCACCTCTTGCATCAACATGACAATGCTGCCACTCTTTATTTATCACCTGCTATGACCTTTCATGCCCCTTGTCTTTACTCATAAGCTTTTCCCTGCGTGTAATGCTTTCTCCATACTTCTTCATCTTTCAGATTTCTACTCACCTTTCAACTCTGAGTTAAAACGTCTCATTTCCTTTCTCGCTGTGAAACTGTCAGCTGTCACTTCCTATGTTGTCAGGGCACAGATTTTACTTTGCTCTTCAGATTCTCAACATCTAACTTATTGTAATAAAACAAAGCAGGGAATCAAACTAAAGTATAATTAAAAAGATTGCAAGGGGAGAGCTGAGAAGATAACCTTTGATAATTGTCCATGAAGTTTGGTGCGTACCTTCTAGCATTTATTCTAACTGCTTAGAATATATTGTTTATATTCCTTGGTTATTTTTATAACTTTAATAGTAATTATGGCAATAATTATTATTGTTGTTTTTATTTATTTTTACATTCTAATTCTTAGTCACTTAGCAAATTTAGGTTTCAAAGTAAGTGGGTTATAGGTAATGGTTAATGACATATATTTGTAAAGTACACAACTTGCAAAAATATTTTCAAGTATTGAATGCACTTATTAATTTTAACAATAGACCCATAAAGCAGTCCAAAAGGACACTGTCATATTTTTTATGCAAATTACAATTTTCTCATTTATTCTTCACAGTTTGTTCTTGAGGGAAAATTTAGTGTATTTATTCTTTTCAATTATTTTTGCCCTAATATTAATCAATAATTCATATTATATAATGAAAATTACAACAATTTTATTACTAGTCTTTAGACTATATAATACTATGAAGGGTATTAAAAGGGATAGGTATAGAATAAAATAAACCACTGATAAGATAGCTTAGGCTTTAGTAACTAATTTATAAAATAACAGCAATCATATATATATCAAACATTTATTTTGCAAAATGAACTGTGAAATCTTAGGTCATTTGTATTGAGGCATTGCATAAATTTATCTTTTGTATAATTCTCTGTGTTATTAGACTTTATTAAGGGAAAGTTCACAAAGAAGAGAGACTGAATGAACAGTGGTTTGCAATATATGGAATTATATTAAAGAATCAATGATGTTATAACAAACTTTACAGGATCACTTACTTTCCAAATAAAGGACTATATATACTAATAGGCTCAATATTTGACTTCTATAATGTAAGCAATATGTTATATTAATTATTATTACTTTTTATATACATTTAACTATGTATTTGTATATGTTAGCATTTAAAAATTTCTGAAAAAAAAAGTATGATATATTACTGCACAGAAATAATGTATTATCAGCAATTCTGGGTTCAGATGTAGCAATACAACAATTTATCACTGTTATGTGTATAGAAAACTAGAGCAGCTTAAAGTCAATAATTCCTTTAAAACAATAGACAAAAGAGGAGGGTGCTTTTCTTACATATAAACTATGTGCATCATGTGAAGATACTCAATAAGCAAAATTCCTGCAAAAATATTTAGTTAAATTTTATTAATAATACATCAAGATTATAGCATATTTATTTTGAGTTAGATCTTCAATTTAAATAAATCAGAAGCATAAGTGAAGTTCATGTTTCATAAAGTACTTAGGAAAATAAAATCTTCTGAGTGAATAATAATTTCATGTCTGGGTGCTTTTGCAAACTAAATTGTCCAATACTTGTTCTTCAAAATGTTCTTATTGGTTAATATCAACATGCAGCGAGATTGAGAGCTGGCAGACAACTTGTAAATAATCAAGCAAAAAGGCATTATATCCATAAAGGGCACACTTGGGCCATCAGATACACTGTGTCACGGCAGGCATTAAAAGAAACAAAAACAGCTTTAAAGAAAAGCCTCCAGAATTTGAATATTTTAGAGTTATTAAAGGGTATTAGAGCATAAATTTGTAAATATAATACCTGAATTATTTTATATGCTAAACAATAATGTCTTCTTGAGCATTTATCTATAAACTGAAAAGTACAGAATTAAATCTATTTACAAATATATTAAACATAATGTCCACTAGTAAGACAAAAACTTATAACATCAAATCTTAATAAAACACAAGCAAGTCATATCACCCTTCTACCAAAAAAAAAAAAAAAATGTCCTGTGGCTTCCTGTTTCACTCAGGATGAATGTCCACAAATACCTGTTTGAGGTTCGCCCTGTACCCCCACCTCTCGCCTGCCACTCCACCCTCAATCTCTGCTCCCGCCACTCTGGCTCCCCTGATGCTCCTGGAACTTTGTACTCACCTGTTCCATCTGCCTCAAGTCTCCCACAGGTATTCCTGAACTCACATCCGACCACTGCCATCTTCTTCAAGTTTTTGTGCAAACATCATCTTCTCACTGAGAGCCTTTCCTGATCATAGATTTAAAACTATGTCGCCGATCCTCCAGAAGAATTGAGTGCAGGAATTTTTTTCCTGTCTTGTTCATGGATATAGTTGCAAAACTTTAGATGATATGTGTGTGTCACAAATGAGGCATTTGAAATTTTGGGTTGAGTGAATGAGTAAATAAATGCAGCTGTGTACCTCATGTAATGAAACTTTCATGGCTATGACCAAATAGACAAGATCTGTTTTATTAGAGACAGTGTATTTTTAATTCATTTAAGTATCATTTACGCTGTAGTACTTATTTTCCTGGTACGTAGCATACTTCTCACTAATGAAATAACTATAGGAAAATGAGTTTATTAAGTAATAAGTTTCAGCACTATTCAGCCAGGCTAACATCGCTGCACACTTTTTTCCTGTAAAGTGCTATTTATCTATATAGCACATTAGCTATGGTACAGGCACTGATTAAGGAAGCTGATGTTATGTCAATACTTGTTTAGATATTCTGTTTATTTATTTATTTATTTATTTATTTATTTATTTATTTATTATTTTTTTAAATTTATCTTTATTGTTGAAAGTATTACATATTTCCCCCCCTTTCTGCCCGATTGACTCCCTCCACCCTGCTTCCATCCCCTCCCCAGACCATCTATTTCTAAACTGTGGGGAAAGAACACAAGAAGTAGGCATGATTTATTTGCTAATGCAAATCAACTGCTCATCAAGAAAGATAATCCATTTTCTTTTGATTATGGTCATTTTCAAGAAAAATGGAGGTAAATATATTTTATCCTATATTTTAAATAACAATTCCTCAATATTTATTTAAATAATATATGAATATACTCAGTTATTGTGTCATAAGCAGTTTAAATCTATCTAACATTCTATAAATAAGAGAGGTTAGAAAATTGTAGTTGTTTTAATTTCATCTGGTATATTGCATATTAAAATATTGGGGACTCTGGACATATACAATTATTTGTAGAGTACTTTTAACAAAAATTTCCATGTGAAGTAGTGTTTCATATATATATTGGAGACTCATACAGTGATTAAAGTTTATTTTTAAAAGACTTTTCCTTTTCTATGGTTTGTCATCCATACTACAGTATTAAATCATGTTTTTCCAATTGTGTGTTTTAGATTGTATTCAGTTGGAGGTCGTGATGGAAGTTCGTGTTTGAGTTCAATGGAGTATTATGATCCTCATACAAATAAGTGGAACATGTGTGCTCCAATGTGTAAAAGAAGAGGGGGTGTTGGAGTAGCCACATGTGACGGTTTTCTTTATGCAGTAGGAGGTCATGATGCCCCTGCTTCAAATCACTGTTCCCGGCTACTAGATTATGTAGAAAGGTAAGACCTCAAGGACGCCGCTATAGTGACAGGGGCTGCGAATTACACTGATGCCTAATCCAAGATTGTAAAAACTCCATAACATAGGAAAGGTAAATTCAACACCTAGAGCTGCTTCTCTCTTTCTCTCTTTCCCTCCCTCCCTCTCTCTCTTCCACACACACACACACACACACACACACACACATTCATTCTCTCTTGTTTTATTTTTTCCTTTCTTCCTTCTTCCCTTCCTTCCCCCTTCCTTCTTTCATTTCAACTAATATTTATGTAAAGCTCTATTTTTTTTCACGAGAACTTAAAGTAATCTTTAAATTTCTCCTTAATATATTTTAAAAGTTTGGTTAAAATAAAATTTTAAGTAATGTATTAATGAATGTTTATTAATTCTTTTTAAAAAATTAGATATTTATTTGTCCCATTTAATCTTATCTTGTTTGTGCTACTACTCCCTTCAAATTCTCAAAAGTGAATTATGAACTTCTTTGTTTTATGCCATATATATTTTTTAATGCAACGCAAACATATTAGAACTGTATTGTTTATAGCCCTGGTGTATGGAGGAAATACAGGTCTTCTTCGAACTCTTACTAAATGGCCAGATGCACAGAGGCTGAAGTGGAAATGCACCTTGGCTTCAGGTTTGGTTCAACAACACAGACATTTTCTGGCATGGCTGTGCATAAGTTCTCTTTAATGTCCGTGCATCGCTTAGAACTATTATATTGGACATAGTGAAAATTAGAGAGTGAGAAAAACTCATGGCGATATTTCCTATTACATAACAACATATGCTGATATATGGGGAAGTGAGAATAGGGAATGCTGAGGTTAATTGTTTTATCAAATGAGGTAGGATAAATAATTCTACTGTAATGAATAACTTCAAAATCCCATGACTTAGTCCCGTGATATCTTTTTCTTACTCTTGCTACATGTCCGTGACAATGCCCTGCTATTATTATTATGATACCAAGGTGACAGATAAGCTGCAATATGAGCACTTCTGTTCTCCATGTCAAAATGGAAAAGTCGGAGTAGTAAATTATTCCCTGGTTCTTAAAGATTCCACCTCGAAGTAATAGAATTCTTTTTTTTGTACTTTGATGATAAACTAGTCACGTGGCCACAGAACACTGCATAAGAGTGGGAGCACAGAATCTTAAATTATACCTGGAAGAAGAACAAAGTGTTTGGTGGATCGCACTGATCACCGAAACAATTTTTATCTTGATATTGAAAAGCACATCCTTGACACTCATGCTCTTTGTGTTTTGCTTTGTTTTTTGCCATTTAAAGGGTCCTTATAATTTTTTATTCTTTTATTATTGTTGACTATATCACAGATGGCACCCCCCCCCCTTTGACTCCCTCCACGCTGGCCCCGCTCTCATAGGCCTTCGCCGCATTATTGCCTATGCCCATGTGTTATGCACATATGCATATATATTCTTTGGTAGACCTCTTCCCATCTTCCCCACCCTCATGCTTTTAAATAGTATGTACAGTAAGTGGGGGAAAGATACTCTCTCTGACTTATGATATTTTTTTCTGAAGGATATATGATTATTTTTACTGAGAATAAGCCAACGACGAGAGATAGCTTTTAGTGAACAGGTTCTGTTCAAACTTAAGCCACATCTTGGATAAAACACAGAGACATGTTTAATTGTATTGCTACTCTGTATACTTTTATACACACAAACATGCAACCATTTCTCTTTTTTTTAAATACTGCTAACTGACAGCTTATTCACATTTTCCACTGCTAAATTTTTGGGAAAAGTGACAGAGAAGGTGACTATGATAAGGTTCCTACTTTTACAGTGAATGCCTTATATAAATGCTGCCAATGAAATAAATGATAGTTCATGCACATATTCTCTTCTAGCTCAGCTGTGCCATACATTGAAATGTTGTTTGTGGACAGAGACATAAATAATTCAGTCTAGGAATACATTTATGGTGCAAAATTAGATCTAAATAAATGTAGCTATTTTAAGTTATAGGAGCGCAGTGGGTATAAGCAGCTTAAGTAATGCAGAAGCACAGGCCATTATCATGATTCTTATTCGAGCTCATACTATGTGGCAGATTAATAGTATTTTTGCACTTTCTACAACACGTATTCTATACTGATGATTTCACATGTACATCATCAATAAGTCAAGACACAGAATGGTACCTCTTTAGAATTATTTTACACATAGAATGTAAAGAATGGTTTTAGTATATAATTCTAGGCAAACAAGTCATTAGGAATAGCAAGAAGTAGTGTGCAATGCTATATTTTAAAGATAAATAGGTGCATAGATAGGTAGATGGACAGCTTTTATTATAAGACAGTAATTCTTATGGAAATGTAAAGGTATTATATAATGGTGGTACAAAAGGACACATATAATATTTATGAAAAAATGCAGAGTCAGGCTGTCTTAAACACAAAGAACGGTGGCATTTTAAATCAAAGCGGGTAACAAGGCAGAGACTGAGCAAGAATAGGAACTTGAGAATATTTGATGGAACAGTGAAAACTAATTTTGCAGCCAAGCCTTACTCTACTGACAGCATCTTAGGGAGCAAAAATCAGTGTCCAAAATATGCAGTAAGTTCTAGCAAATTTAGTCCCAGAAGGTGCAATCCGTTAGAAAAAGCACATCCATCCATCTATTTACTTATTCAATATATATTGTTTCACACGTATTTTTCACTGTGCTGCACGGAGCTTAAAATGTATTGGAAGAAAGAGACAAAGAAATAGCTAATTAAAACTCTAAGATCACAAACAAAACTGGAAACCAGACCATGGATCAGAAATTATGCTGAAAGACCTCAGTTCCACTGCTGGCTCAGGATCAGGACTCTTAGCCCTCAAATCGGCCTCCCAGTAACGAGGACTGTAGGAGAGGGATGTCAAGGCCACAGGAACCTCCTGCACCTGCCATTGTAATGCCCACTCTTGCTTCCTCCAATCTTCTCTCCTAAAGTAGCTAGAAGGATCTTCCCATAATGAAGATTCAACATGAAAGCACAACAGAGTTTTCATTAATGCCGCTTATCAATGTTATAATGAAAAAAATATTTGTTTTACATGAATTTTTTTTTCCACTAAACTGGGTTCTATTTGCTGATACTAATCAAGATTAGTTTGTCTAACAAAACAGTCTTCAAATTTCTCCCAGGGAAAATCACCTTGAGGTATACTGTAAACAGGTTGTTATATAGATTACTAGACAGATAGATGATAGATCGATAGATAGGTAGATAAGTAGATAGATAATAGATAAAGTGAAGAATGCATAGATGGAAGAATAGAGGATGGATAGATGTTTGAGTGCCTGGATAGACTGATGGAAAGACACATAGATAGATATAGATTTTTACTTGTTATTTCTTTATTTGCATGCGAATGCCCATTTCCACCACCATAAGCTGAATAGCAATAATTTACAGATAGTTGAGGCATAGATTCAATAGCCAGAAACTTTTTGAAGAGGCCTAACATATTAAGCAACTTTTTGTATATTAGTTGAAAATTTTATCATTGTATCTTATCATTTAAACACTAATAAAAATCTAAATATCACAAATTTTGATATATTACTTACAATAAACATAAAACTTTTATTCAAACTACCAAAATCTACTCGTTATATCAGAAAAAAAAGGTCATATAAAATAACAGCATTTAATATATTACTGTCAAGACATTGAACAACGTTTTATCATCTTTAGATTTTTTTTTTTTAATGAAATAATTTAAGATTTTTCTTTCAGGCATACATGGATATATTATTCATTTCATTAAATAATTATTTTAATAATTACCAAAATATTAATGTATAAGTAAGGAATTAAATTTTGGATTATTTCATTTCTTCTAATTTTTCATTTTATGTTTTTGGTTCAGAAATAATTCAAAAATTGTAGCATATCTAAAAAATGAAGAGAGATAATAAAGGAAAGATTTATTTTTTATTTAAATTATCAATGCTTATCAACTCAAAACCATTTCACCTCACATGTGACCCTAAGTAACAGGATCGTTGTAGCTTAATCAAAACAGAATGCATCCATACTTATAGTGTGGAAGATCTTGTATTGAGGAATATATTCTGATCAGAGAATAATTGTATGTTGAGGCTGAATTTGAAAGTAAGAAATCTTGTTTTATATTTTCAAACAATTTTAAAGTTTTTACTTTCTTAACTAAGATAGTTTTGTGGTAGATGACTTGGGAAATCAGGAGAAAGATGATAAAATAAAGCAATTTCATCAGTAACTTTGCCACTGGAATTTATTTATGTAAACTGATGTCTATGTTTGATTCTTTTTCTGTTTTATAATATACTTTCTAGTGCATTCACTAAAACTGTCAATATTTAAGCTTGCATAAATATCTAATGATAATATAATCAGAATCTAAGTGGAAACCATTGGAGGTAATGAGTGAATTAATAAGATTGCTATGTACTCAGTCAATATACACAATTAAGTGTATTTCTAAAAGTAAGCAGTAAATAACAAACTTAATGTATAAAAATTATCATTAAAATCATTTTTAAAAATCTAGCAATAAATTTCACAATACATGTGCAATACTAAAGAGAAAATAAAACATTTTTGAGAAAAGCTTAAAAAGTCTTAAATGGAGGGGAATGCCATTTTTATGGAAAAGGAGTCTGAAAATCATAAGAAAGTGAATTCTACTCTAAATTGGCTTATGGGTGTAATGCGGTTATTATTAAATTATAAACACTTGTGGATTGTGACTGTGGGTATATACATTAAAACTTTATCTTATAATTTAAATAAAAATTAAAAAGGTCCTAAATCCCAAGAAAACCTTAAAGAAAAAATAGATGCTAAGAATAATTATAAAGTTGCTTGAACTGATAATCTCTTGATACCTGGTATGCTGTCAGCTTTTTTTACAGGAAAAATAAAATTATTTATTTTTCACCACATTATTGTCATTTGTAATTCACAAATAATTTATTAAAGTCAATTCAAATATAGATCGTATAATTCCTTTACTAGAAATCTAAAGACTACTCTTTCAGAGCTATTTCAATTTTTTTTTATTTTCTTCTTTCTTTGTTTCTTATTTGTTTTTGTTTAACAGGAAAACCTACCTGGCTACAAGTCATGTCTATGCTGTTTAATTTGCTTTCTAGCTGAACATTACCAGTATAAATCTAGGACAATGGACATTTCTATTCTATTTGCTATCAAAGTAATGCTTTTATATTTAAAACAATTTTCCTTTAAATGTTTTAAAATTAATTCTTATCCTTAAGTTCTAGAAATGACCATGCTTGAAAATTAATGGTACCTCAAAAACTCCAATAGGGATTTTCAATGAGAAACTAACTTTTGTTCTCTGGCTGCCATATACCTAAGGCAAGTTTTCACTTTCAGCCAATTTTGGCCACAATGTATATATTTGCACTTCTCTTGCCTGTGGGGTGTAAACTTTAATAGGGTCCCCGATACAGAGCTCACACTCTGACCATGGGGGCCAAGGTGAAATGTAGGAAAGGAAGAAAGCCTAAATATAAAGACAGCCTCTGCCTTTTTTTTAAGGAACAGGAAACCAGGAACCCACTCCCCAAAATGCTTAGAATTATGTTTTGTCAAAAACAAATGACAGTGGCAGGGCTCACTATTAGTAATTGTTTGAAAGATGCTTATACATCCGTGAATCCTTCCCTAAGCTAAAAAAAAAAGTTTATTTCATTTTTGGGGTAACAATTTTGTATATCCCCAGGCTGAGAGGTGGATTTATAAAATTCTGAATACAGGAAAATCAGTTTAGAGTCACTAATGTGCGAATAAGCGTAATTGTTATTAAGTAATTGTGAATTTATGTGATTATTTCTCCAATATCAGGAAGAGAGCATTTGTTTGAGAGGAAGGAAGGATGTACTCAGCTTTTGGGTTGTTTTTTCTAACAATATATAAATTTAATATAATCATCATTGGCAGATGTGAATTATAAAAGGTTGTATTACACATATAAAGTATATTACCTACCACTAATGACAGGTACATCTAATTCAAAGATTTAGATTTTATAAAAGAATGTGCTAAATTTTTAAAATTCTCTTCAGGAATTTTGTAAAATATAAAAGAAATGATATCTACTTCTAAGTGTAGAATATTATCTTTAAATTGTGTACCTAAATATAGATCATCCTAGTGTGTTCTTATTTTACACTGGAATATGAGTATTTGAGAATTGTTTTGATATTTGAATTATACTTGAAGTTTCATAAGCCCTCAGAAATTCAGTTATTATTGTTTAGTGTACTACTGTTAGCTGTTTTCTCAGTTCTTCTACTTTTTTGCAAAGTGAAAAATGAAGTCTGCTATATAGACAAGTACCTGGAACGAATTCTATAGAGCTGAAAAAAATTAATTGAAGACTAAAATATAACTTCAGAAAAAGCTATTTAAGTGAATTCATTGTGACAAAAGCCAGACAGAATTGTATTGAAGAATGAATAAAATAAAAGGATGTTCACTGTTCACTGAAATTGAAACATATTATCCATTCTTCCTTTTAAAATTCTTTTTATTACAATAATTTCCTGACAAACAAAAAGTAAACAATACAGTATACTCCCCTACACTCATTACCCAGATTCGACAACCATTATCAGTCCGTCATTCCTGGTTCATTCATTCACTTTCATTGTCCTTTCCTTTATCCTGAAGTATTATTTTAAAGAAATTCTTCAAGATATCATTTTAGCTGAAATATTTCTGATTTTATCCCAGAAACAAACAGTTAAGATAATCAGATCTTTATATTACAACATAATCACAATGGCATTATCACAACGGACAGAAACTTCAATAATGCCTTATTAAAATCTGATGCCCAAAACTAAAATTTCCAAAATGTCTCAAACAGTTGGTCTGTTTGAATTGAGATCCAAGTAAGGTCCATTCATTTTGTTATGTTTTTAAGGCACATTTAAATTATAACAATTACTTCTTATTATTTATTTATTATTACTGTTTTTTTAATTGAAAAATTCACTTATCCTGTGTTCATTCTACTTTATAGATTGTACTAGTTGGCTCCTTGTGGCATGTTTTCTTCTCTGTTTACTTATTTTTGGTCCTCATTTAAAAAAAAAAAAAATTTATGAATTTCTAAATATTCATGGTACAAGTTTAAATAGCGTAAAGAAGATCATGATGGCATAGATGGTGTCTGTGTTTGCATGTCTGTATGTGCCTGTGTCTCTTTGTGCTGGTTGCATTTATCAATTATTGCATGTAAAATTGCATTTTCATTTGCTAGACAGCCTATGCTTTAAGGTGGTCCTGATTTTGCAGTCGTTCAACCAATCTCTCATTTCATATATATCATCTAGGCTGTCCCAACTCCTTCAGCCATGGAGTGTGACTGCATGTAACATCTTGAGCAACATGAATATTCTCTATAAAATATGAATTCCAGATCCTTGGCCTCCTTGCAGCCATTTCTTTTGTAACAACCTTCTTTATTTCCAATAAACTATAGGTGAGGTTTTTTGGCTTGTTTTTTTGTGTTGGCCTTTTTTTGTTATTTTTCTTTCTTTGTTTTAAGAATTTGAGGGTTGAAAGTTTCAATTGGTGAAAAACAAGATTGGAGAAGAAAAAGAAAGAAAGAATGTATTTGCTGTGTTTGTAAAACAACAAAAAATGCAGTCTTCTTTTTTTTTAACTTTATTTTATTGCTGACACTATTATAGATGTCCCCATTCCCCCCCCCCCCTTTGCCCACTTCTACCCAGTCCCTGCCCCCCTTCTTTTGTGCTTACTTTGCTGGGTTTTTACTTCTTACTAGCTTTCTTGTTTCTGTATCTGAATCTGTAGTTGCACAATAAGGGAAATGGGATGGTTTAATAGTTCATTCCATTCACCAAAGTATTTTTCAGATATCTGTTACTTAAAATGTGAAATATCTGTATATAATGTATGATAAACTTTCTGAAAAATTAATTTTGGTTTAAATTCAATAATAATAACTTGGATCACCTACTTTATTCTTTTGATTTACCAATGTCTCCCTTATGGAAAATCCTGAGTTATTTTCCCAAGTTTCAAAGGCTCCCTATTTTCCTATTAAGTAAACACAAACATCTTCTAACTCTGGGAATCAAACATCCATAATTTGATGAAACCACCTTTTTAGGCACTGCACTCTTTCATACATCCTTAAACTTAGTCACACTGTACACTTGCTTTCCTTAAAGCTAGTTATGCATTTTTATTAACACTTCAGTACTTTTACACAAACTTCTTATTTCTAGCAAATTTAGGCTAGACTTTCAGACCTGATTTAGTGGAGACTTCAACTATGAATTATTGCATAATTCTCCCAGATTTTTAACAATTACTTCTGTTTCATTACCATAGCACTTTGCTTATACTGTGGTAAATACTTATTTACATGTCTCACTTCCTCTTGGAAAAAAATTTATGATGTTCATTTTCTTAAATGGCTCTGCATCCATATAAATAAGAGTTTAGGTATATTTTTAAAATACCTTAAAGTTTAGAGAGCCACATATTGTGGATATTAGCTCTTGAACACCTGCTCAAATAATTGAGCTTTGGGGGAAAACAGTTTTGTTTTTCATGGAATGCTTCTGAAAAGTTATCATCCATATAGTAAAAGATGAATGTGATTAGAGTATGTCCTATTATCTTACATTTTAGATATGATCCCAAAACAGACACATGGACCATGGTGGCTCCTTTGAGTATGCCCAGAGATGCTGTTGGAGTTTGTCTCCTTGGTGACAGATTATATGCTGTTGGTGGCTACGATGGGCAGACATACCTCAACACCATGGAATCTTATGATCCGCAAACTAATGAGTGGACACAGGTAAGATTGTTGCCAGCATAATTTGCTTCAAATATGAGAATTTATTTCATTTACTTTCTTTGGAGAAGAGGGGTACATAGAATCATCTACCTAGTCAAATTATTCTGAACCCAAAGTGAATGATTTAGCCTGTTGTGTTCATTTTGTAAAAAGTTCACTAAATTACATTTTGTGTACTTTTCTCTTATGTTTTCTATATTTAATAAAATTTATTTTTAAAGTGACATTCACATTTCAGTGGGATTTCCACATTATTATAAGTAATAACAAGGAATAGGAACTGAATTTTAATTAGCTAATACAAAAAATAAAAGTAAACTATGTTGATTCACAAAACCCTAACTTCAGAATATTTGATTTAGATATAACTGGAATAATAAGATGGAAGGCTGCAGAAATCAACCTTCTGCCTCCCATTTTTGCTTGGCTATGTTAGGTCCATTGTTACCTGCTGCAGAGAAATATGCCGTGGGGTGGAAACAAACAAAGCAGCAATACTCACAACCATAAACAGAAAATACAAGACCTATTTGTTTAATAGAAAACAAACAGCAAAAGGCTCTGAAAGGTCTGTCCTGTATAAAGCACTCATCCCTGGGCAATCACTTTGGCCTGGAAAATGGAGTGAAATGCTTGGCTGATCTTAGGTGAGGCATTATCTCTTGAATATACACTGTAGTTAGACTCAGGATCATACTAGAACAGCTCCCATTTTAGTCATATAGCTAAAAAAATTGTGTTGGTGTCTCTGAGTGTTGGGGGGAAATGAGATCAGAGCAACTTAATTACAGTGGAAAATACCTTATGCTATATAGTTACTGTGGCATTGCTTATAATGGTAAGAGCGAATATAATATTCTGACTTGTGTCCTCATATTCAATTTCTTCTTTCTTTCCCTTCTTTCTTTTCTAAATCTCTAATATCTCTATTATTTTGCTCCTTTATTAGAAACCTAAAAGCAGAATACTGTACAAACAAACAAACCCTTTACATAAAAGGGTGCAGTGAAATTCCAAAGCTTTATTTAGTTGAAGCAAAATAATAACCTCATCTCTTAGTGGGTGAAAAGCTTTATTTTTTTGGTCACAGAAATTGACTAAAATTTATCTGAAAAACTTGAACACTGATTGAAGTAAACACGCACTTTTACAAATATGTACTTTTAGATCTGGTTGGTTTGGCTCAGTGGTTAGAGTGCCTGAAGGGTCCTGGGTTTGATTCCAGCCAAGGGCACGGGCCTTGGTTGCAGGCTCAATCCCTGGCTCAGGTTGGGGCTTGAGTGGGAGGGAGCGAAAGGGTGAGGTAGGGGGGAGAGAGGGAGAATGAGAGGAGCATTGATGTGAGAGAGACACATCCCACTCACGCCCCAACCTGAGCAATGGAAAAAATATTCTCAGGTGAGGATTAAAAAACAAACAAACAAACAAACAAACAAACAAAAAAAGTACTTTCAAAGGTACATAACTCCCTTGGTTGTCCCAGTTTAGAAGTGTGTTCAAATACAATATTTAGACAGGCTGCCTTTAAGTACAAAGCTGAATTCCTGACAGACAGACTAAGGTCCGTGGAAAATTCTTTGGGAAAATTCTTTGTTTCTGATGAGGACAGATGAAAGTCACTAAGGTAGAATGAAGGAAAGAAGGGGATGTATTTCAGGAGCCAGATCCTGTGATTTTTCTGTTTTACTTAATTGTGAGAAAAGAAGCATTCCTTCTCCAAAGAGCAGAAAATATAAAAGAAGGTAGTGATTACTACACTAAAATAGTAAAGGATATATTTTAGATTCTTACCTTCCTGAGTTCCTAGTATTTACAAAGGGAACCCTGCATAAATTAATGATTGTTGATTTGCTAAAGAAATGTACCAGTTCACTGGTAGGTCTTTTAAATGTGCCACTTTTACAAATGAACATTAAATAAAGGAAGTTAATGGGCATATAAATGATAGTATAATATCTTTATGATATATTTACAATAATGAGCCATTATGCTTATCATTCCTTTAAAATTGAAATCAAAATAACATATGTAGTAATAATAGGTAAAAGCTTCCCAAAGATCATTTCCCTCATCTGTATTTTATAACACCTCTTTGGATCGTGTATTACAAATGGCAAAGTGGTACTTAAAATGTTTTATAATAACTTTATTTTAGTACAATAAACATTAACATTAAAGCTCTTACATTAGTTTAAGATTTTGCATCCATAATTTTTCATTATTAATGTTTTAAGACTCTTGAGGGACCATCAGCAGATCCGCATGAAATCTCTTTGAAATTTTGCAAGATTTCAGGCCACTAGAAAAAAATTGCTTATTTGCTGAATAATTCAAATAAGGGAAATAATCACTTTCCCTTCATTTAGCTCATAAATGAACAAAATAAGTTACTTATTCCATTTATCATTGATAAATATTAAATGGCTAAACATTAAAATAAACGAGCCGATTACATTTTAAAAGTCCAAGAATGTATATTTTGGAAACTCCTCAAGCTAGCTTTTGGAAATAATGGAAATAGATTGGGAGCAATGCCAGAGTCATGTTTTAGATAGTTTTACAAAGAATACACTAATGTGTGTATGTGTACTTTAAATAAATTTGAATTTGTCATTTAACGTTGAGTTTATTTCTTGCATTTGACTTGAAAAACAAAATATATGTTTCAAGACTTTTTTTTTTTTTAAGAGCTTTACTCCGTTTCCCTTAGCCTGGATAAAATCACCCTTTCATGTTTCCTGCAGTTATGTGGTCACAGTGCTGTCATTCTCTATCTACCTGCAGCTGCAAAGAAACATTGATAGTGTAGCATTTACTGTCTTGTCTCCAAAGACTAGCAGAGTGACTGGCATGGAGTAAGAGACATGTGAATGTTTCTTACATAAATTGAGAATTATTGTTCCAAATCAATTTGCTCTGTTGTGCATGGGTTTAGTTTATTTTTACACAATAGATATATTGTAATAAATTCCAAGAAGCTGGTGAGATATCTACATCCTCAGCTGCTTTTTTTTATTTATTTATTGGTTCCATGGCCAACTTTTTCAGGTTATCATCTAAAGCTGAAAGATATATCCCTGGAGGGAAAGCAGGGCAGATTTCAATTATATATATGTATATAAAGATAAAGTTGGACCAAAGGGGAAAAAGGGAAAAGCTCTCTTGAATATTTAAAATGTATTTATGTAGAGTATATCAAGTGCTTAAAATAGCATGATAAATTCTGTGGTAAGGGAAATACTTAGCATTATGATGGAATCTAAATGTGTAGGGTACAGAAATCTTCCTTCAGAAAATGGTATGTAGAATGAAGGCTGACAGATGAGTTATAGTTAACCAGATGAAAATATGGGGAGTGGTTTAAGGAACAGAATCTGTAGAAAGCCACAGGAAGGAGAACACATGGCATGTTTCATTGGGCAAGAAATGAAGTGGTGAGCAACAAGTTTGGCTAGGTAAACAAGGCCTGTATGATCTAGGGACAGAAACTATGTTACAGAATTTTGACTTTACAATAATAGAAGTTAATTAAGAATTTTAATCAGGAAATGAAAATAATCAGCTCTGTGTTTTAAAAAGATCACATTTGACAGGGTGTTAAAAAAATGATTAAGAGAAAACAAGATTAGAGTTAGAGAAATATGTTAGAAAGTTATTTTACTAATCCACTCTAGGGTGGAAAATTTTCCCTTTCTTCCCTTCTAGGTTCTTTGGATTGTCTAATAATTAAACTAATGTAAAACAGATTAACAAGAGGAAAACAAATTTAGTTCTGGATTTACAGAAATCCCATAAAAATATGAGACTCAAAGAAGTGACCAAAGCAGGAAGCTTTTATGCCATTTAGACATAGAAACAATAAATTTGTGAAAAATTGACAAGACAAAGGGATTTGGGCTTGGAGTAGTAAGTTGGTGAAGAAGCAGCAAGGTTTGTTTATACAGAATTTGGGGCCTAAATTTCCTATCTCTACGTGATAAGAATGTCTTCTACCCGCCTGGTACTAGGTGGGTACCTGTGATACTGGTGATCTATCTCCTGATTTCAGGGCAACAAAGAAGGGTAAGAGTGTCCCTTCTGCACCGCTCATCTCTCAGCACCTTTAATTTCAATTAAACAATAGTAAAAGTGGAATATTTTGGGATGACATCTTTTTCTCCTTTCATACTCAGGGTAAAATTATAATCTGAATTAGGGTGAAGACAATAGGAGTGGTTGTAATTAAGTTGGTTGGAGATGAGTATTCAGGCCTAAGGTTGAGTGAGATAGAACTAAGGGACACAGATGTGCTCTAGGTTTCTCTATTGAGCAGAGTGATGTCATTCACTGAGAGAGAAAACACACTAGGAGTGGCACATATTTTGGGAAAAAAGGCAGAGTTATTTTTACACACACAACTATGCCTGTATAGACATATAGATGTACATGTAGGTATAAATTGAAGCTATTCACTTTTTGCCTAAAAACTGTGCACAGTATTTCTCAGAAGTGAAAGAACATCAGCAGATATTTGGGAAACTGCAAAAATACATCTACCCAGTACTCATCCCATTCATATAGAGTGGTGGGACTTGAGCACATATATTTTATAAAAGTTCTTTAGATGTCTCTGATGTCAAACAACACCTGACAATCACCGGAAACTGAGAGGCAGTGGAAAGTGTGTGGACTTTGAAGTCAGACACATTTCAGTTTGTATACATTGATGTTATGGGATTTACATGTTGTCTCTTGACACTCCATTCACACACCTGTCATATGGAGATAACAATGCATGACAAGATTATGAAGGTGATTGTAGAGACATAAAAATTATTCTTAACACACATTATACTAGCAATATATTCACATGCCCCTTTCCTCCTTTCATTTTGAGCAATTAACTATATATTAAAATAGCTTTTTTAAAAATATGTACTAAATGAAAATAATATAAGTCATATGGGAATTTTTTTAACCTATGAAGGGGTGACAAGAATCAATAAGTACATTTAAAGAACTAGTAGATAATGGTGGTAATTTTCATATTTAGAGTGTAAGACCATGTCCTTTCTCAATCCATAAGTTAATGTATGTGATCTAAATTTATTATGCTCTTAGCTATTGTATTTCTTACATTTTATTCATTTTCTTTTCAGGTTGAAATAATATCCAGCAATTTCTAGTCTCCCTTCATATTTTTATGTGCATAAGTTATTCTTAGGAAACTGTAATAAAAATCATTGGTATCGAAAAGTTGAAATTATTATAATCTTGGCATACCTCCGTGGAATAAATTTTCATTACAACTTTGTAGAAGTTATTGTTTTTAATATATTTCTGACCAATTTCATATTCACTATTATTTTTAAAAATCTCAGTTCTCATCTCAATGACTGTCATAAGGTGCAATTCTTAAAATAAACCCTATACCAATTGTAATTATTACTTATCTATGACAATATATTAAAGTTACTTCATTGTATGTCTATTTAGAATGGATGAACAACACATTTTATTCAGTATAATATCAGGGGAAATAACTTCAAAATGATTTCAATAAGTATAATAGCTATTTCATCTAAAATGTATTCCAACCTATCATTATAAAATATCTTCACAAATATATCCATGCAAGCTCCAGAATAAATCTTTGCTGGAAACTTCTACAGCAGCTTTATTTCACTAAAAATCATTAAATATTGTATTACTTTTATTAAAAATTCCATGTGATTACAAGTTTTAAGAATTTTAATAGATAAATTATTTCTCTTTTGTAAATGCCATTTTCATTATTTCCTTTTTTGTTGTACTACTAGTGCCTAAATTAGGAAATATAAGAAAAATTTTTGTTATTTTCATGCAGGTAAGTGTTTTAAGTATGTTAGAATTTTTATATTTTCTACAAAAGTTTTTTTTTTTAATTGTGTTTAATCTTTTCAACAGATGGCTTCCTTGAACATTGGGAGAGCAGGGGCCTGTGTAGTAGTCATCAAGCAACCTTGACTTATTTTTATTTGGAGAGATTTTATTTGCTGAAGTGGTTATTTTTATATCGGAAGGCAAGAGTAAGAACTTCCTGAGATGCAAACTCTTCAAGAACAAGGATTTCTGCAGATACACCTACTAATGTCAAATGAGGTAGAAGATCAAACAGAATTACAGAAAACAAGAAAATATCAAACGGCGATGGGGGTAATATCTGGTCAAGCATTAGTTCAAGAATGGTTATTGGTAATTTGTTTAGTATTGTAGCATACAATAACTAGGGTTACCAAAGACTTGTTTTTCTTGAGCAATTAAAGGAGAGACCGATATTTGTGACATGGATAATTTCATTATTTATAATTGTTTTATAATCTCTGGCAATACTCAGGAGGTTGCCCAGTGTAGAAGACATGATATTTCCATCTGACAGAATCTGATTGGTTTACTAGTTTCCTAATCAGATGTGGTCATACCAGGAGTCAGAATGATGTTTTATTAAAGCAAACATGTTTCTTCCTCATTTTCCTAAGCTATAAGAACAATTAGAGATTCGATTCATGCTTGCCGCATGCATTCAGAAGACAAACTGTCCTGCTAATCAAAGCTGCATATGTCATCAGAGGAGATGGCTGAATTTTATTGCAACCGAATTAGCAATCTGAAGCTGGCAAACACAAAGAATTGTTTTCATCAGACTAATCACATTGCTTTCCTTTTTGAATACACTGAGCCAAAGTGTCAATACAATTATGGGCTTTTGCCTTATGTTGAGTTCAGTGTAAGCATGGAGGCTAGTTATCCTGAATGTTATATATATCCATTGCATGTTGAAGTCCTTTAGAATTTTCTTTATAAAAAAATAACAACTTAGAATTTTGAGAGAGAAATCTATGATCCATTCATTCAAAGTGTTAATGGTTATTGTTAGAATGAAGGCAGACCTCAGATTCTCATTTCCCACATTTCAAACTTGTTACATTGATATGCACATTATTTTATGCCAAATGTTTGTAATTGTTTAAAGCATAAAGTGGAAACATTACACAATGTCTTTAAAGATCCATGTAAATTTTAAATACAATGAATAAATGATAGAAAATTTGCTTTTATCAGTGTATCTTTCTTCAATCAAGAAAGATAGGGGACTTTTATTGCTTGACTTTTCAAAATTCAAGAAGTATATATCTCCATGCAAACATAAATTTATTTCCTCCTAAATATCATGCTTACACAAATGCAATGTTATTGTGTTTTTAGTCTTCACCCAAGGATATGTTATTATTGATTTTAGAGAAAGCGGAAGGGAGAAGGGGAGAGAGAGAGAGAAACATCGATTGGCTGCCTCCTGACTAGGATCAAACCCACAACCTGGGTAAGTGCCCTGATTGGGATTTGAACCTGCAGCCTTTCAGTGTAGAGGATGACGCTCCAACCAACGGAGCCACACCAACCAGCGCTACACAAAAGCAATCTTTAATTATTGTTTTCTTCTGTAGTCACTCACTTGAAACAGTTAGCATTGGTGCTTAGAAAACACACTTCCCATAATGAGACTGCTGATAATCGTGCAGGATCTCAAATAGGCAAGAAAATCCCTCTTTTTGAGTCAGTATAAACATGGAATTGAGTTTTATTATTGGGCTGTAAAAAATGTTGAAATCTAATAATCAAAGAAAATATTAATAGTTTGTGTCAAGAAAATGTTAGTAAATCTAAGTTTCCCAACACGTACATGTGGTCAAATTTTTTAGTCACATTTTTGTCTTTTTCAGAAAAACGATGTCATTTTAAGTATAAGATGCTAAGGAAACTGATACATACTTCCTTAGCATCTTATACTTAAAATGACATCGTTTATATATATATGCTGTGGCTGAGTGGCTCAATTGGCAGGAACGTCATCCCGTACACCAAAATGGTTGCAGGTTTGATTCCTGGACAGGGTACATACCTCGGTTGCGGATTCAACCCCAGTGTTGGTGCATGTGGGAGGCAACCAATCGGTGTTTCTCTCTCACATCTATGTGTCTCTCTCTCAGGCTCTCTCTCTCTCTCCCTTCCTCTCTCTAAAATCAATAAACATCCTCAGGTAAGGCTTGCATATATATAAAATTTAAAAATGCATAATGTGAAAATTATCATCTTAACCATTTCTAAGTGTACAGTTTGGTAGTGTTCAGTACATTCAATTTCTTCTGCATGCATATTTTCTACAATACACAGACCATACAAATAACAGCTAATTAGTAATTAGGTATACAACTTATTTTTGAAATTTCAAAGAATAGAGGGTAAAGTGGCATATGTCTATTTCTTAAACAATAAACTTTTGCCATGGCCATATTTAAAATTTAGTTAATAAATTTACCAACATTTTTTTACATATAAGTAATTTTTTTCCTGAATGGGAATTTTCTCCAAACATATTTGCTGCATTCAACCAGCTGTTTTATGTGTAGATCATATTAGCCTAGTGCTGTTTATATTGCATGCAATGAGTCTGTGCACCCAATTTATCATATGACAGTGAAACACTTTAGACAATGAACTCCAAGCTTATATGAGATAGAAAGAACAGATATCATTGTGCCATTTACTAAAATGTAAATTGTCCACCATGGTCACAAGTTAAATGAGTTCCAGGGTTTATCACAAACTTTGCCATGACTCCAGTCCAGGATTCTTGAAACTTGACTCTATCAACTACTAATTCAGCATTAGGTATTTCCCTTCGAGGTGAAATTTCTGCAAAAGACAGAAGATTCACTATTTGTTTTTTTAATTAATAAGGTATATCTAAATATAGGAAGCATAGAAAATAGTATCAATAAGGCTAGTTTTTCCAAGATACTGTTCAGTTTTTAAATATACTGACATCCCTGGACTATAACTTATTTTTATATGTAGTAGTATGAAATATTAGAATATTCTATAGATATTTTCAGTTTTAATGATAACTACCAATGATCATAGTAATAGTAATAACACAGTTCAAAATTATTTATAATGTATTACAGTCATTTCCAAACCTCTCAACATGGTAGTACTGATTTTTACTTTTATCTTGCATTTTAAAGGCCAATATAACACACTCTTACAGTTAAAATTAAAAAAGATATCTGTAGCCTGGATACTGGAACAATAGACTGAATAAGGGTAGAAATATTAGTACAATCTCCTGAGAAATACTGGTGAAGATGTAAGAAACTTCTAAACTTGTGGAGAATTTTTATGAATTTACTTGAGCAAACTGACAACATTGCTGGGAAGCAAGATCTTAAATGCACCCGAGAATGAGTTTTGCAGTTTCTTTTATACATTTGGAATTAAGAAAAGAACATAAGGAAGATTATATGGAGACAGAAGAAAGTAAGGTACAGGATTGTTAAGATTATGTACTCCCTTGAGGATTGTTACATCTTCAAAGCATCTGGAATTACTTCTGGCATTTCAAAGCAGTTTTAGCCTAGATGCACAAGAACAATGGATCGGGCTTGCTTAAAAACCTTTTACTAAAGAAGTTTTAGGCCTGAGGCAGGACTACCCACCATGACCTGCCCAGTTAAGAATTTATAATCAAATCACCCTGTGATGTTACTTTTAATCACTGAACTCTATATACCCTTATTTTGTCCACACCGGCTACCCAAAAACGAGTTTAAGGAGTTAAAGTTATTAATTACATCATGTATGGTTTGAAGAAAGCAGAAAATCTTTTTAAAAAATAAAAATTTATAACTAATCAGTTAAAACTTGTGGTAAAAATAACTAAAAATTTAACATTTAAATATGAGTGAAAATATGATAGTGAAATATCTATAGTCTTATATTTTTAGATTTGATATCATTGTATTTAACCCAGTTATTAATTAACTGGAAAGGAACAAAATTAGGCCCAGTAAAATCTAGGTCACACCTGGCAACAGGTCATTGGCCAGATGAGCATGGACACTGCAAGGGCTCAAAATCTGAGATACATAAGCTCCTAAACAAAGGCGAAACCTTCTCTCTTGCTGCTCGTGCCTGACTCTTGGCTTGCAAGGCTCTGACACTGATCCTCTGGACCCCACACACAACAGTCTGATGGACTGGAACTAGTCTGATGTTCTGCCAGACTCAACTCCCCATGGAACAGAAACTCTGGACACTGGCTTTGCTTTTAGCTCTGCTGAATCCCTAGCTGCACCTTTTCCAGGACTGGATTAAGGGAAATGGGACTTTGCAATCCAAGGGGTGTAACTCCGTGTAAGTAAAAATCACTCATCCTCCTGTGAGAGTCTTTGGAAATTATTTTTCTTAAGATATTGTAAAAACCAGCACCCAGTGGGGAAAGGCATCCCCCACTTTCACCAGTGGACATCCCACTTCCAAAGATAACAGGTTGAAGTGTTTCTATTAAAATTTTTAAGATTTCAGGGCCCTGGCTGGGTAGCTCGGATGGTTGGAGCTTCATCCCTATAAGCCAGAGTTGCTGGTTTGATCCCAGTCAGGTTGTTATAACATAGTAAAAGCTAGGAAAATTCCAGGACAAGCAGAATAGGGAAACTGAGACAGATTGTTAAACAGCAGTTTGCAGCCACCTAGTAAATCCTATCTTCCCTAAACCACGAACACTTTAGAGTAAACAGTTTGTGTTAGATAGGCTAAGTACAGAAACCCAGGTGTAGAAATTAGGGTACAGAAACTCACCAGGGAAGGCAGCCCTGGATGCCTAGCAAGGAGCAAACCTGGGAAAACAAGAACTTTGTGCCCAAGGTAACCTATCCCTCCCTAGCATAGGCCCCCTGAGCCTTCCTCCGAAAGATAACATCTAGGTCACAGTTGTGTTTCAGCTCCAGGCCCAGATAAGCAGCTAAACCAAACAAGTCACAAGAAGTGAAATCTCAATGGATTAAGACAACGCTCTGGAGAATGGCAGTTTTGCAGTTTGTTTTATACTTTACAATCAAAGGAGGAGGCATAGGAGAGTTACATAAAATTCATTGGTGGTAGATTAGGGAGGCAGGAGAAAGTAGACTGGGAAAATCTCTGAGACTGGATAAAGAATGAAATGGAGCCCAGCTGGTGTGGCTCAGTGGTTGAGCGCGACTTATGATCTAGGAGGTTACAGTTTGATACCTGATCAGGGCACATGCCTGGGTTTCAGGATTGATGCCCAGTCGGGGGCTTGCAGGAGGCAGCCGATCAATGACTTTTGCATCATTGATGTTTCTCTCTCTCTCTCTCTCTCTCTTCCTTTCTCTCTCTGAAATCAATAAAGGTATATTTAAAAAAAAGTAAAATGGAGAGACAAATACTTATTTTACATTGATGGGTACAGCAGTTAACATATAACATTTACAGCACTTACAGATGGTATTTCGGCCACAAAATAACAATGAGGGGTTCCACGGCCTTCTGCTCCGGAGGGAGATTTTTCCTTGAGAGGCCTGGAAGTAGGGGTTTACTCTGATATTTCAAAGGTATGTTATTTTAGATGCAAAAAGACAATAGACATTTTCAGTTACGGGCAAGACTGACCTTTTTCAAGGAAGACACTGGCCTAATAACTTGACTTCCCTCCATGACTCGATTTTAGTTAGAAGGTGTGCATGTCAGACCATCCTATGAGGTACTTTAGGTCTCTGAGTTTGTAAGGCCCTCATGCAGGCCTCTTCTGAGCTTGTCAGGTTTTGTGTGTGGCCCCTTTTCTGTACACAAAGATTATCTTGAGAAGGCTAATTTTTTAAAATATATTTTTATTGATTTTTAGAGAGAGAGGAAGGGAGAGGGAGAGAGAGAGATATAAACAATGTTATGGTTATTTTTAAAGAAACAGCAGACATAGGAAAAGCTCTGAAAACCTAGAAGTTATAACTCATAAGGGACATTTACATTCCTAAGGGATATCTCCATTCATAAGGGTGTCTCCCTTTCAGTAAGAGGATGACTAAATCTCTAGAAACTATTTTTTTTAAAAAATATATCTTTATTGATTTCAGAGAGAGGAAAGAAGAGGGAGAGAGAGATAGAAACATCAATGATGAGAGAGTCATTGATCGAGCCCACCACCCGGGCATGTTCCCTGACCTGGAGTTGAGCCCTGATCATCTGGATCCTAGATCTCTGCTCAACCGCTGAGCCATACCCGGCTGGGCTAGAAACTATTAACAATGGAGAAGGTAATGAGCTAACTCTGCATAAGACCACACCCATGTTTACCTTAATTTTCCTAATAACCTCCCATCACTGACTCCCCTCCCCCGAACATTTTTTGTCTTTAGCTGGAGATAGTATATAAGGTGGTGGCTTGGACCATTTCAGAGAGTTACTCAGGTTTCCTGGTGTCTCCCATGTACACAAAAGGTATACATGTTATTAAACTTCTGTTTACTTTTCTCCTGTTAATCTGTCTTTTATTACTGGGAATCTCAGCCAAGAACCTAGAAGAACAGAGGGAAAATTACTTTTCCTCCCCTATAAGAAACTTTTATTAATTTGTTCCCTACAAAGTTTTAACAAGACTTTTCTTATAAATATTCCACTAGATAATTACCCTAGTAAGTAATTTCAAGAGGCCTAATGTTGTATAATCATATGGATTATCATTGCCTTGTATGTAAAATTAATATTTTATAATGATATAAATGTTATATATCATTTTTGCTCTAAGTTTCTATAATTTGATAGTCATAATTAGATATTCATATCTATACAGATTTTAATTCAGGAATTTATATGAATTTATATATTATATACCTAGATATATTTTCCATTGATCATCTTTATATTACTTTTTGGTAATTGAAAATTTATTGACATTAAATTTCTTATACATAAAAATTAACACAAGTTACTACACATACAAAAATTATATATGCAGACTATATGTAAAACACATTATGAAAATGGACTTAGTTATTTTATTTTATTTGCTTGTCATTTCCACTACAGGGCAATGGAAATGACAACCCTGCATGTGCCAGGTGCTGTGCTCAGTGCACATTCCCTGCAGGTAGCTCACAAACATGAAAGAAGACAAATGAATAAATGCATGATTATCTCACACTCAAAAATGTTGAAAAAATCATTTTTAAGATGGTATGGGAAACACATCGGGAACATCTAACTTTATTTTGTGAATGTGATGTCTGAATCCCTGAAGATAATGTTTAAAAAAATATGCTTCTTCCTTACTTCATTGGTACATAAATGAATTTTTCTTCCCTGTGCACTCCTGGTATTTACACCATCCATTACTGCTCTGTATGACAGTGACCTAGTAGTAATGTGGTAAATGGGTGACAATGTTGGAAAAATAAATTTTAAAAAATCTTCTCCACAAAGGCAGTAAGGAAAACTCTCTTATTACTAATAGATTTCAAAGACAGAAAAAACATCGTCCTTTTACACAGCCAAGCAGATACACACATATTTTCAAGATAAATAATAACTAGTCCTCAAGCAAGAGCACTGGATAGCACTATTTGTCAAAGATAGTTCGTTCTATCTTTACTTGGTAGTTGGGGTGACCATTTATATTAGTTCACAAGCTTTATCCAGGGGAAAAACACACTTCCAAAAACTTAAAGCAGCAAGTAATTTTGCAACTTGGAGCAAGGGCTCCACCAAAATCAGGCCCCCATCCTCCCATAGAAAGTGGGAGGTAGGGGTGCAATCTTCCTTGATTATGATACTTCAAAGAGATGGCTTGTAGGTCCTTGAGAAAGGGATTCCCATGTCATAAAGCTGAGAAAAGTCATATCCAATTTTTGAAAGGATTTATATACATTTCAAAGGAAAGGCAAAGTACAAAGAATTACAAGTTTTCTAAAGTAAATTCTCTGAGAAAAAGAAGGGGAAGAAAATATCTTTCCTTATTTTCAACAGAAAAAATTAAGTCTCTTACTTTAATTATATTCGTCCATATTACCTTTCCAAAGTCCATGTGGCTGATGCCTTGAAAGCCCAAAACTTAACACATCAGAGTTTGAAATAAGGAAGTTTTATTGATTGAGAAGGTGCCAATAGAGAAAATGGGAGCCCTAGTAGTTTCTCAAATCCATCTTTGAGATGTACAGAATTCAGGCTTCTTTTACGACATGGGAAGGAAAAATGGGAAAAACTCAAGCCCCAAGCAGGATTCCTGTAATGATTAACTTGTCTAAAGCAGGATCTATTAGCCTGAAGGCCATGGGAACAATGCAGGCCCAAACCAAATGGAGTCAAGGAGGCTGAGCATTTTATTTTGTTACATCCTTAGACAGTAGAAATTAGTCTATTTTCCCTCCAGTTGTTTTTCTATTTCACTTCTGGAAATTTGCTCTTTCCCTCTTTCCTTCTCTACTGGGGCCAGTTTTAGGCAATGATCTAGGTTAGGGGGTCTACAAAATATGGCTGTAGGCCAAATGCCACCTGCTGCTTGTTTCTTTATGACCTATGAGTTAAAAATGGTTTTATATCTTTAAATAATTTTTAAAATATATCAAAAGAATAATAACATTTCATGACACATAAATTACATGAAACTCAAGTTCCAGTGTCTGTAAATAAAGTGCTATTTAAACATAGAGACATGCTTATTCCTTTAGGCATTATCTGTGGCTACTTGCTAGCTATACCACTAAAGTTAAGGAGTTGCAACAGAAGCCAGATGTCCATAAATCCTAAAATATTTACTTTCTAATTGTTTATTTAAAAAACTGTTACATCTGGTCAAGGTACTTATTAATTAGAGTCTAATCCCTGGACAAGGACTTTGCTACTGTTGGGGAGGAAGAAATTTTTCTCTACCTTCCTAGGGTCTTTTGACTGGTCTAGTGATTAAATGCACATGAGACAGATCAACAAGAGAAATGACCAAACTTAATTTATATACATATGCATTGGAACCCTACATATATGACATAGTCAGAGACCCCACATACATGACAGGTTCAGGGGCAGAAAGTTAAAATGAGGTATATGTGTCATTCTGAGCTGAGGATGAAGTAATGTTCTTTGGGGCATCAAAGGGTCACTGCAGAATAATAAAAAGAGCAGATATTCAGTAATTAGTAGTTTGCCATATAGATAGGCCAAAAAAATTATTTCTGGTGATAACTCTTATTGTATATAGATAATGTTATACTCATTGTATGTTGATATCTTTGCCTAATATAAGTGCATTTGTATTTTACCACACCTTCCCCTGTCTTAGGACAGATAATCATTGTTAGTTAAGATATTTGAATATAATTTTAAATAAGTCTTTTTCTGCTTGGTAGTAATTCAAAAAGTTGAAGTACAACTGTTTGAAAATTCACAATTGTCATGTCCCCTACTGCTCACACCCTCACACAGACATGTTGAAGTCCTTTTAAAAATAATACATATTTCAATATTTAGTGAAAGTTTTTTCAAAATTTTTTCTTTCCCTCACTTTTATTGCCGGATATAATGTGCAATAATTAGCTGATAGAAATGACATATTTAGATATTAAGACATACAGAAGATGTTTACAGGGGATTTATTTTTATTTTATATCTTTGAAAAGGAGAATTATATTAAAGCTAGTTTCAAGTCAATTAAAAAATTAAGAGAATTTCTAAAGATTCTAAGAAGCAGGTCATGAAGTGTATATGTTCAGGAGAATAGCTAAATTGCATGTCCAAGCACTACCCTGATTGATTTTTACTCTGATCTTCTCACCAAATTACATTTGCAAAAGTAACCATGGAGACTAAAAGCTTGACTACTGAATTGAACTATCAGGGTTATACCAAAGAATACAGTGAAAGAAAAGCTGAAATGTTTCCAGAGCCAGAGATGTCTTATGTTAACATGTAAATATGCTACATTAATTTTTCTACCTCCTGCGAAGTCAACAACACTGACCTGTTATCAGGAAGAATAGAAACAGGGAAGCAGATTAACCAGTTAACTAAATGCCTTCCTGTGTTTTGATGTCTAGTCCCTAATTTTCTGTGTTTGTCCCTTATCAAGTTCTTTAGCTTATATAAGTACATATCTTTAAGAAACATGTCGCATTCCTAGATATATACTCACAACCAGAATTAGGCTGATCTGTGATCACAAAAGCCATTTTTTAGGGATTGAAAAACTTTTTTTGAACTAATGCTGTTATTCATATATTATGCTATTAATTTAAACAGAACACCAAGTGTAACAATTCAGGAATTTTCAGAAAAACCTTGTTCTTCAATTAGCTTAAAATTATGTAAGTATATAGAAATTACAGATCCTGCTTAAATTAAATAAATGATTATCTAAATTTATAGGATAATGATAAGTTAAATGCGATATAATGATAATGTAACATATTCATGTGTCAAATATTCAATGAATAGCTTCTGTAATGCTAGGAATCCAAACCAATATTTTAAACAATAGGCATAATTTTAAAAAATAAATGGTTCTTTCCATGCAGAACAGTGGGGAGATACTTGTAAGCAAATGACTTCTAAACCCTGAATAAGTGCTGTGATAGATTTAAGTGCCAGATGTAAAAGATGTTGATGAGGGAATATCAAATTGCTTGGGGAGCTGAAGATTGATTTACCAAAGAAACTTATTTATCAGGATAGAAAGGTCTGGAGGAGAGATTTGAATTAGGCAATTATTTTTTCTCTAATCACCTCCCACTGGTCCAGAAAACCTAAAACTGCTAAATCTTGTTAGGAGGAAGGTATTTCTGCTAGGTCCTCTCTTTAGAGACCCTCTTTAATCCTAAAGTGTTTTATGATGAATTTTTAGGAACTGCAGATCAGCTGATGTCTTTGAATTCTTCTGTTAACAGTGCTAACTGACTCAAATTTGAAAATTTTAGGGTGGCTTCCTCTCTTTTGTAAGGCCTCAGAAAAAGAAACATTGCACACATTTATCAATCTACTTTTCTTTCTTTAGGACTATAAATTCAAAAGAAAGAGCTCACTAAGATAAGAATCTAAGTAGCAGAAATTACAGAATAAACTTCAACTTTACTATTTTGCTCCAGGTATATATTTTTTCCTTTTATTTGTAGCAAGTTTGACAATATATAAAAGATTTTCTTATACATCCAGGAAGTATTTTTTGTGGCTAAGAGGTTATCCTGTGGATTCAGATCACATAGGCTTGTGTCTAGGCTCTGCCTTTTTTCAGATATGTGACTAGGGCAAATTACCTAACATTTTTGTTCCTGAGTTTTCTCACTATAAGGATATTGAGAAGATTAATTGTAAAAGTTACTTAAATCACTTAGCCCAATGTCTAGTCTTTAGCAAATCCTTTATAAATTTAATAAAGAAAACAAACAAATAAAAAGGCTTCTAGAACAGTTATACATAGTAAAAGAAGAACAGTTATACATAGTAATTGTTCACAGAGAAACTCAAAAGGTGTCAACTGTAAGAGACTGTCAACTACCAGACAATTATTTTGAGAAACAATTATAGAAATAAAATTGTAAATAAATTTTATTTTATTTTTTATTTTCTCTGATAAACTGAGCTAAGGTTAATGTTAACACTAGGTCTGAATCAGACAAAAATGAAATAAACAACAACAAAAAACCCTTTTTATTTGCATTGCATAATCTAAGCAAATAACTGGATCAACAAATTACTTCCTACATTATGACAGCAACCTTGTTTGTAGGAAGGGCAGAGAAAGTTAACATTTGACCATTGAAAAAATGAAAAACTTGCCAACCCAAGAGTAAATCATCAAAAATTAAACTAGTTATAGCCCTGGCCGGTGTGGCTCAGTGGTTAGAGTATCAGCCCATTTACTTAAGGATTGTGGGTTCAATTCTCAGTCAAGGACTGAACCTGGTTTTCAGGTTCAATCCCCAGTCCCAGTCGGGGCTCACACAGGAGGCAACCAATCAATGTGTCTTTCTCACACTGATCTCTTTCTCTCTCTCTCCCCTCTCTCCCTTCCACTCTCTCTAAATATTAATGGAAAAAATATCCTTGGGTGAGGATTTAAAAAAATAGAATTATAAATATATGAAAATTATTCCTTCCTGTCATACTCTAACCCTACCCAATGGCCAACCATTTACCAAATTTTATTCACTATATTAAAAAAACAAGTTGTGTGAAAGACAAATCTATCATTTATCTGAGATTTATAAAGTGGTACAAAATACTTAAAAAGAGTGAACAGGATTGGAATTTGATAAGCTGGAAGGCTGTTTTCTATTGAAATGTGAAAGTTATCTCTACAATCTCCCTTTTACCTTTTGATTAAAAGATAATTTTATTTATTTTTACTTAATTTATTGGGGTGACATTAGTTAATAAGCTCATATAAGATTCAAGTGTACATTTCTATGATGCATGATCAGTATATTGCATTGTGTGCCCACCACCCAAAGTCAAATCATCATTGTATATGGTGACAGAAAATATAAAGAATTATTATTCTTGATTATAAAATAAGGCTGTTCTCATTAAGTTAGGCCTGATTATTTTCATAGGTACAGTAACAATAGCAATTTACTATATGGGTTTTCTTAAATTTGCTTTGCTGGAATCTTAGGTTGGAGATTCTCAGATGGGACTTTTAATGGCCTATTTAGGCTACGAAGTCAAACCAAGAACTTAGCATCAGATTTATTCTGTAGTACCTGTTAATTTGGGTGAATTCTTCTCTTTTCAAGATGCCCTAGAAGACAGTAAACTTCCTACTCACCTTTAAGGGTAGAAACCTTGTAAGAGAGGTAGGTACCAGCCTAGTTTTCCCAATAGGGCTTTGTAAGCATTGGCACCATAAAGTCAAGCTTCTTTTCTTAAAGGTATCTGATTGAGTATTTTTCTTATATATGACATTACAGGCAAGGCCTTGGTTATACACTAATGTTTCTAATCATGTCATGTTCTGACAAGAAGGAGAACAGAGTCTTGTCCCTTCATTAGTAAGTGAAGACCACCCATAGGAGAATAAGCACAGGCTCTTTATTCAGAGCTTTCTAAACAAAGGCGTCAGCTACCATCACTTGAGTTTGGAAAAAATCCAAAGCAAGCAGGGGAGTGGAAAATCTTTATACTAGAGAAAAAGGGGAAGGCTTTATATGTTCTCATTAGTTTCTTAGCATGGGAACACTAGAAATGGGCTAACTAGAAGTGAGGTATCTTATGCAATGGTTTGGAGAACATATTTAATTTTCTCCTGTTGGTTCTGAGATGGAAGTGGCAGGGGCAAAAATAGTAAAATATCGTAAGCCTAGTTCTCTTACATATTTTAATGCTGTTTTTATGCTTGACTAAGTTCTCTTACAGTTTTCTAGTTAAAACTATATATCAAAAAACAAGTAAAATATTTTAATTGGAATTTAGAGAACTACCCTGAGGCAATTTGATAATGCACAATATTTGTGTTTCTTGTTTTTGTTTGTTTTGGGGGAGGTGGCAGATAATATTAGCCACATAAAATTTTCAGTTGTGTGGATATTTATTAGTATCCTATAATTTTATGATAACTTTGTCATAAGAGAATTAAGTCCCAAAATGAATTCTGCCACATATTGAAAATCCCTTAAGCAAATATTTAGTGTTAAGAGACAAACTGAGGCATATTAAAAATATTAAAAGAAACTGAGGCATATTAAAAACTTTGAGCTTTTTTGAGCAAAAATCAATTTGAATAGGGAGCATCCAATCTAGCAGATAGAGAAGAACTCTGAGGAACTGAATAGAATGAATGACTTTCATAGGCATAGGGGAGTGGAACAAGTTATACTAGGCAAAAAAGGTGTGTTGGTTATGGCAAGGTTACATCCCTTTAGGGGAAGGCAGGGGTCTATCAGGTAAATGACCCAGCCAGTGCTGCCCCAGGAAATTCCTTATTGATTGGTTTAAAGTTCCATTTCTGGGAGAGCTGAAACTCTAAGTCTCAGTTTGATGACAGAGGGTTTAGCATGAGCTACTCCATTGGGGGTCCACTGTCTTTTGTTTGTTTTTAAACTGGGCTCAATGAAGCCCAGAGATCTTCCTTTTAGTGGGTGTGACCATCCCCTTGAATGAAAAGTTAACTGGGATAAGCTTCCAGAAGCGGGAATATAGTACATTTGTTGTCAGTATCAGAAAACCAGAGCTACTCTTATAGCAATGGAGGGGCACAGAATTAATACAAGTCAAACTTCATATATTATATTTAAAGTACAGTCTACAAATGTTGGTAGATTCTTTACTGTTATTTTGCAACTGTGGCATTGCTTCAAAAATATTTTAGCTACTCCACAAAATTTAAACACATTGAATTTGACCTGTGAAAGTCATTTCTAACTTTTGCTTGTTATTTACTCCTAATTAACAAGCAAATTCAATTCATTTGTTTACAGTCTTCCTTCCAGTATTAAGCTCACATTAAGATTTACACTATTCATATCTTTTTCAAATAAAATATAAAAAAAAGAAAAAAATCAACTGGCCTAAATTATTAAGGCATTAAACATGACCTTATATTTTAAACTCTAATTAGCAGTCTTATGAAAGAGCTATTATAATATTTACATACTAAATATAGTAGCGTTTTCCTAATTTTCTATTTAATTTTTTTAACTTTTAAATTACAGTTGACATATAATATATTAGTTTTAGGTGTACACTCCAGTGATTAGACATTTTATAACTTACTAAGTGAGCATCCCAATAAATCTCATACCAATCTGACACCATATGTAGTTATTACAATATTATTGACTGTATTCCCTACTCTGCATTGTTACATCTCCCTATTTATTCTATAACTACCAATCTGTTCTTCTTAATCCCTTCACCTTTTTCACCCATCACCCCATCTAGTAGATGCTTGTCTCCATTTTGTTTAATTCTTTTTCTGGAGTTTTTTCTGTTCTTTTATTTAGGACATGTTTCCTTGTGTCCTCATTTTGGCATCCTTTCTGTGTGTTTTTTCTATGTATGAGGTAGAACCGCTATGTCTCCTGGCTTGGTAAAGTGGCCTTATATAGTTGGTGTCCTGTAGGATCCAGTAGCACAGCCTCCACGTTCACCAAGCAGAGAACTGCAGTTTTGTTCCCTCACTGGGGCTGTGTACCCCCTGTGGTTGTAGTTGTACTTTGATTGCTGTTGGCACCTCAGTGGGTGAGATTTGCCCCCAGGCTGATCACCTGCAAAGGCTGGCTGTGACCACCCAGCTCTGCAACTCTCTACCCTGCCCCCTGCCGCCCCCTGCCACAGAGCAGGATTTATTTCGGCAGGGCTCTGGTGACTACTGAGTCCTCCCTTGAGTGTGTTGCTGCGAGAGGGGGTTGAGCGGTGCTTCAGTGTGGTCTGAAGCTCTCCTCTGAGCATGCTGGCTCTGCGGCCTCGCATGAGGTACAGGCCAAGGTCAGTCACCACCCGTGTTCTGCCCGGGGCCGCCTGGCATGAACTATAAAGCGATCTGCAGATAGCTGTTATGTGTGCTGGGCTTGGAGGTGCCCGGGAGAAGCCAACCTTCAAACCAAGCCTGGCCCCTGCTAGTGCTGGGTCTGTGGCCACTTAGCAAGAGGTATGCAGCACTCCGAGGCCAGCTGCTGTTTGTTTCGAGAGATCTTAGGAAAGTCCAAAGCATGAGCCAAGACAGGCCACTTGTATGGAAAAGCCACTGGAAACTGCTAGGGTAGGCAAGGTCTCAGGGAACCATCAGGGGGTGTTGAGCAGTGACAGCCCATTTGATGGAGTCTCAGAAGTGCTGCCTGCTTGCCAGCTTTGTGGGGGGAGGGCCCAGAAAAGGAACAAAGGCCTCTGCCAGCACTTCTGTCTGGGAGAAAGCTGCCCCTCCAGCTCTTGCCCTAATGCCAGACAATTCAGTTCCTCACCTTTGTCCACAGGTGCCTTTCAAGCTGGTGCCCAGCTCCGGCGCTAAGAGGGAGTGAATCAGAATAAGTCTATGTGCTGGCCCCTTAGAAGGAACTGCCGTGGACTCCAGAAGCCCCGTCTCACTCAGCCAAAACCCCCGCTGGTTTCTACAACCAGAAGTTATGGTTGCAGACTTCTCTCCCGGCACCGGAGCCCTTGGCTTGGGGTTGGAAGCCCATGTTATTCAGCGGGGGCCTCCAAAGCCAAGATCTCTCCCGACTGTTGCCTGCCACATGTGGGACCAGTGTATTTTTCATCCCTGCCCCTCCTACCAGCCTCACTGTGGCTTCTTTATGTCCTTAGTTGTGGGACTTGCATTCTGCTATATTTCAGGCAGTCCTGAATGCCAGCTGTTCTGTAGGTTAGTTGTAATTTTGATGTGGCTGTGGGAAGATGCAAATACCGCATTTACCTACGCCACCATCTTCACCAGGAGTCCAGATTTTCTTTCTTTGAATACTAACGGGTTTTCTAAGTTCTTTCCTAATTTCCAAGTTTGTCATCCTGATGTTTCATAAGGTTAGACTTTGAAATGGATAGCAAACTTGATATCCTTGTTACATATTGCGCTGCTGGTATTGAAGGAAGTCCATTAACATTTTAAGTTTATTAAAAATATAAATTAATGGCAGAATGTTAAACCTCTGATAATTATTTTGCTGTTGGTGTTTTGTGTTTTTTAATCATCACCTGGGAATATCTTTTTCTATTGCTTTTCAGAGAGAGAGAGGGAAAAACGTCCATGTGAGAGAGATACATCAATTGGTTGCCTCCCACACATGCCCCAACCAGGGCCGGGGATTGAGCCCTCAACCAAGGTACATGCCCTTTGTGGGAATCGAACCCAGGACCCTTCAGTCCCTGGGCCCACGCTCTAGCCACTGAACCAAACTGGCTAGGTTCTGATAATTCTTCAAAATTCTTAAAGTACTCTTATTAAAAAGTATAGTAATTGACAAGAGACTAATGAAAGTTTTAATATCTGCCAGTATTATAACAGTATTTCAATTTTTTAAAAAGGAATACACTGTTACATATACCAGTACTACATATCTGCCTAATACTAGCAAAAATATAATTTTTAAAGGGATTCAGGACACATTACCCCCAAAATACAGCTCCCTGGTATATTGGCTATTTAAGCTGAAGGCGTTTGATAAAATGGCAAAAGCAGAAAAATCACTCTGACCTCCTTCTACACTCCCCTTGTCCTTTCCTGAAACAGGTCGTCAAACCCTCAAGCGAGAGGAGCCTTCTCTATACCCAGAGTTAAGGGGTCCTTATGTCTGAAGACAAAGGGACGCTAAGAAGATCCTAACAGACAGAACTTGCCAAATTTCTCCCAGTTAATTCAAGTTGCCTCACATTCCTTAGCCCATCAGGCTCCCCCATGACTGCTCACTCTTCATCAAACCCAGAATAAAAGCACACAGGGCTAACTCTATCTTTGGGTCTTTGTTTCCTTATGAAAGCCCTCACGTCACATTAAATGTATATTAAATGAATTTATCTGATTTTCTCCTGTTAACCTGCTCTTTGTCCATCTAATTTTCAGATTCACCCACAGATTCCTAAGAGGGTCGGGGAAAAGCTTTTCCTCCTCTGTTTTTTTCATTTCTGCTTTCTTAAAATATTTTTTGTTATTGTTTCTTCTGTTTATTATTGTTGTTATTATTTTCTAATAACTTTATTTCCCTTCCTTTTTGTTTATACAAGAGGCACCAATGATTTGTTTTGATAATTGCAATTTAATTATATTTATACCCCTTTCTTAGTTAAATGTTATTTAGCCTCAAGAATTACATTCTCTCCATATCTGATTGGAAAAGACATCCAATTTCCCCTAATAACAGAGCCATGGTTTATCTTTAAGAGGCACTGGGTGATAATAAAGGTGTTTTGCTTTTTTTTTTCTGTATTGTTCATAGTCGACAATAAAAAGAGAGGCTGGAGTAGTCATTAAGGTGGATATTTGATAGACTTTATAAAAGCAATCTTCAATAGCAAATAAGAAAGAAACTAAATCGAACAATACATAAAGCGAATGTGAAATGAATTGCACAATGCTTGGAAAATCATGAAGACAAAGAAGAAGAGATCCTGTTGCTTGTGAAGCATGCCTCACATAATTTTTGTTTTTAAAGGCTATTTCGGGAAATAATATTTTTTGTAGAAGAATAATAATTACCATCTTCAAGTTTTACTTTCCTTTTTGCTAAAGTATGATGCAATAATTTAATAAATTAACCATTGCCCAATTGAAACTTCTCCCTGTGTGATATCCCACCACCACCACACGCTCACAGAAGCTATAGGGAATGTAACAAATTTCATTCCCTCTTTTTTATCTCCCTCCCTCCTTTCATCCCTCCCTTCCCCTACGCCCCTCTCTCTGCCCTTCAGCAATAGGTACTCCACTTCTAGAACAATGTTTTACCTTTAACTCCATTCATTTGGGTTATTTAAGAGCTCTCATTTATATTGACCTTTTTCTTGAGCAAAGTGAGCTTGTCCAGCGGTAGCCATCTGTCTGTAACTGGATGTATCATTACACCCTTACGTCAGGAGCTTGGATAATCCTAGGTCCAAGGTTTCAACATTGAGATACTCTCCATTTCTATTAGAGTCTGAAGACTCAGAGAGATGCTTGAGGCTTTTCTTGTATTTGGGGTTTGGAAGATATTTGGTGCAAGAAATATAATTCCAAGAGTAACTAAAGTGGTTTCCTGATTATCTTTCAAGAAAATAGAAACTGAGAGTAGACACAGAATGTGTTCATAGCTGTTTAACAATTCTAAGCTTTCCAGAAAAAGCCTGTACCCCATTAGACATTTATTTGTAAATTAAAAAAAGCAATTACATATAAAAAAACACAAGACATGTTACCTACACAGTCTTAAATTATTTGTGATAAGCACCCCTATTAAAAATTTGTTTTCTGTTACAGATGAATACTTCTGTAAATTACAGTAAAAATATCATGTGAATGTTAATTGTTCTAAAGTTTGTTTATTTTATACTTACTGACTTTGTCAAAGACCTGTAACAAACAATTTATACTATATTACATTGACATGAATATCTTTATTCCCATAGAAATGTCACTATGTCCATTCAGATTAGATTTTACTAGAAGCACTAAAATCAAAGTATAATAAATAAGAGATAATAAGAGTATATTTCTATTTCATGTAAAGTTGGAAGGTATGTGTGACAGGGTTAGTCTGGCAACTCTGCTTCATGGAGTCCCCAGATACCCAGGCTCCTGCCAATTGTTGATATACTTAAGACTCTGGTTTTCCCTTTGGGGCTTACAGATAGGGCAGTACTTATCCCATCTATATAAAAGCAGCAGGAGAGAGGACAAGACAAAGAAAAATAGGAAAGCACTCATGTTAACTGTCTGTTGAGGAAATTTCAAGCCCTTGACATTTAGCACTTCTGTCTTTGTCCTATTAGCCGAAATTTAGTTACATTGTCGCACCTAGCTACCTGGGAGTGTTTGAAATGAAATCTTTATCCTGGAGAGTTTCTTTAATTCAAAATAAGTGGGGGGTTGTGGAACGGGTCATTGGGAAGAAAAAGGGACATCTGTAATATTTTAAACAAAAATAAAATTTAAAAATAATAATAAAATTAGTGGGGGGAGGGGCAGGGTAGAAACTGCAAGCCATGCCTGCTACATCATTGCATAGATACAATTTAGTGTTTAAAAGACTTTCCAGCAATTATGCATTTGATTGACTACTTTTTAAAAATTTCTATCTAAAGTTTATTTGACTTTCAAAACTTTTTGGAATGGTAGAAAAGTAACTTTTTTTTTTTTCCAAAACTGGAATTACTGGCGCTCGGTTTCTGCTTATACTCTATTTTAAGAAATAAAATGTAGATTTAATTTTAATACAGTTCAATGACTATTAGATATGAGTAATAAAATTCATTTCACTGACTCAGTGACTTTGACATCACTGGACAATCATTTCCTCAATAGTGTCATTTGCTGAAGAGACAAAAGGAAGATATACTATTATCATTCTTACTTGACAAAAGTATATGACTTCTGGGATGGATTAAGTACTACTATGAGAAATTTCATGGTCACTTTCAATAGCTCAGGGTGAAGTTTTATAACATATGCCTCTTAAACACACCTGGAGGACTTTTTTCCTAATAAAATTTATGAAGTTGCAGTTGCCTACAGTCATTATCAGTGGAATTTACTAATCCAAATGGGCCACCGTAAAGAACAGAACATTCATATTAAATTTAAAATATGTGAAGGTTAAAATTATTTTAAAAAGAGAGATTTAAGCCTCTTGGAATTTTGGTAAGAAGTCACACAAATCATTTTTGCTTCTCTCCCAAAACTTCCTCAGTACCCAGATCAAGGACAAAAAAAAGAAAAAAGGAATGGAAGAAAGCAAGCAAGTTGGATTGGGGTACATTAGAGGACACTATTTAGATTATATTTATGAATACTGGACATTTGGTGTTATATACACATGTACTAAAAGCAATTAGATTTCATAGAAATGTTTCTTTTAAGATTGGCTTTAATGTTTTAAATATGTATTTTCTCACATTGTGACATTAAGGTCTCAATCACATTTGGAATTCAAATAGAAGTAACTCAGTAGTCTAGGTAAAAGATCATATATTTTACATAAAATTAGTGATGGCGAAGATGAACACATGAGAATGAACTGAGATTGTTTTTTGGAGCATCCATCAAAGGGCTTAGTGACGGATTCTATATATAGGAGACAGAGTAGCATGTACAATGCTCAATGGTGGAAGTCCAGTTCACGGTCCAGAGCAATTGGAGCAAGAAGAGCAGGTGGGATCCTGGTGTGAAAAGGTGTTGCTGTGATAGGGACTACTCAATCTTTTATGATGGGTTGACTTTATTTATCATAAAGAAAAAATGTAGTGATTTGATATACATTTTCAAAAGATTGCTATAGCTGCTGCTTATAAAAACAGAAAAAAGAACTAATTCTCTGTACAAATTTGTCTCTCAGTATAAATTCAAGCAAAGAATATACCTAAAAAGCAGGCCATAAACTTCATTTCATGACCTATGATGTCCCATATATATTATGATAGGCAGAATTTTAAGATAACCTCAAGTTGTCTGATCCCTATTGTAGTGCTCTGTATAATTCCTTTCTCTTGAGGTCAGGAATAGTTTGTGAATATGATAGAATATGTATGATTACTTTGATTAGGTTATAATCAACTCTGAGTTAATCAAAAGGAAGATTTTCTAAGTGGGCTTATACTAATCAAGTGTGCCCTTTAAAGGGTCTGGTATCACTTCTCGGCCTTTTGGCTAAGATCAAGTGTAGTATCTGTTCTTATCAGTTTAAAGGGTCTGGATCCTCCTGTACTCAGGGAGATTTTAACCTGAGGGAGCAATAGAGGGGGCAACATATCAAGGACCTGAGAGGGCCACCTGGGACCTGAAAATAGCCACAATTTGACAGCCAGCAGGAAAGTGAGACTGCAATCGTACAACCACAGGATCTGAATTCTTCCAATAACCTGAATGAGTTTAGAAGACAACTCAAGCTCCAGCCAAGGGGTGGGGGGACTTGGAGGGCATACGGGGGGAATAAAATGGTGATGGACGGAGACTTGACTTGGGGTGGTGAGCACACAACAGTGTACAGATGATGTGCTGTAGAATTGTCCACCTGAAACCTGTATACTTTTGTTAAAGTGTCACCCCAATAAATTCAATAAAAACCTTAATTTTTGCCCAGTTAGAATTGAGGAGAGAACACAGTTAACCTGGCCAGACCCTCACTCACAAAACTGTGAAGTAATACATGAGATGTGTTGTAAGCCCCTAAGTTTTTAAAATTTTGTTACATAGAAAAAATTATCTTAATGTGTGTGGATTATTTTAGAAGAAAGTTACTATTTTTATTATATTTTAATAATATTAAAAATATGCCCAGCCTGCCGTGGCTCAGCGGTTGAGTGTTGACCTAGGATCCAGGCGATCGGGGTTTGATTCCCGGCCAGGGCATATGCTCATGTTGTGGGCTGCAGCAGATCAATGACTCTCTCATCATTGATGTTTCTATCTACCTCTCTCCCTCTCCTTTCCTCTCTCTGAAAGCAATAAAGATATATTTAAAAATATATATATATATATTATTATTCTTTTCAGGGAAAAATAATATGTCTCTAGCTCAATCTTTTCAGATTTAGTCAAAGGAAAGTTGGGAGTTTCCCTATCGATGAAGAAAGCAATAACATTCATTCCTTTTTGAGTGACATATTTGGCAAATATTAAACATTTTGTTTATGAATTGCATAGAAACTATTTCCCAAAGATCTCAAAGACTTGAAAACTATATGTTAATGACTATGGGTGTCCTTTGATAAATTATAGCATTAAAATAAGTCTTTAACAATAAGTATAAAGCAACATGAGCAACAATATTATACTCTTCTGAAATTATAATTTCTAATCGATTATAATGGCTCAATATTTTAACATAATTCAAAATGCTATCCAACGTTATCAGTAGTTTAAGCCACTGAATTAAAAATATTCAGTATAAAAACAGGAGATTTCTAAAAGCAAGGTATTGCTATATCTATATATATAAATATCTAATTTTGAAACTACCTCAGTCTAGTATGTTGCCATTGTGTATTCAATATTTAGAAATTGTGAAAAAAATTAGATACATAAATTTTCAAATGAAGATAATGATTGAGGTAAAACTGTTTATTCAGTGAATCATCTTAATGACAATATTATAAATTGGTGTCTATACCAAGAGGCAGAAATAAATGCAGACTAATTGGTTAGGTTGCACATTACACATTGTATAATAGAAAATATTGGTATAATATCATTTCTGCTAGCACTCCACACATTAAATATTGTATAAATAATGCTTAGGAGAATCAATGAAATATAGATTTTAATGGTAAAGACAATTAAATCAGTTTATGCTATTAATTTGTTATATTAATTGTGCTATTAATATATTATCATTTAAAAACCCAGTCCTGATAAATATATATAAAACATAAACTATAGAATTAAAGTTATGTCATAAGATCTTGTTTCTTAAAAAATCCCACACTAGTTAAATGAACATAATTTATTTGGCCGCCAAAGATTTTAATGTTCCCATTTCTGTAGGCAAAACAAGGCTTGAAGAGTAAATATTTTGACCAAGATCATATAATCATTAGCAGCTAATCTGTTCATATTCAAGACTTAATTCTTATAACCATCCTACCTATACCAGCCCACATAATCAATGCACTTGAATTTTTGACTTATGAGGAAATTTTTTTTTTAATGTCTTTTATTGATTTCAGAGAGAGGAAGGGAGAGGGGGAGAGAGGTAGAAACATCGATGATGAGAGAGTCATTGATCGGCTGCCACCTGCAGGACCACTACTGGGGATGGAGCCCGCAACCCGGGCATGTGCCCTGACGGGAACTGAACTATGATCTCCTGGATAATAGGTTGATGGTCAACTGCTGAGCCACACCGCCGGGCATGAGGACATTCTTGATAAATTATGGAGGAAAATGTTATTTATTTAAAAAATAATTTTCGATTGATTTGGAAATTTTTGTATGAATTGTTGAAGTAAAACATTTACCTCTAGCTTTACTCATTACTCTCATTACAATTTTAATAAGAAATCAAGTGAAAGAAAAACAGACACAAAGTAGGAAAAGGAAGCATTACTTAATTTGTCAATGTATGAATCTTTTCAGTAAAGTGCATGCAGAGTATTGTACAATATTGTCTCCTCTCAGAATAAAATGAAGATTTGATTGGCAAATAGCACAATCTTAATTTTTCAAGTGAATTAGATTTTTTGAGTGCTTGATGTTCTGTCTCTTTTGGATCAATGAATCTCTTTTTTTCCTAGGTGGAAACAGTTGAATTAAAGATCATGCCTCTCTTTTGAAGTTCATTATAAAGCCTAACAGAGTAGTCAGTCAATGTCAATTTGTGTGTAACATTTCCAGTTAGCTTCTCAGGGATCAGAAAAAGAACAGCATGGAAACTAGAAGCTGAGACCTGTTCTTTAAATGGTGTTTCAGAAGAAGAATGGTGTGCCTGTAAGCAGAGAGGCCTTTAGCAAAGTGAATATTAAATGAACAGTAATGGATCTTTTTGTGGAAACAGAAAGCATTTCTTAAAAAAGAAACAACCAGGCAATTATTTCTGAATAAGTTAAATTAGGATCAGAAAGGAATAAATTCAGACTACCTCATTAGTTTAAAGTAAGGATGACAAGAAATAGAGAGAAGTAAATAATTTCATCCATTTATAATATTGATTTTTCAGGATGAGAATATAATACTATTTGAAATGTAGCATTCTAAATGACAAAATCACAATATTAATACCATTTTAAAAATTAATTTTGCTCAATTTGATTACCTTACGTAAATTAAATTATATGAACAGTTTGACTTCTCAAAATATTCACTGGAACATATATTCCAATTGATTTTTACAAGTGTTGAAAGGTTTCTTCAGAAAATTGAGTATAAAAGTTTAGATAAAGTTTTACCTCATACAAGATTTTTCACAGCCTTTAGAATATTAATATGTACTATAAATCTCTAAGATTAGGAAAGAGTTTTCAGTAGTTCTTCAGTAATTTTCCTTTTTCCCTCCCTCATTCATTCCTTCATTCATTCACTCTTAGTAAAACTTTTCTTTAGTGTTCTCCAAATACCAGGCACTGTTCTAGGCACTAGGAATATAACAGGGAACAAGAGACAAAACTTCCTACTGTCAAAGATTTTGCATTCTAATTAAGCATCTTGGGGGTCTAATATTCTCTGTAGCAGTCTTTGAAAACTACGGACAAAATATATACATATTGTCCTAACATTTAAATGAGGTAATAGGTAACACTGTCTGAAGCGAAAGTAACACCGTGCTTTTGGATATTTTGTTAGCAGAGACCTTGGAACTATTTACTTGATGCCACTTTGAGAATATATACTCAGAAATAATGCCATTGAGTGCACACAATTAATGATAAAATTAGAAGATAAAAACAATGATAAATATCATTTGAGAATTCAAGCATATCAGATAAACAGTAGATTGGGAAAATCATGCCATTTCATAGTGAGTGTTATAATTGTAAATTATAGGAATTGTTTCGCTGAAAACTCTAAAATATAAAGGCATGAGTGGCAGGATTTTGCGTATTCTCTAACGGAACACAGTCTACATGCAAATGATAGTCTCTTCAATTTAGCTACAAACCACCATAAAGCTTTTGGCATCCTAAGCATTCCAGTAGTTGGGATTATTAACTGAAAAGAATCATTTATCAAAAGCAGGACAATTGCTGTGTGGTAAGATTCAGAGCAGTGGCAGAACCAAGCTCAGGCAGTGATACTTGCTGAGAGCAACAAGGGCTTCCTCCAAACGCCATGGCTGCGGGCAGAGGGGCCGTCTACACTGGATTCCCAGGGGCGGTGCCCAGATGCCGTCTTACGGGATCTGATGAGGAAATTCTTATGGACACATAAGAATGAGAGATAAGGTTTTTATGAATGTTGGATGTGGCGCATGTTCTGTATTAAAATGAGACAAGAACCATTCCAAGTGGGTTCTTCAAATGTTTTGATCATTTGAAATCTCAACCACGGGTGAAATATTGGTTAATGTTCACAAGAGCTTACAATTATTACGTGATTATTGTTTAATTACAGCAAGCAGCCACCCGTTGAGTTCTACGATGTGGAACTCACGGTAACACTTTCCATATCATCTCATTTAGCCCTTACAACAGCCTGGCACATTAGTTATTATTGCCTTCATAGCGAAGAAAAAGAAACAAAGATACATCAGAGTAAAATAACAAAGTGTTGGAGGCGGCAGTTAGTGAAGTATTAACAAAGAGAAGGGGCTGAATGGAACCCGACACATCTGATGAAACATGAGTAACTTTTCAAGTCACTCCTGGGAGTAACTGACATCTTTCCTCAAACAGAGCAAAACATGCCGCCTCGTTGACCAGGCAGGGGACATAGATGTACACTTTGCCCCCACTTTACAGCCGCGGATGGCTGGGTGGGGGAGCTGGGTGTAACCAGCATGATTCTACCGGCTCAGTGGGGAGGGGAAAACGGGATGGGACGTGCCTTCTACTGAGTGCACTGGAAGCAGAAGCCAAATGACAAAGGGGAACTGAGAGTCCTTCGCAGTGGGAGCCAGGAGGGTCAGCTCGCAATGGGGCGGGCACCGGCCTGGGAGAGTCTGCGAGGGGATCTGATGGGGGAATGGCACAAGCCTCTCACAGTCCAGGTGAGAGACTGGATGGGGGGGGGGGGGGCGCGAGCGCAAACCTGGGAAAAGCCAGGAAAGAGACTGGGCAGTTGGAAAGAAAGCCTGCTCTTTCGGTCCCCGCCCAAGGACACACGTGGAACCTAGACAAGGGACCCGGCATGAGCCGGCTTGGAACAGGCCTGTACCCTTCCCGCCCTCAGGCTTGAACCTGTTTGCTTTCTTTTCTCCCAAGCACCAAGGGTCCCCACTAGACTTGCAAGCAGAGGGGTGGTGGGCAGTGGCAGGGGGCTTCCTTTTGCCTCTGAGCCCCCGCAGCTGCCCTACAGCCTGACCCTCTCTGTCTCTTGGACGGTGTATTGTCACTTTTTGCTCTTATTGCCAGTATTGCTTAAAACTGCTTCTACGTGACTGTTCCTGAAATGCTTTTCCGTGACACTGCAGACGGACATATTTCCTCTGGTAACAAAAGTAGTTCAAACAGTAGCCCTGACGCTTGGAATCTGGTCTCGGAGAGGCAGAAGGACAGCCTGGTTACACCGCTCTGCTCCTCATCAGCCCTGAGTTCCTCTGTAAGACAGTGGGCAGATACAGGGTCCTAAACGCCTCCCAACACGCTCAGCAATTGGGAGTGTTCCCTAAACATTTGTGGATAAAACTGGTGATATGTATATAATGAGAAAAGCCTTTATTCTCATGTACACATGAATGAATTCCACACTAGGACTGAACATAAAGGTGATTGCCTCAAGTTCGATTATCTCACAATAGGAAGTGTTTTTTTCTCTTTTTTTCCAATACCAATCAAGAGCATGTTTAAAATGTAACAGAAGATGATCTGAGTTTGGATGGTGGGCACACAATGCAATATATTGATCGTGTATCACAGAAAATGTACACTGCAAACCTATATAATCTTATTAACCAATGTGACCCCAGTAAACTCATAAAAAACTTCTATAAACATTTATGTACACTTCAAAAAGTAAAACAAAATATGGTTTCTATTTTAAGATACCTCATTTCAAGCATAATTTTCCCCACTCTACATCTTTAAGTTTACTCTGGGATATGCAAATACATGTCACAATTTAAATTTTATTTATTTCCATATAAAATAAAAACAATAGTTAAATTGGTTTCTTTTTATTGCATGTTGATTTTTTTTTTAACAGAATGCATTGCCTAAAGAAAGACAATTTTGGTGTTTATAATTTGTCTTGGTTGGCACACTTGAAAAAAATTACAACAGACTCAGCTCTATTAGTCAATACTTATTGATCACCAAGTTAGTTATTCAGGTATAGCGGTCATAAATTACAACAATAACATTTATGTTTATAATAATAAATTACAATTTTAATTAGAAACTCTCTCATGTGCTGTTTTTCATTTGTGAGGATCTCTTTATTGCTATTTAGAGTCCTTATATGCAATCAATACTCTATTAAGCTTTCCAGCTAATAGTTTGTATAAATCAAAAATTTAAAAGCTGTCCTCAATGAAAAAATCATTACCATTATTATTTTGTTGTTTAATATTTATTGTGGACCACATTTCTTCACTAAACTTTGACATTACTTATATAGGCTTTAAAGCTCTCAGTTAAATACTTATACTAAAAATGAGAATATTTTCTATTTGTTTAAGATTGAAAGGCCATTGTTTTAAAACTTGAGGTTCTTTATATTCTGAATTAATTAAAATTTTATTTGAAGAAAAGAGGCCAGAAAAGTTGAGCTAAATAACTTGAAAAGAGTCTAAAGTTTTAAGAATTCTCTTGTATCCTTTTTGCCTTTTACTTTGATATTATTCCAAATCACTCAATAATCAAACCAATTAGCAGTAGATATTGTCTTGCTTTCTTCTGTGCTAGGCTCTATATATTTTTTCACTTTTTAGAATAATATGATGTAAAGACAGTCACATATTCACAAAGCTCCATGTTCTCTAATATAGTCCTACTGTCATGCAAAACATGTTAAATTGTTCAAACAAATATTACTTGAGGGTAAATTATGTCGTCATTGCCATGTTACCCTGTAAAAGGTGAGACAAATATCAGACATAGCTTTACATTTAATTGGGGAAAATAAAATGTTTATATAGAACACATAATAAATGAGAGGGTAAATAAAAGTAGAAATTTTCAGGTAAAGGGAACTCATATGAGTTGGTGAAGTTCAGAAAAGCTATTTTGGAATCTATTTGGATTCCTAGCAATTCTACAAACAAGGAGTAAAAGTCAGGATTACGTTCAGGTGAGACTAGCATAGATCAAAATCCCTGACGGTGTGCGTTCAGGGCTGATAGGGCACCCTCTGCTCCACACAGTCCTCCCAGGCTAGAATCTCTTCAGTTCCCTGCTTTGCTATCTATAAAATATAGCAAATATCTTCTTAGAATAATCAGCCCCATTCCAGCTACTAGGCTGGGGTACGGGATGAGTAAGAAGAGTAATGAGCACATCTGGGTTGTCAACACATTTTTGGTTGCTGTTAAGGGGTAACTAAGACTATCTTAATGTTCCTCTCAATTTGACTAAAATTTAGACAGGCTTCTTCTTCTGACTGTAGGTCCCTAACCTCTCTTTTGTTAAAGCATTTCCTTTAGAAAATTTGTAATGGCAAATTCTTTCTCTGTCCACTTGAAATATATATAAATCTCCCAGCCTAGCGAAGTTGACAATCCAGGAGTGTCTTTCTCAAGGACCTAGAACCATCTGTTTGAAATGTACTCATCAAGAAAAGATAGAGACTCTATCTCCCAGTTCCCGAGGGCGCGTAGGACACTAACGTGGATGAACACCAGTTAGGGAACACAGGTAGCCTATTTGCAGAGAAAAACATTTGCAGACTCAGGAATAACTCAGTATGCTCAACATATCAACCTGCCCCCACTAATGTCCTATCCTCCTTTTCTAATACTTCACTATTTGAACACCCTCCTGACATTTCCTTCTGCAGAGTTGAGTTCAGGGTTTCTCCTCTATTGCAATAGTCTTGAATAAAGTCTTTGCCTATTTAACTTTGTCTGATACAATTTGTCTTTGACAGTTTAACAGAAGTTGTTGTGTGATATTCCCATCTCATAAGACTGATTGAATTTGTTTGCTAGGCCACTGGGAAATGGAGTCTTTCTTCTGATCAGCCCTATTTTGAGTAAAGAAAATAAAATCTGTAATTATGGAATAAAAAGGTAATTGACATTTGGAGGCAACTAACAGTATTTCCATGGAACTGTGTACTTAGCAACTTCCCATGTGCCAAAATAATGACAGTTGAATGATCCTGTACTTTGGCAGGTCTTTCAATATGCAATTTTACTTTCAAAGTCCCCTGCTTTTGGTGTCTTCTCTTCTTATCCACTTACTCAGCCTTCAAAATCTAGCTACATACATTCTTTTTTAAAATCTGGGTTACAACTATCTACCGGGGACTTTGTTTACCCAAGTAAAACTTCCTGCAAGAATGACTCCAGAAGTGCATTTATTAAGATACCCAATTTTTTCTCTATTTAGATTATTTTTGGAGGAAAAATATTGTAAATTTGGTTACAACTAACTATGTTAAAGTACTCTAAGGATTGTCCCCATTCTGTTACAATTTTGTCATGTTACTTAATAATTTAATTATTTGTTATAACAAGTGTCCATTAAGCAGATATTATGTGACAGTTACTGTTTGGACTTATGCATAATAGAACCTCACACCAGTCAAAAAACACAAGGCTTGCAAAGAAGTGCAATAAACAGTCTTAGTATAATCTAAGTGCACATGGGGAACAAAGGAAGCGCAAAGAGAATGCAATTAAATATACATGGGAATTGAGAACATTGTGTTTACAAAAGTTTTTCTCATTAAGTGGATAATTAAATTAACTATTGAAGGTGAAGGTCAACAAACCAGGGAATTAAAAGAGTATTAATAATGAAAATTAAATTTGAGATGGTCACTCATATAAAATAGAGAATGCAAAGAAAACATGGGAAAAAATCAACACATTATTAAAACAAAACTATAATCAACCTTCAAGGATCATCAGATTAAGTGTGAATAAAGCCTAGCAGGACCCTGGGGTTCTTATAATTTTGCAGGAGAATTCAGGAACTGGAAAGTGTGTGATTAACATTTACTGCTACCCTGGTGTACTGGGGTAAGAGTGGGCGGAAGAGTCTTTTAGACTTGGGGGAGAGACCCAGCTGCTTCCTGGGCTATCCTTCTTACTGCCCCCTCCAGGCTACCACTTAAAGTTAGATATGTAAAAAAACAAATCTTCAGAGCTTTTATTTGTTTGTTTATTTGTTTACTCCTTTGTTCATTAATGAGGTTGGACATTGTTTTTGTGTCTTGTTGAGTCATTTATACCACTTCATTTTAAAATTATTTTTCTTCCCCAAGTGGCAGGAACAAAAGCCAGTGGATGATGCCTTTACATTCAGATCACACATTCATCCCTGGGTTTATTTTATCAAATCCATTTAAGATTAACTTAAATAAATTTGGGAAACCCTTGCTAAAACAAGGGGAAATGCATTGTCAGAAACAAATGTTCTTATTTAACTATATTTTAGCATTTTTGTTTCTTATTTAGCATTCATTGCAATTTATTACGTTAAAGGGGATTTTACTGGAGAGTTGTCTTTAAAAGAGTTGCTGCATCATTACCATTATTGATCATTTCTTCCATCTGAGACTAATCTTTAATGTTAAACTGACCTTTAATGTTGTTTTAGGATTCTTTTGCTCCTTTGATATTTCTCCTGTTGTTTACAACCAAACTGTGCTGCTAGATTATTAAGGCTTTAGTAAAGTGTTTTAATGAGTGCTAAAGAAAGTTCCTCTGTAATACCTGTCAGTTTCATTACTGGAATACAAGTAAAACCTTTTTAAGGTAACTCTGAATGTTTTCCAAATGTATGCAACTAAATTGTGACCTTTTTGAGAGAAGAAACAATGTATTTTTGTTTACCAATGTATGCTTAACCTGAAAGATAATGTTATTTTTTGTTTGCTGAATGCTAATTTGGCTTGGGAAAACAAATGCAAAAATATTTTTGGCAATGATTACCTTTGAATAATGGAATTTGGTATGATAATTGTTTAATGACATATATGATAATTATATTCTTTATTAATCACATATTAATTTCTTAATTTTTATGGCAAACAATTATACTGTGTTTGGTGAGCAATGACCACGATAAAGTCCACTAAGTATTACAGTGCTCAATGAGCATGGACTTATAAAAACTACCATCAATGTACTTCTTATAGCAGCAAATATTCATAGTTAAAAACAGGTAGCTCACTGTCATTTCCAACTGACGAGAATGTGTCAATCACCATATCCCTTCAAAAAAACTATTCATACCGACCTTAATAGCTACACCAATTAAAGTTAAAAACATAGAGTTCTACTAAATACATTCACTTCAGTGTTATTAAATCTTAATTATGCATTTAAATATGTTTACTTGTTTATTGTTTATTTTCCTCCACTATCCTAAACTTCGTGAGAGCAAGAAAAATGTTTTGTTCCATCACCTCTCTAAACACAATTTGTGTGTGTATACATATTTATATTGGTATTTGATAAATCTTGTGAATGAGCTATTAGTATTTTGGTGATCACAGTATTTATCACTATAAAACATGACTATTGATTTCTCTAAGGAGATTATTACGCAATTAAACAAACACTCATGTACAAACAGTAATAATTTTTAACATGTCATACTATTTTAATGGTTAAGAGGAACTCTGGGGAAATTAAATCAGCTTCTCTTTTCAGAGATAATTTAAAGCCCTTTGAAGTTAGAAAAATTAACAATGGTTACACATATCCCACAGTGTTTAAACTGCAATCATGATGCTCTCTGTGCATGAGAGCTCCAGAACCTTTCACCTTCTATTTGCCAAGTTTGTGCCCTTAAATATCTCCCAATTTCCTCACCCCACAGTTCCCGGTAACCACCGTTCTCCACTGTTTCTACAAGTTCAGTTTACATAACGTTATGCTAATTATACCTTAAAAAAAAAAAAAAATGAGAAGAACAAAGGCAATTTCAAATGAACTTACTTGAACTCAGAGAACTGGTGAGATACAGGTATTGGACTTCAATGAATGAAAGAGCCGTACCAAGCAGAGAGGTAGGGTCACTGTTTTAGATTCTACGTATAAGTGATACCATGCAGTACTTGTCTTCCTCTGACTTACCTCACTTACCACACTGCCCTTAAAGTCCATCCATATTGTTGCAAATGGCAGGATTTCCTTCTTCCTCATAGATGACTAATATTCATAAATAAATATATATATATATCACATGTTCTTTATCCATTCACCTGCTGATGGACATGTAGGCTGTTTTCATATCTTAGCTATTGTGAATAGTGTTGCAATAAACATGGGAGTGCAGATATCCTTTGGACATCCCATTTTTATTTCCTTTGGATATATATACCCAGAAGTGAGACTGTTGTATCATATGGTAGTTTTATTTCCAGTTTTTTGAGGAACCTCCATACTGTTGTCCATAGTGACTGAACCAATTTACATTCCCACAAAAAGAGACAAATGTTCCCCTTTCCTCATGTCCTCACTAACACATCGTCTCTTGTCTTCTTGGCGATAGCTACGCTGACAGGTATGAGGTAACTCCCGATCTTATTTTGGTTTTAATTTGCAGAAGGTTTTGAGTTTGATATAGTCCCACTTACTGGTTTTTGCTTATGTTGCTTGTGCTTTTGTTATCATATCCAAAAATCATTGCCAAGATCCATGTCAATGAATTTCTTCCCTGTGTTTTCTTCTAAGAGTTTTATGGTATTGGGTCTTATGTTTATGCATGTAATTTATTTGGAGTTAACGTTTGTGAGTGGTATAAGATAGGGGCCAGGTTTCATTTTTCTGCACTTGACTATCCAGTTTTCCCAACATTATTTGTTGAGAGGATTATCCTTTCCCCATTGAGCATTCTTGGTTCCCTTGTCAAATATTAGTTGACCTTGCATTAGGGAGGTTATTTCTGGGCTCTCTGTTTGGTTATATTCGTCTAGTGTCTACTTTTATGCCAGAATTGAATTGTTTTAATTACTATAGCTTTGTAATGTAGTTTAAAATCAGGAAGTGTGATACCTCCAGCTTTGTTCTTCTGTCTCAGGACTGCTTTTGCTATTTTGGGTTTTACTTAACAAACTGACAGCTAATGCCATACTGATCTGTAAAATGTTAAAAGCTTTCTTCTAAGATGAGGAACAATACACTCTTTCCACTTTTATTCAATGTAGCATTGGAAGTTCTAGCTAAAGAAATTAGGTAAGACAAAGAAATAAAAGGTATCCATTTGGAAAGAAAGAAATAAAATTGTCATTATTTGCAGATTATATGATCCTATATATTGAAAATCTAAAAGTCTCAACCATAAAACTGTTGATTAATGAAAGAATTCAGTAAATCTGCAAGTTGTAAAGTCAACATACAGAATCAGTTGCAGTACTAAACACTCACAACAAAATATCTGAAAAAGAAATATAAAAAATCCCACTCACAATAGCATCAAAATGAATAAAATACATTGGATTAAGTTGAACCAAGGAAGTGAAAGACCCGTGCAATGAAAATTAAAATACTTTGATGAAAGAAATGAAAGAAGTCACAACAAATGTAAAGATTTCCATATCCATGGTCAGGAATAACTAATATTGTTGATGTCCATATTACTCAAACCCATCTATAGATTCAATGCAATCCTTATCAAAATTACAATGAAATTTTTCACAGAAATAAAAAAAAAAAACTATTTTAAAAAATATGTGTGCAAACACAAAAGATTCTAAATAGCCAACACTGTCATTTAAGTCATGAAAATTACAACCAACTAGGTAAAAATTGTCCTGATTGTTAGAGATATAAAAATCACTGTGGCTAATGGCAGCATGCAGGGATGCTTTTGGCTTCCCATACAGGAAACCAAGGCTACCAACATCCTGTAATAATCTTAGTGTTGGCAAAGGAAGATATGTATATATTTTCAGCAATCGTAAAATATCTATGAGGTAAATATTGCATTTTCATATGAAGAAAACAAAGAAGTAAAGTAAGAATTCCCAGTTTCAGAGGAGAATGAAAAGTTTTAAACATAAAACTAATAATTACAATGTAGATAAAATATTAAGAACTAATACATAGTAGAAATTATATTTTAGCCATAATTGTTTGATTTTCTTAACAATACCATAAACAGCACTGAGAAAAGATTTAGATATCAACATGCATAAATTAAATTTTACAATATCTGAGTAGTTTCCTAATGACTCACTCTACTTCTTTTGGTAGTGGAATAAAGTAAATATAAGGGGGCCAAAAATCCAAACTGGTGACTTAGAAATGGGACTAATAAATATGTTACCATTCAACCATGGTGAATATACTAGAGATTTCTTTTTAACTTCATGGAAAAATATTTTAAGCATTAAAATAGAGTATGGATATATCAGACTATTACAAACCCACTAATAAAACAGTAATTAATTCGAGCCTTTTCTAATAAACTTCTGAGTCTTTTGTATAAACCTTGGCAAGTGTTAGACAACATGATAAATTCTTAAATTCTGCCAGATGTCCATGATAATAACTACTTGACAGTGATAAATATCAAATGATAACAGAGAAAATCACTTCAAGTAGATTTTTCCTGTCAAACCTCAGCTGGCTGTAACTAAGAGTAAATATAACAGTTGCTTTAATGTTCCGTAGGGTATGCTCTGGGAGAAAAAATGGGTAGGTGGTGAAATATTTTCCTCTAATTTATATCAAATCTGTGTTCTGTACTAAAGAAAAGAAAAATTGGGGGCAACATAATACTTTATTACATCCCATTATTTTGAAGTAATATAGAGACCCTTAGTGTCTTGTTGTGTTCTTGACTTTACCCCACAAAATAAGTTCTTTTATACATCTTTTGATGTGAAAGTTTGCTTAAATTTCAAATGCTTATTATCATCATCTTTGAGGATGAGGGTTGCACTAATATAATATCTTTCAGTCTGTAATTACATTGAAACATGAAATCAAATATTTGGGAAAGCTTGTTCAGTACATTAAAGAAATATATATATTTTCTAAAAGGATTATTTTCACCCTCTTTTCTTCCTCTGCGGAGTGTAGTTCAACTATATTCATTTGTATTGAGGTAACTTTTAAACTCAGTTATATACTAAAATCTGATTTAAGAAAGTAATAGTTGGAATTAAATTGTTGTCCAAACCATTGGCAAAAACAGAACAAGTGAAATACTAAGTAAATAAGGTACATTGATTCTCCAACTTTAATATACTCTCAAATAGCATAAAGAGAAAAAATATAACTTGTCTAGACTGAGTTATTATTTTCATTGTCCAAGTCATGTGATAGTTTCGCCAATAATATCTCAAGTCTTTAAGCATTTGTTTTTCTTTTATATATCTTAATAGAGCTCTTAGTATAGTGTTTGTTTAAAACTGAACAATTTCTTTCCACTCAATAGAGGTTTTACTCAATAGAGGTTTTAGTTTTTCTTTTTTTTACTTTTACATTCTTGTGGATAGATTTTGCAATTTCATAGATATTAAAACAACAAGCAACACAGCGAGGACAATCAAAATCGGAGAGTTTCACTCCTTGGCAGTAATTCTCATTTTTTTCCATCAGGCCAGAGCAATAAAAACACTGAGAGAAAAATCTTAATAGGATATAGGGCAATTTCCAGCCCTGAAGGGTGAGTTTTTATCTTTTCTATGAGCTGAATCTGCTATTACTATGTTCTTCTGAGTGGTAGACCACTTGTGTGTGTGTGTGTGTGTGTGTGTGTGTGTGTGTGTGTGAGAGAGAGAGAGAGAGAGAGAGAGAGAGAGAGAGAGAGAGAGAGATTAAAAAACCTCCAAGACTCTCAGTAAAGTTTTGACTTTCTTTTGTTAATTTTCATTATATAAAATAACTGCAAAAGAATCACATGATGGAGATATTTAAACATACAAAAGAGAGACCAGAGAATCAAGATTAATATGTAGTTAATTTCTTCCTTTTAAGCTCAAGAATTGAAGGACCTCTACTGTTTTAAAGATTTATTGAGTATTGAACTATTCAAAAGTTATTGGGGCAGTAAAGCAAAATCTGAATGCAATAAATAGTAGTATTTAGGTATTATAGCACATAACTTTTTAGTATTTAGAAACACTACAAAAAGTGAACACTCTGGAATACTCCTTCAGAAACTTTGTGTGAACTCCCTGTCTGGCTTTCCTATTCCTAGTCTTTGGCCACCTCATCTAATAAATTGATCTAAGGCTGGTCTTATCTTATGGTAATCTTGGTGTTTGGAGCAATCCATCTTCCAGAGAACTTTAAAGATCTTTCCTTTTTGAGCATTTTCTTCTACTTCCTGTGGATCCACAGAAAAGCAATTATAAAAAAGCTTTATGCTTTGTTTCTTTCCAAACTCAAAACAGATCTTCCATTGTTCAAAAAAATATGGACAACAAGATACTGTTCATGAATCATCATCAAATACTCCTATGGTCCTTACAGTTCTTCAAGTTTTATAATTTATTCACATTAATTTATACATCCACCCATACAGTTTACCTGATTGACAATTTCTGGGTGTCCTCAGTCCATCAATGGTGGAATAGAATTATTTGTATGTTATTTAAGAAAACTAATAGATAAATCATAATAATTTATTTTAATAAAACATATATTTGTACACATAGCGTGTTTGCTATAAAAATAATGAAATAAATACTCCTGATCCAACCATATCATCTAAAAACTAAAACCTTGCAATCTGTCCCATTTCTTCTCTCTGCATCTCCCCAGAGGTCATCACTACTGAAAATTTCATGTTTATAATTCCCAAACCAAAATAGTTTAAACTCATAGAACTCTGTTTTTCTTTTTGTAAGGCTTGGTATTAAAGGCCCCTTGTATTATTCTGCCATTTACATTCTTTCGCACAATGTTTTATTTCTATGAGTCATCCATGTTGTTCCCTAGAGTTCTTGTACACATTAACTTGTAAAATTGAACATATATATAATTTATGTCTAGACAATTTTACTCTTAGGTATATACCATAAGAAAAAAAACACACTGATTCATGTTCACTAGTCCACATCAACCAAATTGTTTATTGTTAAGATTGAACATAATAGCAAAATCTAGAAGCTAATCAAATGCTTAAAAATTGAGAAAATTTGGATTTGGATAAATAAATTGTGGTAAACTCACACTATTACATATTAAGCAATAGTATTTTATTTTTTAAATGCAGAAGTAATTAGTCATAAAATGTTATTTTAGCTAGAATAATTTTCTATCTGATAAATACAAAGTTGTATCATTTAGAAATTCACAGTCCCTGATTGGTACTATTGTTTTTTCAAACCTGCTTAGTTAAGATCAGTTTTTCCACAGTCTCTTATCTCCCTTTTATTTGTTAACGTTGTTAGACATCTGAATGAACCTACTTTGATCCAGGGCTTCTTTTCCCCAGGTGTTTCTATCTACAGAAAAAAAATCTTTCATAGCATCCATACAGCACTATCAATTATTGATATAATATAGATCCTATAGCTACTCCTTTATAAGTGCTCTAAACTACCATCAACGAGAATGACATAAATAAATAAATACCGACCAAGAATTTTGCTGTTGGAGAAGAATATGATGGAGAATGGTGCTCTAAAATGGTGTTGTTTTTTTGGCAGTTGAATTACTTCAGCTTGAGTTAGTGTTCCCTATGGAGTTTATGGATGAATTGTTGAATAGGTCAAAGTTCTATAAAAAACAGAAGTTTTCTAGGATAGCATAATAGAGTTGCCAGGGGATATGTAATATGTCTACAATAAGAATGATATGCACGCACATTAAAATGAGATATTCAAGATCACCTTGAAAATAAAGATTAACTGAATGAGTAGTTATTTCTTACTAAATACATGTAAGACCTTTGAACATAATGTTTATAAAATAGCACTTCTGCTGCTATCTTGGTTATCTGGTTCCAGAGGTAAGGCTAAAATGATAAAGAGAGGAGAGACTAGATATAGCCATGCCATTTATACAGCTTTGCCAAAAAGCTACATTTAATATTCTCCAAGTCTGTTCTCTGATAAATGGGGGAAGGGACTAGACAAAGGCAGTTTAGATATATGCTCATAAGGTCTGAGTGACTGAGAGGTTAATTGCCTGGGAATTACACCTGGAAACAGGTAATTGGCCAGGATGGACATGGCCACTGCAAGCTCTCGAAATCTAAATATCATAAACTTCTAGGCTAGACAAAGGAGCTACTTCAGATTTTTGTCCAAGAGGACCCATTGTTTAAGAGTAATACATCCTCATGGCTAGACTAGTAACTATCATATTATTGTAGTAGCTCAATAAATGTTTGTTGAGTGGTGTTGAATGAATGAATGAAATACTTTGAAATATCTTTAGAGACATTTACATTTAGGTTGGGGAAATTAATGTTTTTCGGTGATTTAGTATAATGTTATGATTAAAAATTGGCATACAGAGTGAGGTGGATTTCTACTTATATAGTTATTGATGAAAATTAATTTTGCTTCCATAGCTACAGATTAAAAAAAAAATCTTTTGTCTAAAAATAGAATGTAAATCATAAAAGTTTCTTTAGAAAACTTTAGGTATTAAGATTTCTATTATGTCTATAAACTGTTGACAAAGTAACATGGAAATGCAAATAATCTTGAGTATGTTACATTGAGGAAAATTTAAGTCCATTGCTCCTGAAGCTAATGTGGGTACTAGGGTTTTTTACTGAAATTTAGATCTAAAAAGATTGTTGTGCATCTATAAGAATTTTATAGGAAAAAAGCAAAATGAAATAATCCCCCAAAATAATTTTTAAGTACATGTAAGAATTTCTAAGGGGATTCATTCATTTGCTCATTTTTTACTACAATTAGTATTTATTCACTGAACTTAATATATGTCAAACATTATTTTTGGTGCTAGGATATATTAGTGAACAATAAAGTTTCTTGCTTATATGAGGGTTACCTTTTAGCAATAGACAATAAGTCAAAATAGAAAATAAATAGTACTTATGGTATGCCGCTACATTATATTATATATTATATATTATATATTATATAAAAGAAAAGAAAAAGTGAAGCAGGGTTAAGAGGAACAGAGAATACGGAGAGAGCATGGTAGATTATAATTTTAAACATGGGATCAATTTTGACATCATCAGGAAGGTGAAGCATTAAAAAAATCATTCGCCTAGGTAAAGATCACTTAAAAAATGTATTACATTTATTGGGGTGACATTGGTTAATAAAATTATTCTTGATGTTACAGATAGCCAGTGCCAAAGCTGTAAAGTGGAAGAGTGAAAAAACGTGTTATAAAAACAGCAAAAGAAAAAGGAAAAATATAGCCCAGACCATGTGGCTCAGTGTTTGAGCATCAATCTGTGAACCAGGAGGTCATGGTTCCATTTCCAGTGAGGGGGGCATGCAGGAGGCAGCCGATCAATGACTCTCTCTCATCATTGGTATTTCTATCTCTCTCTCCCTCTCCCTGCCTCTTTCTGAAATCAATAAAAACATTTTTTTTAAGGAAAAATATAAATATTGTTGCAGCTAAATAAGCGATGAGAACAAAATAAGAAATGAAGTCATATTGTGAATGGGGAGCCACACCCTGAAGGTACTTTTAGATTATGTAATAACGCTGGCTATTTTCTGTGTGTGTAAAATTGGGAGATAATTCAAGTTTGGGGCAGATGATTGACATGATCTGGCCCAAATTTCAAAGGTCTCTCTGGTTTCTCCCAATATATATGCAAGAAAAAAAATATTTTTTTAAACCTGTTTAAAATCCCTTGAGTGGTTTCTGTTTCCTTGACTAGATCTTGTCGGATTCTGATGAATAAGGTAAAGAATGGCTTCTGGGCATTGGAGTTTTCTTTAATGTGGATAGGAGAGTCAGTGAGTATAGCAGGATGAAAGTTAATTGTGCACAATAATTTTATATGTCTAGAAAACATAAAAGTGGAGATATTTAGTGAACAGTTTGAATAAAATAATTGATTAATGGGAAGAGAGTTCACAACTAGAGACATATATTTGTGAGTTAATGACATGGCACATAGAATATAGTAGAGGCTACTAATAATCTAGCAAAATTTATTTCTTTCTTTTTCCATTATAATAAAATTTTGTCTTGGACACTTTTTAACTAGAGAGTTTCAAGCCTTTGCATCACTAGGGAGTTAAGTTCTGATCACTGGACTATGAGCAGAGGTGTAATGGATGTTAATTGCAGATCTAGGACTTAAGACATAAGACATGTTTCCTCAGGACAATCTTCCTTCTCCCCAGTTTTTGGAACCTAGTGATAAGCCTGAACTATAAAGACAGCGATAGCATTACAGGGGACCCTGAAGTAGTTACTTGATGACATTTGGGTCTCAGAAGAGAAAAGAAGGACCACCCATTAATAACTCGAATGTGAGAGAGACATTAAATTTTGTGTTGTGTAGGACAACAGTGTGGTGATTGCAGGGGGGGCGGTGGAAATGGGGGGGAGGTAGAAGAAGGAAGGGGATAAGTGGTGATGAGAAAAGAAAATAAAGGAAAAATAAAAATAAAAACAGTTTGCACCTCCCCAAATTTTTATGTTGTGTAAACAAACCATTGTATTTCAGGGTCTATTTGACACAGTAACTTTATTTGACCCTAAAATATACAGCTGTTACAGCCACAAATGTGTGATAAAATAGTTATTTTAAATTTTTCCTAATTCTTTAGCTTTGGATTTAATTGTATTTCAAAGAGCTATAAAAACTTGCAGATATGAGCTCAATGAAACTGTCAATTATATTTCAGGTAACTATAAAAATAACACTCATCAGAGTCTTGGAAATAAACAATCTTTATCCTTCCCTTTATTAACATTTTCTTTAATTTTTTTTTTTTTTGTCAAAACTCTTTTCAGAGTTCTCTTCCGCTAAAACGAGCAAACATTACAACTCCGTGTGCCCTAAAGTAAATTTAATTGAATAAGACTATAGCTTTCAGTGATCATGACCTTAGAGCACAGAATAATACAAAATGCATTCACAGATTTCAACTTTAATTCTCTCCTTTTCTTTCTATTTTTTTAAAATTTCTCATTATTTGTCATTGATACTTAGACATTAAAGTCCATAAGTACTTCTTTATTATATTAACTTTCTCCATTTTTCTTTTTTAAAAAATCTACATCATTGTAATAGAACTGGTAGAAAACCATTGAATAGATTTATCTACATTTTGACCTATTCTCTTCCCTAATATTCAATTAAAACAAACCAAAAAGTCCTTTAAAGTTTTTGGGAATTTTGTTGACAAATATGTTCGCCACATTTAGCCTTACTCATATTCATATTTAATACATAAAATTACAGTATATTTAATAATGGTCTGGACTCTATGTTCTCTGGAAATACATTGTGAAAAATTGTGTTGATGTTAATTGTTTCCTATAAATCCAAAGAAATGGACAACAGTCACTGAATTATAATTCTGGGAACACTACGTGTCATCACCAAGACATATTTCAGAATGGAAGCACTAGCCCAAGGATTGTCAATCATATCAAGAAGGTAATGAGTTTGTATTTTATATTTTCTCTAAATATAAAAATGTGTGCTAACTTCTGCATTTAGCCATAAAGAAATTAACAGAGGATGGGTTTACCCTCTTGGCTTAAGCAAATAGAAACCTACAAAATATATGAAACAGCAGTTTTTGGATATTAGACAAAAAGGCAACAGAGGAAAATGATTCCCAAAGGAAGGGAGGTTTCAGTCTGCAGCACAGGGAGGGGAAATATAATCTGAGTCAGCCTGGATGTCACTTGAGTTGAAGGGACAGGGGTTAGAGCTTGAGAAGACCATAGGAGCTAGAATTCACAGGGGGGAGGACCTCCAGAGAGAAGAGAGTAATAGAATTCCAGAGACTTTCAGAGAGATTTGATAGTGTCTTACCTTGAGCATGATCATAGAATATGCATTAAAAAATGACCAGAAACTTGTGAAAGAATCTCTAAAAAAGAGCAAGGGATTGTATAATTTATATATAAGTGTGCCTTAATTATAACTCAATAATTTTTTTAAAAAATATGAGCCCCCTAATAAAATTTTAAAACAAAATCTTACCTCTTAGGCAAAAGTTATTCAACCTTTCACCATTAAGTATGTTAGTTGTAGCTTTGTCCTAAATACCTTTTATCAGATTACATTGCTTTCCATTCTTGATTTGCTAAAAGCTTTTGTCATGAATCTATGTACAGTGTAAAATTCTTTTTCTGCATTTGTTAAGATGATTGTATCATTTTTCTGTTTTAGTCAGTATGGTGAATTACATTGCTTAATTTTTAAATTTTAAACCAATTTTGCATTTCAGAGGTAATCCCCACTTATTCATGCTAAATTGTTGGATTCGTTTTACTAAAATTGTGTTGAGAATTTTTGCATCAATGATTATAAGTTATTTTCCTGTGTCTTTTACTGTTGTTTTATTTGTTTTATGGCAGGATATTTCTAGCCTCACAGAGTGAGTTGGGAAGTGTGCCTTCATCTTCAACTATCTAAAAGTGTTTAGGTAAAACTAGTGTTATTTCTTCCTCAAATGTTTGGCAGAAGCTAAGAGTGCAGTCTTCTAGGACTAAAATTCTTGTTAGCACCTTAATAACATTTCTCATAAGTCTTTTACTCTCTGTAGGATTTTCAGTGATGTCTCCTTTCTCATTCTTTACATTGTAGAATATATTTCCACCTGTCCCCTCTAGACAATTCAGGCGGAACGCTCAGCTTACAACATAGATTTTTAAAAAGACCGAGCGCTTTATTTTCCTGTTAAACAAACTGTTTTTTGACATTAAGTACAAGGGTTTTTTTCTATTTATTTACATGGGTTGTGTATTTGTTAAATTCTACAGAAAAATGATACAACTGAACTAAGAGATAAAAAAAGTACAAACACTTTAAGCCTGGGTCTATCATTCAGGTTCACCAAAGTATGTTACATTTAGGTTCTAGTCCAGTGATGGGAGCAAGACCAGGTCTTAGATGCCATCTAAAATGGATACTACACTCACTTCTGACATCTTTTTCTTGACCTGAAACATAATGATTTTAACATTAAATAGCCTCTTTTAGAATGGAAAGTCAATATTTCATACCATGCTTTCTAATAATCTCACCTGATAAACAGGGAAGATAACCCAAACATTTAGTATAGGTCACTTTAGATTCTAGATACTGCTAAGGTCTGCTTTGGTGGCTGTTTTGGTAAGAGAAAGGACACAGTCCACACAGGAAACCTAAGACAATGCTGTCTGCTTTTAGGCCAGGATTATTTGAGCAAGGGTAAGAGCCTATATTATGCACCAGCCTGTCTAGAAAGGTAAGACACATAGAGTCTTTAATGTTTTCAAAAACAGTTTCAGAGCTCCCAGATAGATTTATTTGTGCATCACTACATCGTTTTATTTCCCAGTAATTCAGTCCTATTCTATTCTTTCTAACCCTTCAACTTCACAAGGAGCTTTATATATATTATCTGATAATTTAGATCCCCCATAAAATTTTCTCTAATCTCCCACATACATACAGGGTGGGGCAAAAGCAGGTTTACAGTTGTTCTTATGAAAAATAATACAATAAGTAATAAGTAATAATAAGAATAAACTCTGTTTTTGAGTACTCACAACTGTAAACCTACTTTAGCTTCACTCTGTATTTTCAATTAGAAATAAATGTTCCTGTTTTAAAAAATATGTTATTTTATTTACAGTATTGATTTTCACTATAAAATAAACTCCTTGCATTTTAATTAAAATATATATTTATATAAGGATAAAAAAGTTTTTTGATTTGTTTTAAGATGTTATTTAACATCATTTCAATCAATGTAATAGTTTGTTGTAAGCAGAAAGGAGCCACTGAAGCCTTTTAAATATTAGAATTGTGTTATCAGACATAAATAACATATCACCTTTCCTTTGACAAATGATGCTGTTAAAAAAATACCAAGAGGAAAGTAACAGACAATACAGCATTGGTTTGTTTGATTATCTGCACTCCCCCCAGACTCATATTAACATTTAAAGTAAGCATCACAATATTTCTTTCCTCTTTTCCTCAGACTGCTCCTTCAAAATTGTCCCTAAGAGAAAAAAATGATTTCTCCAGATCAGGGAAATCAAGATTCCCATCTTATTCCAATAAATGAGCTGATTTACATTTCACTCCTACTTAAGTGGACATTTTTTCTTCTTTTCAACTGATTATATCTAATTGTATTTATTTCCTTTATGAATAACATTTTTTTTTAACCTTCCCTTGTTCTTAATCACCTTAATTACTTTGATTTAATTCAATTCAAAGTGTTATAGTAAAGAGGTTTTAGGCTGTTTCTCTTTCTATGGGGAGTTTTAATGTTATCTAACCAGACAGACTGTATATGTTTGATATATATAACATTATATATAGGATATGCTTTACCCTTATGTTATCATTATTTTAGCAATAAACACTTGATAGTTGTCAAACAAGACAATTTTTTAAGGTTGATAGGTTAATATCACAAGAAAAGTGAAAATAATCACCTCCTTCTAAAATGAGAATATAACTAACATATTCTTTATTTCTTAACAAAGTAAAAATATACAAAAGTTAGTTTCCAGACTGAAATCAACTGAATTTTTTTCATGAAAACTTGAGGAATTTATTTAAGATTTAATCAATGGTTAAAAATCTCATTGTTTTCTATTTCTACCCCATATACTGATTTAAAACTTCAATGGAACCCTAAAGATGTTAAACACCATCAGCTTGAGGTAAAGTTTGGGAAGTATAGGTGATTTGAATTGCAAATGTGGTATAGTTACTACACACACACACACACACACACACACACACACATATGTATATATAATTGATTTTTTTAGAGAGACAGGGAGGGAGAAGAGAGAAATGTCAATGCAGGTGCCTTACCTGGAATCTAGCCCAAAACTGGGGCATGTGCCCTGACCAAGAATTAGACCAGCAACCTCTTGGTGCATGGGATCGCGCCCAACCAACTGAGCAGTACTGGTCAGGGCAGTAGATTACTATTTTAACAGGCCTGTCTCTAGAAAGATTCATCCACACCTTGATGAAAGAGGTCAGTATTTTTGCATAATCTCTATATAAGTAACTTGTGCCTGCAAACAATGGCAGCTTTGTAGTGACTGGTATATTGACTAGTAAAATATTAGAGATTGTATGAGTTATTCTGTATAAAATGTAGGCATTTATTTAGATTGTTTCACCTCAAACTGTAGGGATAGGTAAGCTTTCTGATTGTTCAGTAAATATTGATACCATCCATTTATGAATATTCACTAATTATATCTGAGGATGATTATTCTTATAACATAATATTATAGAAGAATATCTTCATGTAAACTCTGAGGTAAACTTTATTTACCATATTATTATTTTGATAGAATGCCATTTTAACCTTTGATAGAATGCTATTCTATCATAAAATCCTATATTTTTTTACTGTGTTTATCAGCCACTTTAAAATTATTTGGAATAATTTTCAGATGAATATTTTTGTTCTAAGAATATAATTGTTCTAAGTTTTTAAACATTAAGATTATTATTACACATGTATTTAATGTTGTTATGGCATGGTTGCCCAAATATTAATATTTCAAATATGATAAAAGCAATAATGTTAAAAAATTAGAGATTGAGTAACTTCACTTTACTATAGGAAAATATCCAGAGAAAATACAATTCTCCATATGAATAAAATATACATGTACTTAATGGATTAAGTTAGTGCTGCAAACATCATTTTCCATTGCATTTTCTTAGATTAATGTCATCCCACCAATTAAATGTCTCTTGCTTTCTTTTCCTCCTGGATCCTCTTCTGAAGCTGTGTCAGAAAGGAGCAAGGAATGCCCATGCTCCCATAACAAAGACATCTCAATAACTGGGTCACTCATAGTAGTTAGCACCTTGTTCACCACCCACATAAGAAACAGAGAAATTGCATCTAATGATGAAAATACACTAAAAAGTCTCCCTGAAAATTTAAATGGCAGCCACAATGAGCAAGTATGGCATCACTTTTCTTTTAGGCTTTAAAGTACCTTTATCTAGGCAGCATGCTTTGGTCGTTAAAGATGGTTGACACCATTACTGGTCAACTATGTATGGCGATCACCTTCTCCCAAGCTCCACCTTTTAGCCTTGTACAGTAATGTCAATGTAGACTCTGAATTAATTTGGCCTGTGGTCATCGCATTCCAGGCTGATCAGGGGCTCTGAGAACCAGGCCATTTCTTGGCTCTTAGTCTCTGACTTCAGATATTTTTTCTAGGTCCTTGGGCACCAGGTGAGTCAGATTCAGAAACTTGATGATGGAGACAGTGATGAGAGCTGAGGAGGGAGTAGTTAAAGAGGTGTACAAAGGTCCGGCTGGCTAAGTCCAACAGGATTGTGATGCCCCTCTGGACACCAAGCAAAAACCAGACCATCTGAAGGTTCCTGTTGGTTATCATGCCAAGGCATGGGCTTTCTCCTGACTCCGCAACTTGCCCAAACTCACAGTCCCAAGTCAGGGATTCTTGAGAGACACTCCTCCTAGGGATCAGAGTAGAAGCTTTCCACTCTTCATTCTTCTTGCTGTTTGCTCTGTGGTACAGACCCAGTTCCATGGAGAAGCCAATGACAAAGGCAGAGGCATCTGCAAGCTGATGGATCAGGCAGGAGAAGAAAGGAACAGACTCTCTGAAAAAAGGAATTTGTTAAATGTGTCTCTGGCATCCTCCAAGCTGAATGTTGGTAGACCATCACCTCGAATGCCCGATGTTTACCAGGTCAGACTACTGGCAATCCACAGTTCTAGAAATTCTGAACTGCAACAGAGCTGTCCCACTAGTAGGAAAACTTCTCTCCGGGGTGACATTTGTGAATCAGCAGGTCTGGCTGGTGTGGCTGGCATGTTGGTGAGGACCAGAGTCCAATGGGTTAGAAAGAGGGGCTCGGAGGAGGAGGAACATACTTAGAGGAGTAACAAAAAAGAGGACCGTGATGAACAAGTCTCAAAGTGGGTTTTCCTGAAGGAACACAGGAACGACTGGATAGGTAAATAACATAGGTGGGGTAGTGGAAAGTGTTGCTACTATACAGTTCAGGGAGAGCAGTAGGGCAGAGAATACAAAGAGGTGAGTGCCACATGGGAGGAGGGCCAGAAGTGTTAGGATCTAGGTTAGGAAAGTTGCCTAGAAGGTGAATTCTTTTAGGAACATAACAAGGAGTTGGGGGAGGCTGGGGTTGAAATGAAGAAATTTGAGGTAGCTTTCTTGTCATTTTTCCAAAAATGTTACTCCTCCAGTCAAAATGAGTAACTGGACAAAAGTCCCAACTGACTCCAGCAGTTACCTCACACACCTCATTCCGTGACATATGCCCATTATGAAATATACACATTCCTCCTCCCCCATTGGGCCCCACCACCAGGAAAATGGTCTCAGTTGCTAGGCTGCAGAGTCACCCTGCCAAATGCCAAAGGCTGTAATATTAGTCCATATTCCTAGGAAAATATGTAGTTATGCCCCTCAGGGGGCAAAGATTGATCCAAGTCCTAGGTTAGAATTCAGGGGTTGGGACCTGAGAGAACAAATCTGAGGTAGGAATGGGCAAAGAGGAAACAATTCAGTGTCCCATCTATTTAACTTACTACATTTTCAAAGGCCTTTCACATAATTTATGTAACTCCATGAATATGAGGCATCAGAGAAAACATATTCAGTTCATATTATGTCAGAAGAGAACACTGAAGCCAGAGAGAAAAGTGTGTAGAAGGCAGTGGGTGACAAAGCAATTGGGGCAACTTGGGCCAAAAATCAGAGAGAAGGGGGCGTGTAAGAGGAAGGAAAAAATGGCACAGAGCACTGAGGGTCAGCATGACCCCCTCCCATTTCTGGACAGAATCTTACAGGGGTGCCTCAGAGCAGAATTTTACAGCATAGTTGCCTGACCCTAAAGTGAAAACAGAAACATAGCGCCAAAGCTGACAGGATGGCTGCTCACTCCTGATGCCTAGCTGCCAGTTTTGTACTACCAATTTGCACTTAAAAAAATTTTTTTTTATTGATTTCAGAGAGAGGATTTCTTGATCACTGTTCGAGATGCCTGCTCCATGTCAGATGATTTAGGGGCCACTGTACACTCCCCGTCTATTTTGTCTGATGAGGGTGGCACAAGCTTCTGTTCTCTCTCCTTAAGATTCCTGATTTCTTCAAGCACCACCCAAATCATGAGCCCCCTTGGTCCCCTATTCTCTTCAGTACTTTTAACACCATAATATTCTGACTTTCCTTTTTTGACCAAACATCCTTTTCAGCCATGCTTCACAAAACTTTCAGTTGTACTCTCTGGAAGTCCAGCTACATGACTAAAATACTTTCTCATTTCCTTAGTCAGTTTCTTCATTGATGTTTTTTGCACACTGGCTTTAACTGTAACCTGGATTTCCTTTGAGGTCATTGCTTCCCTTGCATCTCTCTCAAGTCAGAGACTTCTTTTCTCAAACTCTAAAGTACTTCAAGGTGGTGATGTGTTTTGGTTCCTTCTGACTCCTTTTAAGCCATTATTATTTTCTTTCTATTAGAAAATCTCTTGCCCCTTAGAAGCTTGTGCCACCATTTCCCTGGCACTGTCACCTTCCAATCTCCTGGACACTCTCTCTATAAAACTTTGAATTTGTCTCAAAGTCTCAGTCTGGCATGCATCAACCAGAGTGATTTCCATGTCCATGTAGATGACCTTATTCAATGCTCTAGTCTTTCTCTTTTAATTTTATTTTGTATTGGTTTAGGTGTACAGCATAGTTGTTAGATAATCATATACTTTACACAGAGTTCCCTTAGAAATTTCCAGTATCACAACTGGTGCCATACATACTTATCACAATATTATTGATTATATTCCCTATGCTTTACTTAAATCTCCATGACCATTTTGTAACTACCAATTTGTACTTTTAAAATTTGTTTTTATTGATTTCAGAGAGAGGAAGGGAAAGAGAGAGAGAGATAGAAACATCAATGATGAGAGAGAGTCATTGATCGGAGCCTGCAACCCACGCATGTGCCCAGACCGGGAAACAAACCATGATCTCCTGTATCATAGCTGAACGCTCAACCTCTGAGCCTCACCAGCCAGGCCAATTTGTACTTTTTAATCTTTTCACTTCTTTCACCTAGTCTTCCAAAACCCTTCTTCTCTGGCAACCACCAGTTCACTCTTTGTGTCTATGAGTCTGTTTCAATTTTGTTTATTTGTTTTGTTCTTTAGATTCCACATATAAGTGAATTCATATAGTATTTGTCTTTCTCTGTTTTATTTATTTCACTGAGCAAAATACCCTCTTGGTTCATCCATACAATCCCAAATGGTAATATGTATATATATATATATATATATATTTTTTTATGATGAAGTTATAGTTCATTATAAATATGTGCCACTAATTTTTTTATCCACTAGTCTATTGATGGGCACTTGAGTTGCTTCCATATCTTCGCAATTGTAAATAATGTTGTAATGAACATAATGGTACATATATTGTTTCAAATTAGTATTTTGGGTTTCTTCAGATAAATCCCCAAAAGTAGAATCACTGAGTCATAAGACATCCATTTTTGTTTTTTTTTTAGGAAACTTCATACTGTTTTCCATAATGGTTGCAGCAATCTGCATTCCCACGAACAGTGCTCAAGGGTTCCCTTTTCTCCACATCCTCACCAACACTTCTTGTTTGTTGATTTGTTGATGGAGCCATTCTGACAGGTGTGAGGTGATACCTCATTGTGGTTTTAATTTGCATCTCTCTGATAATTAGTGACATTGAGCATCTTTTCATATGTCTATTGACCATCTGTATGTCCTCTTTGGAGAAGTGCCTATTTGGGTCCTTTGCCCATTTTTTTAATTTTTTTTTTTTTTTGGTGTTGAGTATTGTGAGTTCTTTATAAATTTTGGGTACTAACCCCTTACCAGATGTATCGTTAGAGAATATGCTCTCCCATTTAGTAGGTGTATCTTTGTTTTGTTGATGGTTCCCTGTGCTGTGCAAAAATTTTTAGTTCCATGTTGTCTTATGTGTTTATTTTTTCTTTTGTTTCCCTTGCCCAAGGAGATACATCCAGAAAAAATATTGCTAAGAGAAATGTCAGGGACTGTACTGCTTATGTTTTCTTCTAGAATTTTTATGGTTTGAAATTTACATTTAAGTCTTTAATCTTGAGTTCATTCTTATATCTGATGTAAGAAGGTGGTCTAGTTTCCTTTTTTCTATGTATCTGTCCAAATTTCCCAGTACCTTTTTTTTTTAATAGACCATATTTACCCCTTTGTATTTTATTGCATCCTTTGTCAGGTATTAATGGACCATATAGACATGGGTTTATTTCTGGGATCTCTATTCTGTTCCATTGATTTATATGTCTGTTTTTATCCCAGTCACATGCTTTTTTTAACTACTGTGGCCTAATAGTATAGTTTCATATCAAGTGGCTTAATACCTCAAACTTTGTTCTTCTTTCTTAAGATTTCTGAGGCCAGGGGTTGTCAGGTGCTGCCAGTGATGAGCCTTGATCTACTTTTTTGGAGCTACAATGTGATCCACAGTTTGTGGCTACCTCTACTGGGCCTGGGTGTGCATGGGAAGGGCCTGGCAGCACACCAACGCTGGTTTCTATTAACATCAAACTCAGGGGCAGGTCAACAAAAAGCCCAAGGCTCCTCAAGATCTGCCCTCACCGCCCGGCCGGTAGTGGCTCAGCGGTGGAGCGTCGACCTGGGATCCAGGTGATCGGGGTTCAATTCCCGGTCAGGGCACATGCCCGGGTTGCGGGCTGCAGCCGATCAATGACTCTCTCATCATTGATGTTTCTATCTCTTCCTCTCCCTTCCTCTCTCTGAAATCAGTAAAGATATATTTTTTTAAAAAAGACCTGCCCTCACCTGTTAGTTGCCTGTTAAGTTCAGTTCCTGAAAGAGGCTCTGGTGTTACATGAATTATTTAAGGGAGGCTCTCAGTGAGTCACCAGGTAAAGACAAGTGGTTTTCATAAGGTTGATAGATTCAAACTTGGTGCCAGTGTTGGGTTTGAGTTCACTCAGCAACAGTCTCAGGGTACATCAGCCGTCACCCACAGTATTGCCTACAGGATTTTGTGGTGGGGTAGGGTCTTTGGGATTTGTGATGGTGAGGCTAGCAATGTTCATGGGACCCAAAGAGACCAATAATTGGCTTTGTGAAGAGAAGGCAGCGAAGAGGAGTGACATGATTTGGTTTGTGTTTAAAGAAAGTAAATTACAATAAAATGTGACAGTATGCAGAGATTTGGTGGGTTCACATGGAAAAAAGTATGAAAAAAACAAAGATGCTAAACAATAGTAGGGACTCCCAAAGGATACCAATACTTAGAAAAGAAAAAAGAATGAGAAGAAAGCTTTTCTTTGGAATAAGTATCCACACTGAGCTCTATTTTTGCCAATAACTCCTTAAGAACTATACTTTTTTAAGGTTAAGTAAAATATATATGGGCTTGAACATATTGTACTCACAACTGTAAACTTACTTTTGCTATACCCTATATATCCTGGATGTGTGTTTTAATACTTTCAAAACCATGAGTTCTCTTTCTTGGGAATAAACCCTAATTCAGTTTCCTTTACAGAACAATAAGTTCTTTCAGATCTTTATCAAAAAGGGGGGAGAATATCAATGAGAATTTCAGGAAAGTAAATTGTTAGGTATATTTATAGTCAAACATACTTTAAAGGTTTCAAATTATGTCTATGTATAAACAACTGAACTATCAATAAAACTGATGTGGTATTGAAGTTATTAGAACTACTGTGTGGCTTTGATAGAGGAAAGCCACTTGTTGATAAAGAGCTTTGTTAAATAAACATCTGATTCATTAAGTGACGAAAGCCCTTATGCTAATTTCACTTTGAATGAATATATCTAGTGGCAAAATTTGTATATCAATAGCTAGGAAATTCATTGTATATTGAATTGTTTATTATGAAATCAAAATGAAGTAATCACAGACTTATTTATAAAAAGAATTTATAACTTTGAAAATAAAAAGATTAAATTACTATTGAAAACAATAAAATTACAGTTAGTCATGGCTAAATATATAAGCCAAGAAATTCATTAGCTTTCTGTTCTTCGATGTATTTCTTTTAATGGGACATTTATTTTCTTTTAACGTTTAATTTGTATTTATTTACATCAATCTGAGTCCTAGGTAAAAATAAATTTTCATGTATGGTATACATCTCCTGTATGTTACAAATGGATTATGATGTTTTTAGATAAGAATTGGAGTATATATTCATTTAGCACCAATACAATGGTTCTAATTCCAGTTCTAATAATCACTGAACCACATTTCCCACAGTGTTGGAGTAACTTTCTGGTACAAATTTCAGAAAAGAAGAAACTCATTTATCTATTTTAATCAATGTGGAACATATGTTTTACTATCACTGCATTGGCCTTGCCCAGCCGTAGTGCATCAAACTGTATTTGCTGAGTCAAAAATCAACTTGAACACAGATGAAAAATCATCAAAGATGTTTCCCAATGAAAAATGCTTGGCCTCTTAGTTGGAAAATTGGTATAGGCTCCAAACTCTCCTTCAGTTTTCTTGTTTTCTTCAATGTATTGTGCTCAGTTATTCCTAAAACATAAATTGTGTCATGCTATCCACATGCTTAAAACTTGCACTGGAAAAAACTGCAGTTTCTTCTCATTACCAGTCAGCCCTGTATTTTCTCCATCCTGCAGAGCACTCTAGCCTGATCTCTAGCATAATGCATTAGACACCCTGGCTGCTTTCAGATTTAATATTATTCCAAGCTGCCTACAATATATGTCTTTGTACAACAGTTTGCTTCTGCCCAGAACTCAGAATTCTCTCCTTCTTGCTCTTTCATGCTTTTGTTCCATCATGTTTCTGAATAAATGGTCTTCCCTGAACACTCTCCAGAGTTCTTTGGTTTCTGTTACTCTCTAGCCTTACACCACAATTTCTTCCTTTCTTAGGCACTTGCTTAATTTTTTTTATTATTTTATTATTTGGCTAACTTATTGTATTTCTCTCTTCCCTTTTATACTATAAACTCATAAGGACACAAGCTGTGTTTTTTTGTTTTTATCCATCTGGCACTCAGCATAATGTTGGCACAAAGTAGGTGCACAGGAAATATTTTAGCAAGAAAATCACTTATACCAAACATCTGGATTAGTAATTACTTTCTACAGTGTCTACATCCTGTAAAATTGGTATTTTATTGATAGAAAAAAATGTCACCTTGTTTTTCTAATAGCTTTGGTGAATATGAAACCAATTTATTTCTATCCTCATGCCCTATTCCTCTTGTGATTAATTGTATTCATTAGCAAGTTGGCTTTTAAGAATCATGAGTGCATTTAGAGTTTATATAACAACCAAATTTATGTCATTAATATAATTCCTTGTAGTAGCCCCTTGGTAAGGTACTGTAGAAGGTCAATGTGGAGAGACAGGCAAATTTGTGCAAAGCCAAGGGATCTCCTCAGTGTAAAAAAATAAACATCTTTCGTCCCTCTATGTTTTAATGTTTTTAGGACATGTATGATGAAAAAAGTTAATCCCAACTGAGAGACATTGGGACTTATGAATAGAAATGACCTTGAGGGAAAATGGAGTCTGGGCAAGTAATCCACTCTCAGCATCAGGGCCAAAGGGAATTAAAAAAGGCTGGTTCTGTACAACATGTGGCTGCTCTGGAACACTCTACTGAGACAATCACCCTGGCATAGAGGGAACACTTTGGCAACATGGTTGTTCATGGAAGTGTGAATTAAACCACCACCATCTGTTTGAAGGACACTATCTAGAAATAATTAAGGAGGTGTGATATTGTCTTCTATTGAAAGATCACTATGGCTTGTGAGAAAATCAATACAGTAGTGAGTAAAGCTCTCTTGAATTGTGGAAGACTAGTTTTCTACAGGAATCATAACAAAAACAACTGCAGCAAAAAGTCTGACCTATTAGAGAATTACTTAGTGCAGATCAACTGAGCCCAGGAGTTGCAGGAAGTCTGGTGGATAGATATCTGCACGTGGATGTTCTGTATAATTTGAATGCTAATAAACAACATGGGTTTATATTAATTTCTCTAGCATGCATTGTCAGTACTCCATCTATATATCTTGTTAGTTCTTACCATTTCCAAGCACAGTGGTTCCAATTCCATCTGCCAACTTTTCTTTCTTCTTGCCTGAGGACTCTTATCATCAGATCCAGCTCTGCTCAAGTTCTTAGCAGGTCAAAAGTGTTGGGGAATAAAAGAACTGCCTGGAAAATAGCATTTGACCAACTGGAAATGTTAGATAATTACTCTAGCTTCTGTACTTTTCAAAAGGAATAACTGAGGCATACATTGTATAAGATATGTAGAATTCCCAGGTGGAATTAAGCTGCAGTGGTCCCAAGCTTGATAACACACCCTCTTGGTTTCCTGTTTTTCTATGCCTCTATTATTTCCTAAGCCTGCTGTAAAAAACAAACAAACTAGTGACTTAAAACAACAGAAGTTTATTCTCCCACTGTTCTGAAGGCTAGAATTCCAAAATCAAGGTGTAGTCATGATCATACTGTCTCGAAGGCTCTAGGGAAGAATCCTCCTTTCCTTCTTCCTCAGACCTGATGGGTGTCATAAATCCTTGGTGTTCCTTCCCTTACAGCTGCAACACTTGAATTTCTGCTTCCATAAGCACATTGCCTCCTTCTCGGTGTCCCCTTTGTGCTTCTGTATCAAAACCTCCCTTTTCCTTCTCTAGTAAAGATACCAGTTATTGTATTTAAGGCCCACCTTAACCCAGTATGATCTCATCTATTATATACACCAAAGCCCAAGCTCCAAAGAAGGTTACAATTTAGGTGGACATGGATTGTGGGGGGACATTAGTCAACCCAGTATACTTCATTTGTTTTTTTCCACATCAAGTTTTTCTTAAGTTCACTTCTCAAAGAAACAACTTGCACTTAAACTTATTTCAGGGATAACTTTTGGAAACAGTTTTAGAATAATACATAAGACCAAGCCACTCTATGGATTAATGAGGGAAGCACTGTTTTTGCTTTAGAGGGCAAGGGATTATTCATCAATAAAGAAGGAGACCCAGATATTAGAAACCAACTAGAGCCAGAAGATCATGATTGGGAATGGACTGTGGTGGTGCCAGGTCAATGGGGGCTGAAAATGAGGCTGAATAAAGTAGAGTTTTTAAAAACTAATTGTGTTCTTATAGGATTTGATAATTCATATCTGTCAAGGACTACCTGGAGCTAGCCCTAATATGCTGGTGAGTTCTTTAAGGATGAAAAAACAAAAACAAAGTTAGGTGATGATAGAAATGAGGTAGAAATGCCAGAACTGCTTTGTGGTCAAAAGGTTGAGAGCATAGCAAAGAGAGTAATTTATTATACAAAATTAGAGAATCCAGCAGCTGCTTCTGATCTCCAGGAGGAATCTGAGGATAATCACTTCCCTGAAGCAATGAGGAGGCACCAGTATTGTTGGAAGCCAGCAGGAGGCTATCCTCTGCAAGCTGAGATTGATGGTAGAAAGGCTGCTGTTCAATTGGATAATATAATGTCAGTGGGAAAAATAGGATTCCAAATGAACAGATACCATGTTTCAGCATTTACTATCAGAGACAAGGTAAGCATTATTGTAACAATGGTAGCAAGGCTGAAATAATAGCCATGACCTCCAGGGGTTAGTGTATGGCTAATAGACTATGGTGTACTTAGGAACAAGGTAGTGACCAACCATTGAGTATATTTCTTGATTTCTGTAATGAAGAAATTTAGAGTAGGAGACCAGAAGGCTAAAGACAACTGTTACAATGCAAATCACAATTCTTAGCCCAATTTTGACCTGAAACATTTCCTAGACACAAGGCCCTTTGATGGAAGGGGAGGCCAGAGTTCACTGAGAAATAAGGATTTCATGCTACAATATGTATACATTACTATATGTTGTAATTATTCCAATATATCTCAAAGAGACCTATGTCTACTCACCAGAATAATTGTATAGTGGAGAAAGAATACTCAAATATTTCAAGGACTGCTGAATATAATTTGAGCTATCATTGATAGTAGGGGACCCTAGTTAGAGCGAGGGTTTCAAATTCAGTCTATACAATGGGTCTTAGTGCCATATTCTCTATTAACAAGAAAACAGCTAAACTGATTGGAGAATTAGAATGTGTGTTTAACGATATAGCTAACACCCTGGCAATGACATCTTTATAGTCAGGACAGTGTTCTTCAAAATGAAAAATGTCTTAGGGCCCAACAGCCAGTATATGCTGATTTATACCATATGTGGAATATATGGGTTTGGGATCCAAAGCTTGGAAGTAAAAGGAATCTTTTACCATCATTCTCATTGAATCACATGTGGAATTTCTGCTTCCCTAGCCCTATAAATATAGACTCTGCTTGACTAAAGGCCCTGGACCCTGAAGGCACTTTTCTCCCAGGGGATAGTAAGCTAAAACTATTACATTGCCTAGTTACATTGATATCTTTATGCCAGGAGACCAAAGGGCAAAAGCCATTATATTATCAGGACAAATTGATCATTCTGCTCTATAAAGCATAGGCAAAATAATGGAATTCATAGGACTGGTGTTTCCATGCCTAGTGAAAACTGTGAATAAGCAGGACCACCAGAGGCTTAAGTCCAAACATGCCAGTAGCTGAGACCAGCACAACTACTGGTTGTTGATGAGGGGAATCTAGGAAGACATAATGAATATTGCTGCCTTTGAACCAACTGAAACAGTGGGTATTGTGCACATCCCAGTAACTCTCTTTTATTATAAGTTTTGTTTGTTTTGTTTTAAGAAATTTGACCAGCCAAAATTTTGAACAAATTGTTAGAGGACAGAATTAAAGTTGACTTGGTATATGAGTAGATGAGTGATGCATTTCTCATTTTTTATTTGTGCATTTCCTAAACTATAAAAATCTGGTCTTGTCATAATATTTCAACTAAGATGTGAAGAGGAAAAACTCAGTATAATTTTACCATTACCTACTAGAGACTGGCAGCATATGTAGGTAAAGAAAGTTGTGCCACATCTTTGAATATTTCTGAAAGCAGAAGCTTTGCTAGACAAGTTTGCAAACATATGGGGATTCGGGCCTGTAGAATGTTATTTCTAAGAAAATAAGAATGAGAAGAATGCTCTCTCAAGTTTTCCCAGAGCTTTCAGAGTCTTCAGAAGAAGAAAAAGATATTTTTTAATATCAGAAGCAAAAGAAACTTGATGACCTTAAACAAGGACTCCCATCTTTCAAAATACAATTTCAGGAGTAATGATCAATGTCAAAGAGGGCCAAACAAAATAAAACCTATACCAGGGTCATTCCACCACTGATATGTGTCAAGTTTTTAAGAAGCCCTCAATCATGTTATTTTCTTCCTTCTCAGCCCACAGTATCAGTAGAAGTAGTCCCAGAAAAGGAAGAGAGGGCAGAAAACCAGAATAGAAAACCAGAAAACCAGAATAGCTGCAATACACTCATCTCCATTGTAAACATATGACAGAGTGAAAGAATAGACTTTGCCTCCTCCTCACCCCAAATACCTGAAACTGAAAAACCATTCAGGGATTGGTTGAAGAAGAAGATGATAACCCTGGCCAGTTTGGCTCAGTGGATAGAGCACTGGCCTGTGGACTGAAGTGTCTCGGGTTTGATTTTAGCTAAGGGCATGTATCTCGGTTGCTTGCTCGATCTGACCGGCGGATGGGTGTGCGCTCGAGACAACCAATCGATGTGTCTCTCTCACATCGATGTTTCTTTCTTTCTCTCTCTTTCTCCCTCTCTCTCCCCACCCCTCCAGTTTCTCTGAAAAGAAATGGAAAATATTTTCTTGGGTGAGGATTCAAAAAAGAAGATGATATGTGACTGGAATTGGATTGTAATTGGAGGTGAAAACACAGGGCTATGTGGAGATTAATAACAGAAATTGTATAGAAGGTGTCATATAATCTCATAGTTAAGGAATGTACTAATCATTGTAGAAGAAAGTTTCCATATTATTCAATTGAAAGAAATTAAAAAATAAATTAAAAAATACAGCATGTCCAAACTTGCATTTACACCCACTGAATGTGCCTCGTTTAATAAACCGAAGTGCAGTACACAGAGAACATTATATCCAGTATATCATAACTAAATGTAGTGATAAACAAGACATATCTATGCAACCAGTATGACCTTTATTACTAATTGAAGGATTCTCTCAAGACAATAATTCAAATGCAAGTAATTTATTTGAGAGTTAATCCCATTAAACACCTGTAGTTGAGTTGGAAAATAGACAGAAAAGGAAAGAAAGCCTATTTTTCCACATTGTTCCCCACATTTTACTTGATATACAAAGAATTTAGGGTCAATTATTTACAAATCTGAGAACTTTCTCTATTCTATAATTTCCCTAGTCATCTTTTTTAAAAAAATACAGATACAAGAGGTGCTAAAGTTATGGTAAGGACAGTAGAAGCAGAGCCAGTTAGGCTAACTCTTAACAAGCTATTTTGGTTATCTATTGTTGTGCAACAGGACACCCACAAATATCACTGGTTTATAACAAGAATAATCATTTATTTTGCTCACATATCTACGATTCGATCAGGGTATTAGGGAAATTTTGTCACTCTTCTATGTGGCATCAGCTAGAGAGCCTGGACTGGTGCAAGAAGATCCACTTCCAAAGATGGCTCAGTCCACATGGTTGGAAGGTTGGTGCTGCCTACCAGCTGGGTGCTCAGCGAGAGCACTGGCAAGAGTTCAGTGGCACCCGAGCTTTTCCATGGAGCTGCTTACATTCTACAGAACAGGACAGCTTCAGTCCAGAAACTGGCACAGCATCATGTTCCTCATAGTCTATCAGTGAAAATAGTAACAGAGCTCTGTGCTGTTCAGGAAGAAGGGACTAAGAACCACCTGTCTATGGAAGGAGTGAGGAGACTCTGGATACTGCCCTGAGGTAAATGGCCAGTTATTTGTGCTCTCTTTAAAATGGAAGGTGGAGCTTGGCCAGGTGTGGCTCAGTGGTTGAGCATCGACCTAAGATCCAGGAGATCGCAGTTCAATTCCTGGTCAGGGCACATGCCTGGGTTGCGGGCTCGATCCCCAGTCAGGGGCGTGCAGGAGGCTGCCAATCAATGACTCTCTCATCATTGATGTTTCTCTCTCTCTCTCTCTCTCTCTCTCTCCTCTCTCTCCCTTCTTCTCTCTGAAATCAGTAAAGATATACTTAAAAAATACATAAAATGGAGGGTGGAACCCTAATCCCTCTTAATCCTCAGTAGTGTGACAAATCAGAAGTCCTAACCAACATTTTGTTTTTCAACCATTTAAATTTACTTGCCCTCATTTAAAGGTCAGAAAGCCATTTCATTATCTGTGTTGAGAATACTTTAAATTTCATTTGTCTGTTTTTACCTCCAACAAATCCTTTGTGCCCACAGTAGATTTATTGTCTTAAGAAATAAATAATCTTCAGAATCCTCTTATATATAAGTAAAATGAAAGAAGTAGAAAATGAAATACTTTTCAGCTAAGTCTTCAATACACCTGTTTAGCAGGTCAAGGTAGCATTTCAGGATGCAGCTATCAGCTAAATCAGCCCTATAAGTTTGAATTTCCCCTTCCCTGTTCTTTTCCCTTGCTTCCGCTTGTCTTAGTGTGTTTTCATATCATCTCTTATCCCTTCCACCTTCCTGACAGTTTTGTTTGTCACCAGTAAGTCTCTAACCTGGCACTGAACATAGGTATGATCAGAGGAACATTCAAAGTTTGTTGATAAGAAAATCACCCTGAATAAGAGTTTTCTTGTCTGTAGACTTAAATATCTATTGAGTCAGATGGTTTTCCCTCAACAGGCCTTCTTCCTAGGAAGAGAAATAGCCTTGTGAAGAAGACATGACTTTGTGTCTGAATAAAAACAGGATTAGCTGTAGGGTAAATTATTTGTGTGCTGAAATGAATTCTTCTCTCTGGCTTTATTTTGAACTATATTACCAATATTCCTCACGAATACACAATTGGACTGCAGAATTTCATATAGTTTTGATGAAATGAATAAATTCAATGGGGACAACCTCTGGTGCTGAGGGTCTCTAAGACCTAAGAGCCTGTGCTTATTTTGAAGAGTTATCATATAAGAACTAAAGGCAATATAAGCTCCAAACAGGCAAGCTGATTTCCTGTTTGCCTCAGGCAAACCAAATGTTCACTGTTGAATTGTAAAAGCAAAGGCTATAAAAGCAAAAACAATCTTTGTTGTTCATTTTCCCCCATTGTGGTTCCTTGATACCCTGAAGTAATATGATTTACTATGGATGATGTGGAGAAGGGTTATTTAGACTTATAGTTCTGAAAACTTTCAACAGTTTTAACAATGTGGATATGAGTGTTAAAAATCAAACTGTTTCTGTGACAAAGGTTAGAAATATTGTTACAAAGATAGGAGAATTGAATTCCAGTGATCTTTTTCCACTTTAGTGCCATTGTAAAATCTGTGAAGTTAAGGTGAAACAATAATACCACACATTATTTCTGGTGGCCTGGCATTCCTTTAGAAAGGCATAAGTTTATGACACATTAGCTATAATGACCAGACAGGCCAATACTATTCAAATATTATCACTTATGTGAACAAGAATGTTGTTGGAAAATACCTTGTTGAGCATGAAGCATTTCTCATCTGGGTGAGAGTATACCAATCAATTCACATAAATTGTGATGAATCAAAATGTTATAGCAGAGCTTTCTTCTTCAACATTAAAAATAAAAGTTTCCTTTCTTTGCTGAAAAAATGGGAAGATGAATTGTGATTCTGTTATCAGTGGAAGTGGAATATCTACTTGTGGAAGTGGGGGATCCCTTTTCCCACTGGGTGCTAGGGGTTGGGTCCTTATGAAACCTCTAGAAAAATAATTTTCTGAGACTCCCATGAGAGAATGAGTGATCTTTATTTGTGTGGAATTGCATCTCTGTGCTTGCAAAATCCCATTTCTTTTAGCCTAGACATGAAAGAGGTATAGCTGGGGATTCAGCAGAGCTAGAAGCAAAGCCAGTGTTCAGAGTTTCTGTTCCATGGTGGAGCTGGGTCTGGTGTAGCATTAAGCTAGTTATATTTCATCAGTCCATTGTGTGGAGTCCACATAGCTCTGGGCCATGTGGGCAGATGCAAGAGCCTGAGAGTTCCAAGAAAACCAAGCAAGCAAGAGAGCAAGAGAGAGAACTCCTTTGTTTAGGAGCTTGAGTATCTTAAATCTTCCAGTGCTTGCAGTGGCCACACTTACTCTGGCTAATGAATGGTTCCCAGGTGTTACTGAGAGACAAATACCTTTCCTATGTCACCCAGATTTTACTGGGCATGTGTCTATGTGTCCTTCTCTTTGTTTCTTTCTAGTTATTAATAATTGGGTTCATTACAATGGCATCAATACCATGATACTTTCATAGGAATCTCACTAACCTGATATAAATTATCTTCTCAACAATATCATGAGATATGAGGGACTGGAAACACAAATATTTACCTAAATAAGCAGAGCTAAGGAAAGACTAAACATGAATTCACACTCATATTTTACTGGCCTCAAAATCTCTGATCAGCCCTTTACACATTATAGCTCCTACAGGTTCTAAAAGTTACCAGGATCATTTAGTAGATGTCCTGGTCATAGGCAAAACATTTTAGAATATATCCTTCCCATTAAGTAAAAATGAGAAATCCTTAATAGTCTTGATGTTATGTTAAAACTGTAACACCTAAATTTTAAATTAAGTTACGTAATAAACCCGATCCTTTAAATTGTATTAGAAGTAACTGCAATAGCCATGAAGTTCTCTGGGATTTTCATATGTCCAGGCTCACATACTGTATTAGTTTCCAAGGCTGCTATAGTACCACAGAATTGGCTTAAAACACCAGAAATGTGTTGTCTCACAACTTTGGAGGATACAACTCTGAAATCAGGCAATCTGCAGGGTTGGTTTTTCTGAGGGTTCTGATGGAGAATCTGGTCCCTGACTTTCTAGCTTCTGGTGACAGCCAGCAGTCTTCGTAATTCCTTAGCTTATAGATGCATCACTCCAATATCTGCCCTGATCTTCACGTGGCATTCTCCCTGTGCCCCTCTTCTTTTCTCTTATGAGGGTACTGGTCATATTTGACTAAAAGTTCACCATACTCCACTATGACTTCCTCTTAATTTTCATCTAACTTACATCCACAAAGATGCCATCTCCAAACAAAGTCACGTTCACAGGTACCAGGGATTAGGACTTCCACAAATGTTTTGGAGAGACACAATTCAACCCATAAAATATAGAAATCATGCACCAGAGATAAGTTAAAAAAGACTCAAGAAGAACTATAAAGACTAAAAGAGCAGGGTAGATGTGGGAATATTGGTATCTATGTATGTATATATATGTATCTGTATATATACTAATGTATTTAAATTTATGTGTTATTCCCAATTAATGCATTGCTTTTAGACCAGTTTCTGTTTTTGTGTGGGTATGAAGCTGTGGAAAGTTAGGAATTTGAACAGACTATTTCAATGATATAATGTGCATTTTCTTACTCTTTGTCTAACAGTAATTTACCAATTTTAAGATTTATTCTCTGAAAATTTATTTTCAAGAAATCCTTGTGCACCTTACCTTTGGGACTTGTAAATTTTATTCCCCAAGAAGTTTCCCAGAATACTCCAATCTTTTAATTAAAAATAATTCTGTTTGAAGGACTTATAAGTGTGTTATATTTTTCAATAAGAAGAAATTAACACATTTTTGGGGAATTTTTATCATGCATAGATATCATATCCTTGGTCCCATATTTTAATTTTCTAGTGTTTAGACCTTTTCTTGTAAATATTTCCTCAAGTAACTAAAATTATACTTTCATAATTATAAGGGTTCAGTTACTATAGGATATAAAATATAGAATATAATTCTGAAAGCAACTCATAGAACACTAAAGACCCTTCTTTTGTAGTTTTATGGCACAGAAAGTTAAGAAACTATTTATCTGGAAAGCAAATAAAAATCTTTAGGTTAACACTAATTTTTTTTTTTTTACAAAATGAAACATCTCCCAGTATTATGCACAAAACTGGAGCAAAATATGTTGGTTAAGCTGCTTAGAACTCAAGTCTTCCTCTTTGGTACATACATTTTTACTCACGTGTTATTTGTTCACTTTCTATGGGTCTGACCAATGCTTACTTATAGAATTTAAAAGCCATTTGAAACCAGATATAGTTGGTTTTATTTTCTTTATTTTATTTTCTTCAGTAGTGATATTCTTATAGTACACTAATGGTCAGATGTCCTAAAAATGTGTTTTTTGCTTTTGATTTAGAAACTAAATTAGAGTAGCAAAAAGTACCCGAGGTATTGGTCTTTTCTTATTTGTAAATGACTGGTTTTGGCTTCTCTGTGACACAGATTCCAGAGCATAACAGTAGACAATACTTACTAATTTTTGTCTTCCCCTTCCATTTCCGAAGGTAGTTACTTAAATGCTGTACTAAATTTGGATAAAAGAATATTACTACTGTAACCCATATTCTTCCCCTAGTCTCCTGAAGTTGGTTTATTGGACAGTTAACTAATTGACATGATAATTGCAAGGATGAAAACTGCAGTCATCCAGCTCTTCTCCAAACTCAGATTCTGGCTCATGAAATCAAGCATTTGGAAGATGTAATTGACTTTTCACGGGATTCAATTCATGAAGAGTGTCATATAGTAAAAATTCTAAAGTATAGTCTATGGTTAAGATTTCTATAAGATGTGATATATAAAGGGGGGATTATTTCAGGCACAAATAACTTTGGGAGAGTGTAGGTTAAATAGAGTTAAAATAGGATTTGCCAAATTCAGAATTTTTTAGATTCCTGAATATGATGAAGTGTATTGTGAACCACTAAAAATAGGGATATACTGTTAATGGATTTTGCACCAATTCAGATGTGGAAGAACATTAATGGGTTCAGCATCTAATTCTTATGTGGAGGTTTGGGGGTTTCTCCACACCTACCTAGAGATACCATTAGATTCAAAAGGTAAAAAACTCAGTCCCACAAGACTGCCCTCCACTTCACATGCCAATCACAAGCCCAGGTTGCGCACGCTTTTGACTGACCAGCTACAAATTGGAGGTTCCATGAACTCCATCCAACTCAGGATGCCAATTACAAGTCCAGATTGTTACCTGTATTTCTGACCTATTGGTTATATACTAGAAATTCCCATGATCCCCTTCTTGGATTAAATTAATGTGCTAGAGCAGCTCAGAGAACTCTGAGAAACATTTTACTTACTAGATTACCAGTTTATTAAAAGGATATAACTCAAGGACAGTCAGATGGAAAAGATGCATATGGCAAGGTATGTGGGAGGGGTGTAGAGCTTCCCTATTCTTTGAGTATGCCACTACCCCCAAATCTTCTGTTCACCATCCCAGAGGCAATCTAAACCCCATCCTTTGGGTTTTTATGAGGACTTCGCTGTATAGGGATGATAGATTAAATCACTGGCCACTGGTGATTGATTTAAACTCTGGCCCTTCTCCTGTCCCTGGATATCAGGGAGTGAGACTGAAAGTTCCAACTCTCTCTTCATGTTTGATTTCCTTGGCAACCAGCTCCCATCTTCAGGTCCTTTCCAAAAGTCACCCCATTAACATAATAAACCTACTTGTGGTGGAAATGGTGTCTTGTTATTCTAGTTATTTCACCTCTATATTTTGAAGCAATTTCAGGAACTGGCGACAAGAGATCAAATGTTGTAACAAAAGATGCTCCCATTCTTATTGCTCAGGAATTTTCAAGGGTTTTGGAGGTGTGAGCCAGGAACCTTGGATGAAGACCAAATATATATGAGAAATATTCTTTGGTTACCTGAATGACCAAACATGTTTCTTGTAAATCATAACACCCCAGTTCACCGCATGATCTTTGAACACATATTCCTTACAATGAAAAGATCATACCTGTCAGAGCACTTGCATTTGGTGTAGCATTTATAGAACAGATATAGCAATAGTATCTACACAAAATGCATTTGAAGAAGCTAGTGTGGGATATAGATAGATTTAAAGAAATAACTCAGTTATCTTATAAAGCCATCACAAACATTTTTATATTTTTATACCTGCTTATAGTAGATATAAATTGAAAAATAGTAGCCAGGCGGAAGAGGTATATAGGGCAAGGTAAGGAAAAGGTATGGAGCTTCCATGCCCTCTCTGAGCAGGCCAGCTCCCCAAATCTCCACATGTTCACCAACCCAGCAGCTCTCTGAACCCCATCCTTTTTTTTTTTTAGGGAGGTTTCATTATGAGGCATGATTAACTAAATCATTGGCCATTGGCAATTGAACTCAATCTCCCCTCCTACCCCCCACTCCACCCTCATGCCCCACCTTGGAGGTCTGGAGATGGAACTGAAAGCTCCAAACTTCTAATCACATGATTGCCTCCTAGCTCCTTCTTTAGGTGCTTAACAGAAGTCACCTCATTACCATAACAAATGATACCATTGTTGTTCTCACCACAGAAAATTCCAAGGACTTTAGGAGCTCTGTGTTAGAAACCAGAATGAAAACCAAATATATATTTATTATACATCATAACAATCACAGTAATTTTAAAACTTCATAGAAATCTACTTTATCTGAACACATCATGGGACTTAGTTTCAAAAGACTTCCATTTTAAATGTGAAAGTTGACATTAGTGGAGCCATTTTAATATACAGCCAGAGCAGCCTTTTTAGAGGAACTGCTTGCATGTCTTGATACTTGAAACTTTGTACTGTTGGGACTGGGCAAGATCCTTGGATTAGGCCAAACCAACATTCTCTTACAAACAATTGTTTGTAAAGCCAGCAGGACAGCCAACTTCCTGACCACAAAGACTGATGATTGTGAACTCTTTCTCTGAAGTTAGAATCAGTATAGCCAAGAGTAGCTCAGCTTATCGTCACCTATAATTTTTTTCTTTCTTCCTTTCATATAATTATTTATTTTTTCCTTTTCTTATGAAAACTCTTTGCCTTCACCTTATAATCAGGGCACCATTTGGGTTTCTGTCGAAATCATTGCTTCCAGAATTGTAATTCTGTGATGCCAAATAAATGTGTGTTGCCTCTGATTTCAGCTTTTTAAATTAGGTTAACATAAGAAACCATGACCTATAAAAATGCTTCTCATCTTTGTGGCTGCAAAACTAACTCTAAAATACAGTCACTTATTTTGGGGACAAAATAGAGTTGACCAACATAATTTCATTAAAGAAAAACAAAGCTTAACATTAACATAAGTTGCAGAAATTAACAGCTTTTCTCAGAAATCATCAGAGGATGGCCAGCTAATTTCCAGTACCATGTCTACTCGTGCCAACTTTGGATATCCACACCCTTTCCTTAGTTGTTTCCAAATAAAGAAGACCACTAAGCAACCAATCAGCTGAAAAAGCCAAATAAATTCCTCACTTACCTCATAGAAACCCTTAAGTTCTTTAGCAACTTGAAATTCATTGCTGTCATAGCCACGAGTTTCCTGGCTTGCAGGTTGAAACCCTTGCAATAAACTCATCTTTCTGCTTTTTAAAAAATATTTTTTATTTTTTTGTTTTTTATATTTTTATTCAGTCTGCAGTGTGGTTTTTGACATGACAATGACATTTTAAAATGACCAAAAAAAAAAAAAAAAAGTAGTCTCATAAGAGCTTGTCTTTGGAATTAAGTATACCTTGAATAAGAAAACAGCAAAGACAAAACCTTCTATATATTTAACACTTTAGAGAGGAAAATATTATTAATATAAAAAAATAAGGATTTTTGGACAATTGAGAGTATTAACCTGTATAACACTTCTCACTGAGTCTAAATGAGAATTAAAGCTACTTTATTTTGACATTAAATTCTCTGGAAAATATGTTTTCTCCCTATAAATAAAAGCCTTATTTTGAATATACTTTGAAATAATTAATTTTGAAAAAAGAATTTGTAGATATTTTTATAAATAAAATGTTCCATATACATTTATACATAAAATGTTTCATTTCTATTTGCACAATTTTTATTAATTTTTCTATGCCTTTTAACATTCTCCTTTGTGATCCTTACACTTTTTAAGAGGTAGCAGTGGCAAAACTGTAATGTATTTCCAAGTGAAACTCTCATAATGTCCTTGAAGATTTTAGACTTTAAGACATGGTTTATTTTTGAAAAGTCAAGTATCCCTGCCATTACTCAGAAGCACTGACTGCGAGAGTTAAACGCGATAAAAATGTTAAAAATCTATCTCATGTTATGAAGCACTTTATTTTAGTCTTCTAGTTCAGAACACTAATTGACTGACCAAAGCTACATTACACAACAGATATTTGGAGATCAACACCATACATCCAGCTAATTAAGTTTTTTCTCTCACCTTCTAACATTTACATTATCCCCCTAACCACACATCTATTCAGGAAACTATTTCTAAATTTAGCTATCTCTTCTTACCTCCTTAAATTTCTTCATTGTTCTCACTGTTCATTCCTGCTTTTATTTCTGTGGTTCTGTTATTTAGTTTTAGTCCAGATGTTTCTTCTTTAGAAAACAATAAAACAGAAACTTTCCTAGTGGTAGTTCTGTTCTTATTGTGTTCAAGGCCCAGCTTTCCCCCTGATTTTCTATGTTGGCAGTTTACCCTAGTTATCCCAAGGATGTTCCTTTTGTCGTTATTTTTACAGAATACAAGCAGAAACAAACAGAAGGATGACCTCTGCAGCATGCATTAGCCCTGCCCACTATGAGCAACAACGCGGTAGAAATGAGTTTGACTGTGCTCCACTCTTTAGAGTTTTCTTCGTAATCTCAGCCCACTTGCCTTGGTGATTTATTTAAACCATGCCCATTTCAATTAGCACAAAGCAAGGCTGGAAATCTGTGGTTTGCTGAATAAAATGTTCATGGCCCAACCCCCAGAATCTGCGAATGTTACCTTATAGGGCAAAAGGTATTTTACATATGTGATTAAATTCAGGATTTGAGGTGTAGAGATTATCCTGGATTATTCCCTTGGGGCCTAAATATAATCACATGGGTCTTTATTAGAAAGACTTAGGGGGAGTCAGAGAGCAAGGCACAGGTCATATGATGAAGGACGCAGAGACTGGAATACAGTAATACACTTTGGAGTTGTAGAAAGGGACCACAAATCAAGGCAGGCAACCACTGGAAGGGGCCTCTAGAAACGGAAAGAGTAAAGGAAACATTCTTTCCTCACAGCCTTGAGAAGGCACCAAGTCTGCAGACACCTTGACTTTAGCCCAGTGAAACTGATTTTATTCCAGAACCATAAGAAACTAAATTTGTGCTATTTTATGCCAGTAAATGTGTGGTAATTTGTCACAGTAGCAATGGAATACTAATATAGGATTTAGAACCAATCAATGGGCTTTTCTTATGTAGTTGGTTACAAAGTTCATTTTTTCCCCCCTGTGTGATATATAGAAGACATGTGGGGTAGAAAACTATTTTAGCTATTAACCACTATGATCGAGGTTGGCTTGAATTTGAAAATGACAAATGTAGGAGACTAACCCCCTCCCCCCCAAAAAAATTACAGAGAAGCAGAAGCACAGCCCTCATCAAAACATGCTTGAAACCTGCAATGATTCAGGACTGTGGCAGTTACATAAGCTTATAGATTCACTCATTATTGAGAAGAATTTTCAATTACTTGCAATGGAAAGCAGCCTAATTGTTACAAGTTTTGCACAGAACCTTAATTTTGAAATACAACATCTAATATGCTTTCATAGTTGGATGAAGCAAGGAAGAAGCTGTATGAATTTGGACCAGTGTAATTAAATAGTAACAACTGTGAAAATAGGCATGGCGCTTGTCTTATCCAGTGCCATATCCTCACTGTCCAACAAATATTCGTAGGTGTTTAATGTACGCTTTTGAAATGGTTCGATGATTCAATATGATAAGTACCAAGCATAATTATAATTCCATTAACAGTTAATCTTGACTTAAAATGTGTTTTGAGCTATGAGAGACTGAATATATAAATGAACAATGTCCAGACGAAAATCACAACAGAATTCTAACCCACAAACTCTGTAGCAACCAGTCAGGAAGGCCACCTCAGCCTCTGGAGCAGCTGGCTCAAAACAGTCAGAACTTGGTCAATACCTGGCAGTGCCCTTATTTTCCCCCTGTTAATCCAACTCAGAACCAACCAAAGCCAAATACGCTCCCAAGCCAATCACATAAGACGCCGAGCTTCTAGTTAGCCTGCCTCTAGCTTTCCCTTGGCCATGGCCTCCAATGAGAACATACCTGAACTTTTTGCTTTTTCTACTATAAAGCTTTTTCATTCTCCTGCTACCCTTGAGTCTCTGCCAGACGCAAGTGATAGTAGCTAACTCCTTTGCTATAGCAAACTCTGACTAAATAGCTTCCTTTCCTTCTCATTTGGATTGTCTTTAATTCCACAACTATACAAATGAGGCCAATAAAAATCTTTTTTCAGGTTGTCCCCTGTCTTAGTCATTTATGTCTAAGAAATAGTTTCTGTAGAGAGAGATATTCTCAATAAAATTATACCAAATAAATAGGTCAAACAATTTTTTTTAATGTGTAAAGTTCATAGGTGGACATTAAATTATTTCCTCCTAGAAATAACCTCCCACTGATCTAGACTTTGCTTAAAGTTTGACCACTGGGGCTTCATTTAATTCATTTAATAATTTTTTAAAAATATGCAAAAATTAAAACTCCAAGAATGGGGCTAAGCATGACACACTAATGGACAGAGAGAGATCCTGCTCCTGATCTCAGGGAGTTTGTATTCTAGAGGGATAGAGAAGACACTGAAGGGCATGTTTACATTATTATATATCTAATTATAATTTTAGTAGGGGCCACTGGTAAAAATGCAGGAAGATAAAAGGATATGATACAAGGGTTCCAAACTTTACTCCAGGAACAAAGAAGGACTTTGTGAAGTTGTGGTAGAAAATTAAATTGCTCCTCCGGATAATCTTCTAAAACTTCAGAGATGAGTCATAATTCTAGGAGGTGTTTGAAACCCTAATGATTGCAACTGAATTCCTGTCATTATGGCAGAATGGGGCATAAAAATAGAAATCATTTTGGCTTATTGCAAAATAAAGTTACATTTCTTACATACGAAAGCTTTTGGATTCTGATTCATACCCACTACACTTCCATACCCTGAGGTGTTAGAGATGACTATGTCAGAATCATTTATTTCCCTTGTAGATGTATCTGTGTTTTTACAGAGAACTAGCCATTTACAAACAAGGAGTAACAACTGCTTGAAAACCCTTTGGCATTTGTTTCCTGCAAAATATAGGGCAGACTCCTTAAGTAGAGTCTTAGATATACTCTTCATAACTTATCCTGAAACCTATCTTCCCCTACTTTCCTAGGACCATCCATCATCCTTAGTATTTTCAACATGCCAGGTTTCTTCTCCTTATACGTGAAACCTGTTTTCAAAGCTCCATTTTTCTATACATGTGTTTTAGTCAACTCGAATTGCATTGCTCGCTTTCCCTCACTTATATGTTCATTATATATAACCAGGCTAAATAGGATCTCCTCTGTGAGGCTTTTCCCATCCAAGCCACTTCAAAGAAATGCTATCCATTTCCTACATTACTGTTACAATGTAGCACATTTTCTTATTGGACACAAAAACCATACACTTTAGTGTCTTTATTAATAACATTTACATATGATTGTTCCAATTTCTATTTGACTTTTTTTAACCTAGATCTAATTTATTATGGAACTACTTAACTTAAAACAATATAATGTTTCATATAACTAAAGTGTGGTCTCAAAGTTATAGATTATTATTTAAATTATATTTACAACTTTGGACAACCATTTATATGGAGCAGGTAATGGAGCAGTTACAATCGGTAATTTATAGTGGTTAAGAGACCAAGCTCTGAGACAAGACTTTCTCCATTTGATTTTTGGATCTGCCACTTATTTGCTATGTGACCATGAGCAAATGATATCAATGCTTTGTCTCCATTTCCTGATCTGTCAAATGGGAGCATTCATAGGACTTGAAAGAGTGTTGTAGTGAGGTATAAATGAATGAAAAGAGCTTAGGATACTGTCTAGCACATGGTAATCTCAGCACATTTTACCTATTAATTGCATTAGTAGATATGGTTACAGTGGTAGGAAGAGTAGATGAGGGACCAGTGTAGATATTAGTATGTGCCAGACAACATGCTAGTTATTCTTGCATCAAGGAGCAGACTATACACTAAGCAGACAAAAAACCATAAGCTAATCAGTGAACAACACTGTGTTTGGTGCCACAGTAGAAGACATAGGAGATCAGGAACATTGTAACAGAAGCACTAGAGCAAAAAAAACATCCGGGGTGAGTTATGGAGTCGAGTAGAAGTTAGCAACAAAGCAATAACAAAGCAGTGTCCCAGACACATATAGGCATATAGCACACATGAATGCATGGCACATTCATACCTTGCCCACAGTATATCAGTGGTAGTCAATATTGTGGTCAACAGATAAAGACAGATTTTAGATTGTGAAAAGATTTGTGTTCCATAAGATATTTGGAGTTTTCATAGAAAGCATTGGAGAGAGAAAAAATTAGCCATGGGAATTTTATTATTGGGTGAGTACTGTGATTAAATTGAAACAATTACTTGTCACTAGTGTGGACAATGGGTTAGGAAGCAATGGCATAGGAGCAGGTAAACCAGGTAGAAAGTTGTTGCACTAATTCAGAAATAACCAGCAAAGCCCTAGATAGAAGTAGCAGCAGTATATAGAGCAGAGAGGTACTATTTATAAAATATCAAGAGGGTGTAGAAGAGTAGAGAAGTTACAGGTGGCCATGGGAGATTATGAGGTTTGGGAATGTTGCACAAGTATGACTGTAATTAAGAAGAAGCTTCAATGGAGGAAAGATAAGTGGGAATATATAACTGGCCTCATGATAGGGAATGTTACATGTTTTCTGGCTTAAAGTAGTTTTGTTTAGTTAACTCCTGCTTTGAACTTGGGAGATGGCACTAAATGAATAAGAGTTAAATAAGTATTTGTCACTGACATTATGAAGGCACTGAGGATGTAACTTATTTGGGGAAACAAAATAGAAGATAAACAGTAAACTCATCATGTTCCTGGCATTATGTTCTATTACATATACATTACAGCACATCCTTGTGAAATGGGTGCCAATATCCTATTTTATACATGAGGAATATGAAATTTAAAAAAATGTTAAATCATTTGTTGAAGGTCAGATAAGAAGTGGAAGGTCCAGGATTAAAATTCTAATCAATTAAACCCTGCATATCTTACAGAGTAAAACATAAAAAGTAAATAAAAAGACCAGATATACAGCAGATCCATTTTTGTACAGGAAGGTTACATTTCTGCTAAATGAGAGGGAAAAGGGCTCCTTTAGTATTAACACAGTAATGTTTTGCTCTTAATAATGTGCTGACATTGCAATAAGAGTCAGACGTTAAATATGAGGTATTGTCTTGGCATACAAGCAACAGTCATTTGAGGTTTAGCACTCAAAACACATTCAGCAAATGCTGCTGGAAATATAAGAAGGCAGAAAAGTGAAGTGAAAATAGTGAAGCAATACTTAATCAAAAACACAATTTTGTATAGTCCGAACTTATTTTCATCTGCTTAGGATAAATAGAATCTATCAGGCTTCTGCTTTAGGAGATTTAGATTATAATGGAAAAATCAGAGACTCTAATGACTTTCTCCCTTGGTGCTCTTAACATAAAACACTTTTCTCCCCCAAGAAATCCATTATCTTTGATTTCAGAGGGAAGGGAATAAAGTCAGACACTACCTGGATCCCACCCCTGAGCTCCTGCCTCACCCAGAAGGTGGAGTGAAGGGGGGACAGGGCCCAGATTTCCATAAAGCCCACCCTTCTCCAACCTCTCCTTCCCACAAAGTGGACAGAGGCCCCACTGCAGCCAAAACAGAAGGGGAAAGGCGGCTGAAGGAAAAGGAATTCCCTCTCACTGCACAGAAGCCCCCCTCCCAGGTGGAGAAGCTGCCCTGGCTGCCGGGGGAGAGGTGGAGGTAAGCTGGCGCTGGGAGAAGAGAGGAGCTCTAAAGCCTTTCCCCTCTAACCTGACATATTTATATATTTTGTTACAAGGGAGGGGAGGATATTTGGAATAATATTGGTTCTTCAAAGGCAGGGACTGAAAGCCAAACAGCACCTCTCTTTTGGTCACATTTTCCTGCTGCAACCTCCTAGAACCATCAGTGGAAAAAGGGGAAGGGGAAACGGAAGGTAGGAGCTGGAGGGAGGGGATGTTTGAGGGTTCTGAGCACACAAATCCCTTCAAAGGGAGGTGAGGGAGAGAATCAAACCCAGGTCTCCCACATAGCAGGTGAGAATTCTACCACCGAGCCACCATGGGTTGGTTCTAAGAAGTACAAATTAATAGTTACAAAATAGTCATGGGGATGTAAGCAGATTGCATCACAAGGATGTAATAGTCAATAAGATTGTGATAACTACGTATGGTGCCAGATGGGTACTGGAAATATCAGATTGCTTGGTAAAGTATATGATTGTCTAATCACTATGTTGTACACCTGAAACCAATACAAAAAATATTGATAGTAAATTGTAATTTAAAAAATAAAGATTAGCCCAGCCGGCATGGCTCAACAGCTGAGCATTGACTGATAATCTAGGAAATCGAGGTTCGATTCCTGGTCAGGGCACATAACTGGGTTTCGGGCTCCATCCCCAGCAGGGGACCTACAGGAGGCAGCTAATGAATGACTCATCATGGATGTTTCTCTTTCTCTCTCCCTCTCCCTTCCTCTCTTTGAAATCAATAAATATATATTAAAAAATAAAAATAAATAAATTAAATCAATTAAAAATAAAGATTAAAAAAATAAGGTGAGGTAGCAGAGGAAGGGCAGCTGGGTCACACCAGGAAAAGCGCCCTCGCAGGTGCATGAGGCCAGCAGGCCTGCCTTTAGCTCTGCCTGCCTCCGCCTGGCCCCAGGGCAGGGACAGACAAGACTCCTCCCGCAGCAAACTGAGCTGCAGACCCATCCGGCCTGCTCACCAAACGTAAGCACACCTTTCCTGGGGGTGTCTGGACATCACTCCCCCATCAAAAACTCATCCAAGATGAAGTAGGCCTTCCAAGAGTTGAAGACGATGTCCAGCTCGCAGGCTGTCCAAGTATTTGTCAGGAGCTCCATAGGTCCTTGCATCGCCTCCAGCACGAGGAGCTCATTGCCTGGGCCCTCGGCGGCGGCGTGAGTAGAGGCTGCGTATCTATTAAAACGCCTTTGAGGCCCTTCACTCAGCAGCTGCGCAGCCTGTGGCCTGAGCCCCGGAGCCCCCTCCTTCTGCCGCATGGCGGGAGTAGCCAGGTATCACTTTCGGGCCGCAGCCTCCCTGCCAGCTGAACAGCAGCGCGAGTGGCCTGGTTCTGCGCCTCGGGGTTTCCAGGGCCCTCTTCTGGCGCAGCTGCATTCCCTTCCCTATGCTTTTCCTCCTTCTTTCCCTCCGGCTTGAAGCCTCGCCTGCCCCGAAAGCTCCTCAGACGTCAGGCTCAAAGGAATGAAAGGTCGGAGGCTCTCTTCTTCTTACGAGCCCCTCAGGGGCCAACGGCCTCTTGACAAGGCTAACAGCTCCCTGCTGCCTGTAGCTGGAGCGCGCAGGCCAGGCCCGCTTGGGGCTTTGACATTCTGGGCTCAGCGCCTGCGGTGCAGAGCTGACATTTCAGTTCTGACCAGGCTGTGAACTTCGGTGAACTTGAAACATAGTTTTTATTCTGCACTATATATGTATTCAGAGCAGCAACAGTTTGTTATATATGTAGACATCTTATGAATAAGTAAATACATCTTTTATCCAGTTTTCCTAAAGATTTATAGAACTGACTTAAGATCATGTTAATTTAATGTGAATTGCTTTTGAATGCCATGCAAATTCATTCTTTCCTAATGATTGCTTGATTCTAGATTTCAAATGTGTCTTTGTATATAATTAGAATCTTTTGATTTTTTTTTTTTTGGCAAATGAAATATGAAGTGGATTCTGCCTGTGTAATATATAATTGAACACTTCTCACTATCAAGTGTCTATTCTTCCTATTAATTAGGGTTTTAAATAGTGAAGAAACTAATACTTCAGTGGTAAATGAAATCTTGTGTTATCTCTAGAAATATGGAAATCATGTAATAATATAAAGTTCAGCAGGTGAGTTTTGGCACCGGAATGCGTGGGTTGAAATGCTGGGACTTTTTGAAAGCATTGCACTTAATTGTGTGTTAGTTTCTTTATCTATAAAAATGTACTGTTACCCTAACATTGTTGTAGGTAATCAGTGATTTAAAGTGATATTTTATCAAAAGCACTTACCATATATTTAGCACGTAATAAACATTTTTAATTATCTATTCCGTTCCCACAGAGAGATTTCAGGAGGAGGTAGGCCACATGGTGCAATGAGTTGCCTAACCTAGTTTTAATTATTTTTTTCTGTTTTTCTGTTGCTGAAAATAATATTATAGGGCTAGCTGGGCAGTAAAGCTGACTTTTGGAAGAACCGATTGTGAAATTTTCAGGAATTTTGGGAGTTGGTTGATGTTATGTTGGTAGCTTGAAATCAGCTATGATGGGAGTATTTATACCAATCAGTCCCAAAAGTGCACTTGTTTGTACTGGGGTGATACAAAACTTAGCTTTATTGTCCCAGTCAGTAGTTTTCTCCCACTCTGAAAGGATCTTCAGATTATAAAAATAGTTTTTAAAAAAAGTGGAAATTTGGCAGTGTTTTATACTGTTAAATGTTTACTTACAACGTGACCCAGAAATTCTACTTCAAAGTATTTATATAAGCAAATATATATTACATGTATACATATATAACATATACTATATATATATAATATACATTATCATTATGCAGTAACAGTGTTATTTTTTAATACTGTTAAGATGCCAAACAATTCTCCACATAGTTATACCACTTATCATTCCTACCAGCTGTGTGTGAGTTCCAATTGCTCTACACATTCACCAACATTTTGTTCAACTTTGACTTTATGTATGCCAGTGAGTGGGAAATGGTAGAACATAGTAATTTTAATTTGCATTAATTTGGTGATCCAAGATGTTGACCACTTTTTCATGTGTTCATTGGTCATTTGTATATCTTGTTTTGTGAAGTTTATATTCAACTTTGCCCATATTTATTGTATTATATTGCTTTTTTATTACTGATTTGTAAGATTCTTTTATGCATTGTAGACATATATTCAGATTATAAATCATTTGACAGATATTTGTAACACAATATTTTTCTTTTCCTTTCTGTGGCTTGTCCATTCTCTTTAAAAAATTTTTTTCTTTTTTAATTTGATTTTAGAGAGGGGGAGAGGGAGAGAGAGAGAAACATCCATGTGAGAGGGAAACATCAATGGGTTGCCTCCCGCCCTTCCCCCACCAGGGATCAAACCTGAAACCTGGGTACTGTGCCCTGACTGAGCATCGAGCTGGCGACCTTTCAGTGCAGGAGACGACGATTAACCTATGGAGCCACACTGGCCAGGGCTTCATTTTCTTAATGGTATTAAATTTTTAATTTTGCTGAAGTTAAGTTTTTAATTAATTATTTCTTATGTCAGTGCTTTTTGTCTAATAATCCTGTGCAACCAGCAAAGATGTACTTTTAGACCTCTAGATATTATTAAATAATACATGAGTGGGGATGTTTTTATTTTCCAGATTCAAAAAACATATTGTATGTATCTAGATTTTAGCTACTTATTTTATCACATCTCTCTTTTATATATATATATATATATTTCTTAAAACATAAAGGAGAAATAGCAGACCTATATAAATTGAACACACATGCAGGATGAAACAGACTGCCTGGGGATAGCAGGGAAGACTTCAGAGAGCCTTGAGTTATGACCAGAAAGACAGTAAGCTTTTTCTAAATAGTCATTACAGTTACAATTATTCTTTATATTCTTCCCTCCAGCTTTTTGGTTTGTGAATTTTGTTTAAAGTGTTGATTCTTATACTTCGAATGTTTTTTTCTTCCCAACTACTGTGCATTTGGGAAAATGGTTTCTGCAATAATTCTTCATTGGTTACTCCAGATTCCCAAATGGGGCAAGGGTGAAGAATTTATGCAGGCTTTTCCTTTAGCCATGACACAGGAAAGTTTATCCTTGTAAAACTTTCTCGAACACCAGTGAGCATTTATTATACACACAAAGAGATAAAGAAATAAGCCTCTTTTTTAATGTTTGCTCTAGTTTATCCTGTGTCTAAAAAATTGGCTTCTTAAATTCTTTCTACAACTATAACTAGATAAAAAAAGTTCCATGAAATATCCGTTCTATGGAATTTTCCTGAGGCACAGTAATAAGTAGCTAAATCACCACCCCATCACTTATTGCTGTGCACCTACTCAGCTCCCAGTATAATCTGATTTAATTCTTCTTCAGCTTTAATTGTCATCTCTCTTTTTGATGATTAAGTTATTTACTAAGATTTGTGCAATGTCTAATGAATTGCATAGAAAGAAAACAGTTATATATCTTATATTTAGACTCTAGAAAAAAAATATAACATTTCCTAAATTTTAATATGGAAAAAAGTACATACTAAATACTTGTTGTAATGTGTATTAAATATAACCTTCTTGTAAGATGTAAGTGACTTAATTTCACCAAATCATGTTCATGCAAAAGTAATATGAGATTTAAAAGATGAAACAGGCCTATTAAATTTCAACTCATTTATGTGCTATATATCATGTACTTCTGTAAGCAGGTTTAATCACAGAACATATAAATTATTTCTAACCAATTGACAATCTGAAATTTAAAGTAGAAGAAAGGATCTTCATGGATTTACAATTAAGACTGTTGTGTTTCCTAATGAGGAATTATACTTAATCATCTGATTTATATGCTAATTTTTCAGAGAAGATGCACGTTTTTACAAATTCTCTGTAGGAAAAAAATTAAACAAAGAAATGTTTTCTGTTTTTAATCTTATGTAAGTATTTAATAAGTACTTGGGCACTGATTGCATGGAATGCAATTCAGCTGAATTATGTGACTTAGTTTAAACATGCAATGGCCAAAGTTTAGGTAAGAGTACAAATAACCTATTTTGGGTTATTAGTTGGTTCTCCATTTTGATTGTCTTAGCTTACCCCTGACTGTGTTGAACTTTATCAGAGCTCTATGCTCCTGGGAAACAGCAATTAAGAAACAACACCATTTTGTGCTTTAGGAAATGGCCTACTACAATGAGCTATCAACATAAGACCCAGATAAGACTGGATGGATGACCCTCTTGTTTATCTATGACAAGGCTAGGCACAGACCTTCCTAATAACCATTGTTTGTCTCATAATGATTAGCTGAATTCTTTGTGTCACTGACCAATATGCACTAAATGCTGGGCAACCTGACTTGATCAAAACTTAATCAGTTTTCTCCATGTCCTGCCTTTCTGGGCTTCTTCTGAGAATCAGCTGAAAAACATTCCTGATGAACTACCTGATCATACCACCTGCTCATCACACAATCTCATACTGGATTCTTTCTAGCTTTGCTTGCTTATTCCTAGAAATAAAATTCACTTCTGCCTGACTTTTGAGAGATTTATAGATCTTAAACATTTGGAGTAGTCTCCCTATTGTCATAGTCCTCCCTCCCCCCAAGTTCAATAAGTCTTTTGGGGTAAAGTTTCTCCTTCCTTAAGCCTGAATTTGGTTTTAATTAAAAACCTCTTTTAAAATCATTATCAATTTTTGCCTTAAGAAAAACTTACTATAGCTTACAATAATTTATGCAAACCCATTTGTACAGATAAATAGAATTAGGATCATTTTCAAATTTTGAAAGTTTAACTTACATATTTTTAGGAAGAAGGGGAATAAGAATAATTTAGTCTCATTTAAATGCTGGCCTAGGTTTTAAAACAATTATATGCAATTTACTATTATAACTATATTTAAAAGCTAATCAAGTATCATAAAATTAAGTAGAAAATGAAGCAAGCCCAAGACATTCATTTTGCATGTTAGGTAGAATTCTGGTTTAAATGTATACCTTGGGAAAGCTAAAGTTCTTTTCTTATTGATAGGAAAGTTTTAGCTATAATTAAAGGCCCATCTGTTTATAAGGTGTGGTAAGTCAGGACTAAAGACAGGGAGCCATCAAGTATATCTGGAGAGTTTATTCAATATTATATCCCAAGTACCAAGCCCAGGCATGGCACATAGTGTATACTGACTCAATACTTTTATTTATTTACTTATTTATTTGAATGAATTTGTGTTATCTTTTTTAATACAGGTAGACTCCATCATTATTTTACTTCATTCAAAATTCAAGGTGTCAGTTCTTAGAAAAGATTGACAAAAAGGAGAATGTACATATTTATTTGTGGAAGAAAGGAAAGGTATGTTGGGGAAATGGAAAAGAGACAAGTGTATGACTTTGTCACTCATTTTCAAGTTTAATAAGTAGCTCTAAATTTTATCTTTAGTCATTGAAATGAAATTTTGCATGGAATTATGTGTTTTCTGGTAATTATATTTTATTTTGAGTTTATAAACTGATCTTATTATATAGTTTAATGAATGTTTAAACTGCTGTCATGATAGTTTTGTGAGTTAGTAAATATGTTTGATTCCAAAAGCCTAACCCAACCTGGATAACAGTTTCAAAATCAGAGTCAAAATTTAAGTTGCTGAGAACTATAATCTTGACCCCGGACAAAGTTTTCCCCAAAATGTAATATGAAAAGGTCATTGTCAGCTGTAGTACTGGTTACTCTTGATGTCTTCCCCATATCAGTGTGTATCCTTCATTTACATACCTAAATTATAGTAAATAAGCACCTTTTATGATATTATTCATGTATGGAAATTTATTCTGAATGTTATGCGCATACTTATCCTACAAAAGACCGCACCCTCCAACCCTTTTCTTATTTCCTTTCACACTACATTGGATTAATAGCGTTGCCTCAAAATCATCTTCATTAGGAACCTCAGAATGTGATCTTCTTTGGAAATAGGGTCTTTGCAGATGTAATCCATGCAGATGAGGTCATACTGAATTAAAGTGGACCCTAAGTCCAATATGACTGTTGTCCTTGTAAGAAGAGGAACATTTTGACATAGAAACATAGACATGTATCAAGAGAATCAAAGGTTGCCAGCAACCACCAGAATCTAGACGAGGCAAGGAGGGATTCTTCTCTTGAGTCTTAGGACGGACACAGCACCTTGATCTGGACTTTTAGCCTCCAGAACTGTAAGAGAATGAATTTCTGTTTTCAGCCACCCAGGATGTGATACCTTGTTAAAGCAGCCATAAGAAACTAACGCACACTCCATTTCCCAAAGAACCCTGCGTGGGATGTTTAGGAAAGGGATTTTATAAAGGAGAGTAAAAAGGGAGAGCTCTAGGAATTCTCATCACTCATAGAATGCCATCTGTTTCTAAGAACTCACAGTGTGTTTTGGCTCTGAAGAATGTCATCAGTGATTTCTTCTAGGAACAGAATTTTTTTTAATAGGTCTGATTTAAATAAAATAACAGTAGTTGCTATAACATATCCACAAATATGTAATGATTTAATAATGATGAAAACAAGACTCATTCATATAACTGTCCAAAGCAGGTGTTTCTGATTAGAAGCCAATTCTCCAAATGCAGATTCAGGAACCCAGGGTCCATCTCTTGTTTTACACCAACATCTCCAACACATGGCTTCAAAATTCACTATGGAAGGGGAAAGAATAACAGTGTAAAATGCTTTTAACGGGTTAGTTCTGAAAGTGATACACATTTGTGTGACTATATTCCATAGTCAGAACTCAGATTGCATGATCACAATTAGGGATTCAGTAAGGGATTCAAAGAACCCAGGAAGCAGAGAAAGTAAGAAGCATGAAGGATTAGCTAATCTCTGCTACAAGGTCAGTTCATTTCAATAAACACTTGCTAAGTAATTATGAAAAACCAGGAACTTGTGCTGTCAGTCTGTAACTAAGTGGTTTTTACGGGATTGTCTGTAAATCAGAATTCATAATAATTTAAGCAAACTTTAAATGACTCATAAAATATTAAACATAATATTGATATATGACATTTTCTACTAGTATTTAGGTTTTACGTTTTAATTTAGCTTCACTGGTATATTTTTGATACATAGTTATTCTACTTGTATTCATTTATGAACATTTTTCAGTTCTCACCATATAAATTTTCTGAAATTTTTAAAATAAAAATCAGCCTAGTACTGACGCAGGAAAGAGATGAAACAATGTTTACATGTGTTCTCACTTTCAGCCCATAATCACACCAGGAATAGTAAAGTGATAAAAACTGGAAAAGCAGAGGTACAGAGAATGGAAAATGTTGGGCCTCTGAGAGAGTTAATTGAAAGAACCTCAATGTCAGCTGTGACATTTGAAAGTATTGTTTAAAATAGCTACTCTAGATACCATTGCAAGGAAATATCCCTTTGCCCTTTCTCTTTAGGTAATACTTTTTGTCCCAATGATGGGCTTTGCATTTGTAGACTGAATTATATCTTGATTTATGGAAATTAAAGCTGTTGACAGTGTTCCCAGAAATTTATACTCTTCCATTTTAGCACAGAGGGCTTCAAATATGACTCTTCCCTCCTCAGCTGAGCTGGAACCAACAGGTACCCTGAAGGCAGCCCTGTAATTGTGGATATACAATTTGGAGTCAGGAATGAAGTCAGCAGGGCCTTGAAACACACTGATACTATTATCATTTCAATCTCTTATACTTAAATTAAAAGTTAAATAAAGAGACTACAGGGTTATTTTCACAGTAATTTGATTAACAGTCTTAATTTTTTGGTTGTCCTGGGACAAAAGTGCCTGAAACAAAATGTTTCTCTTTCCCTCCCTCCTCCTGCCCTCTCCCTCCTCCCCCTCCCTCTCTCCCAGCCTGTCCCTCACCCTTTCCCTCCATCCTTCTCATTCACTCCCTGGAAATTGTCTTTCCAACCCTTTGTTTTAGAAAATGTTATATGAAAGTGAAAAGTTGAAGAGTTTATTGTTGTACATTAGTATCATATTTATAATAGAAAGTATAACCTATTTTACTAAAACTATAATTGAAGGCTCAGTTAAATCTGTGATTGAAGAACAAACAATCCTTAAGTTAATGGTAGTTATACACACACAACAAAATTAAAAAGACAACTACAGTGAGCCTAAGAAATATATAGTATGGTGAGTAAAAAAAAAAAAAAATGTTACTGCTATCCCACTTCAGGCTAATTATTAGCTGTCAGTACCATTTCTGACTGTTGCTGAAATTTGGTATTATGATGTGAACATGCAAGTGGCAGAGACTAAAATAGAAATTGCCTAGGTACACATAGTTTGAGAGACAATAGGAATCACAATAATCCCAAGTAGAGAAGTCGCAATTCTTGTTATATGTGATCAAACAGATGGACAGAATACTATTTGTTTTACTTTGCTATATAAACCATGTATCTAACATGATTGTTCATTATGAGATTTGTTAGGGAAAATTCGGGATTTGGGAATGGGTTAGCTTTCCCTTTCTTATAGATTCAGTAATATTCTGTAAAAAAGATACAGACATGGGTTGAAACTGACTCATTGGAAAGAAAAGGCATATTTTTTGCCTCTGGCCAGCCTCCAAGGAATATTGAGAGTATAATATCCCAGCCTCGTTGGGATGAAAAGACTAAATTACTAACGAAAAGCTTTTTAGTGTTAGTAGTTAAGGAAGCCAGAACCAAAACTGGCAACGAGATTCAGATATAGGAGAAGCCTGATTCCCACAGGCCCTTTCCATGAATCCTCTGTTACTACCAGACAGACACAGGAGGCAATTATTTTTATGGTATAAGTGCAGATAGCAGGGACAAGTACACAGTAACTATGCCTCCCCATCCTGAACTATTGTCTCAAATTGTCCAAAACAGTTGCCTCGGTGGAGGTCATTAAATTGAGGGCTAGGGAAGTGAGGATATAACTGAGAATTGTTGCTAGGAAACAGCTCTAGAATCAGGAAATATAGTTGAGCATAATATCTGGCTTTAAGGAAGTTGTTTTCATGAAGAACATGAAAACAAACCTGAAAGAAGTGAGCTGATACAGAGAATCAGCACCCAGATTATGCATCCTTTTAAATCTCCATCTCAGATGTAGTCACAATAATACTAAATATGAGACTCCTCTAAGGTCAGAACCAAGAGGCAAGGAGGGTGGGGTAAGAGTAATGGACACAGAAGCTCCTTCCAGAAAAATATCTAGGAATCATTTCACTATTAGTGCAAAAAGTTCATACTATTCTTTTGACCAGGTTGTGAGCTATGAAGCAGTGATGACTTTGTTTTGTTTCCAATTAATTGTTCCTCCAAGGATTTATTTTACTACTCCATTTTATATTGTATTAGTTGAGGGTAATTAATATTCATCCAAAGTTCTCTAGATCATAGAGAGACATATCCTAAGTTGAAAAGATCACCCCTTACCTGGAGAGGGAGATAGATGCACTTACAAGATTAAACTTTGAGGATGGGATTAATGCTTTTTACATTGTCAGGAATAGTTTTGGAAGCATATGTATGGGAAGAAAGATATAGATGAATGTTAGTTCTAAAGTATAATTTTCAAAAATGTTGTACCGGCTGGTGTGGTTTAGTTGGTTGGAGTGTCATCTCATGCACCAAAGTGTCAAGGGTTCGGTTCCAGTCAAACACATACCCAGGTTTTGGGTTCGGCCCCCAGTCAGGGCATGTAAGGGAGGCACTGGGTCAATGTTTCTCTTTCACATCAAGGTCTCTCTCTCATTTTCCCTCTCTCTCTCTTTCTCTCTCTCTAAAATAAAAACAAACAAAAACATATCTTCAGGTGAGGATCAAAAAAAAAAAAGTTAAATATAGCTGTCCTGTAAATATAAACAAATATTCCAAAAAATTTATTCCACATCAATTAATAAGGGGAACAGTAAGATATTAAGATGGGTACAAGAACATTTCAGATATGTATAGACAATTAAACAGAGAAGTATTAGAATAAGATTGCTGAGTTTGATATGAAACTAGTCAATGTCCTTCGAAGTAATAAATCATTATCTTTGCTTTTGCCAACAGACAGGAGTTATTTGCATCTTTATTCAGCAAAATCTACAACTTATGAAATTTTGCTAAATTTGGGACCATAATCAGTAGTAAACAGTGAGTTGAACAAGTACATTCCCACTTTAAATATTTTGCAATTTTATTTGTCAATTATACCTCGATAAAGCCAGGGGATTGGTAGTGATGGGAAGAAGAACACTCCCCTTAGGCTTAGGTTGGGATCCCTGTATGTTGTTTAAAGAACAGGCCACCTTTTTAATTTTTAGTTTTTGGGTAATTTTATTGTTATTGGATGGACCAAAGGTTTATGAATAGCTGATTTTAGCCAAATTACATTATTCTATCTTTGCTTTAATAATCTCATTTTCCTAATGGGAATCAGCCTTTGCCCACTTTTATCCATATGACTTTAGAGACTGAATGGACATGAGGATCAGAATGGACATAAAACTAAGAAAAAAAGAGTAACAATTTCTTTTGATCAAGTGAGTTTTTCAGGGTAAGGAAACTAACAAGATTCAGTTGTCCACCAAAAAATGGTATTATTGTTGTTGTGGTAGTTGTGGGCATCATTATTGTTTGTTAGAATTTAGAGTTCTGAGAATTTCTGCATGCATATTGCTACAAGGGAGGTAAGCCTATCTTAATGACAGAATCAACTCAAGGAAGCGGATCTGAGCATCAGAAGACTAAAACTTGCCCGTGGTGATATTATTGTAGGCTTGTGGCCAAACCATGCCTAAATCCGAAACTATCTGGACTTTGCAGTTGTGTGAAATAAAATATTTTTTTAGTTTTCACTCAAGGTAGAGACTGGCTTTTCTTTTAACTGATATTAATACTTCCTTAGTATGGATATATGGAAATTCTACTTTCTGATCTTTGTGTTATAGAGAATATCTTTATTTTGTCTTTTAAATTAATTGAGAGTTTAGTAACATCCTCTGATCAAAATTATGTTCTTTCTGAGTTTTAAAGAAATATATACTCGATCTGGATTTCCAGGAAGATATCTGATTCAGATTTAATTGTTGTTCCAGCATAGAGGGCCTGCTTTAAAAAATCTGGAAGCCTTTTGCATTTCCTTTGTGTTCCTCCTTAAAATTCTGAAGTGAAGTTCACAGATGAATTGTTTACCCTCATCCTGTGTCACCTTCTGCATGTCATTTGAAATTAAAGACCCCTGTCTCGCTTCAGTTTACAGTAATTTTGGTCCCAATCTATGAGTCATATATTTTAATTTCTGGTTTGATTCTCTCTTGCTTTTTTAATTTAATTATATTTTGCTCTCTTTACTCCTTCCCACCACTCAACCCCTTTTTCTTTTTGAAATATATTTGGGAAAATTTCTCCAAATTCACAGTTCAAATCACTTTGCCCACTACCTCATTCTTTTTTTAGGGTGGTAGTTAAATATTTTTATGTACTCATAAATTACATTTTTTACTCCAACCACATTCCCCTGCTGGACCACTCACTTTCTTCTCCCAGCAAAAGATTTAGCTCATACAACAACCTCTGTATAAAATGCTCTTTTACCTGGTTTTACATAATTCATACTTATCCATCATATTTCAAATAATATATCACATTATCAGGAAATTATTCTTCAATTCCAAGGATGTTATTATTAAATATTATTTATTTATTGATTGATTGATTGATTGATTTCAGAAAGAGGAAGGGAGAGGGAGAGACAGAAATATCAATGATGAGAGTCATTGATTGGCTGCCTCCTGCACGCCCCCTGCTGGGGATCAAGCTCACAACCCTGGCATGTGCCCTGACAGGGAATCCAACCTCCATCTCCTGGATCATAGGTCAATGCTCAACTGCTGAGACATGCCGGCCTGGCTAAATTGGTTATTTTACATTGATTACATATGTAACTCTTTCTAGATGTGCTTAAAGTAGTGATTTAATGATTTTTCTTCAATTTTACACTTCAGAAGAGAAATGACATGTCTTATTATGGACTATTGTAATACTAATGTGGAATGTTATAAAATGTATGAATTGAATGAGTGGGTGAAGAATGAATGAATGAATGAATGAATGATGACATGGGGAAGTAAGTGTTTTTTTCTAAAATATGTTTTATTGATTTAAGAAAGAGAGGAACAGAGATGGAAAGAGAGATAGAAACATCAATGATGAGAGAGTTGTCATTGATCGGCTGCCTCCCGCACACCCCCAGCTGAGGATAGAGCCCACAACCTGGCATGTGCCCTGACTGGGAATCTCTAACAGAGATTCATAGTATGACAATAATGTGAAGTAAGATAAGAATAGTGCTCCGAGTGGTCAAATCAAAACTGTTATGAGGAGTTCCAGAAGTTCTAAACTGTACTTTCAAAAATTATTACAACCGAGGACTGTATGCTTTAAAATATTAAGAGAATTGTTATAACAAATGTAACCACAAGAGGGCATTTCCAATAGTCTAAGGGAGTTCTTGTTGGAGAATGGGCTTAATTTCAGAAGTCAATAAATAAGGTATTATAGAGTGAAAAGGTATTGAAATAGACGTCATAGTGCAGGAAGGAGTTATCGGCATTAGGGCTGGAAGAACAAAGGGAGGGTGTCCTCTGAACAGGAGCTGGTGCTTTGTTAGTGCTGGTCCTCAGACAGTCTCTGAAGCTGAGACTTTAGAAAAGTTTGGCTCAGACTGTTATCTTTGAGGATGTAAAATAAATCTGATTCTGGGAGAGTAGAAAACACCTAGAAAAACATGCGGTTGCCAGGTGAAAAAGCAGGAGGATGGTGGTGACAGGAAGGAACCAATCTCTTCAGCTACTGCTGTCCCTTTTCTAGTCTCACTAGCACCTCTATTTGTAAAACCTACCATGGAATCAGTTGGCCAAAAAAAGGGGCAGTTTGAGTTTCCAGTACAACAAAGCAGGGTATAAACAGGTGGATGTGGAGCTGGGAGACCATAGCTGAGTAGAGTACATATGATGACTTAGAATATTAATTGATTTTGCCAGTTCTTGTATGTAAAAATTAATTGACCAGAAAAGAATGGAGATCTAGAACTAGAATGTAGAAAATCTGATATATACTCTTCCACAATCTTACCTTTTGCATCACAAATTATTCTAGTTCAGGAGAAAAGGGAAATATTTCAAATAAGTGAAATATCTTAACTAAAACATCACAGAGTCACAAATTCTTCTTTAGATTTAATTTGAATTGTCAATGGAGATAGTACTGTTTTTGGAAAAATTGTTTGTTATACCTCAATACCACTTTAATACTGTCTCTTTATAGTTCATGTCCTTCACATTTACTCATTTTACTTAAATACATTAATTTCAAACTTACCAAATTTTCAATAATAGCTATTAAGTTGTGTTTTTGCACATGTTTTATTCCTTAGTTGTAACTGATGTTCCTCTAGAAGTGTTTGTGTAGCTTTCTCCTTATTAGCTGGATCCCCATTTACCTTGTTTCATTACTTTGTATCGAGTGAGGCTTTAATAAAACTTAATAAATTTCCAATTCTATAATTGCTAGCAAATGTTTTTAAAAATCTACTTAAGCCCAGCTAGCATGACTCAGCACTTGAGCATCGAACTAGGATCCAGGAGGTGACAGTTCCATTCCCGGTCAGGGCACATGCCTGGATTGCAGGCTCCATCCCCAGTCGGGGGGGTGCAGGAGGCAGTGGATCAATGACAACTCTCTCATCATTGATGTTTCTATCTCTCTCTCCCTCTCCCTTCTTCTCTGTGAAATCAATAAAAATATATTTTTTTAAAATCTATTTAAAATACTATTAAAATTAAAGTATAACAACTCCAGGTGAATTACCAGAAATAAGGCTGGAAATTTACTTGGCTTGTTTATTCATTTGCTCATTCAACACATATTTATTAGGCAACTACTATGTGGCCAGTGTGCTGTCCTAAACACTGGAGATCTAGAATTGAGCAAAACAAATTAAAAAATTGGGATGTCCTCATGAAGATTACCATATGACAGTTTGAGAAAATTATGCAGCACTAGTGCACTATGTCTTTGCAGGAAAAAGTTATCACCTCTGGTATGAATTTATGGATTGTTATCTTCCTTTGATCCACCTTATTCACTCAGATGACAAAAACTGACCTGTTTGGGGGTGGGGAGGGGAAATATATTGATACACATCTAAAACACAAAAACTTATTTTCATGGAAATTAATTATTGACTAAAAATAAGATTTTGCTTTAGATCCAGGCGGCTTTCAGGTCAAAACAGTCATTAGAAATGATTCAGTCACCCTTTCAGCTGGTTCTGATGGCCTGTTTATTTTGGAAGGAGAAGGTGGGATTGTTGCTCTTCTTGGAATGCTCTTCCTATTCTTTGTAGCACAGTGGATTCTTATTAAATTTTTAAGACATGAATCCAATATCAAACCTATATGCAGCCTACTGATCCCCTATACTATCTTGAGGGAAGTAACCATCTCTCTAACGTGCTATTATTTTACCATAAGGTCACCTTAAAAATTCATCTAACTCATGACATCACATAAAATTAATGAATGAGTGTCATACAAAATGCTGGATGTCAAAAGACTTTCTAAGATGTTTTCTTACCTCTCTGACCTTGAGTGATATAATAAATGGTGATATGCTTTATTAAAATGTTTGTTTCACTAATCTATGATATAATTTTATTCTGTAATGGAAAATAGTTTTTTTCTTTTGGCAGTGGGGATTGTATAGAGCTGAGTGTCTGCCAGAATGCTGCAATCATATTATCTACTGAAAAGAACATGTGCCTTATAACTAGGAGCTAAAATTGAATACATGTGTCCTAGATAGATTATAAAAAAAACCCTGCTTCACTTGGTAGAATGTCTAAGATCTGCATGAACAATGGGTATCAAAGATAGGATGGGAGGTAAGAAGTGAAGGATGCAGGACAGGACATTTTATTTAAACTTGATCTCTTAAGTAAGATAAACCTATGTTAGCTGTTGTACACAAGCTGTACTTTAAAAGCCAGCTTCACATCATTCATGTGATAATGGGTATTATTACTATTATTTAGAAAGTCTTTCTAAAAATTCCTCATATTTTCAACTCTTCCAGGAGGAAGAAGAGGAAAGTTTTTATCTGTGATTAATTCTCTGTGCACTGCTGTTGGAGTGGAGTTGGGACAGAGTGAGAGATCCCTGGTGAGCACGCAGGAATTGATGGTCAGGCCATGGGTACCAGAAGCCTCTCTTTATCAGATTTCTCCTCCAGGGTGAGTTTGGAGTTTCTGTTGTTGTTTTTTCCAATTCAAGAATGTGAAAGCTCTTTAAATCCTGGTTGATAATCTCACCCATACCCAGGCCTTTTAAAAATTGGGTGTCTGTCTGCAGTGTACAGTGTTGTACATGGTGATGAATATTATTGCTTCAAGAAAAACTGTCCGAGCAGATGATTTGCTCATCAAGAATTGCACACACATCAATGAATGGACTGAGAGACAGAACTGACAAGCTTTGTGTATTGTCGTAAGTTATTATTAACAGTTTGGGTGAGTAGAACTCACCATGACAGGCAATAAAGGCTAAATGTAAAAGTATTCCTAAAATATTCTTTTAGAATAATCTGGGATTTTCTAAATGACACTAATATATGTAGTTGACACTTTCAAAATATTGATATTTTCATCACGTATATCATAAAATGTTAAAAATTTAAAAATAAAAATAATAGCTTTCCTATTTTACCAAGTTTATTTCCTGTTGAACTACCAAATGATTTTATGCTCATGTTTAAATTTATTTTATTTTTCTGATAATGTTGGACATGGTTTAGAATTAGAGAAAATAGACCCTGATACTTGGTCTCCATTATCGTAGTATCGCTAAGGCTCTCTTGTATATTAGAGCTTGTACTTCACAAGAAAGACTTGATTACAGTAGCTCAAACAGATAAGATTTACTTATCTCATGCAAAAATAAATCTACAGGTGGTACCCTAAGTCTGAAATTCTGCCTCAATAATGACAGGGAATGATCTCCTATCTCTTGCTACCTTTTCCTTAGTGATGACTATTACACTCCCAGTTATCACCAGCATTCTCTAAAGAAAGGAAGAAAGCCATCAAAATACTGACAGTTGACCTGTCTTTTTATTTCATGGGCTGCAAGTGAGTGACATGAACACTTTTAGGTTGAAAGGGGTTTAAAAAATGTTGGATATTTTTAAAAAAAGTCAGCCTCTCTTTTAGAGGAAGGGTAAAAACCATTTGCTGTTGAACGAGCTAATCTATAGTATCTGTCACATTCCTTCTGAAATGCACCTATATGTATTGTTACCATTGCAAGCCCGTGGCTGACTTTTCTCATTCTGTATTTACTGATTTTTGTCTGCATTAAAAATCACTTAGTTGCAGTGGTAATGCATATCACTAAAATTCCCAATTAAATTCCATTGAGTTAAACAAAAACTTTTTAAGAAGTGAGTATTGAGATAAATAAGATTGTATATTTTAGAAAAAAATTGCTAACTTCAGGCTTTGTGATAGTTGAGAAACTTTTACAGCCTGTGCACTCTCTGCAATGTGGGGGAAAAACAGCATTAATGACTGTAAAGAAGATCAAAAGAATATTTTATTCCTGGTGTCTTTACTATAATATTGGCTCCCTCTAATGCAGCTCTAATCTTTTGCTGAGTATGATCTAAGGCAGCCAGAATTTTTTCTCATGTTGGTGAGTTCTTATTTTTCTGCATCTATTCATAGAGTACAATGGGGATGTAATAGACTGAGGACAGAGGAAAATGGACTGTACCAGTTCTGTAATGTCATGAATAGCAGTTTTTTGTCAAGAAGCTTTATGTGGGTGGTGAGGTCAATATGATCACAGTGAGCAGCAAATGCTGATGGTGATTCATTCTTTCTTATATTGTACTAGTAAAAAAATCACTGTAAAATCATATTTAACTAAATCTTTTTCTCTCTCTCTTCCTCTCTCCCTCTCCATGTGTAGATGCGCACACATCTTATTGATTCTGTTTCTCTGGAGAACCTTGACTAGTACAGCATGTATCTTACCTCTGTCTTCTTCCTCTCATTCGTGATCTGATCTAATAAAATAATATTTTCCTAATTATCTTATATATACACATATGTCTACATATGCACATATAGGCATATGGATATATATGTATATATGTTTTATACACACACACATATATATATATATCCTGTAATATCCCTTCAATTTAAAAAAATCTTACCAACTCTGAAAGCTTGCTTATGACACATTCCATTCAAAAATCCCTGTACCACATTTCTCCTGATTTCTGTTGACTTGATTGCTTCTTTTTTTTTTTTTAACTTAATACGAATGCAATCATGCAATACATAGTCTTTTGTGCCTAGGTTCTTTTACTTATCATAACATTGTTGAGGTTCCTGCAATTTATTGCTTAAATCAGTAGATGGTTATTTTTATTGATGAGTTGTTTTCTAAAGTATAAAAATACACAATGTGTTTGCCTGTCCTCTCTAAATATTTTGGTAGCTTTCAGCTTCTGTCAGCTATGAAAACAGCTGCTATGAACATTTTTGTATACATCTTCTTGTGGACATTTTCCTTCATTTCTCTTTAGTAAATTTATAGCTGAGAAATCATCACATCACAGGGCATATAAAGGTCTGTTATTTTTTAAATCTGCAAATTTCCCAAAGTAGCTATGTATGGGAATTGTTTCACACAGTCACTATACTTAGAATGGTAAGTATTCTAATTCATTGAAAAGGCACATATTTCCATTTATTTTGAGCTTCTTTGCTTTCTTCCAACAATATTTTGTAGTTTTAACTATAAAAGGTTGCATTTCTCTTTAAAATTTTATTTCTAGGTTTTATAAGTTTTTATGTGATTGGAATAGAATTTTTAAAATTTCATTTTTCTATTATTCACTGGAGGCATATATAAATAAAATTAATTTGTGTGTATGCATCTTGTATCTTTCAACCATGCTGAACTTATTACTCCAAATATTCTTCTATTGGATTTCTTAAGATTTCTGCATATAAGGTCACGTCATGTGTAAACTGATAGTTTTACTCCCTTCTCCTTAATCTGAATGCCTTTTATTTATCTTTTTTGCTTAATTGCCTCAAGTACATTGTTGATTAGAAGTGGCCAGACCTGACACTGCTTCCTTATCTTGTTTCTGATCTTGAGAGGAGTCAATTTTGTCTTTATCCATTATGTATGATGTTTCTTATGGGTTTTTGACAGGGCTTTTATCAAGCTAAGGCAGTTCCCTTTTAGCCTAAATTGTTGACTGTTTCTATCAAAAAAATGTGTTAGATCTTGTCAAATTTTTTTATCCAAGATAAGATCTTTATTGAGATGATCATGTAGTGTCTGTGTGTGTTTTGTGTGTGAGCGTATGAGAGAAAGGACAATTATTTTTGTTTGTTTTAAAGTTTTCATCTAATATTTTTATTGAGGTAAAATTGGTATACAACATTACAAAGTTTCAGGTGTGCAGCACTATCAATTGATATTTGTATACACCACAAAGTTATCAGCAAGTCTAGTTACCATTCATCACCATATAGTTGAGCCCCTTTACCCATTTTGCCCCTCCCCTACTGGTAACCACTGATCTATTCTCTGTTTGTGTGACTTAGTTTTTGTTTGGTTTTGTTTGCTCTTTTTTTCTTTATTCCACATAAAGTGAAATTATATGGTGTTTGTCTTTGTCTGATTTACTTCACTTAACATAATCCCTTCAAGGTCCATCCATGTTTTCACAAATGACAAAATTTCTTCCTTTTTCATGCCTGAGTAATACTCCATTGTATTGATATAGCACATATTCTTATCAGTTCATCTACCCATGGACACTTAGGTTGTTTCCACATATTGGATATTGTAAATAGTGCTGCAGTTAACATAAGGGAACATATATCTTTTTAAATTAGTGTTTTTATAATCGTTAGCTAAGTACCCAGAAGTGGAATAGCTGGATCATACAGTAGTTTTAGTTTTCATTTTTTGAAGAATCTCTATACTGTTTTCAATAGTGGCTGCACCAATTCATATTCCATCAACAGTGTATGAGAATTCAGTATAGTTTGTGATCTGTGGTCTTTAAATGTGGTATTTTATTGCATTGATTAATTTTAGTGTATTTTGCCACTTTACATTCCTGGGATAAATCCCATTTGGTTATGCTGTGTAATATTTCTTATATGTTGTGTTTGCTTTGCTAGTATTTTTATTTCTATATTTACTAAGGTCTGTCGTCTTTTTCTTTTTCTTTTTTTTTTATGTCATATTTGTGTCTGGATTTAGCATTAAGATAATACTGGCCTCACAGAATGAGCTGGAAATTTCTCTCTCCACATTTATTTTTAGAATAGTTTATAGAAGATTTGTAGTAATTTTATTTTAAATGTTGGTATTTTTCATGAATGAAGCTACCTAGGCTTGGGGTTTTCTTTGTTGGAAGTTTTAAAATTACTAATGCAATGTTTCTGCTTTCTATAGAGCTATTTATATGATCTATTTCTTCTTTACTAATTACAATAGTTTATATTTTTCTAGGATTTCTTTTATTTTCTCAAAGTTTCTAGTTTGTTGGCATACAGTTGTTCATATTATTTATATATATACACACATACATATATTTCATATTATTATGGCATACATATATTCATATTATTCATATATGTACACATATGTATATGTATATGTATATGTGTATGTGTGTATATATATATATATATACATAGTCTGTAATGATGTCTCTTCTCTCATACTTGATTTTACTAATTTGTGTCTTCTGGAGATACTTTTGGTTAGGTTACTAAATTTCTTTCAATTTGTTGATCTTTTCAAAGGACCAACTTTTGGGTTTTGTTGATTATTTTTGATTGCTTTTCTATTCCACAATTCATTCATTCAGCATCATTTTAATATTTCCTTTCTTCTGCTTGCTTTGGGTATAGTTTTCTTTTTCTTTTCTAGTTTTTTAGGTAGAAGATTAAGTTATTGATTTGAGATGTTTGATTTCTTATAATCTATGCATTTAAATGTATAAATTGCCATCTGTGCACTACATTAGCTGCATACCATAAGTTTGGCTAATGTTTCTTCTAGGTTTTGTTCATCTCAAAATATTTCCTATTTTTTTTGTAAATACCTCATTGACTAATGAGGTATTTAAGAGTGTATTGTTTAATATTCGCATATTTGTGAATTCTCCAAATTTTATTCTCTTGATTTCTCTTTTAACTCCAGTATAGTAGGATAATATGTTTTACATGATTTTAAACTTTATAAGATTTTTGAGGCTTGCTTATTAGCCTAGTAAATCATCTATCTTGATGAATTTGCCATGTGCCTTTGAGAATAATTTTTATTTTGTCATTGTTGAATAGAGTGTTGTATAGACGTGTTAGGTCTAGTTGATTTGTAGTATTGTTCAAAACTATACCCATGTTTACTTCTCCCTAGCTGTTCTATCCACTATTTAAAGTGAATTATTGAAGCCTCAACAATCATTTTTATAGTGCCTATATCCCCCTCAATTCTGCCAGTTTTTGTTTCATGTATTTTGAAGCTCTATTTTTTTTAAGTGATTTCAGAGAGAGAAAGGGAGAGGGACTCATCAATTAGCTGCCTCTAGCACACCCCCTACTGGAGATCGAGCCCGAAACCAGGGCATGGGCTCTGACCTGAAATGGAACCCTGACGGCCTGGTCCTTGGGTCCACACTCAGCCACTGAGCCACACCAGCAGAACGTGCAGCTCTATTTTTAGGTACATCTAGGTTTATATCTTTCTGATATTTTGACCCTCTTATCATTAAAAAATGTCTTATTTAGATTTCTTGTAACATTTTTTTTTGGTCTTTAAGCCCATTTTATCTAATAGTAGTATAGCTACTGTCTTTGCTTTACTTTTTGCATAGTAAATATATATATGTATATATATTTTTTTCATCCTTTCACTTTCAACTTATTAGTGTCTTTAATGTAAATTACATCTTGTAGACAGCATGCATTTTTGATAGTTTTTTAAAATATGTTCTATAAGTCTCTGACATTTGATTGGGTGTTTTAACTCATCTGCATTCAATGTAATTTTTAATAAGGTAGAAATGACGTCTGAAATTTAAATATAATTTTCCATATGTCTTACGTCATTTTTGTGCCAAATTCAGGCTTGGTGAAGAGAACTATTTATTATTTGCTGTGGCTTGGCTTTGAACTATATGAGGTAACTGATGGACTGTTGAAGTTCTGATTGTTTACATACTGTAATTTAGACAGACCAAGAGATTAAGGAAAAAAACTTAACTATAAGGATTATAAGAAAATGTAATACAGTGTAAGCGGTCTTCAGTTATATTTTAGAGTCACTCAAGATTGAACATGTGAAATAAAATAAATTTTAAATTAAATTATACCATTAAGATTTTGATTTTCAAATTGCCATACATGCTCATAGCCTCTTTTTGTTTTGAAAGTAAAAAGAATATCAGTTTCAGTCTGTTTTTATATATGGGGTAATACTTATTGGAGGTATAATCAAATCATTTTTAAAAGGAACAGTTTTTTGTTGTTTTTACATTCGTTGTGATGAATTATAAAGCAGAGAAAAAAATGTAAAGTTTTAATTCAGCTCTCTCACAGTTGAGCATTTTTTAATCAACATAGCTACAGGGTGTCTAATTTTCTCATTTTGGAATGATTCTGTATTCAATAACAATTGCAGTTAATAATGGTTATGATAAAAGAAGCTACATTTATTAAATTTGTACTCTGTTCCAAGCTCTAAGCTATTAGTGTCACATTCTTATGTTTGTATGCCTACTTTTCTTAACCTCTCTTTCTCTTTCTCTCTCTCTTCCCCTGTGTGTTTCATTATTTCTGTCTCTTTCTGTCTTTCTGTCTCCCTAAACTCAGTTTCTTCACTCAACCACAAGGGCTGCTGTTATGACTTTTTTAAAGAAATTGGCTCATGCTGTTGTGAGGCTGGCATGTCTAAAATTTGCAGGGTGGGCTAGAGACCAGGGCAGAGCCAACACTATAGTTCAAATCCAAAGACAGTCAGGCCAAAGACACAGGGAAAGCTGAAATTGCAGTTTAAGTCCAAAGGCCATCTGCTTTCAGAATTCCATCTTGCTTAGGGGAAGTCAGTCTTTTGTTCTACTTAGACCTTCAACTGATTACAAGGGGCCTACTCACATTATGGAAAAAAATCTGTTTCACTCAAAGCCCATCAACTTAAATGTCAATCACATCCAAAAATGTCTTCACAGAAAAACCCAGAATAAAGGATCACCACATATTTGAACACTATGGCCCAGTACACCCTATCAACTTTGCACCAAATGAATCTTCTTAAACCATACTCAATCTCCAAATAAAGACAATAACAAAGTCACACTTACACCTAATATGACACAACTATTCTTCATGTAGCAGAAAACATACTCTTTACCCAGACGAGAGTGAAAAGTCCTTAAGTAATGTTTATTGTTTTGATATCCTATAACTTAAATACTATGATGTAAATTTAATGATACTTAAATACTATGATATAAAATCAATACATCTTATGCTACATGATAGGGGAATCAGAATGGGAAGAAAACAAAGATAATTTTATATATGTATATGTGCAAATTTTATATATGTATATGTGCAAATATATATCTGAATAACATATATATCACACTGACACAAAAACACACATGCATGTATCAATCACATAAACAGATTCATAGCAAAATAAGGAAGAAATACACATAATAAGTACAGTCCTTGTTTCTGTAACTGGTCACATGATTATAGCTGGTATTTATAGCTACCTTCTTCCACCACCATTTGGTATTCTCTTTACATTCAGCAAGCACCTCAGCTGGTCATGGTTCTTTACCTGGTGAGCTGACCCAACCGTCATCCCTTAAGGGTCTGGGTTATTAGTAGGCCTGCCTGGATTGGATTGTTGTAATTTTCCATTCACTTTAGTCAAGGGAAATGATAATACTAAAATACACCCTAAGGGGCCTCCTACATGGAGATACACTCTTCCTCATCTCTGTTGTGCAGGAGCCGTCCAGTTACCCCTTGGTAGTCAGGATCATTCACTCCAGCCAACACAGGAACTCTCTTTTGGCCATTGATTCAGAGTCATGAAGAGTCCAAAGCGATCAGGTGGCAGTTTTAATTTTTAGTTCAGTGGAATCGTGTCTCCTCACAGCAGCATTCTTTCCTCTGGAAATAAGACCTCTAGGCCAGCTGAATATAAGATTTTAAAGACAGGAAGCAAGCACTTTTTTAATGGTCACTAGGGGTAATAGTAAGTTATTTAACTCCCATTTCCACTCCTTTATTCCTGTACCTGTGAATCCTGGCTATTTGAGGAACAGCACCACACAGTGGACAGTGATTCAGAACATGTACAGCCTCTGGGATAAACTTGCACCAGTCCTGAAAAGTACTGGCTCCTAGCCGACACCAAGCTGAGTCTTAAAATGGTCATCCCACTGATTTGATATTAATCTTGTCCAAAACCACCTTCACAGAAAAATCCAGAGTAATATTTGATCACATTTATATGGTTTCTATGGTCCAGCCATGTTGACAAATAAAATTAATCATTGCAATGGATATAATTCTTTTATATCTTAAACTAAATTAAGAGTAATCTTCCATCAGTTAAGTGATTGTGATGTGAAGAGGAGAAACGGTACTATCCATCATCACACACTGAAATCAGTATTTTAGATATTCTTGCCTATTTACTATATTTAGAAATTTATCCTGATTGGCTTAGATCATTATGGCTTGGAGCTGTTTTCTTCTTTATTCAATATGTTTAAAGCCATGTAATTTCCTCTGTCCCTCAACCTTTTTTGACACCAAGTCCTGAACTGATTATGAGGTTCATCTTGTGAAAACTTCCTTTCTCTTCTGTGAACAGAATACCACATGTCTGCAGCAAACTATTTTTCAGGAAAACTTGCATTCTGCATAGTGCCAGCCTCATACCCAATATGTCCTTGAAGCATTTTAGTTCTGTGCGGCACTGGCTGCTGTCAGAGCCTGCTGCTCTGAAATATCTTCAACTTATTAAATGTGCTTAAATAAAAAAAGAGTCTCTCATATCTTCACATTTGTTTCAATTAGAAAATCACTTACAACTAATTTTAGCACTGAAGCAATTATTTGTGTTTGAAGAGGCAATGCTCACGAGTTCTAGAGAGGACCAATAATTTTATTTAACTTTTCCCCCAGACATTCCTTTCCTCCATTTGGAGTTTTTCTGTCCTTGCATAACTTTACTGTTTCATTGGTAGCACTTGTGTTTCCTTCTAATCACTTGTTTCCTATTGTGAAAGTATATGTTTCAAAATTTCCGATTCTATATGATCACACATTACATCAATGAATAATTATTGAGCGCACAGTGTGTTTAGGCACCCTTTAATAATTGGGGTTCATCAGTGACCAGGAAAGATAATAAGGATCTCTGCCCTCATGGAGCTCTTCAAGTTCTCCTGCTTCATTCAGATTTGTTCAGTTGAATATTATAACATTTTGGCCCTATTTTTAATTTGCCACTTTTCTCTTCAACCATATGTGGATTTTTTGAGAATAATGAAAATATAAAGGCATTTTCACAAAAACAAAAGTAAGGGGTTTATCAGCAAGAGAATTTCACTTCAGGAGTAAGGGGAAATATCACATAAAGAAAGCCTGAAATACAAGAAGGAATGGTGGACATAAACATTAGTGAAAAAATAAAAAATATGTAATATAAAAATTATCCGTATAAAAATGATAATGTACAATTAACAATAATGTATAATTTGAAGGAATATAACATTTCAGACCAAAACATTGGACAATATTGGCATGTAAATCAGCAAGAGTTAGATTGGCATTAAAGTTTTATAAGGTATTTGTACTTGTAAGGAAAATAGTAAATTTAATTAGTATTACACTCTACAGTCAAAATAGTAGAATTTCAGGGTAATTATTAAGAGAAGAAACCAGAAGAAGAAAACAGGAAATTTGAGAGCAATAGAAAAGAATAGAAAAGAAAGTATCCATTAAAAAAGAGAAATGAATAGCCCTGGCCAGTGTGCACAGAAAGGTCACTGGTTCGATCCCAGGTCAGGGCATAAGCCCAGTCGAGGGTGTGTAGGAGGCAGCTGATCGATGTTTCCCTCTCACGTCAATGTTTCTCTCTTCCTCTCCCTTCCTGTCTCTTTAAAAGTAATAAAACCTTTTTTTTTTTTTTAAAGAGAAAAGAATAAAAAAAATAGAATAATGAATGAGATATATAGAAAGAATTAAGTTAGATGATAAGGAAACAAATTTATATATCGGCAATAAAAACAAATATGAATTGATTAAACTTACCAGTCCAAATAAAGATTTTCCAGATTGCATTAAAAATCCAGCTATAGCCCAGCTGGGCGTGCCTCAGCAGCTGAGCGTCGGCCTAGGATCCGGGCGATCAGTGTTTGATTCCCGGTCAGGGCACAGGCCCTGGTTGCGGGCTCGATCCCCAGTCGGGGGCGTGCAGGAGGCAGCCAATCAGTGACTCTCATCATTGATGTTTTTCTCTCTCTCTCTCTCCCTCTCCTTTCCTCTCTCTGAAATCAATAAAGATATTTTTTTTAAAAATCAGCTCTAAATAGAGACTTCCATGAGTAAGGTTGAAAACTAAAGAGTGGAAAAAGTCATAGCAGTAAACCAGTAATCTAAAGCAGATATTTTCGACCTTTTTCATCTCATGGCACACATAAACTAATTACTAAAATTCTGCAGCACAACAACAAAAATATATTTTTTGCCAATATGACAAAAAATGGGTATACTGTAATTTTAATTCATTCACACTGGACGGAAAGTTTTAAAAATTCTTAAGGCACACCAATGTGCCTGCCAAGGCACACTTGTTGAAAATTGCTGATCTAAAAAAAGCTGGCATAGCCATAAAAATATGGGGAAAAAACCAGTGCTTTAGAAAATAAGAATACATAATTATGAAATAGGTCTCCACATAATATTACAGGGTTAAACTGTTAGGAAAATATAATTAAAAACAACCTATTCTGCCCAGCTGGGTGTGGCTCTGCAGTTGAGCATCGACCAGGGATATAGGAGATCATGGTTCCATTCCCAGTCAGGGCACATGCCTGGGTTGAGGGTTCAATCCCCAGTTGGGGGCCTGCAGGAGGCAGTCGATCAATGATAACTCTCTTATCATTTATGTTTCTATCTCTCTCTCTCCCTTCTCTCTCTGAAGTCAATGAAAATATATTTAAAAAACAAAAAAACAACAAAAACCTATTCTCTTAACCTACAAATTCTTTCATCAAAGGCAGTTGAGATAGAAACTACTTTCATTGTTGAATAAGCATCACACCAGACTGGGATGTTCATCACAGGCAATTCTCTAAAGAGATTGCACAGCCCATTACGTACATGTTCTCAAGATGAACAATAACTAGTCCTCAAGTAAGAGGATTTGACAGCACTATTTGTCACATATAGTTAGTTCATCCTAAGTTTACCTGATAATTGAATAACAATCTTTATTAGCACACAAGCTTTATTCAGAGGAAAAAGAGAGGGAAATATTTTATATTTAACAGGAAGAATTAGACTTCTCATTTTTAATTTGTATTTGACCTTACAATACATAGCCAAAACAATACCAAAAAAAAATAGAAAAACATTGAAAAACATTTTTTAAAATGAATTTTGAAAATAATTTGAAAAGTGAAAAAAATGAAACTTGTATGCGCCTACTAAAATAATCTCAAAATATATAGAGCAATAGTTGATAAAATAACAGAATATGATGAATACATTAAACATCAAATTGTCCAGTATATCTCTTTTTAATATTGACAAATAAAGCAAATAAAAATAATAAAATTAATAGAACCCTAACCAGTTTGCTCAGTGGTTAGAGCGTTGGCCCGTGGACTGAAGGGTCCCAGGTTTGATTCTGGCCAAGGGCACGTACTTCGGTTCAGGCTCGATCCCTGACCCCAATTGAGGTGTGTGCTGGAGGCAACCAATCAATGTGTCTCACACTGATATTCCTCTCTCTCTCTCTCTCTCTCCCCCTTTCTTCTCTCTCTGAAAAAGCAATGGAAAAAATATCCTTGGGTGAGGATTAATAATAACAATAATCAAAATATAAAGAATAAAATAAAATATACAAGGTTGATTTAATAGATATACAGAGAGGTCTGTTCTAGCTAGATAATTTTATCTCTGAGGTTCTAGTCTGTGGAATGATGAAGACATTCTAAGAGCAATTCTTAACAAGAAAAAGATGGCCAGCTGTGAGCTTATATTTATTATTGTACTATTGGTCCTGATCAAAGACAACACAAATAGTGATTAAATGGGTAATAGAAAGGAATAAACCTACCTGCATTAATCTTTTAAGGCTGTCATAACAAAATAAAGTAGATTGGGTGGCTTAAACAATGGAAATTTATTTTCTCATAGTTTTGGAGGCTGGAAGGTCCATATTAAGGTCTGGTAGTGCTGATTTCTGGTGAGGAATCTCTTTCTGGCTTGCAGATGATTGTTTTTTGCTTTGTCCTCACATAACCTTTTCTTGGCATGTGCACATGTAGAGATGAGATAGAGATAGAAATAGAGATGACAGAGATAGAGATAAAGATAGAGATAGAGAGATGGAGCTTTCTGATGTCTCTTCTCTTAAAGACACTGATCTTAATGGATCAAGGACCAACTTTTGTGATCTCATTTAACCTTGATTACTTGCTCACAGGCTCTGTCTTCAAATGCAGTCTCACTTGGTTGGGGCTTCAACATATGAATTGAAGGGGACACAAGCATGCAGTCCATAGCTCTGTAATTATTCCCATAGTATACAATTTGCCACATAAAAAACAAAATAATTTGTAGGTATTTTATTACGGTTACTAAGAGAGTTTATACAAGTTTTGGGGTAATATATCACTAAACAAAAATCAATTTTATTTTTGTGATCCAGCAGCAGAAGAAATATTAATACAAAACACTGCTTTCTGTGACAGCAAATATATATGTGATTTATCAAAACTTTAGAGAAATGGAGAAAATTCCATGTTTATTTTAGAAATGAAAGTTAATAAAATATTACTTCTCAAAATTATCTATAATTCAATATAATTCCAACTATAATTTCAAAGTAATTTTCCAAGTAACTTGATAAGTTGGTGTTGCATAAAAGATACAATGCTCCAAAGGAACCTCAAACCGCTCCTTACAGGAAAAAATATGTTAAGGTACTGTTATCATTGGGTATCAATATTTATCACAAAATTACAGTGAATAAGACTGTGTGGATTAGCAAAAAATAAACAAAACAAGAAAACAAATTGAATCTGATGGTCCAAACCAAGGAGACTCAAAACAGCACTCCTGCCATGAAACAATATATGGCAGAAGTTATATCGAAGATCACTAAGGAAAGAAAATTTAGATTCATAAAGGTGCAAAACTGGGGAAAAATACAGAAAAAAACCACTAATCTGGCTACTCTATCCTTATCATTCACAAAAAAAAACAAAACAGTTCTCAGTGGATTAAGGAAGTAAGAATGGATGACAAAAGAACTTATATACATATATGCACAACCAGTGGACGCAGACAATACTGTGGAGAAGGCCTGGAGTGGGTCATGGGCTCGGAGGAGAGGGGCTAAAACCGGGGGTGGGGGTGGGGGATATTTATAGTACAATAAAAATAAAAAATTTTAAAAAGTTTTTAGGAAGTAAAATAAATAAGGGAAAATCTTATTGTAACTTTGAAAAAGACTGAAAATTAGACTGAATTAAATGAAAACATTTTGTGTAGTAAAAACAAAATTAAGTGAAAAATATATATATTTAACACTATGCTTTCAAAAAATTCATAAACATAGTCCATAATGGCATCAAAATAAACAAAATTAAACAAAATGTAGTAAGCCCCAGTATTAAAAATAAGCAAAATAAAAACCAAAAATGAGTATAAACATTTAACCCAATTCTGGATTTAAAGTATAAAAAGAATATGAATATCCTTTGTTAAAGTCAAAAACAAATGGAGATCAGCCTTGAAGGTTCTCTGAGCACCCAAAATCAGTTTAGTCATTAATTTAGCTTAATTATCAATTATGGTGAAAACACTGTTTTCTCACTATATAAACTGCTTTGTAATGGTATACCCCTGAGCCTCATTCCATATTTTGGTTTGAATGATTTGTTTTGAAAACTGACTTTTTGGTGAGTGGGCATTAAATTTTGTCAACTACTACTTCACTGATTCATTCACTTAACTTTGGCTATTTCTGAACCTTTTAACAACTCAGCAATCAATACAATTCAAATTAAGAAAGCAATGACACTATGTTTAGCATCTAATGAGAGTTACAAAAGGTAATAAGTTTTAAAATATAAATTAATGATATTATGGAATAAGAAAAAATCTTATATGTTGCTGGAGGGGAGTTTGTTACCAAAACTTTGAAAAATAATTTGGCATTATCTTTAACATTTCAACTCATACACCCTTCAAATCAAGCAATTGCATTTTTAGGTATAAAACCTAGATAAAGTTTTGCACATGGACATGAAGAAAAATATATAAGAATGCTCATTAGCAAAATTAGTCAGAATAGTTGAAGTTCTGGAAATGATATTCTTTGACAGAACAACATATAAATAAATCACAAAATGCCCTTGGCCAGTACTGTTCAGTTGTTTGGAGCTTCCTCCAGTACACTAAATGGTCTCAGGTTCAATTCTTGGTCAGGGTACATACCTAGGTTGCAGGTTCCATCCCAAGTTGGGGTGTGTATGAGAGGCAATCTCTCTCTCTCTCTCTCTTTCTCTCTCTCTAAGTCAATAAACATATCCTTGGGTGAGAATTAAAAACAACAACAACTCGATAACCTCCCACCCAATATTTTGTTCTCTCCCCTCTTAAAAAAAAATAATAAAATGGAGCTTTACAAGGATCCAAAATAAATGAATTGGATTTACAAGGATGAGATGGATTAATTTTAGAAACAAAATTTAGTAAAATAACAAGTCATAAAATGGTCCTTTCATCTTGATGCTATTTCATAAGGGTCTAAAACATGGAAAATTTTTGATGTATTACTTAGATGTACATAAATATGTGCATAGCTACATATGCTGTGAAATATTTAAAAGAAAGAAATTACATGAAAAATTCAGGTAGAGAGATGAAATTAAGGCAGTGCACACATGTATTATTTTTTATTTGGTAATGTTTATTCCTCAATGTGTAATGAGTTTAAAGGTATTTCTTTTACAACCATGTGTCATAACTTACATGTACAATACCTGTGTTTGTTTGTTTTTGTAGTCCACGTATTATATACCAAACCGTTACATGGAAACATTAAAAATACAATGAAAAGAAATAGAATTTGAAGGAGGCATTCTAATGTTGCTTACCCATTTCTGGCATTAATAATTTAAAGGCTAATTAATGATGAAAGAATGTTTTGTGGCCTGTACCATCGTTAACATCTTTGTGGTTTTACCCAAGACTGTTGTTTGGCCTGAGAAAGAAAATGAAGTAAGTAAAAATGTTCAACCCACCAACTGTATGAAATTCCCATACAATGAAACTCAGTCGCTTTTTAGGTGAGACTTGTCTTACATTAAAGACTCTAATCATCAAAATGTTGCCTTGTCCTTCCCCCATACCTGCAGAGCCAGCTGTGGCCAAGTGCTGAGGTTTGTTGTACACAGAGGTCTGCACAGTCTGTTCACCCAAATCCTGAAGCTTGCACTGTTCAGACCTGCACCTGTTACAAACATTCACCTGCCTGCACACACCTGCTGCAACAGCTGCACCAAGAGGTTAGTTCCCACCAGGAAGTATTTTGGTCCCAAAATATCATTCCTTTAGCCAGTTTCTCAAGGTTTCCTTGCCAAGGCTCTATATGTAAGACTGTGAAAGTAACAATTTTGTATATAATCCTAAAATCCACATTTTGAAACAATTAAGAAGGAAATATAAAATAAGATAGAGATCAAAATATATGTGATATGTTGTGTTGTGTTGTGTTGTGTTGCTTTGAGGACTGCAGCTTGTGCCTCAGACCAAAATGATCTGTTTGACATTCCTTTGCAACCGTTGAGTGGGATGGGCAGTTTCTCAGCCAGCTTTACAGATGATTGTACTCTTTCTTGGCCAGGGTTGTTAAAGATGTAAAGCACACGACAGTCTTATGTTTTATTAGTAATAGTGCAAGTTGGACTCATTTTGTAAAATTATTTCTCATTGTCTTATAAACTTAAACATGCATGCTCCCTGTGTTATGCAAGGGTATTCACAGTAAAATTATATACAAATACACATGCACACACAGATACATAAATACTCATATAAAACCCAACTATAAATATGTGCACCCGAAGTATAATATATAAAAATATAAATAAAATTTGGGGTAGTTATGTGGAGATGGTTGACAGTGATATTTTCTAAATTATAGGTTATTTATGATATGCACTGGTTATTACATAATTTTGGATAAAAGTCACCAAATGTATAATGGTACACATTTGTACTGGGAAACATGGTTCGTGTTTCCAAATAATGTTTCTTACTCTCATCCACTATACAATTATAATATTTTATGTGCATAGAAGCTATGGCCAATCTAGATTGGAATCAGCATCATTTACTTTCAGTGTGAGCTGTGATTTAAACTCTAATATTATTTAATGACTTAAATATGGCCCACATGTTTGAGGGTTACAAAAAGCAATCTAAGGTATAGGTACTGCTTGGAAGAAGGTTACTCAGAAAAGGGGACAGGAAAACAAATGCAATGACATTTTATACATGCTATGCTATAAATTTGTATAGGATATACAGTAACGGGAACAACTATTCGAGAATGTGTCAGGAATGGCTTTTGAAATGCAATGTAACTTGACTAGAGTCAGCAATGATAAGATTATTTTCCTGAGCTGACTCCTGCATGCTATCTCTACTCTTTAAACAACAAGTCCCTATTTTCTACCCCACAGATACTGGTATCCACCATTCTGCTTTGTTTTTCTATAAATTTGACCACTTTGCATAGCACATGTATGTGGAATCCTAAAGCATTTTTTTATGTGACTGGCTTATTTCACTAGCTTACATATTGTCCTTAAGTTTCATCCACGTTATTCCATGTTTCGAAACTGCCTTCCTTTTACGGGCTGAGTACTATTCCATCGTGTGTTTATACCATATTTTGTTCATCCATTCATCCGAAGATTAACACTTGCAGTGTTTGTGCCTCTTCACTATGTTGGTGAGGGTGTGAATTCAAAGTCTTGTGCACTTTTGCTAGTATCATAAAATGGAGCAACCATTATGGAAGACAGTCTGTGGATCATCAAAAAATTTAAAAATAGAACTACCATATCACCAAGTAATCTAAATTCTAGATACTTGTCAAAAAATAATTGAAAGTGGAGTCTTGAAAAGATATGTGCAAACTCCTGTTCAGAGCAGCATGATTGTTAACCTTTATTTTAATCTTCAAAGCCATTTTGAATTTCGTGTATTCTAGCTACGGATGTTGCTCACTTGTAAGAAAGATTTTCTTGGTACTAGTGTATAATATAACCGGTGAGGTTGAACTTGGCCTCACTCTATAATGAAATTGTTAGTTGCTTAACGTATCTAGCCAGCTCCAAAGCTAACATATTATTTTCATGGGAACAATATTTAAAATATGATTATTTCATTATTATTTATATAGTAACAGTTTCAGGATAAAACAGCATGTGATTTATGCTTTCCTTTTTTTTTTTTTAAATATATCTTTATTGATTTCAGAGAGAGGAAAAGAGAGGGAGAGAGAGAGTTAGAAACACCAATGATGAGAGAGTCATTGATCGAGCCCACAACAGGGCATGTACCCTGACAGGGAATCAAACCCTGATCGCCTGGATCCTAGGCCGATGCTCAACCGCTGAGCCATGCCCGGCTGGGCATGATTTATACTTTCTAGGTGGGTGTGAGAAAAACATAAAATTTCATATACGACAATGCAAATATGTAGTGTGATATTTAACAACTTCAAACACTAAATAAGCGTAATGTAGAGAAAAATAATATAATCTTTGAACAGAAAGAGGAATAGGTCTTACAAAGACCACATACTTTACTCTGCAGTGCTCCCTTTTCATCTAGGAACTTGTGTAATATTTATAAAGCAGATTGAAGAAGTTTGATTTTCTGGCTCCCATTTGTATTACATGGTGCATGTCTGGATAAAAGTTACCAGTTGAGATGGAGGGTTGAGTCTGTGAGATACATCAGTAGTGAGAAGTAAACAGTCTAACTGAGAAGAAATATTTACTTTGAAAAATATAACCAAGTTGTAGTAAAGAAAATCACAAATATTGCATCAATTATAACAATCCTAAAGCACAAGAATAGTTGAATTATGTTAAATATTTCATGTTTACTAAAGCAACCGTTTAAGAAAGCACTCTAATGCATTAATTTATTTTTCAAATTGCAATCAGAATAATGTTTTCAAAGATGAAAATTATGTTACATTACTGCTTCAAATTTTTCAATAACTTCCCATTGTTCTTAGGAGTTAATCTCTCACATTCACAGACTTTTTTTTAATTGCTGGAACATTCTAATTTCATGTAGTAAATCATAGTAATTTTGCTTTCTTAAATATATCTTCCTGAATCGTTCTAGACGGGATTTCTCCCTATTATAAAATCTCAGATTATCTCTTTTCCCTTTTCAAAATATTCATTAATTTTAGATACTTGTCCAGTGATTATCTTCTTACTAAGACTGTAAACTCCATGAGATCAGATAGGTTGTTTTGATCAAGTTGCTTTTTAATGAGTGAATCAGTACCTAAATGATGAGATAAGCAATTTTTATACCTTTGATTTAAAATATCAAAGTAGAAAAACTGACATGTCTTTAGCAACATACAAAGAAAAACAAGTGAGGACTATAAAGACCACAATGAAACTTCTACTGAAACAAAACAGCTTTGGACTAGTGACAGTTAAATTGTTGCTAAACCCTCAGAACAATTTTCATTGACCATCAGCTAATGGAGCTGTTTTGAACCAGAAGCATCATGGTAATGTCCTCAACACCTAAAAATTTACTCAACGGATATTTCATATATCTTTCCCAAAGTTTGCCAGATTCTTTAGAACTCTAAGACCAGGCTAGACAGAAAACAACTTTTACACTGTCTGAGGCTGTGTTTGAAGTTACCCGTATCGATGTCCTATTACTGCTAGAACAAACTGGAAACCAACTCCGTGGTTTAAAATGCCATCAAATTATTATCTTATAGTTCTGGAGCTTGGAAGCCTAAATGGTTAGGCAGGGCTAGAAACTTTAAGGACAAGTCCATTTCTTTGCTTTTTCAGTTTATAGGTCTTGCTGGCATCTCTCGACTTGTGTTCACCATTACTTTAAACTTTGCTTTCAAAAGTAATGATTCCACCTGGCCGGGTGTGGCTCAGTGGTTGAGCATCGACCTGGGATCCAGGCGATCAGGGTTCGATTCCCAGTCAGGGCACATGCCCAGTTGTGAGCTTGATCAATGACTCTCTCATCATTGATGTTTCTGTTTCTCTCCCTCTCCTTTCCTCTCTCTGAAATCAATAAAGATATATTAAAAAAAAAAAAAAAGTAACGATTCCTTCTCTGGCTTTTACTCTTCTGCTTCCCCTTTTCTTTCATAAGGACCCTTGTGATCACAGTCTACTTGTATAATGTAGTATCATCTCCAGACTTGAAGATCGTTAATTTAATTACATCTGCAAAATCCCTTTGGCCAGGTAAGGGTAACATACGAAAGAAAGTGTACTCCTCCCAACATAGAAGATAAGAAAGAGATGATAGCTGGAGGCGCAGCATGGATGGAAAGGGAGTGGGAGTGAAAACCACACAGGATACGGAGCCCCAACGCCCTGCCTGAGTCATTGCACATTCCAGGGTGTAGTCAGGAGACTGAAGACTAGGGAAAATATTAACAAAATATTTCCATTAACTACAGTAAACACTTAGGTTTGAAAAAAGTTTAAGTTCTGAATGGGAAAGTGTGTTAGTTATTGACTTTTTGTATCATTTCTTCAGTCTGAATACATGAGCTGTAAATACCATCAATCCCAAGGCAGAAATGCCTGCCTTGTGCACATGTTTACTGAGTTTCGGTACAGCTCTTGACACATAGTGGGAATTCAACATACAGGTTTCTATGAATAACTGACTGAATCACACAAGGTGAGGTAAGGTGTTACTGCAGACCGAGGAGCAAAAGTTTCTGTTAGAAAAGTTCCCAGCGACCTAAAATCTTCCTGACTCTGGACTGGTGCCGAAGCTGATCAACACTGTGACTACTAAAATGCAGAAAGGATGACTTGAATTTTTTTTTTTCCTATAATGATGAAAAACTATCACCTCATCCAATTATTTATTCCTATTTTTAGCATGATTATGGCCTTTATTCCCTTGATCTCTTCATCTGATTATTTTATATGTTCAGTATATTATATTGTATTATATTATATTATTAACATAATGCAATTATTATATTATAATTTATTTAAAAAGTTGTATTTAGCCCTTCTTTATGTTTTGCTAGCTCCTGTTTTCACTAAGACAGGTTTATATAGCATTTTTAATTATTTAAATTTTATGCTTACAAAATAGCAATGAACATAAAAAGTGGAAAATTATAAAAGCAGTATGCTTCTAAAACATCAACAGTGCAATACTTTTCCTGAATATACTTCCAGAACTTAGTTTCTGGGAAATATATTTACTCTTATGACTGAAAATTACTTAAATTCTCAGTAATTTTCCATATATACAATTTTATTAACTACAATTTTTAGATCCATTTCTAAAAAGAATTTCAACTGAATAATTGTTATTTTTATTTACTCATTTTTATGGCATGTCAGTTATCTTAGAAAAATTTATTCAGTTATAAATATTTTCTTAATTGATTTGATACACCCCTGTTATCATATATACTAAATCACACTTTTCATTTAGACTGAATTTATGGATTCCACTTATTTCCTTTCAGGAGCTTCTTTTTCAGTACTTACCTTTTTATTTTATTTTTTTATTTTTTTCAGAGATGGAAGAGATTTTTTTTTTTAAATTTATCTTTATTGTTGTAAGTACTACAGATGTAATACTTACCTTTTAAAAAATAATAGTTGCTTTATAAAAAATTGTGGTAAACTTTTCTTAACATAGAATATAATATAATTTTAGTGAAATTGTGAACAATCCTCAGAATATCTCATTGATATCTTAACAACTATGCCATTAAAGATACAGATTAATCTAGGGAGAATGGCAGTTTTTGCACAGCGACTCTTTCTTAGAATTATTATTTTTGTACTGTTTAATGGTTTTGATTATTCCCCAGATAGGTACAATACACACTTCTCTTTTTTTTCTCTTACATGCATTTTTTTTTTCTATTTATTATAAAATATTTTCTTCCTTACATTTCCTTTTTAACCCAGTATGTGAGTAAATTAACACATTGTTCCATCCAAAATCTTTAATAGTTAGTCATCTTATAGATTAATCTTATTGTTGCCCTATCCAATTTGGCTCAGTGGTTAGATCATCAGCCTGTGGACTGAAGGGACCAGGGTTTGATTCTGGCCAAGGGACATGTACCTCAGTTGCAGGCTCTCAAACTGACAAAGTATTACAATATTTCACCACAATAAAAATATCTGAGATAAGTATTCAATAATCTATGAATAAATAGAGTGTAATGATTAAACAATTTTAATTTTTCAAGGTAAAAATTACTTCTCATGAGTAATTTTTTAAAAATTACATTTATTGAGGTGACATTGGTTAATACGTTTATATATGTTTTAAGTGTACATTTTTATGATACATGATCTATATATTGCCTTGTGTGCCTACCATCCAAAGTCGAATCATCTTTCTTCACCATATATTTGGCCTCCATTCCTTCTGGTAGCCACCATTCTGTTGTCTGTGTCTATGAGTTTCAGTTTTATATCCCACAAGTGAGTGAAATTATATGGTTCTTAGTTCTCCTGACTGGCTTATTTCACTTACCACAATATTCTCAAGGTCCATCTATGTCATCGCAAATGGCAGTATTTCATCTTTTTCATGGCTGAGTAGTATTCCATTGTATATACATGTATCACATCTTCTTTATCCAATCATCTATTGAAAGACATATTGTTTGTTTTATGTCTTGGCCACCTTGATTAATGTTACAATGAACATAAGGGTGCATATATCTTTGTGGATACATATTTTCAGATTTTTTTATAAATAATCAAAAGAGGGATTGCTGGGTCATATTATCACTCTATTTTTAATTTTATGAGGAACCTCCATACTGCTTTCCATGTGGCTGTCCAGTTTACATTCCCACCAGCAGTAAATGAGGTTTTCTTTTTCTCCACAACCTCTCCAACACTTGTTATTACTTGTATTGTTGTGTGAGGTGGCATCTCATTATAGCTTTAATTTGCATTTCCCTAATAGCTAATGAAGTTGAACAACTTCTCATGTATCATCTGTTGGCTGTTTGTATGTCTTCTTTGGAGAGGTGTCTATTCAGATCCTCTGCCCATTTTTAATTGGATTGTTTGTTTGGTGTTGAGTTGTATGAGTTCTTTATATATTTTGGATATTAACTCCTTGTTGGAGCAGCTGTTTGCAAATATTATCTCCTATTCAGTTGGTTGCCTTGTTTTGTTTTTGGTTTCTTTTGCCATGTAGAAGCTTTCTAATTTTATATAGTCCCATTCATCTATTTTACTTCCCTTGCCTTTGGGTCAAATTAATAAAATCTTCTCTGTGACCAAGGTCCGTAAGTTAAGAACCTATGTTTTCTTCCATGTACTTTATTGTTTAAGATATATATATATGTATATATATGTGTGTGTGTGTGTGTGTGTGTGTATGTCTTTGATCCATTTTAAATTAATTTTTGTACATGGGGACAAACTGTAATCTAATTTCAATCTTTTGCATATGCTTTTCCAATTTTCCCAGAATCATTTGTTGAAGCGGCTTTCTTTTCTCCTCTCCATGGTGTGTTTTTAGCTCCTTTGTAAAAAATTATTTGCCCATGTACATGTGATTTTATTTCTGGGATTGCAATTCTGTTCCATTAGTTTATGTGTCTGTTCTTCTGCCAATACCATACTGTTTTGATGATTGTAGCTCTGTAGTACAATTTGAAGTCAGATAGTGGGATAACTCTGGCTTCATTCTTTTTTTTCTGAGGATTGCTTGGCTATTCAAGGTCTTTAGTGATTTCATACAAACCTGATGATTTTTTTTTTTTTTCTTCAAAAAAATTACATTTTGATTTTGACAGGATTGCATTAAATCTGTGTAGTGCTTTGGATAATATGGCCATTTTAACTATGCTGATCCTTCCAATCCATGAACATGTAATATCTTTCCATTTCGTTGTATCTTTTTCGATCTCTGTTAATAATGTTTTGTAGTTTTCAATGCATTATGTAGGTCCTTCATATCCTTTTAACTTTATTCCTAGGTATTTTATTCTTTTGGTTACAATTGCAAAAGGAATTGTTTTGTTTTATTTTCATTTCTATTTTTTTTAAATATATTTTTATTGATTTCAGAGAGAGAGGAAGGGCAAGGGAGAGAGAGAGAGAGAGAGACATCAATGATGGGAGTCATTAATTGGCTGCCTCCTGCATGCCCCCTACTGGGGATTGAGCCCAAAACCTGAGCATGTGCCCTGACCAGGAATCCAACTGCTATCTCCTGGATCATAGGTTGATGTTCAGCTGCTAAGCCAAGCTGGCCAGGCTTCATTTCTATTTCTTAAGTTTCATTGTTAGTATATAGGATGGCAGTGGATTTTTGTGCTTTGATTTTGTATCCTGAAACTTTACTGTATTTGCTTATTGTTTCTAATAATTTTTTGGTGGAGCCTAATGTTTTCTATATACAGAATTAGGTCATCTGCAAAAAGTTACAGTTTTACTTCTTTCTTCCCAATTTGGATGCCTTTTATTTCTTTCTCTTGCCTGATTGCTCTCTAGGACTTCTAGAACTATGTTAAATAAGAGTGGTGAGAGTGGGCATCCTTATCTTGTTCCTGAATTTGGAAGAAAAAGTTTCAGTTTTTCACCATTGAGTACGATATTGGCTGAGGGTTTGTCATATATGGCTTTATTATGTTGAGGTATGTTTCTTCTATACCCATTTTATTGAGTGTTTTAATCATAAATGGATGTATCTTAGCAAATGTGTTTTTTATTTTTGCATCTATTGATAAAATCATATGACCTTTATCTTTTGTTAATGTGGTGTACTACATTAAACTGCCTTCTCTGTTTTTTTTGCATCTCATTGAATTTTTTCAGAACTGCAGTATTGAATTCTCTCTGTCTTTTAAGCTGCATATTTATGTGTCTTTCAGTGTTTTTTGGAGATTTTCTATTTTCTTTCTGAGCTGCCTTGTTATTTTGGTTATACCTGGTGTTTGATGGATTCCTTCTCTGTCTAGCATCCATGTATGAGTGGCATTTTGCTAGTAGATTGATAAGAACTCTTTCTATTGGTTTCCGGTAGGTGGTGCTGAATCACAAGGTTTTGGTGTGTGTGTGGGGGGGGGGGGGGTAGCTCTCTTGCACTTCTCTGGCTTTTCAGGTTTCTGCGGGGTGATGAAAAAAGGCCTGTGTTCCCTGAGATGGTGGATACCTCCCCTGTGATACAGTTGCCCTGGTCCCAGGGGACCAACCCTGCAGGGGAATGTAGTGGGCCATAGGGCTCCAAGTTCATGAAATCTCAATGCTTTCTTCTGCAGTCAGACACCACGGGCAGGGCAGCCAAAATGTATAGGCCTGAGGAGAGTCGGGGGAACCCAGCCACCTCTTTTGCTACTTTGTTCTCCCAGCAGTGGCGACCAGTGGACCTCTGTGGCATCTTCCTGTGCCTCCAGCCAAACCTGGGATTACTTGCAGAGTGTGCCCTTTGCTCAGGGAAGAAGTGTTTTTGTAGTACCAGTTCGTGGGTTTGTAGGTAATGTGCTGAGCAACCCCACACAAAGGGTGACAGGAGAAGAGCTCTGGGAGGTTAATGGGCAGCCAGGTTCTGTGGGTTTATTTCCCTCTCTGGAATGCCAATTGCCAGACAGTAGCCACATCTCTGTGCCCAGGTTACTGGGTTCAGCTGCAGCTCATTCTGCCCACTGTAGAAATGCTCACTGAGTTTCTTTGCTACACCTGGCTGATGGGAGTGCCAGCCACAGACTGATTTCTCCCCTCTCCAGGCTGAGCCCCACAGTGAGCTATGGGCTGCAGGGCTGTGTCCCTGGCTTCTCCCTTCTTACCTTCCTGTTTTGCTCCCACTTGCCCACCTTTAGATGTTTCAACGCATAGATCTCACAGATGGGTTTGTGTGTTGAGCAAGGAATCATTTGTTGAATTATAGCTGTTCAAATTGTTGAACGTCAAGAGGAGAGACCAAAGGGATCTCTCATGCAGCCATTTCTCTGAATTCATGTCATGAGTAACTTTTAATAAAAGAGTCAACTTTTTGCTAGCACTTTTCAAACTGAAACATTTACATGCATATACTGCCATCTGGTGGAAATTCAGTTTATGATCTGCTGGATATTTAGGATAGTATTTCTAATGTAAAGTATGTTAAATCAAGTGTAGCGTAAGAAGAACAGAGCTCTAGATATATTTGTAAACATAGTAAAAACTTATTTTGTCTTTATATTCTTGGGAATCTAAATATAAGAAAAATGATGACAGTTTTGGTAGATTCCTAATAAACTTATTTTAAACTGTGTTTGCAATTTGTAGTGTGTGTAGAAAATTACTTATAACCCATTGTATCCTAGTGCCTTACATTATGTTTTGCACACTGTATATGCTTTGCATTTATGGCATCTGCATAAATAGTATTCTATATCTCTGGATAGCTAAAATTGTTACTGGCTTAAAACACCTTTAGACAGAAGAATTGGCTAAAAAAATGATGATGCTACATGTTTAGCAGTGTTTTATTAAATTAGTAAAATCTTAGAAGTGGGGAGAAAATGGACAATGGAGTTTTGCTAAAGTGTAGTATTCCAGAAACAGGAATATATTTTGAATCTTTTTTTAACTTTGAAGAAGTAGACTATGAAAGAAAGCACTTCATTTTCAGATGGCTAGTCCTGTTCCGTGAAGATCTCAGGAGGGCCCCAAAGCACCCAGAAAGTAGTTGAGGAACCTAATATACTAAAACTGGGTGCAACTCAGTTTTGGCACATAGCAAGAATTCATTCGTCTTAAGACTGGATTTTAGGCTCATGATTTAATTACATTGTTTTATAATAATAATACAGACACTGAAATGCTGAATGACCCCTCTCCGTTGTACAAAGAAATAATTCTAAGGTTCTGGTCTCCTCCAACCTTGAAGGTTGTTGACTTCTCCAAGGATGATGAAACTGTAAGCCTTCTAGTATATCCATACCATCATATATATATATATATATATATATGATGGTATGGATATATAATGGTATATATATATATATATATATATATATATATATATATATAATTTTTGTACAACTTATTTAAATTGGGATCCAAAGTCCACACATTGCAATTGGTTACTCTTGCTCATGAATCTTTTTAAAACTACAGGTTCCCCCTTCTTGATCTTGTATATTTGTCACAATGTGCATTTGTGAGTTCTGGGGGGGAAAATCCTTTTATTTAAGTCATAATTATTGCCTGTTTTCAAACATGAACTGATTTTGTACCCTGGCTTATCTTTCACATCTGATTCTGAGCATTAAATTTATTAAATTGACTAGGTCCAAGATTGATTAGTCTGAATATATAGGCATATTCAAAAACCATTTAGGTAACCCCCCCTATACATTATTCTTCAGTTTCATCCTATCTAGGAAGACTTGCAGAACCAATATAGTAATTCATATATTTTTAATATCTATTTCCCATTTGTCAATTTAGATTAATTTCTTACACTTTAAAAGTCTTTTAAAAAAATATTTTGTGCTTAGGCCCCTTCTCTCCCTTCCACTCTCTCTAAAATATCAATGGAAAAAATATTCTCAGGTGAGGATTAACCAATATATATATATTTTTTTCTTATCCTTTCAGTTTGCTTTATATTTTGAATGTTATCTCCTCTATATTGTTGTTTTCTTCCATTTCTTTTTCTTTCCCTTTTCATAACTATCTCTGATTTTACAGCTTCTCTTCTCTTTCTTTTTTCTAGTGTTGCTTTACATGGCAGGCAGTGAGATTAAGGAATGTGATATCTGATATGTTTGCCAAAGATGCAATTTTTAAATTATTTGTTTTAGCATTGAAAATCACCATAAAGTTTATCAAATACTATTTTTATACCTTTATGAAGAATTGCATGCAAAAAGATCAAGTAATTGGGCCAGAGTCATTTTGAAAGTTGTCCACAGATCTAGACTTATCACCTAATTTGTCCATCAGCATTTTCCACCCTTATTTCTTAGGTAACCCAGCCTAGTAATTCCATAAAGTAATCATTTTTATGCCTCAGAAAATTATTTACACTCACAATTCAAAGTGAGGTGTGTCATGGTGGCTTCCTATTTTAAGGATGGTGAATTTGAACTTCTCTGTTTATTAGTTTCCTTGATTATAAATTTTACTGTCTTTGAATCAAATTTTTTTCTAAATATCGGAATAACAAGTATTGAATGAGATCTTATCTTTTTAAACTTTTAGTTTTGCATATTTCCCCCCAAAAAATATATCCTTTTGCAAATATGAAAATAGATTTAAGGGGTTAAGGTGGCAGTAAAATAGATGAAGCGGAAACAAGATAGATACACTCTCCTAATTTTTTTAACTTCCTTATTAGGAAGCCCTACAAGGCTCTCCATCTTCTTCAGTCATTGAATGCAGTGGTTCTTTATATTTAAAAAAAATTATTCTAACTTTTTAACTTTACTTTTATCTCTCCTTGTGTTCTCACTTACTCTATTAACTTTTTTACTACAAATTTACTATTTGCCAGGATGTGTGCTGGGGACCTAGCAGAACAGGGGTAAGGCAACATCTTTTCCCTAAAAGTTCACAGTCAAATTTGGAAGCTGTCTCTTCCTTGAAAACTTTCTACTCACTCAGCTTTCCTGATGGAGAAAACTCTTCATTATTTTTCCCTTTTTGAAAGTTTCTAGTCTCTCTTAAAATGTGGCTCCTTGAACACTGCTCTTCTTTCTCCATATAGTATCTTTGGGTGATTTCATTGACTCTGGTTTAAAATACTAATTATATGCCTCTTTTTCCAAGTTTATTTGTCCTCCTAGACCTCCCTTTGCAGTCCAGAATTCATTAAACTGTTTGCTTGCTACACAAATATAGGCAACACGTAAGAGCTTCAAAAATGTCAAAATTGAACAAATATTCTTCCTCCCAGGGCCTGTTTCTTTTGTATTTTCTCTCTCTGCTAGCAGCTCTGTTTGATCTATTAACACAACTTAGACCTAGAAGTCATTCTTGACTTATTTTTATTTCCCTTATCTCTTACTGTGATTAATCATCTGTTTCTTGATTTTCCCTCCACGTACTTTTGCAATCAACCCATCTCCTCTGTCTTTATTGCTGGTTGCCCTCCTTCTGGTCCTTCGCTCGCATAACTAACAAACCCTTAGTAACCGTCGCCTCCTTTCCTTGTTCTCCTCACATCTGCTCCTCTTACACATGTCAGTGACAAACAAATGCGATTTTAAGTGATTATGTAAATATTTTAATGGGTCCCTAATTTTATTGTATTAATCTCAAGCTTCTTAATCATATGTACATAATATAGAATATTTTATAAACTAACACCTTACATTTTACACTCTAATAAAGGTAAATTGTTTTTGGTATCAATATGTATCATTTTCATCACATGCCCAAATCTAAAAGCCTCCAAGTGTCCTCTGTTTACTTGCCTCACTCCTGTTCATAAATTATGACATCCAATAGCAAGCACAAATTGACATTCCATGTTTGGCCGGTTTCCTTTTTCATAATTTCCTAGTATTTATTGCTCCCTTTGACCTCCCATTATGCATCAGGATCAGTTTTATTGGTGCCCAACTTCTCCCCATATCCATATCCATTTCTTTTTATATTTATTTATTTTTTAAATTCTCACCTGAGAACATTAGAGAGAGGAAGGAAGAGAGAGAGAAAAAAATCGATGAGAGAGAAACATCCATTGGTTACCTTCCAACCAGGGATCGAACCCCAAACCCAGGTATGTGCCCTGGCCGAGAATCAAATCAGCAACCATTCCACGCACTAACTGAGCCATTCTGGCTGGGCTGAAGTTTATTGGCTTATTTTACTTATTTATGCATCTCCCTGAGTTTGTCATGCTGTGTGTTCTGTAGAAACTAAGATTTTATCTATTTTGTCTATTGTTACTATATTCACAGCACCCAGAGTATTACGGATTTTTGTGATAAATGTATAAAAAATAGATTTATATTATTTATTTCTCTCCCAGATTAAAATAATATATGCTTTTTGAAAACTTTTTAGAGAAAATATATTAACCAAATGAATTCACCTTGATGTTGAGATTTAAATTTTTGGTTTATCCACTTAAGGAAAAGTTGTTTGAAACATTTGGGCCAATATTTTTGCCCCTAAAAATATTTATATTAATTGGTCTATAACTTAAACTTATACATAAGAGTTTTTCTACTTAAGGAATAAAAAGATTATGTGGAGCTTTGAGTATAAGACTGAGATTATTAACAAAAGCAAGAATTACCCAAAGTTTTGTGTATAGAATAAGAAATATTCCGTGTTCATATTAGACTTATCATATGACAGGAAAGGAAGGCTGAAGATAGAAGTAGATGTCAGAAAGGTTTTAATATTACTAACTGCTCAGTTCATAACTGGGATTTACATACGTTATTAGTATTATTTTCTTGATTCTTGCTACTGTTACTGTGTCAGGTATTATTAGACTCATTCTAACACTGAGCATCAAATCAAGATTTAAAGAGATTTGAAAACTTAACTTAAAAAATTTCATAGCTCAGAAACAGTAAAGCTATGTAAACAAACAAAAAAAAAGGCACATATATTTCAAAATTACTGAATACATTGCTTGGCATATAACACATTTGGGGTTACCCACTTACCTTTGGGTAATTTAGAGTTGAAACACTAATTTGAAGCAACATCTTACCCCATTGCTATTATTATTATTTTATTTGTATACTATAACTAGCTAGTTACCTCCATAAAAACTGGGATTTTATGTAATACCTCTAATTCCTTCTCATAATAGTTTTTAAAAAGATTTTTAAAGTTGATTATTTAGAGAGAGAGGAAGGAAGAGGGAGAAAGAGAGGGAAACATTGATATGAGAGTGAAACATGGATCAGCTGCCTCTTGTACGCTTCCTACCAGGAATCAAGCCTCTAACGGAGCATGTGCCCTCACCAGAATCAAACCAACAACTTTTCGGTGCAAAGGACAACACCCAACCAACTAAGCCTCACTGGCCAAGACTCAGATACTTTTCAATTATGGAAATATATATATTTGTGTGTGTGGAAATATATTTAGAAATAAGATATAAGTATACATAAAATTTCTCTGGTCATTAAGCATAGGTTATTTGCCATAGGCAAAATAGGTATAATGCCATTTAAGGAAAGATATAATATTGATTTATTTGAGGTGGGGAACAGGAACAAGAAAGTTATACTAGGCAAAACAAACAAACAAACAAAACAAATGCACTCTTTATCACAAGGTTACTTTCTTCTGGGGATGGAAAAGGTCTATCAGGCAGATTACCTAACCAGTACTAATCGAATGATTATTGATTGGCTGGTTTAAGGTTTTGTTTCTGGGAGAGCCACAACTCTAATTAAGTTAGCTCTTGGTTTGGTGACATAGGGCTTAGCATAAAGAACTCTATGAGGGGTCTACTGTCCTGTTTTTCACAATAGGCCAATGACTGCTTCGATATTTATAATACCTCATTGGAGAAGGACTATTAGAATTATCTTAATCCCTTAAGTTAAAAATAAAATCAAAGCAGAATTGTTATTGCTGCTCCTGCAAGTGCAGGGATATGAAGTTGTAAATAGAGACATTAGGTGATGTGCAGACAGACAATGTTCATGGAGGGTGAATGAAACAGATAGGCAAAAATAAAAGCCTTAAACTTCTGTTGCTATATCAAAGAGGCAGGTTGTTTTGAACTAATTGATTTGCTATGGAACAATGATATAAATCCAGGGAAGGTGGGAAAGCAGGAAAATGGGCTAGAGAAATGTGCTGTACTTGGTGTCCATGGCCAGGTTTTGTTTAGTGAATCATGAAGGAATAGCACTTCAGCATATTATGGTATACCATGGTCTGCCTATGTTTGCATTTTGGAGCAGATTGAAATTCTACATCTCTCAGAAACATTCCCTTTTTTCATCTCCACTAATTAATCCTTGCTCACAAATTCTAAATAGTTATTATTGGGATTGATGCCATTCTGCTTTGGTCAGTCACCCTTCCCATGTCCAGCTGCTTCAACAGAATGATCAATTTTGTGTGGAAGCTACATGAGAAAAAAAAATCCCATATTTTAGTTATTTTTGGCTCTTTGAAATATAGCGTAGTTAACTTGATGGATTGCAGAAAAATAAATGGTCAACATGACTCCATAATCCAAATTGTTGCATATTTGGCTATATCAGCATGAGGTATAAATATTAGTTTCTGTACAGAAAGCTAAATGTACATTTTAATATTGTATTTGCAGTGAAGTAAAAATAGGCTCAATTATCACCAATTATTTATGTTATTTTTGGGTGAGGTCAGTGTAATACAAGATTTAAAATGATTTTCAGTAAACTAATAATCCAAATGCTTTACAGGGAATAAAAAAAAATTGAAATGCTTTTTTGTTAGAAAGGAACTATTTTATAACTGATCAAATAAATGTGTCTGTATATATGAAATTGAAATATGTCAATATATAATTAAAGGTATGGGGAGTTGTTTAGAGGATATCTTAAGTTATTTGCCGGACAGTGTACTCTGTTTTATCCCTTTAAATCTTCTCATTAACTTTGTTAAGATGCAGTCTTTCTATGCAAAGAAATTCATTCTTTCTATTAGGAAAAACATCTAAAAATTATGTCATTCCTTCCTATTAGAAATGACCCAATATATTATCTAAACTTTTAGAAAGGATTTGAAAAAAGTGGTATTTTTTTAATGATGACATTTCTCACATTTAGTAACTAACTGGCTGGAGATATTCTAAGAAAAGAAACCTTTCTAAAACATCAGAAAACAGAAAATAGAGTGAACTCAATATGATCTCCTCATTATCCTTCTCATGTACATAGTATGAGGTTAAAACTCTAAATTCAGTTAATGTAATAACATCTGATGTTAGAAAATCTTAGCGGTAGTCACCAACCAACATTTAGTGTCCTTGTTGTGCCATGCAAATAATCTGTCCTTTTAAGATTATAGCGATAGCATATACATTCTCGAACCTTCAAGTACTACTATGATTTTTTTAAAGTTTGCAGATTTTAACATTTGCTTTGCCTTTATTCCTTTATATAACTATGAGACCACAAACTTGTTTATATTTTCCTTGTCACTCCAAACACATCTTCATTTTTAAATTTTTGCTTTCATTTAAAAAAATCTTGAGTAATAGTAACTACCATAGAAGTCATCTAAGTTAAAAAACTTAGTTTTGTTCTCAATAACTCGTTTTTCCTTTCTTTCACTCCTTTAATTATCTAAATCTGGACTTCTTTTTCCATATACTGGCAAAATTCATGTCTTTTTTATTGTTCTCCCAGCCCTGCTGTTGTTTTAGTTGATGTCATATTATCACTTCTCTAGGATTCAATATTTTTCCTGTACATAATTGACATAGTACTCAAATCTGATGTGTGTTTTTTTCACTAAAAATGCAACAATAACAAAAACAAAACAAACACCCAAACTCAAAAGGCTATCTACTAATTAAATGATTTAAAAGAATAGAGACCGAAATTCTTAGCAAGGCCCTCAAGAAATTTTATTATTTACCCCTATCCTATCATTTAACTTATTTCTTTTTTCATTTAACACTGTATGTCTTTGTACTGTGTACCAAATACTTTTGTAAATGTAAGAACTACAGCAATTAATGCAATGGGCACAATTTCCCAGTATGAATCCTTTAGTTTAGTCTCACTAAAGAACTCATTCCAATGACTCTTTCAAGGCTTTAGCAGCCAATTTCCTTTTACCTATGTTCTAGAAGTCCTCTTCTCTTCTCTTCCTAACAAACTTCTTTAGTTTCAAAAACCAGAGCATGTGTTATCATTCCTCAGGGAACTTCCTTGATTCTCTGATGAAGAGTTATTGAGTTTTTGTTTACACTATGTGTGTTTTTTTTAAATATATCTTTATTGATTTCAGAGGAAAAGGAGAGGGAGAGAGAGGGATAGAAACATCAATGATGAGAGAGTCATTGATCGAGCCCACAACCCGGGCATGTGCCCTGACCGGGAATCGAACCTGGATCCTAGGTCGCCTGGATCCTAGGTCGATGATCAACAGCTGAGCCACACCCGGCAGGGCTACACTGGTATTTTAAAATATAAAATATTATGTAATTTGTAATTCGTTGCTTCTCACTTTATTTTTCTTAAATTTGGGGGATTATTGACAGTTTTGAACATCTGCTGAAATCTGTAAACCTTCTCTCCTGAAAACTGAACATATGTGCAAAATCAAGTAGGATATAATTTCAAGGGATTCCAAATTTGTTGAAATTTTTAATGCAACTTAATGTTAGCACCATACCATGCATTTCTTGAGAGCACTAAGTTTAATTTGTTTTGAATTGCCATTGCATAGTGAATATTTCTTGAGAAAACAGAGGAACTTATCAAGTAATGACTACTGGGAATTCTAGTGCAATAATTTGATGTGCTTTATAGGAATAGTAGCTTCTATCAAGCTTTTCATGAATACTTTTTCTGAATTTTATAAAATTAAATATAATGATTAAAGTAGACTAATAAATATGTGATAGTGACACAAATACATATTTAAAAATATGTTTGGTCAGTTATTGTATAAGTTTCAAGGTAAGTATTTGTTGTCCTTTGTTTATATTTCTCACATCTGCTTTATTGTTTTCAATTGTATTTGCAAATTTAAGATAAAAACTTAAGTTCTGAAAGGTTATTTAAGGGAGCTTACATCTAAGTTCTATTTTCAGGTGCGTAGGTGAGTCTGCATTTGGGAGCTTGCATTTCTGCTGTATGAGCTCAGTCTCTTTTGTGAATGACAGCATTTGCAATTTAAGTCCATCTGGAACACCTCAAGCATTCAGTTCATTTATTAACTTATTACCAAGCTTGACAAATGAATCCTCAGACTATCAGTGAGGCAGAAAAATGAAATTAGATAAACAGACTTTAATAGAACAGTATGTGTGTTAGAGATATTGAAAAGAGCTTCCTGTTTTTCATTTTTAGGGGTGTCCATTTATTTATCTCTTTGATGCCAGATTAGTATAAATTAGCTCTGCCCATACTTTGTAGCAGATTTTGGCCTCTACAGATAAAAAGAAATGAAATAACTCTTGTGGCCAGAAGAGGGAGATCTTGTAAAAATATTTGTAGCACAAGGTTAAAAGAATTTTGAGAGTTGCATTTAGATCAGTTAAAAAAATGATTAAAATTCCATAAGTTCATCTTTTCTATAATTAGATTGTTTCATTTTGCAAAATATTTTTTTGGGAAAATAAGACATATTGATATATGTTATCCTGAATTTTGCATGTAAAATATTATTTGTATTAGTAATGATAAAAACTTAAAATATTAAAAATATAACAGTCTATTACAATTGTTCTCTCTTATCTGTAAGGAATACATTCCAAGAACCCCAGTAGATGCTTGAAATGAAAATAGTATTGAACCCTATATATACTATACATTTTTTCTATACATACATGCCTATGATAAAGTTTAATTTATAAATTAGGCATAGTAAGAGATGAACAATTCTAGTAATAAAATAAAATCATTCTAACAATATACTGTCATAAAAGTTATGTGAAATATGGTCTGTCTCTCTCTCAAAATGTGTTATTGTGCTGGACTCACACTTCTTGTGATAATTTGACATGATGAAATGCCTGTGTAATGAGATGAAGTGACATGAGTGGGACATAATTATGTAAAATAAGGATTACTGAAACACCAGCACTGTGATTCCTCAGCAGTTGATTTGATAGCTCATAATGGGTGGGTGGGGGGTATATCAGAGGGTGCAGATCTTGGACAAAGGGTTGATTCACATCCTGGGGAAGACGGAGCCCTACGATGTAGAACATTGTGCGATTTAAAACTTATAAATTGTTAATTTATGGGATTTTTCATTTAATGTGATTTCATATTGGTTGACTGCCATGATTGACTGAAGGTAATCAAAACCATGGAAAGCAAAACTGCAGAAAAGAGGGTACTGCTATATTAATCAGTAATATTAGTCTTAGAGAGTTTTGTTTTTATTTCTTTTAATGAATTTATTTAAAGTCTTTATTATTAATTCTCTGTAAAAACAAATATAAAGCTGACACGGTGGTATTAAAAAATGAGGAATTTTAACATTGATTATTAATCAGTAAGAATTAGTCAAATATATGATAGGTAGCCTAAATATATACACACATACACTTATTTGAGCTAGTTTACACATTGTCTTTCTGTCTCTGTCCCTCTCTCTCTCTCTCACACACACACACACACACACACACACACACACACACACACACATGTAAACAGACATATGCATATATATTTGTATTATAATGTGAGATCATTTATCTTTGCTTCTCTTGGTGGTTTTAAGATATATGAAAACAATCATATATGGAGCATTGCTTGACCAGCTGGAGGGCTTAACTTGATGAGTTTCTGACATGACATGAGAAATTTGTCACTGATTACTATTAATCTTTTTCCACAATCAATTTATAAAGCCTAGGAATTGCCATTTTTGTTTGAGTGCCACCAGTAACACTTTTAAAGTTCCATGGGCACTACCAAATGTATGTTTTTCTGTTTCATAAAGGTTCCAGTGTAAAAGAAAATTGATATTATGATCAAATACACGTTCAGCTGTTGCACCAAGTATGTCAGTACTTTTAGCAAGTTTAATGATACATTTCTTTGCCTGAATTATTAGATCATGTCCTTTCTGGCTCTGTATTTTAGAACCATCACGCTGCATTCCTCTTGATATCAAATTAATAATACCTGGAACTTCAGATAAAGATCAGTAATATTTGTTGCCATAGCCAAACTTCTTTATACTTGTCCTCTTAAGAAAGCGGCAGACAGTTGTTTGCTTGTGGTACTGGAATCCTTTGAGTCCTCAGCTGAGAAACCCATTTTCAAAGTCTATGTAGTTCTGGAACCTATTTGGCTTGTCTCCTACCTACCAAAGCTCAGCCTACTCTACAGAGAAGCAGTGTGTTGAAACCTTCCTCATGGAGCTCTTAGGCTGTGACAATAGACTTATTTTTCATACAGTTTAATTTAGTCTTCCCTGAATCATCCTACAGTTTACATCTATACATCATTAAAACATTATAGAAATTTCCTCTAAAAAATATGTGTATATTGTCCATCAATTGAATATCATTAAATGTGGACTCTCCTTATTTTCAATATCATGTTTTTTTCCCTCAAGATAAAGGAATTTCTGTAAAAAATTTCACCAGAATGAAGAATAAATGTGTAAAATATAAGAATGAATACTTTTGATACCAGATGTGGATGATCTAAAGTCTACTCCTTTCTCTCATGGAAGGAGAGTGAAGCAGCAGGAGCATGCAGTAGGATGCCATTGATATAATGTCACCACATGTAAAACAATGTTGTATATTGGGTAGGGATAGACATGTATGCAATACAAACATGAAAACGTGAATGAGATTGATGAACCACGTATTCAGCACCCTAGTCATCTTGTGAGAAGTAGAGAATTCAAATCCACTTGTAGCATTTTAATGATGATTCCAAAAGTCAGCAGTTTCTCCTTGTTAAGAGACATATATGTCAGTTCCAGAGTCTGCTCACTTGTAAACCTTTTGTGTGTGGCTGAGTGTGTGTTTATGTCTGCATGTGTCTATGCGTGTAGCATAGTGTTGTAATTTTTGAAGTAAATTCAAAATGAACCTAGCTCCTTTCCTTTTGCCTGGTTTTGGCAGGAATTGTCATTTTAGTCCTACAGGGACCGCAGACCGGAGAGGTGACTGTGAAGTTCAGCCAGATTCAAAGGAGCGTCAGTAATGGGATAAATCATTTCTTATTTATAACAGGTGGAGAGGTGGGGTGTCAAATTAGCTACATAAGTACTGAGCAATAAATAACGTAGAACACACTCCTTTCTTTATCTCACATGTCAGCTGAAAATCAAAACCACTGTTTTTCTTGCATAGGACATATTTCCTAGACTCTGTGTGTGTGTGTGTGTGTGTGTGTGTGTGTGTGTGTGTGTGTGTGTGTTGGCCCTGAGATTGACCTATCTAATACCTGAGTAGCATTCTAAGATGAAATAACAGGAGATCAAATATTTGTCAAGTGAGAGAGAAGGATATTTCATTTATAAATTCCCGTCAGTAATTTTTCAGGTCATGGATATCTTAATAGTTAATTGTTCACTCTCACTTTATAGTAAGTTGATTCAAAAAGTAACTTGATTTTATTTAACTTTTTTTAAAACATTATCTTTATTGCTGAAAGTATTACAGATGTCCCCTTTTCCCCCCAATTAATCCCTTCTACCCCTCAACTACCCTACCCCCGGGCCTTCCCTATGCCAATGTCTGTGTCCATAGGTTATGCATATAAGCATCTAAGTTCTTTGATTAATCTCACCCCACTCACTCCTCCACCCCTGCTTTTTCTCTGAGATCCCTCAGTCTGTTTCATGCTTCTGTGTCTCTGGATCTGTTTTGTTCATAAGTTTATTTTGTTTATTATATTCCACATAAGAGTGAGATCATGTAGCACTTGTTTTTCTCTGATTGGCTTATTTCACTTAGCATAATACTTTCCAGTTCTATCCATGCTGTCCCAAAGGGTAAGAGATCCTTCCTCTTTACAGCTGCATAGTACTCCATGCTATAAATGTCCCACAGCTTTTTTATCCACTCATCTGCTGATGGGCACTTGGACTGTTTCCAGATCTTAGCTATTGTAAATTGGGCTGCTATGAACACAGGGAAGCATAAGTTCTTTCTGATTGGTGTTTTGGGTTTCTTAGAATATATTCCTAGAAGTGGGATCACTGGATCAAATGGCAGTTCCATTTTTAATTTTTTGAGGAAACTGTATACAGTTTTCTTTCTTTTTTTTAAAAAAAATATACCTTTATTGATTTCAGAGAGAGGAAAGGAGAGGGAGAGAGAGATAGAAACATCAATGATGAGAGAGTCATTGATTGGCTGCAGGCCGCAACCCGGCCATGTGCCCTGACCGGGAATCTAACCGTGATTGCCTGGATCCTAGGTCGACACTCAACCGCTGAGCCACGCCCGGCCGGGCTGCAAACAGTTTTCTGTAGTGGCTGCCCCAGTCTGCATTCCCACCAGCAGTGTACGAGGGTGCCCTTTTCTCCACACCCTCGCCAGCATCTATTGTTTGTTGATTTGTTGGTGGCAGCCATTCTTACAGGTGTGAAGTGATACCTCATTGTGGTTTTAATTTTCATCTCTCTGATAATTAGGGACATCTAGCATTTTTTCATATGTTTCTTGGCCATTTGTATGATACATCTCCTAGGGCAAGAGAAACAAAGGAGAAAATAAATGGGACTGCATCAAAATAAAAAGCTTCTGCACAGCAAAAGAAACCATCAAAAAATGAAAAGGAAGCCCACAGTGTGGGAGAACATATTTGCCAATGACACATCTGATAAAGGGTTAATATCCCAAATATATAAGGAACTCATACAACTTAACAAAAGGAAGTTAAACAATCCAATTAAAAAATGGGCAAAGGACCTAAATAGACACTTCTCCAAAGAAGACATACGGATAGCCAAGAGACATATTTATCTTTAAATTCAGTATTTTTTTTAGAACTATACAGTGATCAGATGATGTGATGTATTAGATGGTCTAATGCTACTTTGGTTTTGTTGTGTGAACTTTACCCATGGTGGATTCTTTCTTAGTATTCTTTAAGCACTTACTCTGAAATCCTCTTCAATGAAACCTTATCCATGACAGCTTGGTGAAACTTTCCCTCCTGGAAAGTTTTACATTTATCCTCATAAGATTCCCTCTCAACTGTATCATCAACTAGATCAAATTTTTAATTATTAATAAATTGAAATTTTCTTCATTCCAAAGGCACTTGAAGCCCATTTGTTCTGTTTAAGGCATGTTAGGATTTGGTTATTTAGTGGTGACCAATTTGGTTGAGTCCAATAGGTTATATATAACCTTCGCCAATCTTTCTAACCTTTCTTATCATGTTTTTTTTAAATTACAGTTACATAAAATACTACATACATTTTTTAATTGGCTTAAGTGTGATGTGTTTCTTTATATCATCTTAGAAAACTAAGACTAGGAAGGCTCTTATATCTCAACAGATTCAATAATTCATATATTCACTGTCTTGATCCCCAAATCAAAGTAAATCACCATAATATTTAATACAATTTTAATAATTATTCTTAATAATGGTAAATAATGATAATAATGGTAATTAATAAACGTTTACAATTTTGTTTTCTAAGATATGCAGTGATGAAAATTATATATTTTCTAAAAAATGTTTGTTAAATCGATAAAACAAATTTTAAACACTTTTCCTCATACTTGAATATTTCTACAGATGGGGGAAAAGTGACCTTACAACTCCAAATCTTTCCTCTAAACTTGGCATTGTGGTGCAGGGTCTGTTACTTGGCAAACTACATTTTTCTTTTGTTTCCTGTTAGGTAGACTCTTCCTGTATTTTTTCCTGTTAGGCTCTTCCAGTAGAGTGTTCTGCTTCTTGCTGTTGTGTTTTCCTTCCAGTTTGCTTCCTACTCCTGTCACCATCCTTGCTTTTTCTCATGAACCCCAGAAGTTTGTACACTTAGAAAGCTTCAGCGTGTTCCCTCAGAGACATCAGCTCCAGGTGGCTAGTGTCCCTTTCTCAGAGGTTTGGTCCAGCTCCATGGGGCCCCCCTCTCAGCTCAGAGGCAAGAGCACAGTCAAGCAACACATTTCACCTCCACAGGACCCTTCCTCTAAATTCTATAATCAAGCCTTCTTCCTTCTGCCCCCAGCTGTAGGGGGTTGTAGCTGCTTCTTTCATTTGCTACTTCTGTTATACCACAGTGGTCCTTTTTGCCTTTTCAGTTCTTCAGTATCTAGTACCCTTTATAGTAAATTCTCTTCAACTAATGCAAGTTTCTATCTCTGGAGTCTATTCTGAGTTTTTTTCAATATTGTTTGTCTTCTAATAGGAATTTGGTGAATAATATTGTAATTGGTAAGGACTGTGTTTTGTTTTGCATATATGTGATTTTTATTATTATTATCCTTAAAGGCATAACACCAAAAACCAATTAACCTTTTTTATATTACACTTCATGGCAAAATGTGATAAGTAAAGTACAAAAAAAAAAAAGAAAATGAAAAATGTATGTAATGGGAGTTTAGAAGAGAAATATACCATTTTGTTGTTGAAAAGTTAGATCTGGTAGGTCTTGATGGGTGAATAGAATTACTATGGGCAGATATTCTGTAATGATGGGAAGAATACTCTAAGGAGAAGAAACAAGATAAAAAAAGGTGCAATATGAGAAATATTTGGGGCAACATCAATTAGAACATTTTGATTATAGAATGTAGAAACTCAAGAACATGTAAGTGGGCCCATGTGAACCATAAGATGGTGACATCTGTGAAAGCACAGAATTAGAACAATGAGAAACAATTTCTAGATATTAAAATGTTAAAGACTGCAAAAGAAATTGGTTATTAAATATATAAAAGAGAATAACATGTAACCTGTAGGGAAAGACCTGGAAGTAAGTGATAAAATAGGTCTAAGATTATAGTTTTGAGAATGATAGACAAAATGATGGTAGTCACAAATAAAACTTTGTCTTAGAGTTTCATAATACAATAGGTGACATATGATGCAACAGTCTAAGTACACATCTGCTCTGCTGACATTAGGCTTGATCATGTAAATTATTTCAGCTGGTGAGGGTGGGCAGATGGTTGAGAGCTGAAGCTGAAATTTGCTCATTTGGTTTATATTGTTCTCTGGTACTAATGACATTTGTCATAAGGAAAATATACCTTGATATCAGCTGAAACAAGGAGACATATGGAGCAGGCATGAACCTAACCCAAAGAATGGAACCAAGAACAGCTGATCTGTAGCCTGAAGCAAAAGTGTTCCAGCTGACTTGCAAACCCTTGAGTGGGAAAAAACTCTTATTGTAGGTCACTGAGTTCTGAGGTGATTTGTTTTGCAGCATTGTTATAGCAATAGTTGACTAATACATGTAATATTTCATGATATTTGGGGGTGAAAATAATTAAGCTGAATAGCTTAATGAAATGTCAGTATGGAAACTCCAACTTTCTTTAACTTAAGGTACTAGAAGTAAAAGATTTCCCCAGAACTCTTTAAGTTTCTTTAATAAATTGTTATAATACATTATCATTTATAATTATCAAAGTCAATAAGATCAGATAGCTATAAAACTAAATAAAATATATCAATATACCTTCAGGTTTGATTAGGATTGTACACTGCTGTATGTGCACATATTATACTATGTAAATATACTAAAAAGACTGTATTAAAAATAAATAACATATCTTCCCTTCAGAATAATATTCAATGTTTTTTTTCCAACACTTTAGGCTTATCATCCAAATATATGGTGGTAAGTATTTCATCTATTTCCCATAAAAACTTTTGAAATGAGTCCAAATTGGACAATAAGTTAACTTTTCCCATGGTTTAGCCCATTTTATTTCCATCTCATATTCTAAGATAGATTTCTCAATATAGCTCATTTGAAATTATCCAGCACATCCAATAAAATAATTGAAATGCCTCAAACATGTATAAAACCTACCTTCCTCTAAGTTACATGAGAATAAAATGCCAAAGTTAAATTTCTATTGAAATTAAATTTCCAAATTTCAATTTCAATTTTTAATTTAATTCACACACCCCATTTTTTTGTTTAGTTTTTTGTTTCATGGAGCAGCCAGTTTTGGTGCATGTGAGATTTTCTTCTACAAGTTGTCTTTCCAACAATAACACCTCAAAATCTGAATTTAACTTCAACTTTCTCATGTTTGTCACAATCCAAAAATTCTAAAAGGACACCATTCTTCCAAAATTAACCTCAATGTGACCTCTGTAATAAATGTTCAAGAAAAATGATGATTCAGTGCTATTTATTAGTTGGTATAGATGAAAAGCATGAGAAAAAAGATAACAATCATTTAGGCTTCAGCTTGCACAAGGTGCCAGTCATTGCCAGTTGTTCGAAATTTACAGTCTATTTTGAAAAAAATCACCCATCAAAATGTTAGTTGTAACATCTTGCTTAAAAAGTCATGTGATACCCACTTTCTCTCTCAGAATTTATTTATATTGTTCAAAATATTACAGATGTCCCCTTTTCTCCCCATTGACCCCTTCCATCTTGCACCCCCCATCCCCAGTCCTTCACCACAATATTGTCTGTATCCTTGTGTTATGCATATATGCATATAAATTCTTTGGTTAATCTCTCCCCACCCACACAGCCACCCACCCAACCCCACCTTCCCTCTGAGATTCATCAATCTGATCCATGCTTCCATGTCACTGAGTTTATTTTGTTCATCCCTTTATTAAGTTCTTTAAATTCCACATATAAGTGAGATCATGTGATGTTTGTCTTTCTCTGCCTGACTTATTTCACTTAGCTTAATATTCTCCAGGTCCATCCATACTGTCCCAAAGGGTACTGGTTAAATGTCAGTCTAGAAACCATAAAAATCCTGGAAGAAAACATAGGCAGTAAAGTCACAGACATTTCATGTAGTGGAATTTTCACTGATACACCTCCTAGGGCAAGAGAAACAAAAGAAAAAATAAACAAATGGAACTACATCAAACTAAAAAGCTTCTGCACAGCAAAAGAAATCAGCCTCAAAATACAAAGGAACCCCATGGTATGGGAGAACGTATTTGCTAAGGATGCATCTGATAAAGGGCTAATTTCCAAACTCATACAACTCAACAAGAGGAAGACAAATAATCGAATTAAAAAATAGGCAAAGGACCTGAATAGACACTTCTCCAAAGAGGATATACAGATGGTAAAGAGACACATGAAAAAATGTTCAATGTCCTTAATCTTGGGAGAGATGCAAATTAAAACCACAATGAGGTATCACTTCATACCTGTCAGAATGGCATCATCAACAAATCAACAAATGACACATGCTGGTGAGGATGCGGAGAAAGGGGGACCCTAGTACACTGCTGGTGGGAATGCAGACTGGTGCAGCCACTGTGGAAAACAGTATGGAGGTTCCTAAAAAAATTAAAAATGGGACTGCCTTTTGACCCAGTGATCCAGCTTCTAGGAAAATATCCTAAGAAGCCTAAAACACTAATCAGAAATCATATATGAACCCCTATGCTCATAGCAGCACAATTCACAATAGCTAAGATCTGGAAACAGCCCAAGTGCCCATCAGTAGATGAGTGGATAAAAAAGCTGTGGGACATTTACACCATGGAATACTATGCAGCTGTAAAGAAGGATCTCTCTCAGCATTTAAATGTTCTACCTTTTGCCCAGATATAAACTTTTGTAAGGGAAGCTATTTTTGTCTCCTCTGCTTCCCTGAGGTTCCTGAATTTTCTTGGTTTTCACCTTACATATTTACAAGCGTATGCTTACAAATTGTTCTTGATATCCCAAATTCAAGGCACTGCATAGTTGAAATAAATATGAGGATTCTGTAAGGAAATAGACTGTATTTAATTCTACTACCTGGATGCCCCAATATGAAACATAAAACTCTTGTCCAATGCCCTCCCTAGGTTTTTCTGTATTTTCTTCTCTAGAAAGATTTTTTGTTTCTTCCCCATGATAATGAATTTGCTGCAGAATCCTAAAGAATAAGATCCATGATTTCTGCTTTAAAGATATTTCTTCCTCATCTTATCATTTCTTTGAGATTCACCTTTAACATGATTCCCAATTAAGCCCACTCAGCTACAGAAGCTTGAAGAAACTAGAGTCTTATGAGAACCTTTATAGGCTATGCTGTAAAGTGCACAACAAAATTATTTCCCTTCTTCAGTGTTTTCTTTTTTAATTTCACAATATTTTACTGATTTGAGCTATTCCAGAGGCATCAAAAACATTCCTATCTATTATTCCTGTTGTTATGGGTTGAATTGTTTCTTCTCAAAATACTTAGACAATCTAACCCCTAGTATCTGTGTATGTGGCCTTATATGGAAATAGGCTCTTTGTAAATTATCAAGTTAAGATGAGGTCATTAGATCAATCTTTAATACAATATAACTGGTGTCCTTATAAAAAAGGGGATATTTGGAAATGAGATGGACATGCATAAATGGAAGACCATATGCAGACACAGGAGAATGCCTTCCATAGGAAAAGAAATGCCCAAGACTACCACAAGATAGGAGAGAGGCATAGATCAGATTCTGCCTCACAGACCTCAGAAGAAATCAACCTTGTTGACACCTTAATTTTAGACTTCTAGTAGCTGCCAGACTGTGAGACAATAAATTTGTGTTGTGTAAGCCACTGAGTTTGTGATACTTTGTTATGGCAGCCACAGGAAAGTAATACACCTATGAATGAATGTTTTTTCAATTTACTTCTATTAGTCTCCTACACCCTTCAAGCAGGACCTGACAAAATTTTTTAAAAATTTAATTTGCTTTTAACTTTAGCTCCATCTATTCTCTACCCTATGCAGGTAAAACTCTAGTTACTATTGAAGGATCACCTTTTCTTTCTCTTTCACTTTGTTTTGGGTCCAGATGTTTGGTTTACTAATATATTTTCCTGATTGTGCTTTATAAGTCTCTTGGCTTGAGAGATACAATTTTTGAATTTTGTGTGTGAAACAACATTCACTTCTTTCAAAAAATATTCTTTGCTTTCAGGATAATTGCACTGAGATGGTCATCAACTACTTGTCCAGAATTCCAAAAAGCAGAATTTCATTTATTGTTTCATGTTTTGTTTAACTTTTGCATCTCATCATCTATAAAGTACCACTTAAAGTCTGGTGTCCTCTTACAGTGCAAGAGTTACCTGCTTCCCCACTTAGGATTCTATTTTTATTTTACATTATTTAAGATTGTATTTTTTTAAATCAAGAAACTCAACAAAAGTTTGAGTTTCATACTTAAATTATCAAACTCTCTTTCTGAAATGTGTCTAAATCTTAATAAGTCAGTGCAATTGTTCCAATAAACAGAGGACACTGTTAGAAGATATAATTGTATACTTCTCTACTTTCCACCCTTCTTATAGAAGTCTTCCAATTAAAAAACAAAATCTTTGCATCCATCTTGACTCTGACTTCCTATATGAAATGTCTGTGAATTCCAATCCAGAAAAAAAAAGTAGCTTCAGCTTCAAAGCTACTCAAAGCTGAAGCTACTTTTTTTTCCGGACTTCTGAGTTTAGGCCAAAATATAAACAAGATGACTTTTCTTCAAGTCCTGTCTATAAAATGCAAATGAAAGGCCTTCTGTGCAATAAAGGCAATGTGCAAATATTCTGGGTATCCTCAAATGAGCCTGACCATATTACCGATGATGTGTGTGTGTGTGTGTGTTATGCAAAGAGAAAGGTGTCGATGAAAATATTCTGTATCTTCACTGTATCAATATCAATATACTGGTTGTGATATTGTTCTATAGTTTTGCAAGATGTTACTGGTGGGGAAAACTAAATAAAGGCTCTATGGGATTCCTCTGTATTATCTCTTAAACTGCATGTGAATCTATAATTATCTTAAAATAAAAATTTTAAAAAAGTAGTTTCAACTTTGCTATTTTTTTTATTTTAAAAGCAGGTAAGTATGGGAAAATTATCTTTCCTCTTCCCTAGTTTATAGATTTCTATTTAAGACCTTCACCTTTTCCTGAGCCAATCTTCTTACTTTGCTAAATCAACATGCCTTGCTTTTATTCTATTTTCAACACAGTTCCAATTCTGATTTCAAAGAACAAAGCCAAAACAACTGCTTTTTAAACTCATTGCATTCTTTACTATTTCTCTGTGCAACCTTAAGTTCAGCTGACAAAGTGTTTGTGAGAACAGTATTTTAAAATTATCACTTAGCCCTTGTGTTTACAGTAATTACAGTGATTTTTTTCTTCTCTATCTCAGCTTAGTGGTATGATATTTTATGGTATCAAATCTCTGTTCTACATTATCTGTTCACTGAACAAATCCACCCCACTGTGATGTTGATTTATCCACAGACTGTGGGCTTCTGAAATCCACAATTGTAATCTGGGTGAATGTCAGAGCTAGTTTGAAAACATGGGATGAGAGGTGACTACAGGAGCTTCTGGGAATGCCACAAGTATTTAAGTTATTCCTATGACAATTCCTTCCTTGGCCTTGAATATTGTGGAACAGGCAAGGTCCCTGGCTACTACTACCCATCAACCTCTTAAACTTTATATATCCCCAAAATTATATATTAGCACTCTTTGCTTTTTTATTTGTTTGTTTGTTTTTCATTTTACAGTCTCATTTTGCATACCTGGATAAGAAAAATAAAAACAGAGTTAGCAAAAACACTATTTTACTAACCATTGTTACAGAATCTGCCTATATTTGCCCCTTCTGAGCTGAACCTTATTGGAATGAAAATATTTTCACTGATGACTCATGAACAAACTGGTTTATGGTATCACCTCTGCCATATTAAAACCTCCAGATACTTCTCACAAAACTCTTCTTGAAAATTAATCTATTTTTAAATACACTCATATAGTCCCAAATCAACCCCTGATATTTAAATAGTTAAAATGGAATATAACATCCTGATCTTCTTAATTTCCTTTCTTCCCTGTCAAGAGGAAAACAAACTGTGATTTTTTAAGGGCTTTGAAAACTATTGGTCCTTTTTTACTCTGCATGTCACCCCGCCCCCAATTTCAGGATTTTGCTGTATTGAGTTGGCCATTGGCCAGTAAGAAGATTCTTATTTTCACTCTTGAATTCCTGAATTTTTAGCTCTTCAAACTAAAGTTAAATTTATACCACTGCAGTAAAGTCCAATCTTATGTGTAGGGTCAATAATAAAGCATATGGCAAAGAAGTCATATTTCCCTCACTTTGAGAGTTAAATTTGTCATAGGTAGCCCAGCCCCTGACCTCCTTAGTCTGGTGTACTTGGCTCAGAATTAGACAGTAGCTAAGTGTAGTATTAATGTAGGGAAATGATAGCAGCAAGGAAATCCTTAGGGCATAGTAGTGGAAATTGTGAAATATAGAGTCATTTGTTTGGGTCAACAGATTTGGAAACAAGAAAGTTAAAGAGCAATGAGAAATGTTAGCATGTCGCCCAGCTGGGAGTGGCTCAGTGGTTGAGCAACCACCTATGATCCAAGGGATCTTGGTTCAATTGCCATTCAGGGCACATGCCAGGGTTAGGGGCTCAATCCCCAGCAGGGGGCATGCAGGAGCAGCCGATCAATGACTCATCATTGATATTTCTCTCTCCCTGTCCTTTCCTCTCTCTGAAGTCAATAAAGATATATTTCTTAAAAAAATGTTAGCATGTCTTTAAGATCCCACAATTCTGCCTGCTATTTTAGCTTCTGAATGGAGATAGAATTTCCTGGGTGATGAGACAGAGTAAAAACAGCAAAAAGTATGCATAGCAATGTTTGTTCTCCTTCATGAGGGGAGAGGGCAAAAAGTGACAGATTTACTCTTCTAAAAATTTATTCTTGCAAATCAAAAAATATTTCATACAAATCAGCGTAATTGATATTTTTAAATTTATCAGTGGGATTTTTTATATACCGGAAAGAAAGGAGGCAAACACTTATGTGATCATCTATCAGAGGACACACAAAAAATTCATTTAATAAAATTCCACCTTTATTCTTGGTAATAATGTTTAATGAAGGTGGCTTTTGAGGTATAGTGGAAAAATCACTGACATTCAGAGTATAAATTAATTGTAGTTGCATTAAGGTTAAATAACTTCCAACTCTGATACCTTGTATAAATTGCTGAATCTCTCTAATTCTTAATTTCTTCATTGGTAAAATTAGAATAATAATATTACCTGTCTCATGGGGTCATTCTAAAAGGCAACAAAATAATAGCTTATTTAAAAATCTATTGCAGTACTTCTTATATATTTGGTGTTCTATAGATATTATAATACTTTTATATAGTGTTGTATATGTGTTAAATTCAGAATAGCAATGCTGGAAAAGGTAACCATAATATATAAAAGCATACTGTTCAGATGTGTCAGTTTCTTTGTTGCTATTAACGTAAACGTCCATAGTCTTCCTCCCCACGTATTCCTTAAACATTTTTTCCCACTAAGACCAAAGAAGGGGATCGGAGGTAGTTTATTTTTGGGCAAATAGGTAAATACATTTTTCCCTAGTATAGTGTCTTGCTAGCCATAACTAGGAAGAATAATGAATAGGATAGGTGTTGTTAAATGTTTAATGGCTGCCCGGCCGGCGGTGACTCAGAGGTTGAGCGTCAACCTAGGATCCAGGCGATCGGGGTTCGATTCCCGGTCAGGGCACATGCCTGGGTTGCGGGCTCGATCAGTGACTCTCTCATCATTGATGTTTCTATCTCTCTCTCCCTCTCCTTTCCTCTCTCTGAAATCAATAAAGATATATTTAAAAATAAATAAATAAATAAATAATAAATATTTAATGGCTCACTATCAAGAAAAAATCTAATGTGTAGTGTGTTTGCCAATTGCCATTGTGCAAATACTCTCACCATGACCAATTTCAGGACATTAAAAGGATGTTACTGAATGCAAAATTGGCAAGCGATGTACAGAATCAGCTCTTGTGTACAAATAGCTTTAACACACCACTGCACACATTTGAGAATAGAGGAATAGACTCTACTACACACTCCTTGTCCTCAGCATGAAAGTCACTCAATATATCTTTTCTTTAGCCATTGCACAATACTTTAAGCAAGTGCAACCAGAAATTGCTCAACCTCAGCAATAGCTTGTGTCTCTTGCTTTATGAATAGGAACTTCTCTGAGCCATCAGTATGGGATGCCTGTGAGGTCTACTAGTTTTTGTGTTTGCATTGACTGGATCCTGAATGTTAAAAACATACATTGGGTCAACTCTGACCAATGGGCAATGGGTAATGGCAAATTACCCTCTTTTCTTCCCTCAAGCATATAGTTTTGAGTTACATTTTACATGCATCATTATGTGTCAGGGTTGGGGATAGCTCATGTGCTCCCACCTGGACTGAATGATAGTTGTCTCTAACATCGATTTTCAACCTTTTTCTTCTTATGGCACACATAAACTAATTACTAAAATTTTGTGGCACATCAAAAAATCTTTTTTGCCAATCTGACAAAAAAAAGGTATAATTTTGATTCATTCACACCAGACTGCTATTGTTGTGTTGGCTGTTGTCATTTTTTTTATATGATAATCTAAGGGAAAAGAGGTCAGTCCCTCTGACTAAATTACCAGGTACTGCATGTTTTAAAAAGTCTTGTGGCACCCCAGTGTGCCACGGCCCACTGGTTGAAAATCACTGGTCTACTGTGTTTACTTGATCCATAATTCAATATCATATTAGTTTTCACCACGTTTCTGTCTCAGTCTTATTCAAATTCACAACCTGTACAAAAATGTTTTCTCAGGCTCTGCTTTTTGGAGAAAACAGCCTAAGTTACCCCAATATCTTCCTACAATTGAGTTATTAAAGTTTATGAAGGTAAACTGAGGTGACATTGAGCAACATTAAGCCAGCTCCTGGCAACCACAATTTAGTTTCTGTCTGTGGATTTACCTATTCTGAATATTTCATATAAATAGTATCATATAGTATGTACATTTTCTGACAGACTTCTTTCATTTAGCATTATGTTCTTAATGTTGTAACCTGTTTCGGTAGTTCTTTCCTTTTTATGGCTGAATAATATTCCACTTTATAAATATATCACAGTTTGTTTATCCATTCACTATTTGAAGGATATTTGAATTGTTTCTGTCTTGTGAGTAGTATGAATAATGGGTGATGAACATTTGTGAATGTGTTTTTTATGTGGACACATGTTTTCAATGCTTTTGGAAATATAACTAGTAGTGAAGTACTTGGTAACACTATGTTTAACATTTTGAAGAACATTCAAACTATTTTTCAAAGTAGCTGAACCATTTTACAATTTTATCATCAGTGTATGAGGGTTCCAGTTTTTCCACATGTTTACCAATTCTTTTTTTTTGTCTATATATATTTTTTATTTTGGCTATCCTAGTGGATGTGAAATGAAGTTTCATTGTGGTTTTGATTTCCATTTCCTTATGGCTAATGATATTGAAGATTATTCCATGCATATATTGCTTATTTGTATATCTTTTTTGGACAAATTGGATGTGTCTATTTTCCTTTGGTGGCTTGTGTGTGCATAAGAGAATAATGCATCTTTTTCATAATTCTTACTGTGGTAGTAGTAGAGAAAGTTCTTTTTTCTTTTTTTAATGGATTTTTCAAAGCATTTGGTTATAGCCTTCAGAACAGCAGGGAAGACCTAGTGAGATTATGCAATAATAATAAGATCAATTCTAGCTCTTTATTATTTGAATATGTTTTCCATATTAAGAAGGATAGTGAGACAAATTCATTACTGGCTTCTGAGAGCTAATACTCAGGCCCTATGGCTCTGTTCTTTTACAGAGAAGGCAATTATCTAAAGATATGTGGCTTGCCTAAGATCACCCAGCAAGTTATTGGCATAGTAAGAATGTGAACACATGGACTCTCAGTTTCCCATCTGTTGCCTAGTTCATTTGGCTGCTTTGTTAGGAGTGGGCGAATGTATGTATATTTATGTAGTGTTTCAGGAATGAGCAAAGTAAAGTAGGATGGTTTGTACATTGTTTCAGATACACACAGATAAATTGGATGATAGCATTTTTTTTTAATCCACTAACAAATATAGTGAAGGTGGTTCTAACACTTAGAGAGAAGGATGGCATTGTGAATCATCAGACCTTATTTCAAGCCTTTGCATATGTAATTCTATATTACTTTAAATATATTTAAATTAATAAAGTAGTGAATACTTATTCTATTATAACTGCAATTCTTATGAACATTATAGACATACAGATATTTGAAGGTGACTATTGATAAACTAAATAATGAACCCAATTTTTTTTCTAACATGTTAAATTTTATTTATCAAAGCCTTGTGATGTGTTAAAATAAATATACTTTGTGTTATACATCATTATGAAAATACTGGCTCTACTACAATAGGTAGTATAGTAACACTGACTATAGCAGGGGGAGAAAAAAGTCTGTCTGTTCTGGATGGGAAAAGATTGAAAATAGAACCTCCTTGTTCAACATCTACAGAAAGCATTGTACTAAACAAAGCTGAGTATAGACAGTTAAGGGACAGGTGTAAAGTAGGAAAACTACAAGGGAGAGTTACAATTCGAGAGAGGAAGAGACAAAAGATAAAAATGATACTGGAGAATAAACCAATAGGAGACAGAGGAAATAGAAACAGAAAGGGAGAGAAGATCAGTATTTTGCATGTCTTTACTTCTGCACCTTAGTCAGAAATAGTACCCAATGTTCTGTTTTGTTATTTTCCTTAATGTCTACTGGGAAGAGAGCCTTAGGCAGTAACTCATAGTAAGAAGACTAAGTTATACGAGTATTGGTGGTGGTGCCCTGATTGTGCCTTTGCCAGAATGACCAGCAGCATATGTACATGGACTACGGGTTCGTTCCCCATCCTCCTCATCTCCTAGGCAGTCGGTACACAAAGAGGGAGAAAGGTCGTGGTGATCTCATCTACGCAGAATGTTCTCCGACCCCTCCAAGTGATGCTTCTCTCCCCCCAGCAACGTGGGGACCACAAGTGGGAGAATGACAATCATATTAATGATACTGTACTGTCGGAGAATACGATTTAAAACCTGTTCGCCTAAAAAAATATATCATAAACCATGCTGTCTTTGTGTTTTTAAGAGAGATCATTACATTCATTTTCTATCTACTTTCTTTGGAGTAAAAATACATTCAGTGATGGAACCATTAAGATAGGATAAAAGCCAAATAATATAAAACAATGACAGCCATATGCAGTGTCAACTAATACGTTCTTCCTAATTTTAAATACTCCAAAATGAAAAGTTTTAAAGGAAGAAAATCTGACTGTTATTTACGCTGATTATTTAGAATATATTGCAGTCTTCTATTAATGCAACACTTTATTTTAAACGTGTTGATTGTAGCCCAGCCGGCATGGCTCAGTGGCTGAGTGTCCACTTATGAACCAGGAGGTCACGGTTCTGCTCTAGGTCAAAACACATGCCCAGGTTTTGGGCTTGATCCCCAGCAGGGGGCGTGCAGGAGGCAGCCGGTCAATGACTCTCATCATTGATGTTTCTCTCTCTCCTTCTCCCTTCCTCTCTCTGAAATCAATTTTTAAAAACATATTAAATAAATAAGTAAATGTGATTATTTTTGTTAGAAGTGTTTTGTTTTAAAAGTGAATTGAAAAGGCCAGCATTATATTGTAAGTCAAACTGAAATCTAATGGGAATTTAATAGTTAATTTTTATTTACTAAAAGTTGTTAATGGTGAGATATAAAATTAGAAATGTCTAAATAAGTAATATTGAGTTTAAAATCTGAAAATTAGAACTGACGAATATTCTTCATAGAGTTATACATCATACACTACATCTTGATTTAAGCTAAAATAGTATCCTTTTTGATAAAGAAACCTCATAATCACCAAGAAACTGGATTTTTAAAATTATGTACTTAAGTAGCCATCCTGTGAATCTCCATTATGTTTGAATAAAAACACAATTGAAAACATATCATTACATTTTAATCTTTTTAATTCATTGATGAATAAACTGGTGCACAAAATATAAGAATCTTTAACCTGATCACATAACATGGGAAAATATAGTATACAAACAAGATATAAAGAAACACGAATAATTCCAGACAACAACACAACCTAAAAATTAATATTTGCTATTAGACCCTAAAGGATGTTATTTTATGTAAAAAACTATATTCATTTGAATTAGGAACCCAACTAATTTGTTGGAGGTCTTCAACATGACTCCCGTGTTATTTTCTGGGCCAACTTTGTCATTGATATTTATCCTTCAGAAAATGCCAGCTACCTAAGGTGTTTCTTAGCAATCTCCTCGTTATATTATGTCGTTCCTATTTTTACAATGCATGTGTCAACTTCAAGGATTTTAAGGTGATTCACAAACTTTAAATTAACAGAGTAAGTACAAATTCCAAAAACGCCAAAGGGCAGAATTGAACACTTACTTTTGTTGAGTTGTAGCATCGTGTTCAAAAAAATGATTTGGCAGCAGTGACAAAGGACTTAGTATATGACACTTTGAGGGCAAACAGCTTCCAGGAAGAGTAGGATCCCATTTTTTTTCCTGCTAGTTTGGGGACTATGGTGCCTCAGAAAAGTGACTTTCAAGCCTCAGGCAGCTAAAACTCAAGGAAACAGAAGACAAGTGGGTTTGGCAATGATGCTACATAAAATAGTACAGTTGGACTTATGGTAGCCTATTTTTATCTATCCTACTGTCTGCGGTTCCTCCCTAGAGATGTGCTTTCTTTTTCCCTAACATTTTCTAGCTAAGAGAGTTAATGGAACATACAACATCAATAACACAACTAATCTGTGAGGTAGACAGGAAAAGTCTTTCCTAACATAGGTCTAGAATTAAAGCGCTGTAAGAAAGGAATCAAGAGTACAGATTCCAGTCTCAACTTTTTTTTCCAGGGAAAGTCACCGAATATCATTTTTTTATGAGAGAGTTGTAGTATTTGATACATAAGGTAACTTTTATTAGTACAATTCTATTAATCTATCTCCTTTAATTTGTCATAAGTTTCTGCAGTTCTTGTCATTATATGTTACCACTTGTTTCACCTTTCTTTGCCATCAGCAGTTGTCACCTTTACATTAATTCTTTTAGATACAACATATCTCCAAATTATATTCTGCATCTTTGCATAAACTGGACCCATAATTTTCTTTCTATGTAATATGCCTGATGTTTTTATTAAAGTATACACTCTAATTTTCTAGTTATTTATACGTAAATACTTATGTGATATAAATCCAAGTATTACAAATAAATATTCTTCCCACAATCATATACAGACTGGTAATCCATATCAAATAGGACAACTACTACTTCTAAAATGTATGGAGTGTATTTACTGAGTTTATACAAAAAACCCTGATGTAAAATCCCTAATAACAGCTCATAGAACAAATATTTTACTCAATAAATTCCCACCTTCCTGCTCTTTCTAATCTTGAAATTCCAGTGTTCCCTAGACTACAACTGTTACAGAATTTTATGATGAACCATTTGGCTAAAAATTCCTACCAAAAATTAAAAAATAAGAACATTACCCTTGTCTGTTCTTTCTAAATTTCAAAATTATATCCTTTACTTATCCTTATAGTATAGTTACTGTTATTTTATGAACTTTAGAAATGTATTATTTGCTTATGTGATTCTAATTTCAACAGCCAATCATCAGTGATGCAACCACAACAAAATTTCATTGTTTTGATGTGTTATAGTCTCTCTCAATTTGTATCTAAAATTATCTTTATACTTCCAGTCATTTATTATTATGTATTGCTTAGATTACAAAATTCACCTCATTGTACTTTTATCATTTATGGAAATTAAGTGGATTTTAATACCCTTATTCTCAATCATATGGCACTTTTCTGGGATTCTTCAAAAACTTTTATTTTTAAAGAAAAACAGGAGATAGTAAAGCAATATAGTATCCAAATGTTTTATGAAACAAATAACCGCAGAGATTTTTTAACAGACCTATTCAACAATATACTTAACCTATGTCTTAAATTTGGAAATGTAATTAATATAGATTAACTATGTTTTTAGTTAATATAGATTATTAATATTATATTAATTAATAAAGATTACACATTTCTTTAATTGTAAAATGCTAAAATTGGCTGTCAAAAAGTAGAAATCATGAAAGGAAGAATAATCATTCCATAAGTGAAAATGTTAGGAAAAAATTCTTCTGCAACCCCCCAAATATCAGGCTTTTAAAATTTTTACTTGTTGAGACATGGATTTGTTGTTTTACTTATTAATGCATTCACTGGTTACTTCTTGTATGTGCTCTGACTGGGGATTGGACCCACAACCTTGGTGTACTGGTACAATACTCTAAGCAACTGAGCTACCTACCCGGCCAGGGCCCAAATCCCAGGCTTCTACAGGTGAGTTCTACTACACCTTGAACGAGTAGATAGTCACTAGTAATAGACATATTCAAATTCAGCATAATTTAGATAGATTGAAAATATATGCATTAAATACGGCAGAGCAGGTGCCTTGAGTGTGTGTGTGTGGAGTACAGGATGGAAATTGGTGTAAGAGAGCAGTAGAAATGCAAGATACCTTAACTTATTAACTTGGAATTTTTCTTTGTTGTTTAGAGCATTTATATTTTATTGAAAATAAAGTCATGCATACATTTAATATATAAATATCAAATTTATTTTGTTATGAATCAAATAAGCTTTTATAATAATATTAAAGTCAGTAGCACATATTTTATATTATATATGTACATTTATACATACATATATTTTACAGCATCACCCTTTAACATACCTCAACTGAATATTTTCCAACCTAAGGCTTTTAAAGCACAGGTCTTCTTTTAATAAGCATACTGCCAAAGTATACATTTATTTTTATATCTCTTTCATATATTTTAATTTGATAAATAATCAAGAAAATGTTTTAAAGAAGATAAATTAAAAATGAGGGTATTTAAGGGTATGGCACTTTAATATAAAGCACTATGAAAATGAGATATTAAAATATTTATAATCATAGTACAATTGACTTTATAACCTGTTTTTCGTTTTAATGCCACCTGAATATAAACAAAATGGGACTGTTTAATTTCTAACATTGCCTCTTGAGAGTTTTCCTTGATTTTAGATGTGAAGTGAATGCTAGATGATTCATTCAATATGATTCAGTGCCCTTGAGGAAGGTTGAATAGAATAGCTCATATAGGGAAGATGAATTCCCTATAGCATCTCAGAATGTAGCATTTTTAAAAGCTAGAAGTATTTTTCCACACAATTAGCACAAAATCACATTGTCAGGGATTTGCCTTCAGGTCATTAACTAATATGTTCACTAACAACTCGCACAAAGTGGACTTAAAAAAAAAGAAAGACATTAATGTCTGAGTCAGAACTGTGACTGATTTGGAATTAAACGATGCTTACTGGAGTTCTATCAATAGACTTCTACTTTCAGTATTTCTGTTGTAACCCTGCAATGACATTCAAAAAATGTATATTCTACCTTATCTATTTTTTTCAATATCTAAATGCTAGTCAAACAAAATTTGATTTTCTCATATTTGGTACTGCTTTTCTTGCTATGAAAGTAATGTGTCATCCATCATAGAAAATAAAAAAATAAATATGTATGCTCTTTTTGTAAAATTTTACTGTGTTAATGTTGTGGTATTTGTACTGTATAGAGAGGGGTCATATTAAATAATATTGTGACAAAGACAAAAAAATTTTAAAATATTGGTTTTTATGAAGAAAGTTGTTTATAATTCATGACAAATTTTTTCTAGGTTGAATTATAGATGAGCACTATGATTTAGATGTATTTTTTTTTTTTTTTACTTCTATAATTTAAAGTACTTGCATTTCTTTCTTGCTGTATGTGAGCAATTAGTAATATATGTCATCTTCTCTTTAAAGTAATATACATTATTCTGAAATTTTATTTACTAATAACATGATTACTTTTATTATTTCATTTAAATTTAATAAGCTATTAATAATCTTTTAGTGTGATTACTACAGTTTTCAGTTAACCATATTTTGCTAATGATTTAATAAAATGTACTTATTTAAATTAATTTATATCTGAAAGTATATTTATTTTGTTAATATTATAAATGTATAGAAAAGAACATAAAATGTCATCATTTAACTGAAAATTCCTTGAATTTTTTTTTAAATCCTAGAATTTTCAAACAAATGTAAAGCATATAATAATGACAGAAGGAAGACAAACAGTTTGGTTTATCAGGTACTTATTCTTTTTATTGCCTCAGTCATGCTGTATAACAAGCCCCACACTGGTGACTAAAGTTAATAATCACGTATTTGGTTCACTCAGACTTGGCTCTTCTAGATTGTTCTGGTTTAGGCTGGACCCATGCACATGCACCCCACCTCCCAGCAAACTAACTCAAGAATTCTCTGAGGTTAGTGATGGAGACAGTAGTGCAGAAGTAGATAAAGTGTTGCTATTATTATTATTTTTGAGGTTTTGCTTTAGTTGGCTGATCACATCTTGGCCAAAGCAAGTCAGGTGGTTTAGCCCAGATTCAGTGTGAGAGAATATTTGGAGTGAAAGTAAGGAGCAATAACAAAATAAAAGTGTATTTGCAAACCATCACACTTAAGAAATTGAATTTCTAGTGCTTATAGATAAGATTTATAGAATTCCTTTTGGGCCTCATTTGTTATGGCTTTATGTGTTATAATGACTTAAATTTTACCTCAGCTTTATATTCTAATCACCTCAATTCAATAAATTTTATTGTTTTTAAATAAATTTTAATAAATTTTATCAAAGATACTCACATATTCCACTATGCAATGATAATAGTAATAGTTTCTAGAAACTGTAAGGTGCTATATATTTTTTAAAGGGGCAGAATGCATCTTTATAGATGTAATTGTACTGCCTCAAAGATATATTCAGGGATTTTTAGAGTTTAAAAATTAAAGGTTAGAGAGAATCATAAATAATACTAGCTATTCTACTTTAATATTGCTAATAAACCTCATATCTTTCATTAGTTTCCTCAGAAATAACACCAATATCAAAATTATATGAATCATGATTATTTGTGTGTTTTCTTTTGGATTTAGCAAAATAAACAAACACAAGCACTTTCCTCTTTGTTGATCCAATTGTATGTCTTTTTGGCTTGCACTCTGAATTTAATTTAGCTCATCTCAATTATTTCAGTACAAAATCTATAATTTCAAGCAGCTCTGGTATTTTTCTAGCATTCCTAAGTATACAGTGATTTCCCTTTGGAGGCCCCTAATGAGCCATTTTCTCAGGATTGCTGTCTGGTCTATTGCAGTCCCTGAACATAAGGTGTAATATCATGAAAATAAAATAACTGGTGATCTATTTTCAATTACTTTTGAATTTGTGTAATCTTCTAGTTGCTTTCATGCTTTTCATTTACCATAAACAAAATTATATACAAATTTTATTTTAAGGATAGTTAAATAATAATACATGCTTTTTAAGTAATGTAAATATTTTAAAAATAGTTTAACAAAAATAAAATAATGATAATAAAATTTTAGAAGGAAAAGATCTTGCTTCATTGTTTTAATTATCTTTTTATATTTTCCTGTTTAAAATGTAAACCTTGGCCAACAAATTATTGACCTTTAACTTCTTGTGAGATTTCTTTGAAAGATAAATAACTGATGATATGTATATATGAAATTAATTGGACAATAGTCTCTAATTTATTTAAAATGCACCCATATTCAAGGATTATACATTTACATTTCATTGTTTTTCTTTAAGCAGTTTTCAAGTACTTTGATTCCTTGTTCAAAACACAAATGTAATGTCATGAATTCACAGTTGGGAAGTGATGTGAAAATCATCTCTTCGAGCCAATTGTAAACAAGCTCTGAGTGGGCTCCAGCATCCCTGAGTCTTTGAATAGTTTGTCTCATTTTCTTTAAATAATATAAAGATATAAATAATATAAAGATATAGGTATCTCATAGCTATTCTGACAATGAAGGATCCTACAAGGACTGATAATAAAAATCATTTATGTGGATGTGGGCAAGGACTAAGTAGGGTATATTACAGGTGCTACAGCGAACCAGAGAGCTTATCATTCCATTTAAATGGCACATTTACTCAGTCTTAGTAGACTATCTGGAATACAGTGGAATCTTGGTTCTCGAACTTAAATCATTCTGGAAAACTGTTTTAGAAGCAATTTGTTTGAAAACCAAATCATGTTTCCCCATTAGAAATAATGTAAATTGAATTAGTTCATTCCAGAACACCAAATGATTGTTTTAACCTTGTTATATACAGTACATGTCTAATGTACTGTTTAATCTATAAACAAACACCTTTTTTCTTAAATTTACCAAACCATCATCTACTAACCTTAAACAAATCACTTTTAGCATGCATTTCAGGAGTATCTTTCAGGAGGTCAGCATGAGGCATCTTCTCTTTTTCACATATCACTGCCTCCAAAATGCTGTCACCTGCTAACTGCTTTTGTTTATCCAAATCAACCACAGTTTTTCTACCTCTTCAGTTGCTTCTGATCATTGTTTCTTTCACACCCTTAGCCACATTAGCACTCTTGATGGCCTCTTTATGTTTCAAAATAGTGCTAATCATCCACTTCACCACCAACAAAAACAACAAAAACAAACAAACAAAAACAACAGCAACACACATAGCAGAGGAATTTACAATAGCTAAGATCTGGAAACAGCCCAAGTGTCCATCAGTAGATGAGTGGATAAAAAAGCTTTGGTACATTTACGCCATGGAATACTATGCAGCTGTAAAGAATAAGGATCTCTTACCCTTTGAGACAGCATGAATGGACCCAGAAAATATTATGCTAAGCGAAATAAGCCAGGCAGAGAAAGACAAATATCACATAATCTCACATATATGAGGAATCTAAAGAACAAAATAAACTAATGAACAAAATAGATCCAGCGACACAGAAGCATGGAGCAGACTGACAAATCTCAGAGAGAGGCAGGGGTGTTGGGGGGGAATTAACCAAATAATTTATATGCATAAATGCATAACCCATGGACACAGACAATAGTGTGGTGAAGGCCTGGGATGGGGTAAAAGGGGCCAATGGGGGAAAAAGGGAGACATCTGTAATTCTTTCAACAATAAAGATAAATTAAAATACACACACACACAAATATTCACAGCACAATTTCCTGAGATGTTAACAACTCAAGGTTTAGCCATAACTGACTTGCATTCTCTCCATTATTTGTGGCCTGAGAGATGCTTTTTGTTATGCAGTATGAAAGGGTTGTCAGGTTGAAAACTGAAGCTTTATTCAAAGATCAAGACATTTCTGCAGTGAACAACTTGGTCTAGAACCAAATTATTTGACATTTGAGAACTGAGGGTTGACTGTATTTCCAGGATTCACTTTCTGTAAGATAAAGTTTGCTGTGTATTTCTCCCTAAAAACACATGCTTTTAATAATAATTCCTATATGAGATAATATGTATGTACATAAACACTATATTAGCAAGAGAGTTATAGGTAGTAGGTCAGTGAACCAACAATTGGGGACTCAGCAAATTATTTCTTCTTAACAAACAGTAGTTTTATAATTTTAATTTTTAAAAAAGTAACATAAAAATATTAAAGTCCTGGTTGGTGTGGCTCAGTGGCTGGAGCATCAACCTGTGCACCAAAGGGTCTCAGGTTCAATTCCCAGACAAGGGCATGTTCCTCCTTTGGCTCCCTGCCCATTCAGGGGGTATGTGGGAGGCAACCAGTTGATGTTTCTCTCTTACATCCATGGTTTCTTTCTCTCTCTCCCCCTCCCTCCTTTCCTTCTACTCTCTCTGGAAAAGAAATGGAAAAATATCCTCACTCCTCAGGTAAGGATTAACAACAACAACAAATAAATATTATAGAATTGCTGGTGATTTTCAGGAAAATACAGGAGTCAACATTGTTAATTTAAAAGTTGTATCTTAAAATTATTGAGTGCAATTTTGTTGTTTACTGTGTGAAAGATTCACTATTAAGCATCATGAAGTTATAACAAGTGAAAAGAAAAAGAAAGTGCTGGTTCTACCTAAAAAACTTAATATTAACTGAAATGGTATTGAAATATGAATTTTAAAGCATAGTTACCAAACAAGTGAGAAAAATATAAAGACATATAAAGTTTAAAAGACTTTCACACATTATAATATATAATTCTGGGAAATCTTTGTGAGTTAACCAGGACATTTAATCTCTGAATTCAAATATCTTCTTTTCTACTTTGTAGCCACTTGCTGTTGTACATATTTGAGCAAGCTATTTATCCACTCTAGAGTCTCAATTGCCTTCTGATAAAAAAATGTGAATAATAATTGTACCTAATTATAAGATATAATTTAAGGGTTAAATAAAATATTTGCAAGACGTTATTAATCTAGCTTAATAGGTGTTATTAATATGCCTAATTTAATGTTAATAAAATTGCAGTTCAATGAACATAAATACTTATTTTTGATCTCAGTTTATACATATACAAACAAACACTTGAAATCAAAGTCTTGTTGAATGCTGTTAGCATGAATGCATATATCTGGACAAAAATATTTGATTCAAAATGAGAACATAACTGCTAAAAAGACAGTGATGTAAATATAATACATCAGTAAATGAAAAAAAAGTGGGATACATTGATTTATATTCCAACCTTCTGCTCTTCACATCTCACTGTTGAAGAATGAAAAAGCAGGTCACAAATCAGAGAAAATATTTGCAATACACATAACTATAAAAGGGCCCATGTCCCAAATATATAAAGAACTTTTATATTTTGATAAAAAGGAGGCAGCAATCAAGAAAAATTGTAACAAAATAATTGACAAATACTTTCTGAGGAAAGATATGTTAATGGCCATAATGCATATGAAAATATATTCAACATCAGTAGTCATCAGGCAAATACAAATTAAACCACAGGGAGCTTCATATCCACTAGAATGACTAAAACTCAAAAGGCTGGCCATCACCTTTTAGTGTGTTAAGTGTTAGAGAATGCAGATATCAATAAATTCCTTGAAAGGAAAAGACCAGATGGAATTCTGAGTAGATATAGAGGGATTAACTGTTAATAAATCTGTTTTCCTTTGAATTGGAACGTAAGCACTATGTGCACAATGTAAGTAAAACTGTATTTGTGGTAGAGTGATAATGTCAAGAGTTCTTGGTATAACTTCTCAGGAATCCATGAAGCAAGTTTGTCATTAGGTAGTGAGAGATGTGAGAATTATTTGAAGAAGTTGAAAAGGTAGAGTTTAAACTCTTGTTACGCTGGAAAGCAGAAAAAATGTAAGACTGTTGGACAATATTGAGTCTCCGTTTGCACTTTGGGTGATTTTATAGTGTTAATACTCCATATTTTGTGTAGAGGTAAGACACTGTAGAGACTGAGAGGACCAGGTGTGGAGTTAGACTACATGATTTCAAATCCCATTTCTGAAATAAATCATACCATGCTCTTGGAAAGAGTAAAATTTTATTGTGCTTCTTCTTCCTCATCTGTAAAATGGGGATACTGGTTGTACTTACGTTGTATTTAAAGATGAAGTAAGTTAATATGTGTAAATATTGAGATACTCTTAGTATATAGTATTATCTCTGTGCCAATAATAGGGATACCTCTGTCTGCCTTCAGCTACTCTGAATACAAGTAAGTAAAAAAAGTAGCAGCCCATAGTTACAGGGATTCAGGGTTGGAAATTTTTGAGGTCAGTGCACTGGAGAGTGAGTTTAGAAAGTAAAGAGCATCCCCAAGGGTATAATATGGAATCAGAACGTAAGCTGAATAACAAGAGAAATGAGACTAGGAGGTCGGGGGATGATAGTACTGAAATATGTTAATGAAGCTAATGAGTTGGATTTCAGCATGAGTTTGGTAAGTAGGGATCTAAGATAGATGTGTAGGAAGTATATATAGAAAGTGGGACAGTTTACATTTTTTAAAAAAAAAATATTTAATTGATTTTTAGAAAGATGAAGGGAGAGAAAGAAAAAAAAAAATCAATGTGAGAGAGAAAACCCGGGCATGTTTCCTGACCCAGGATCAAACCGGCAACCTTTCAGTGCGCTGAACAATGCCCAGCCAACTGATCCTCTCCGGCCAGAGCCACATTTTTGAATCACTGTACTTGCAAATCGGGTCTTATGGGGTGACAATGAGGATGGAAACTGAAGTAATATGAAAGAAATGGTTTGTTTTTTTAGCTTTTGGAGATAAAAAGATCCAAAGAGCTGTGGCACATTTCTAGACTGATCATCTGTGTGCATTTTGAAGTCATACACGAGCATAAAAAGCAGAAGGGGTGGGGAGGAGTACTATTATGAGCCAGATTCCAAAATTTTAACGTCTCAAAGAGAAGTCTGAATACGAAGTACCACGTAGGATAGAAAGTAGTGTTTGTACCATGTGCTCCATTGAAACTAAGTCTTTTATAGAGGAAACAGGATAAAAGTTTTAGAAATGCCGTGAGAAAGGAAACCTACACTGCTCCACCTTTGCTGGTGTTTTAAAAGCCTTGCCTGAAAGGGTGATATCACTGAGGTGTGCCCAGGCTAAGAGGACAAAAGGAACTTTCACAAAAGAGGTTAAAGATATAGGACGTTTGATAAAATGTTTCAGGAGTGTAGTAAATGATGTGGAATTGCTACATTTCAGAGGATATAAAGAGCATAATGGAGTATAAATCAAAGAGAAGGAAGATGGACCTGGCAGCCTGAGGCTTCTGGCATTAAATAAATGGAGCTTCGCACATGAGTTTAGCCCCGATCATCTCTTAAAGATAAACAATCTCTCATGGCTAAGAAGATATTTGGAGAATTCCTGCAACTGCTCTCTCCTGCATTTAGCAACTGTTTGCTGGCCTGGAGGAAGGGTGATCCCATTGGGAGCATTACATATTCCAATATCCTCTGGGTGACTGACCTTTCTGGAAACCATGAGGAAAGATCTACAAATGGACAAAGAAACAAAGACCATTTACATTAAAGTTCTTGCAATGCAAGCATCACAATACATTCAAAACATATTTCATCTTTTTAACACATAATTTTAATAAAATCGATGTCTAAAAGTACATGTGAAAACTTTTTTTTTAAATTCACAACTGAGGATATATATTTTTTTAATTGATTTTAGAGAGACCTGAAGGGAGAGGAAAGAGAAAAACATTGATGTGAGATAAAGACATTGATTAGTTGCCTCCAGTATGCACCCAGACAGGATCAAAACCACAGCCTGAGTATGTGCCCTGACTGGGATTTGAACCCTCTACCTTTCGGTGTACAAGATGATGCTCCAACCAACTGAGCCACACTTGCCAGGGACATATGAAACTTTTTAATGTATAGTTAAGTATACTTATTACATGGGAAAATATAATTTCAATATAGTATTTCATCAATGTGCGCTAACTAGAAATTTCAGTAGAAAATTTTGATTAGTCTCTGAAAGTGAAATATAATAAACATTACGATGAGGGATGACAATGTAAATTGTTTTAATCCATTCCTTAATTATGTAGCTTCTCACTTGTAGAGTGTGCTATAAAAATCAAAATTTCTTTGTAGCAGTGCCAATCCTTAGCTTAGAATTTGAATCCAAAGAGGAGACTGAAATTCTGATCAGCATGTCCTGTTCTTTGAGTCTAACCCGAGCTGCTGCTGGTTTAACTATGATGCAACAATGACAGCTTTCTCACTGTGAGGAGACTGTAATAACCATACACACCTTGGGCACTGATCTTCCTGACCTCAGCACCAAAGAGTAAAATAGCAGGGACGCTTTTCTATCAACAATAACATATCAAAATAAATGTGTAGCCAATAGAGCGCATATCCATAAATCCCTAGAACACAAATGTGACCATTCCCCTGGCTGCAGGCTCCTTCCATATCTTTTCAGGGTGGGAAAATGATAAAGGCTTACATTCCTTTACTGTCCCGACTGGACTACAAGTCAGTTCAGAACGTTTCTACAAACCTTGTCTCCTCTAAGGCCAAATAATTTTATTTAAATGGTAGCTGTTTACAGGGTGGGGCAAAAGGAGGTTTGCAGTTGTGAGTACTTGAAACAAAGTTTATTCTGGTATTATTATTTAATTATATTATTTTCCAAATGAACAATTGTAAACCTACTTCTGCCCCACCCAGTATGTTGCAGAGAGCAGCAGACAGTAAACTCTTCGTCAGTCAGATGGACTTTCAAGGAATAAAGTAAAAATGTTTATCTTCCTTTATAGCCTGTGGAATCCTTAAAACCAGGGAATATGTCTCTTTTCAATTTTTATACTTAAATGTATTTTTATTGCTTAAGAGAGTGCTAATTAGAGATGTTCAATAAGTATAGGTTGACTTTTTGCATATGTGGCAGAACCTAGGGGAGGGAAAATGTGTTCTCTTCCTCTCCTTTACTTATACTTCTGTGCCCCCACCACCACACAAGAATCAGTGAGATATTATGTGTTATAGTCAATAAACTGCATTAAATGTTTACCCTATTTTAAGAGCTCAAAATTTACAACAATGAAAAATAAGGTACAGCACCAGTCCTCTGGCAGTTTGTAATGTAACGTTCTGCAACTACATGTGTAACTCTCATATATCCATGAGTCCATGTGACTCAGTTTTTGCAGAATCATTTTTTTTAAAAGAGCATTCAACTAGATTAGTGATTTTTCAACTGGTTTGCCACAGGAATTTTAAAACATGCAATACCTGACTATTTAGTCAGGGCCACTGACCTCTTTTTTCTCAAAGTGTCAGAAAAATGACAGCAGCCCACCCAACAATAGCCATCTGGTGTGAATGAATTAAAATTATATCTATTTTTTTGTCAGATTGGCAAAAAATATATCTTTTGGTGTTCCTCAGAATTTTAATAGTTAGTTTATTGTGCCATGAAATGAAAAAGGTTGAAAATCGCCGCTCTAAATCAATTATCAATACTAACACTTCTGAAAACTCCATTTCTTCCTTTCCCAATTTTCATTGAACATGAACTGAGCCACAGATTCACATTCCAAGCTCCAAAACTCCTATTCTAGTTTGGAGACCTTTGCTCTCTTCCTCCCTTTTCTCTCTTTAATACATTATTTAAATGGAATTTCTACCTGCCCAGTAAGGTGAAGGAGGAGGGTGATAACTGAAGGAAAAATAAAGAGAAAAGAGGAAAGAGGGAACACTCATTAAAAATATTTATACTATCACATAGTTTTTCAGTTCTTATTATTGTTGTATCTGGCTCCTCATAGAGATGATTGGAGTAAGCATAAGGAGGCAGAAGAGATATTCTTATAAAATACATCTTTTTTCACAGTACATATGATCTATGTAAAACTTTATATTTCACTACATTGTTCATAATTCAAAGAGCAAGTTTTAAGACAAATATTTCCTCTGTGCTGTTAATTTTTTACAATATTCATCCCGTGTCTCTGAACGTTACCACCACACTCAATTGGTTCATTCAGCATCACTTCTTGAGCAATCCATATTTCACATTCTAAAGTAAAATTAACCACTAAGAAGCATAAAATTTAAGTAAACCTAAATAACTCCCCTTTTTTTTTCTCATTTTTCAGGACTTTATTCAGTTTCCAGGACCAGGTACTGAGCATTGTACACTTCCAGGCTTTTGACTCCAACCCCAACAATAGCCTATCACCTTCAAAAGTTTGAATTTTTTTTTTTATTCTGGAATGTCAATGGTTTTCATGGTTTGCAAGCTATGTGTTCAAGCAACACTTCTCCTGCCGAGTGTTCTTACTGCACGTTTTCCCAGCAAGCATGTTTGTTTCCCTGGAGAACCTCACTCCACTGCTCCAGGACCTTTGCCTCCCCCAGGAGGGCTCGTTCCTCCTCCTGCAGGGCCCTGCTTTCTTCTCTGAGAGCCTTGTTCTCCTCACGAAGGGCCAGCTCCACCTTCCACAGAGCCTGCTCTTCCATCTCCAGCGCTATTCCTTCTTCCATCAGGGCCACTTCCTCCATCCTGATTGCTCTCTCCTGATGCTGCAGGGCCTTGATGTTCTCATGGAGAGACCTTATTTCTTCTCGAAGAGCTTTTGCCTCATTCTGGAAGGCTATCTCCTGCTCCCAGAGAGCCTTGATCTGAGCTTTCAGGGCTTTGTTCTTTTGCCAATAAGACTTTGTTTCTGTGCTCAAGACACTAATTTTTTCCTCATGTGGCTTTTGGATCTCAAAGATCACGCTATTGAACATCCATAGGACCTGGTTTCGCTGTCTCCAGGTCTGATTCTTCTCCCGTGTTAACTGGTTATCCATTCGGAAGGTTTTGTTTTCTCTTCGGAGAGCTCTGTTTTCTCCCCAGAGGGACTTATTTTCTCTTCTAAGGGCTTTGTTTTCATCCCTAGACACCTTATTGTCTCTCTGAAGAATTTTTTCCACCTTCTGAGAGTCATGTTTGGGGTCTTTTTGATCTTGGATACAAAAGAGAAAAGTAGAGAAAAAATGCGCTATCTTTCCTCTTTTAATTCTCTTTGATTCAGACACAACCATTGTCTCCTTAGTGCTTTATCTGAGCAAACTGTGTAAACTCCAAGTGCGCTGGGTTCGAGCAAAGGAGAAATAATGATGTTTGCAACAAAAAATGTACTGAATTTCTTCATATGTAATTGGCTGTTGTTTTGATTTGCACAAGGAATACCATGGCAGGGATCTAAACAAGGTTAGTTAGGCCCACTGCAGGAGAAAATAGGGAAAATATGAAGAAAAATCAGTAAATTAAGTATTAAGTTGATATAACAAACTAAATAAGTTTAATTAAATCTTAGCATATAAATTATACATTAATTATTCTAGATTACAGATTGAATATTGTTCAAGGTTAATGCTGTGCTAAACAACTATCAAACTATTAATCTTCTACTGATATAATCATTATTTATAATTAAATCACCTGTTTTTGATGTGGAAAGATACCAGGTACTTAAAAAACATGCTTGGCTTTGTAAGAACCAGAAAACATATTTTAAAGAGATTATATACACTATAGTTCTCCCCCCCCCCCATATTTCCTTAGCAATTTAGTAGTGATACAATATGTTTAAGCAGACTTACATTTCTGTGGCTTCTGAATTCCCTGCAAGCCAGATTTCTCTGTTCGTGCTAGAAGACAACTAGGCAACATCCTATGTCATCTATAGTGATGTCACATAGTTGTTGACACTAATGAATGCTATACAGAATGTTTGGATGTTGTTTTAGTAAGTTTTAGAAAAAATAAATGTAATTTTATTTTATTTTATTGTTGTTGGAGCCTTGCCTTTTTGTTTGTTTGTTTGTTACCATTTTCTCTAATTACTGCTGAGTGTAACCTGTTTGTAAGGCTTTAATGCTTTCTTTGGTCTCTCAGGAGGTAGTTAAATAATTTCCTTCATAGACCATTACTGCCAAGAAAACCCCTCCCAAACAATACATTGCTATTTATCATGTGAGGATTTATTGTGACTGGAATATATGTCAGGCACTGGAAATGTGGACAAAAAAGTCAATATTTCAAAGGATAAGTTTTATTCATAAGAAAGCTAAATGGGGATTTTGAAACACTTCCCTTCACGTTTTACATTCTGGCTACTTTGTGACCACTGTCCACTCTCTTTTTTAAATTCAATTTTAATATTTGATTCTTTTCTCTATTATTAAATGAGTATATATTTAGTTATTGCTTCCATATAAATTATTAAAATTTATTTAAAACATTGATTTTTCCTAGTAACTAAATAACTTCTAATTATTGTATCTTAGAAATTGACAACTCGTAGTAAACATTGTACAATCAAAGGTGAAAATATTTTAAATGACTTTAAGATTAATACTGAATAATCAGCGTTAGGTAAATTTGTATGTTAAGGAAATAGCATCGGCAATTTTTAATTTCAGTAGTCTCATTTAAGATACATTTTATATTATTCAACATATATCTACCGCTAGACTATAAAACAAAAGAATATTTATCTTTATCATTTTTAAATGTAAACTTTTGGATATTAAATTATTTTATATTACGTAGATGTCACAATGTTTTAATGATTTATAATTATTAAGTTATCATTGGCTTTAGGTATAAACTTGAAGACTGAATATACAGCCCTGCCAGTGTGGCTCAATGGATGGCTGTCAGCTCGTGAATCTGAAGGTCATGGTTGGATTCCCCGTCAGAGCACATGCCTGGATTGCACGCTCCACCCTCAGTAGGGGGTGTGCAGGAGGCAGCCGATCAGTGATTCTCTGTCATCATTCATGTTTCTATTTATCTCTCCCTCTCACCTTCCTCTCTCTGAAATCAATAAAAACATATTTTTAAAAAAAATTTTTAAAAAGAAAGTTGAATATACAATAACATGTATAAACCAAAACCACTCACACCTGAATAAAGATTAGCCAATTTATTCATGAAACCAGATTTTTCTTAGCAGCTATTTACATTATATCTGCTTAACAAAGTTGAAACAAACATTTTTCTCATACATCAATAACTCTCCATTAAACTTAGTAAAAATACTAAAAATCTTCATGGTATGAAAGCTAATGTAAAATTAAGACAATTCATGTGAAAGTTTTTGATTACTTTGTTTTTATCTTGATGTAAGTGAAATATCCATTTGATAGTCTTCATCTATAATTGCATTTAGATAGAAAGTTTTTCGTGTGACTATGCACCAGATTCTTCTTCTTTTGTTAAATTTATCTTTATTGTTGAAAGTATTACAGATGTCCTCTTTTTTTCACCCATCGACCCCCTCCACCCTGCTCCCCCTCCCAGGCCTTCCCCACACTATTGTCTGTCCATGAGTTATGTATATATGTATATAAGTTTTTTGGTTAATCTCTTTCCCTTCCCCCCCTCCACCCTTCTTTATATTAGTGTTTCTGCTTTTTTGAAACTGCTACCATGGCAGCTAAAAATTCATAAGGAATTCCAAAAAACAAAGAACTCTAGGCATTCTGTATTGGAATGTTGCAATTCTTGAGGTTTAAGGGCAAACTAGGACTCAAGAAGAAAATCTATTGAAATGGATCTATTGAAAAAACTGAATTCATAATTTAAACTTTTCCCTCAAATAAACTACAGGCCCAGATGGCTTCATTAGTGAATTCTTTCAAATATTCAAGAAATAAATAGTATTAATATTTGCATGAATTATTTCAGATGGTAGGAAAAAAATGAACAACTTATTTTGAAACCACATCATCTTACATAGAAACCTCACAAGAAAGGAAAACTATAGTGTAAAATGTCTCATAAACACAGATGCACACCAAAATCAGTGATGCATAAAATAAATAATATATCATCTCCAAACTGTATGTAATCATGAATGCAAGATTGAGTTAACATTGAGAAATCAATTAAAGCAATTTACTTTCATAAACAGAACAAAGGAGAAAACTTTCATGTCTTGCCAAGATGAGAAAAGTAATTTCAGTAGATTCAGAGAAATCATTTAACACAAAAAGCATTTGATAACACAAAAATCACTTTCATGATTAAAAGCCAAAACCAAACCAACAATGTCACTACCACCAATGTCCTCTTAGTGCACTAGTAACAGAAAAGAACTTCTTTAATTCAATTATGAGCATTAAAAAAAAAAAAAACCTGCATAAACATATCAGATGGTGAAATACTAATAGATCACAAATATATAAGGATGGGCACTATCATCACTTATATTCTTCATTGTCTTAAAGTTTCTTACTGCTGCAAGCAAAGAAGTAAAATATGTAAGGATTGGGGGGGAAATAAGGCTCACTATTTGCAAATTATGTTGCAAATATTTATAATAAAATATTAAGTTATAATAAAATAGTAAAACTAGTAAACTATTGAAATAAGATTTAGGAAGTTTATTGGATATAAGATCAATTTAAAAATCAGCTTTATTTACACATTAACTAACAATTGAAAAATAAATTTTATAAATGTTTATTATTTATATTGTCAGCAAAAACAAAACACCTAGAAATAAATCTATGCAAGACCTCTATACAAAAAAGTATAAATATTATTGAGAGAAATTATGGAGATATAAGTAGCAGGGAGAATAGACCATATTAATGATTGGAAAATGCAATATTAGATGTGTAAAACCTCTCAAAGTGATTTATATGTGCAGTGGGTTTCCTGGAAAAATAATCCCAGCGGTTTGTGTAGATGCATATGTGTAAACTGAAAAACTGATTCTAATATTACTATTAAAATGCAAGAAAAAGTCTTGATAATCTTGAAGATCAACTTTTTTTTTTAACCACAGAACTATCACATTTGATTTTATTTAGTAACACTGAGCAAGTTTTAACTCAAATGAGTGCAATACTTGATAAATTATATCATTTACCACATCTATTTTTAACTGCACAAAAAATAAGTAACTTAAAAATAAGAGATTTAAAAAATCTATAGTTGATCAAACTGTAGTGTTGATTCAAAGATAAATATGTAAACCAATGGATAGAACAGGAAACTCAGAAACAGATGTGCATATTCATGAACACTTGCTCCATGGAGCAAAACTGATGAATCTTACAAACAATAAAAATAAGTGAAATAAACAATATATATGATATTATTTTACTTCAATAAAATGCAAAACCATGTAATGATATATAATACTATAAATCAGAGTAGAGATCACTTTGGAGAAGTCAGGATGTGCTGATGATGGGATGCTGGTAGTGTCTAATTTTTAGTTCTAGGTGAGGATTCCATAAGTTCGTTCATTTTTTGATAATTCATAGAGCCACCCGCATAATTTTGACATTTTTATGCACGCATGATTTACTAAAAATATGTAAAAAGACAACAGGGGGAAGTGTTCTTGTGTGAATTGATGTAGTTTTGTGTTTTTCTAGTAGTCTGCCACTTAAAAGAAGTGTTATATTGAGCAATCAAACTTTTTTTTATCTCCATTTCATGAACAGTATAATGAGGAAAGGAATACCTGATCTTTCTTATGATTTAAGATACATGTTCAGAACTTAAAAGTTTGTCTGGTACATAAGTGTGAATCACTTCCACCACCACCATCATCATCATTTTTATTTTTTTTAATTTGCTTACAGTGAAAAGGATGTGTAGCATATCTTTACATCTGCTTCAAATGTGACAGGCATTGTTGCTCCAGGACCTTGCTTCACAGAATTTACTGTTTCAAGATTTTCATTATTGGCAAATACATTATTTCAGATAAATAATAAATTTCAAAGCTGTCTTGCCTTTAGTGTCATTTAAACAAATTAAGTTGAAGAGAGGCAAAGAAAGTTAACTCTTTGGTTGTTTATTAATTAGTAATATTAGAAGATGCAAATTCAATTAAAGGAAAACAAATGGCAAGTGTAATATCATAATTTAAAAAGGAAATTTTGAAGCTGTCTATATTTTTATAAATAATGGTTTATCAATTTGTAGATGAATTTTCTTGTTTCAGGCTTTTAATTTATTTTACTGTGTTGACTAATGTAATGTTCCTAGAGTAATGTAATAACAGTGTTCATATACTTGCAGATGGTCAGGTAGAGCAAATGTAGTAAAGATTCTAAATTGTGTCAGGAAATTTCCTGTAGCTGGTCAGGAAACTCTACACTATTTTATATTTAACATGATTTTTTTCTGTGCTTTTTTTAGTTGAAAACTTTGAGCATATTGATAGAATAAAAATATTTTATGAATGGATAAATGTGTTTACAAAATCAGCATTCTAGAATTAAAATGCCTTAACATTTGAACTAGTGCAATCTGGCCCTTGCCTTGTCACTTTCCAGTTCTATGATCTTAAAATCCCCCCTGAAAGTGAGCTGTTACTGCTTTAAAGTCAGCCTAACTGACTCTTATCTAAAGTAAAATCAGGCCTGAAGATGAATAGCCTCAGGAATATCAGGACCACAAGCCCAGGGACACTTGAGGAGAGGATGGAGAAGTCTTAAGAGCTAAAATCGTTCTTAAATTTTAAATGTTCCAAAAGTTATTTGAGTCTGAAGATTGAGGAAAACAGCACAAGGAAAATAAGACAAGTAGGAATCAAGCATGATAAATGTGGCATTATTAAGGTTTTGAGGAACGAAATAGCATTATTATTGTCTGAATTGTGCTCCCCCCCAAAATTTATGTTTTGTAGTGCCAACCGCCAGTACTTTCAAATGTGAATGTACCTGGAGATAAGGTCCATAAATAGGTGAGTAAATTAACATGAGGTCGTTAGTGTGGGTCCTAATGCAATATGACTGGTGTCCTTACAAGGGGAGGAAATTTAGACACAGATAGGTACAGAGGGAAGACCTTCTGAAGATAGAGGGAAAAGATCACTATGTCCAAGCCTCAGAAGAAATGAACCCTGCTGATACCTTTATGTCAAACTTCTAGTTTCTAGAACTGGGAGGAAATATGTTTCTGTTGCTTAAGCCACCCTTGGTACTTTTATATGGCAGTCCTAGCAAATTAATAAAAGCATCACTCTTCTCTGCTTAGGTAATGAAAAATTCACCCCTGAATTTAGATTTCATAGGAAGAAATTGACCATGAACAGGTTGATTTTAGCACTCATATATTATCATTTTGCACAACTTTATAATTTCTATTCCCCCTTTGAGTCCCTGCTTTTTGGCATCCAGTTATATATTTAGTTTTGCTCTGGCTAACATTAGCAGTCCCTTGTGAGTATTTTAAATCATACACCACAGTGGCTGTTTCTTTGATGCCTCTATGGAACTGTTTACACTTAAGAAATCTGTCTCCTGGGGAAATTTCTTTCTTATATGAAATTAAACTAATTTAGAACCAACTTGAGGTCCTAGAAAACTCAGCATATATACCCATTTGTGGGTTCCTTCTTAACTGGGAGTATTAAAAAGACTTGGGGCTATTTATTAGCCCTGCACATTCAGGCTTGGCACTAACAATTTAAAACTAGAACCTCCCTAGTTCTGTGAAGTACACAAAATTCAGCTGCCACATGATATAAAAACAGTAAATATTTTGTAAATCAGTTTCTAAAAGAATTTTAAAGATGTAAGGTGCTTTTTCTTTTTTTTCTCTTTTTTTTTTGCCTAAAAGTGAACATTTGTTTCATCTGAACCTGTGAAGTAAGCCATGGAATCAGGCATGCTGAACCTACCTGTGCCAGCTACACGTATAGTTGTTAGCTTACAAGTAATCTAGCCCTTGCAGAGGAAAGCCTTGAGGTCTTAGTGCCTTTTGCTTGCTAAGCCCTCAGAAGCCAACCTGTATATATCAGACCTCAATCATGAAGTTTTGCTGGTTGTTAAGACCCGTGAGGCCTGTCTTACAGAGTTCTGCAGCACTCCACTGGTCTTCTTGGGAGCTTTTTCTGAGGTCCAAGCAACTTTGCCAAGCCTAGAGATGTCCACCACTTCTTCTGATGCCTAAGCATCTTTCCTTAAGGTGTTGCCTTTGCTCAGGTCCCTAAGGCCACCACAGAACCAGCTTGAACATCTTGCCTAGGTTTCAGGAATAAAACACCAAAGGCTCAGTTTTGAAAGTATTTCCTGCATAAACTTAAGTACCCCCAGTTTTAAAATACCTTGCACACAAACTAAAATCCAAGGCCCAAGGCCAAACATCCCGTACATGGGCAACCTTAATTGCTTCCTTAAATTACTTTTTTGTTTTATATTTTAGAATATCTTAAGAGTGTAAGTTAAGGTCTCTGAAATTAACTGCTCAAAACTTCAAATATCCCGGGGAGGGACAGGAGCTTGTAAAACAAACTTTACAGGAGATCATTTATTAGTACTACTTTTTCTGGGTAAGAAGAACAGAGATTATTCATGCAAATTTGTGATAAATCACTCTACCCATAGCACGATGAGTGAAGTGATATAGAGAGATCAGAAAGTACAGTAATTGAGAACCTTCTAATGGAAGTAGAAAAGAATTTTCCCCCCTCCCCTGCAAGAAGTAACAAGTGAATAGAAACCTACCATTGGGAATGTCTGCAGATCGAAGGACACAAAGGAACAGGTATGAGAGCCTCCAGTTCTGTAAGAGTACAGGGTTAAGGATAAGTAATGCAACCCTAAGAAGTTTAAGGTAATAGCCAGAAAAGCAAGGAACTTGGAAATAAGACTTGAAGTTGCCAGACCAGGCAACAGTGGCCTTTCATTTTGTTAGGTCTGTTTGAAAAGGTCAACATTGACTTCCGTTGTGGAGATAAATCATATGTTCCAATTTAAACATAACTTTCAACCCTAAAATTCCATCATTGCTTTTTAAAAAAGTGATCATCGAAATCAGTAACAACAAAAACCAATGGCTTAATTTTAACTTACATTCAAAGAACATTTCCTAAAGTTACAAAAACAAAATGCAGTCACCCAGTGGTTGGTTTGAGTGAAGCGACTATCTAATTACTTTATAGAAAATTACCTTTCTTCCTTAAAACAACATGAGGCTGCCAAATCTCCTCCTCATGCTTTTTGGCTTCTGGGCTCCGTCTGCGTTTGTCTGCATCTGCTTTCATCTTCCTCAAACCCCGCTTAAAAGGAGCCCAGAGAGTCTGCAATTCATGTCAGGGCACCCAGCCGGATTAGACTCTGCCAAGTATAAACATCAGGTTTTGCAAGAAACATTAAGTTACTTAAGCCTTCTTTCTAGCACAGCAATGATGTTGGATGAAAGGTTATGCAGTTCCAATCTCTATTTCCACCCTGCTGAGAAAAGATGATTTGGAAGTGAAAATGTGAGGTTATGATGTGATTTGCACATTTCACGGTGACCTAACCTTTTCAACTGCTAGTCTTATTGTGTCTGGTTATCATGTTAGTGATTTTTTTTTACCGTTTTTCTGCAGTTGTCACACTACAACATGGAGAGTGGAATGTGAATAACTTCACATATTACATTTTTAAAGTGTTAGGCAGTTCTCCACACATCTTCAGTAATTCATTATACTGTGCAGCAAAGTGATACGTGTGTTTTCACTTTGATTATTTTCTCCCCAAGAAATTATTGTAGTCTGATTTACGATAAAGAAATTTAAATTTCAAAAATGAAAGCAATAAGAAACTTCAATGGCCAGAAATTGAATGAGACGTTTGATTCATATTTTCAGCTTTCATTTTTTTCATCAGTACTTATAATAATAGTATATCCTCATAGATTTACTTTGAGGTTTAAACACATTAATATATGTAAAATTTTAAAAATGTATTGCTACAGATGATTGAAATTAGTTACAATTATTACATTAGTGTATATTTTTAATTTCAAATAAAAATTAGGTATTATTAATGACAACAGAAATATTTCAAATGTTTAGAATATTGTGTGGTTTGAAAATCTGTTTTCACAGGACATCAATTCATTTGACTCTTATGTCAACTTCATAAAGATAATAATAATATAAAATTCTAAATTTAAATCTAAGAATCTACTTATTTATAAAGGTTAAGAACAAGATATTTTTATGACTTATTCAGAATCATGTAGGAGTGGACAACTTTTCCTTTCTTTTCTTCTAGGTTCTTTAGCTGGTCTAATAATTAAATTGACATAAGGCCTGGCTGGCCGTGCCTCAGCGGTTGCACATTGACCTAGGATCCAGGCGATCAGGGTTCGATTCCCAGTCAGGGCACATGCCCGGGTTGTGGGCTCGATCCCCGGTCGGGGGTGTGCAGGAGGCAGCTGATCAATGACTCTCTCATCACTGATGTTTCTATCTCTCTCTCTCTCCCTCTCCCTTCCTGTCTCTGAAATCAATAAAGATATATTTTAAAAAATAAAAATTAAAAAAAAATAAATTGACATAAGACAGATAAACAGAAGGAAAAAAATTTAATTTTGTATTTACGAGAACCCCATAAAAACAAAACAAAAAAAAACTAGAGACAAAGAAGTAGCCAAAGCAGGCAAATTTTGTACCCTTTAGAAACAATAAATTTATGAAGAATGGACAACATAAAGACATTTGGCTTAGGACAGTAAATTAGTGAGGAAGTAACAAGGTTTGTTCATAAAGCCTTTTTATCTCTAAATTCCTTATTTCTAGTGATAAGGTCCCTTTATCTTCCTGATACAGGGAGGGTACATTTTACAGGGGAGATTTATTTCCTACTTTTTAGGGGACAAAAAAGGGTCAGAGTGTTTTGTTTTTTGTTTCTTTACTTTCATAGTTTTATTTTTAATTAAATTTGTTGGGGTGGCATTGACTAAGGAAATTATATAGGTTTCAAGTGTATGGTACTATAATTCCTCATCTTTATATTGCATCATGTGTTTACCATCCAAAGTAGAATCTCCTTCCATTACCATATATTGGGCCCCCTTTGTGCTTTACTACCCACCCACCCCATTCCCCTCTAGTAACCACAATACTGTCATCTATGTCTATGAGTTTTTGTTTGTCTTATTTGTTTGTTATTTTCAGTTTTATATCCCACATATGAGTGAAATCATATGGTTCTTGACTTTTTCCATCTGATGTATTTCACTTAGCATGATCCATTCATGTTGTTGCAAATGGAAGTATTTCATCTTGCATGGCATCCCATTCTATTCATGGTGGCCAAGACATGAAAGCAACTAATGTGTCCTTGGATAGATGATAGATTAAGAAGATGTGGTACATATACACAGTGTTATTACACAGGCTGTTTCTTAAGTAACGTTAATTCAAAATAATATGCTAAAATGTCATATTTTGGAGTGGCATGTTCTGCTCCCCTTCAATCACTTGGTTCTTATGAAAAGGCAGAACTTCAGGATTTTGGATACAAATCTATGGCTGTTCTATGCTGTGTATTTTCACAGATCAAATAGATACCAGAATCTTAGAATTCTTAGTGAAATTTGTTCACCCTACACTGAGTGAAGCATGCTTTTTTCCTGCTTAGCACCTAGGTATAATTAGTCAATAACTCCAAAAATACTTCATCATTATATATTGTAGTGTGTACATGATTTTAAGGATGTTCCAGAAGAGAGGGACTAATGCAGAGTTTGAGAAGGAAGACAATCAGAGGATAGATATGCAGACATGCTATAAACCAAGTGGCTTAGTCACTGAGTCAAAAAACAACATAAATAAACACAAGGATAGTAATAATAAAATACTTTATTTTATCCACAAGTGTAAAGAATAAATTACTACTAGAGAAATATTAATGAAGGAATTGATTTAGAAGCTTTATCATTCAGGGTATCTCATAGGTCTTTAATTGTGTAAGTGTGAATGTGAGTGTCTGTTTCCTTTTTCTTCACATACACTGACACAGCATTCATGCTTCATTTACTTACCTTTTAAAGAAGTTCTCTGAATAATTACAGGGAATATCACTATGGAAAACTTTCATCATTTAATCAGCTTTATTTAAAACTATATAGTTCAGAAAGACATCCTAAACTATTTCTCACCAGTCCAATTGTCAATATTAATGTACCGCATTATTTTATAGACTATAGACCACAAATCTTATGGCCCACATGATTAGAAGATCTGAGGTTATGGAATGGGTCTCTCAAAGTCTCAATCAAAAGGCAGAAGAAAAAGGAAGACTTTTGAGATAAAATACTGCAAACATTTCTCCATATTGTTTCTAAATCAGTTCTATCCCACAAATTCATATGTTGAAAGAGGCAGAAGCATAGATTTATTATTCTATCTTGTCCAGGTCCCTTGTCTCCACTGATATTTCATAATGGGCAACTGCACCAATTGTTTCTGCATTCTGTTTTTAAAGAATGGGATTTTCATATTTACATTTCAATAAAGCTCTAGCCTAAAAGCTAGATGCACAAAATGACTATTATTCTAAAGCAATTGTTAGGGTAATTTAAATAATAAAGGAAATTAATTATGTAAATGTCCACTTAGTCTCACCATTTAGCCTTGATGAGTTCCAGCAGAGAATAGGAAATGCTGTGCATCTTTTCCTTTTTCCTTCAATACCCTTTGAGAATATTTATTTGTGCTAAACTGTTCAATGAAAATGATACACTGTTAAAAAAAAGTATGCTGGCACATATATTCTACAGAAAGGAGTCTAACTTATGAGTCTAACATACTTATAAAACAGCATTGATATCAAGGGTTGAAAGAATGGAGGTATAATTTTAACAATAGTAGAATAGTTTATAACTCATAGTAATAATAAGAAAGTGCCTTTTCATAGCACCTACCATAGCTGGAAGGGAATTTAGAGATAATTGAATCCTACATCTTCACTTTAGATAGACATGCTAATGTGGAGAAAAGACTAAGTTTCACGCCTAAGGCCATATCACTGGTTAGCAACAGAGCCAAGATATTTGACAGGGAGACCAGATCACTTTTTTGTATGTCATAGCTGACTTCACACTGAGTGATATAATTGTTTTATTTCTTCTTAAATAGTGAAAGTTCTAGGAGCTTTTATTTTGTGATTTAAGGAGACATTTTTCTGATCCCTAGTTTTACATGTGCCTAAAGAAGACAATCCTTCCATGATTTGCCTAGGCAATCCATGAATCCATTTCTCTAGGCGCTGTAGTTGCCCTCGAGTCACAAAGTACTTGCTTGTGTTTGTAAGATTCCTGTAACAATCCTTACACATTCTTGAATTTGTCTGAGGGAAATAGAGAAGATACAGAGGTAGTAATTTTAAACAGACCTAGACTTGAGAATATGGTATAGGAGAAAAACAAAAAGAGAATGGAGGCATTTTATTTTTCCTTTATGATATTTTTACTGGGGAGACGATGAGGAGACCTTGGTTCTTGTCTTCTTGAGGTAAAGATTTCAATCAAGAGTCAAAGTATAGAAAAGGAAAGAATAATTTATTGGCCCCAGCAAAAATATACTTAGGACAGTGAAACAAAGAAGGTGCCTAGAAGAAGTAACAGGAGAGCCCAGGCGGGGCTTCCTTGGCTCACAAGGAAGTAAGAGATGGGTGGGGGGCACAACAGGTTCAGAGGCCTTGGAGACAGGTTTGGGGGTAAGCCTGGGAGGAGTTGCCACTGCCAGTTGTAGGTCTCCTGGGGTCCCCTTGGAGGGGAGAAGATGGGGCTGGTGTGCTCCCCTTGGGGTGTAGGGGGTTGAGGGAAGGCTAAGAGCAGGTGCCCTGAGTCCTCTGTCCTGAACAGGACAAAGTCTTCTTTCTTGCAGGTGGGAAATCTTAGGGGAGGTCTCAGGGGAGGGTCTCAATAGAATATTCATCAGCTTTCCAGGAGTGCTGTTTCAGGGTCCTGGTCTCCCATGATTGGTTGATGCCAGGGCAGGGGGTCATTAGTCAATGTAGCTGATCCTGAGGCAGCCACTATGCACTTGTCTGGTTTTGCTGCTTTTCTTGGCCTGGAGCTGAAATACAGCTGAGGCCTGGGTGTTATCTGTAGGATGGAATGTACAGGAACACTCAGGCACGTCTAAACTGCATGACCAGCCATATGCCAGGGAGGATAGGTTACCCTGGGGACAAAGTTCTTAGTTTCCCAGTTTTGCCCCTTGTAAGCATCCAGGGCTTCCTGCCCTGGTGAGTTTCTGTACCCTAATTTCTGTACCTGGCCCATCTAACACAAAACATTTACTCTCAAGAGTCCTTGGTTTTAGGGAAGATAGGATTTACTGGGTGGCTGCAAACTGTTATTTAACAATCTGCCTGTTTCCCCATTCCACTTGTCCTGGAATTTTCTTAGATTTTTACTATGCTATAACAATATGAGGAAACCTATTTCTTTCAGGAACTCAGATTCATTTAACAAACATGTATTGAACTTAGATCAAAAGCTCATAGGATATTCTTAAAGTGAATCAGAGATGTTCCTTACATTTAAGTTATGAGCAATGAATTGAGGGAATCAGGTAAAACATGAATCAGAACATTAACTGGGAGTACTCTGAAAAAACAAAGAATACATAGCACATAAGCAGTGCTGAGCAGATATTCTCAGATGCTAAATTGGAAAGTGATAAACCCTGTAATAGGACTTGTAGGCTAACACAATGAAAAAGAGGCATTTGTGGTAGGGCTTGAATAAATAGGTAGGATTTTAACTAATATAATTTGACAGAATGAACACACGAAGGAAGCAATATAAGGAAAATCAGGAAGGCAGAAAAAATAGTAGGCCTTTCAATAAGCAAGATTAAATATAATTCTGAAAAGGTCTGTTCCTTTACATTGATCATAAACTTATGTAAGGAATGTAAGTTTGTCAATCCTTACCTGAGATGAATAATAACTTGGCCCAGATTCTTTCCTCTGTTTGTTTTCCTCTGTAAATTGCCTTCATTTCAGAATTGTACTTTTTTGATAAAATAGACCTAACTATATAATAATGGTCTTTTATGTGTATGTTGCTTTTGTTTTCCTTTCTCATGTTTCTTATTATCATATGTATGTTACTGACATTTGTATTATTTATGTCTTTGATACCATTGTAATTAGCCAGTTATTTATAATAGGAAAGGAGAGAGAGGGAGGCCCGACATTACAGGCATGTCATTTGGGCAGCTTCATGAGGAAGCTGCAATTTGCACTCCTCAGGGAGCCACCAGCCCACTCCCTACAGGTCACTGGGGGAAGGGGTCCAACAAAGGGGAGATAGACGCATGCCTAGTGAAGTTGGGGTGACATAGGGAAGGTACTTGTCTGTAAGTCAAACCTGAGGACAGAGATGATTGGCTAGAATGATTGTGGCCACTGCAAACTCAGGAAAATTTGGGAATATATAATCCCCTAAACAAAAGAATACTCCCTCTTGTGACTCTTGGCTCATGGGATGCTCTTGTTCCTGGTTTCTTGCATTCTTCCTTGTTTCCTCTGTTGCCATGTGATCTTGCAGAACTCACATGCCATGGACTGATAGACTGCTGAGGGGAACACAAGTTAAACTAGCTTGATGGTGTGTTGAACACTGCTCCAATATGAAAGGGAAACTCTGGACACTGGCTCTGATTTTATCCCTATTGAAACCACAGCTACACTTTTTTTTACGGCAGGACTGAGGGAGAGGGGATCTTGGAAACACAAAGATATAATTCTACAGAAATACAAGTCACTTGTTCCCCCCATGGGAGTCTCAGAAAATCCTTTTTCTTGGGCTGTAACTAGAATTCCACTCCCACAAGCAACAGGTGGGAATGAGGACCCCCCCACTTCCACCAGTAACATCTTTAAAGACTACCCATGACCTGTAAATTTCCATATTTGCTTTGTGACAGCCTATTGAATGATAATAGACTTATTATAAGTAAAGAAAATCAACACCATTTTATCAAAAGACAAAGTGCCTAGAGTAGAACAAGTTTAAAAAAACTGAAAAGAAAAAAAAAATCAAAAAAAGCCCCAACCTAAAAACAGATTTTGCTCTTTCTGCCAAATATTGCTCTGTCTCTAAGCCCCATTTCTGAAAAAGTGTGGAAATTAATCAACCAAATGTACTTTTATTTACAAAGTTCATATCAATAAACTCTGCATGCAATTTAAATGCTTGGAAATTGATATCAATCATTAATATATTTTAAAAAATATATTCAAGTTATATGTGACCTTGTCATTTGACAGTGAAACTGTTGACAAAGACTTCGTTTTATTTATTAATTAAATTGATTTCAATATTTTTGTAGTGGCTATACTGTGTTTCTTGAGTATGTTTAAGAGTTTTTTTTGGCATTAAAGTGTCCCTTTCATGAAAAAATATTCACATGCTCTACTTAAAACTGCCTATCACTTATAAACATATACAAGTTACCTACTGCATATATAGGTGTAGTGATAGGTATTGATATTAAGTGACTGATATACATATATATTGAATGAAATATTATATATATATATGTGTGTGTGTGTGTGTGTGTGTGTATGTGTGTGTGTGTGTATATATATATCTCCTGACCAGCTACAGAAAATTTCCTGAGGATATAATTTAGAATCTTTACTATATTTGCTCTACCTTACTATCTGCAATTATATGAACACTGTTATTACATCACTTTATGAACACATTGCATTAGTCAACACAGTAAAATAAATTAAAAGCCTGAAACAATATAATTCATCTACAAATTGATAAACAGATATTTATAAAAAATTTAGAAACCTTGGGAATTTTCTTTTCTAAAATGATGTTATTACACATGACATTTGTTTTCCTTTTATTGAATCTGCATCTTCTACTATTTCTAATTAACAAACAACCAAGCAGTTACTTTCGTTGCCTCTTTCTACTTAATTTGTTTAAATGACACAAAAGCAAGACAGACTTGAAATTTATGATTTATCAGAAAAGATCTGAAATAATGTTTTGCTGATAATGAAAATCTTGAAATAGTAAATTTTGTGAAGCATAGTCCTAGAGTAACAATGCCAGTGACATTTGAAACAGATTTAAAGATATGCTACAAGTTCTTTTTAATCAATGCTCTGCTCTGATTCAAAGGAATCAGATTATCGTCTCCTTCATTTAAACACAAAACAAAATTTAAGGGATTGCATAGGTATGTTTATTTACCAGTGAATCTCCAGAAGTCTTCCAGCATGACTTAATAAATTTCCTAGACCACAGTAGCTTTCAACAGAAGGCTTAGCAGGGACCAGGATCCAAAAAATTATGAACACCAAAAGCCAGGACTCTTTGAAATGGATCTAACATGTAAGAAGAGCTTCCGTAGGAGGTGCTGCTACCATGAGGGGAATAAAAGTTTAGTGATTCTGCATTTAGCCACCACCAGGAGTCATTATTAAGAGCCATAACAGGGAAAAATAGTGCTACACACATGGGCTCCCATGGGATCAGAAACTTCACAGTTTGCATATTTCTTAGAAAGCCCTGCACCTCTGGCAATAAGGGAAGAATGACTCCTGAAAGAGATGGCCCATGTTGTTTTCTTTTAATTTCTGTGACACAAATTTTATGTTTTTTTATTTTAAAAATTGTTACTTTATTTGATTCTATTTACAGATAATAAAAACTATTTGGAGAAAAGAAAAAAAATAAAAAATAAATCCTTTTTCTTAAGAAGCTTAATGTTTTAGAGTCTTAGATACTCTGTTAGAACGATTGAGCCAGAGACCTTGAGGAGGAAGTTCTTTATGAACCACACTGACCAATAAAACAAGATTTTCCAAATTCTGATGCATTGATAGGAACAATGTTTTTATGAAGTAAAAGTACAAATATCAGAGTTTTTTTAGTTCAAATGTGGTTTAAGAATTACATGGAAAATATTTGTTTAAGCATTACAGTCTTTTCTAGGGGAGGCTTTTCCTTTTGGTTATAAAGGAATAAGTTGTACCAGACTAATCCTTCCACTAAGAACAGCTGTAGAGGTTGGATAAAATTAATTTTTACAAAGGGCTGTTTGAAAGTATCACAGAACAAACAAAACAGCCAGAATTAAGGAAATCTGAGTTTTAATTTCCCCAGTAAGAGAATTGCACTAAAAGTGTCTACTTTATACAAGGCAATGATGATGGTGGCTAATATTTATACAATGCATACTGTATGTTAGGTACTGGAAGAAGTGCATTGCTTGCTCTGTTCAACACTGTCATGTTATCACTATTATTATAACCTCTATTTTACAAATGACAAAATATCTACTAAGTGCCAGATCCTGGGTGTAAAAATCATTTTCTCTGGCTCCAGGGATTTCGGAATCAATCAGTCTGCCAAGGAGCCTACCTGCATATCAGAAATAAAATAGGTCAAGCATCCAGTGAAGTGCCTGTTTCACCTGATGTCCCGAGCTCCTGCTGTGCCCTCTGCTCACCCTTTTTCCTACCTTCACACCTGAAATGGTCTTTACCTATTGGTTTTCTCATCTCATTTAAGTCTCTATGTAAAGATCACCTTCTTTAAAAAGTTCTTCTCTGGCCCCACTAACATATTCATATCTGTTTATTGTATTAAACTAATAGTATCTATTGTCAAAAATCCAGAAATAGCAAAATTAAATCCACTGGATCAGTAAAATAGTTTTTAGTGAGAGTTTATTGTGCATGTAAGAACAGTTTGCAAACTGAGCGCTTTCAAATTCAAAATGATGTGAGGCTCAGAGGCATAACATAACAGGATGGCTTATAAAGTAGAAATGACGAAATGTATAACCTTTACAGTGATTTGTTGTTACAGTGGGGATTTCCAGATGGCAGAGGATTGGTTAAAAGAGATTATTTTATGCCATTTTTAGGAAAATAATCCAAGTTAAGTTTCACTTATATTCATTAAATAAGCTAGATTTAGATTTGCTATGTGGATTAAATGATTTTGTCTGCTCAGAGAATTCTCAAGTCTGGTCTCCATTTTGTAATTAATTTTAACACTACACTTATTATTTAAGTTACAAGTTGAATTTGTGATATATAAAAAATAGAATAAAATACTGGAAACACTATAAAGTATAATGGTTTATTAGGTAAGGTTCTCTAGAGAACAGAACCAGTAGGAGTTATATATCCTGGAGATTTATCATAGAAATTTGTGCATGTGATTATGGTCACCAAGAAGTCTCATGATCTGCTATCTTCAAAATGAAAAACCAGGAAAGTCCATGGTATAATTAAGTTGGAGTTCAAAGGCCTGAGAACCAGAAGAGCCCATGTGTAAGGGCAGGAGAAGATGCATATCCCAGCTTAAACACAGATAGCAAATGCTCCTTTCCTCTGCTTTTTATTCTATTAGGGCACTCAAGGAATGGATTGGATGATGCTACTTGCATTAGTGAGGGTGATCATTACTCCACTGATCCAAATGCTAATCTTTTCCAAGAACACTCTCAGACACACCCAGAAATAATGTTTTACCACATACCTGATTGTCCCTTAACACAGTGAAGTTGACATATAAAATTACCATCACAATGGTAATATCATTAAGTGTAGAAAATATTATAACTCAATTTCTAAAAATAAATAGAGAAAGCATAGATGTTAAAATAATCTCAGTGCTTGAGGGTTATAAGTTGTTTTATTGTTTGTTTATTTATTTATTTGATCACAAATAGAATAGTCAAATCATTATCATTCTTGTCACTAATTGTATCATTTGATTATTGACAATACTCTTAATTTATAAAGAGAAAAGTGGAATTAAGTAACTAAATTATTATGTATGCTTTAAACAATTTAACTAAATTTAAACTTATGCCCATGTTATGAGTCTGAAAATTTATTTAATTTTGAAAACTGCTTTTAAAATAATACTTTCATCTAATAAATAACACATCTACATATTTCATGACTAAAGCACATATTAAGCTTATTTATGTATTTTTTTTTGTTTTCTTCCTATTGTGTTATTATTCTATTGACTCTACAAAACATATTGTGTCAATATAACATTTTCTCCCTCCTGTGGCTATGAACAGTTTGTCTTTAAAAGGGGCAGAAAACTGAGATCGAGTCACAAAGGCATTTTACCTGTCAAGGACTAGGAGCACACCACAGAGAGCAAAACTGATGGTGCTGTGCATCTGTGCATTCAACATTTCATGGCTCAAGCTGCTAGACTTTTTCTGCATGACCAACTGACTAATTGCTGTACTTGGCCTTTCCTATTCTCTTCAATTAATGCAATGCACAATTGCACATAGCAACAGAGCCATCCATACAGAACAGAATCTGGGCCAGAATTAAGCTCTAAATCCCAGAAGCACCTGTTACAAATATAAAGCGCCCAGATGGTCCAGTCTTTGTGGGGAAGTGTCAGGAATTGACTTATCTGTCTTTCTTAGTTTTAGTTTAAGGTCAAAAACATGATCTGTTGGAATCAAGGAGCCAAATAAAAATCATAAAAATATCTAATATTAGTATAGAAACTTCCCAATTTGATTATCTTAATTTTTATTGCCCAGTGGAGCTCATTGTTATCATTTTCTAAGCATGCAGATGGCATTAGTCCATGATTACATGGCAGGCTTCAGTATAATTAGATAGATTTATTTAAACACAGCTGTAAATCATAAAAAAGTGAAATATTTGATGATTGTAAATTCAATAGTTTGTATATTCAAACTTTAGTCTTCAATCAATTTCATTGTTCTGATTTTGTTTGGGATTCTAAAAAATGCAAAATTTTACCTTAGCTTAGCTCAGCTTTTTGTTTTCATTTCTTTTTAGCATACAACAACAAAATTATATTATTATATTTATATACTTCAAGTGAGTCTTATTGATATATAAAGTTAATGTTCTTCTTTTTCTCTCTCATTGACATGATATGAAAATTGTACTTTTCACATGCATAGCCTTAGCAATAACAATTTAGACTTTAGTGAACTATCCGGCTATTTTGTATTACAAAAGAAGTTAATGTGATACATAAAATTTTTGCTCCTCATTCTCAAATTCTACACCGTTTATCATAAGCTTCTCTTGGAATTAATATTTTATGCAATTTATCTACAAGTAAAGAGGAAAAAGTTGTTTTCTGAAAGTAACCACTTGTCCGTGTGTTAAAAGCTGAGTGGTTTTCAAATATTGCAACCAACAGGAAAAGGGATTTTTGTTTTGTTTTGTTTTTGTTTTTTTCCTGCTCATGCCAAAACTCTAAGGAGTTTTGTTACCAAAACAATCACAGTGGCTGCCTCTTGTTTCAGACTTGGAATGGCCATGACACATACATTACCTTCTACAGCTTTTATTCAAGGTTACAATTACCAATGGACATCAATTTATTTTCCCCTTTGATTTTTTTTAAATCCTAAGCAGAGGATATGTTTTCCATCGATCTTTAGAGAGTAGAAGGAAAGGAGGGAGGGGGAAAGAGAGCAAGCGAGCAAGAGAGAGAACCATGAATGTGAAAGAGACTCACTGGTTAGCTGCCTCTGAACTAGCGTGGACTGGAGAACTAAATAGATAAATGGGCCCACATCAAACTACAAAACTGTACATCAAAATAAAAAATCAACAGAGTGAAAAGACAATAACATAAAGAATAGAAGAAAATATTTGCAAATAATGTATCTAATAAAGGGTTAATATCTAGAATATATGAAGAACCACAATTTAACAACAACAACAACAAAAATCAAATTTAAAAAATGAGGAACAATTTGAATAGACATTTCTCCAAAGATATCCAAATGGCCTACCAACATGTGAAAAGTTGGTCAACTTTGCTAATAATCAGAGAAATGTAAATCAAAACCACAATGAGACCTTTCTTTTTTACAGCTGCATGATATTCCATTGTGTAAACATAGCAGTTTTTTTATCTGCTGATCTACTGAGGGGAACTTGGGCTGTTGCCAGATCTTAGATATTATAAATAGTGCTACTATGAACATAAGGGCATATATGTTTTTTCTGATTGGTGTTTGGGGATTCTTAGAATATATTCCTAGAAGTGGGATCAGTGGGTCAAATGGCAGTTCCATTTTTAACTTTTTGAAGAAACTCCATTCTGTTTTTCCATAGTGGCTGCATCAGTCTGCATTCCAACCAGTGGTGTACTAGGGGTCCCTTTTCTCCACATACTCTCTAGCACTTTTTTGTTGATTTGTTGATGGCAGCCATTCTGACAGCTGTGAGGTGATATCTCATTGTGGTTTTAATTTGCATCTCTCTGATGATTAGTGATTTTGAGCATTTTTTCATATGTCTCTTAGCCAGCTGTGTGTCCTCTTTGGAGAAGTGTCTATTTAGGTCCTTCGCTCATTTTTTAATTGGATTGTTTATCTTCCTCTTATTGAGTTGTATAAGTTCTTTATATATTTTGGAAATTAATCTCTTATCAGATGTATATGTGGAAACTGTGTTCTCCCATACAATAGGCTCCCTTTTCATTTTGTTGATGGTTTATTTTGCTGTGCAGAAACTTTTTATGTTAATATAGTCCTATTTGTCTTTTTTCTCCTTTGTTTCCTTTGCAAACATGTTGCTACAAGAGATATCTGAGATTTTGCTGCCTATGGTTTCTTCTAGGATTTTTATGGTTTATTCTTGTGTATGGTGTAAGTTGGTGGTCTAATTTCTTCTTTTTTTTTGCATGTACCTGTCCAATTTTCCAGCACCATTTATGAAGAGACTGTCTTTACTCCATTGTATGCTCTTGCCTCCTTTGTCAAATATTGAGTGCAATGGCTTGTATCAATTTCTGGGTTCCCTGTTCTGTTCCATTGATCTATTTATGTCTTTTCTTGTACCAGTACCAGACTGTTTTGGTTACAATTGCTTTGTAGTATAATTTGATATCCAGTATTGTGATCCCTCCTGGGTCTCTTACCCTTTGAGACAACATGGAGGGACTTGAAGAGTATTATGCTAAGCAAAATAAGCCAGAGAAAGACAAGTATCACATGATCTCATTCATATGTGGAATCTAATGCACAAAATAAACTGAGGAACAAAATAAATCCAGTGACATAGGAGCATGGAACAGACTGATAAAACTCAGAGGGAAGGGGGCAAAGAGCTGGGAAAAGATTAACCAAAGAACTTATATGCATATATGCATAACCCAAGGACACAGACAATAGTGTGTTGAAAGCCTGGGTGGGGAGGGGGGGAGGGTGGAGGGGATCAATGGGAGAAAAAAGGGACATCTATAATACTTTCAACAATAAAGATATATAAAACAACAACAACAAAAAGCAACTATGAAACCCCTGGCCAGGTGACACAGTTGCTTGACAAGTTGTACTGTACACCAGAAGGTTGCAGGTTCAATTCCAGGTCAGGGCAAAAAACTAGGTTGCAGGTTTGATCCCTGATCAGGGTGCCTATGGGAGGCAACCAATAGAAATTTCTCTCTCACATCAGTATTTCTCTCTCTCCCTTCTTCTCTCTCTAAAAAACCCAAACCACAATGAGATATTACATCACATATATCAGGATGTCCATTACTAAAAAAGAAAGAAAGAAATAGAAAAAAGCAAAAAGAAGAGAAATTAAAATAACAAGGGTTGGTGAGGAAGTGGAGAAATTGAAATTCTTGTGGAGTTTTGGTAGAAAAGTAAAATAGTGTGGCCACTATAAAAAACAGCATGGAGTTTCCTCAAAAAATTAAAAATGGAACTATCATTTGATTCAACAATATTTCTTCAAGGTATATATCCAACAGAATTGAAAACAACATCTCAAAGAGATATTGGGACACCATGTTCACTGAAGATTTATTCTCAGTAGCCACAGTGTGGAAGTAAACTAAATGTTTTTCAACAAATGAATAGATAAAAATGTATATATACAGTGGAATATTCTTCAGCCTTAACAAGGAAGGAAATCCTGTCCCATGCTACAACATGGATGAACCTTGAGGATATAATGCTAGGTGAAGTAAGCCTGTCACAAAAAGGCAAATACTTCATTAATTCATGGATATGAGGTATCTAAACTAGACTTGAAAACAGAGTAGAATGATGGTTGCCAGGGAGAGAGAAAAGAGGAATTGTTGTTCAGTAGGTACTTAGCTTCTTTATTGCAAGATGAAAAACTTCTAGAGCTCTCATGCACACTTTGTGCATATAGTTAATACTACTGCATGTATATTTCAAAATAGTTGAGATGGTAAAGCTTAAGCTATGACTATTTCAACACAATAAAAGTTAAATGCATTATGTTGCTGATTATTTTCTCAAGGAAATTTTATACTTGCTTTACCCTACTTATCTGAAACAATAAATTTATAGAAACTCATCAACATCTATTGATTACACGGGGTCGAGATATTTCAAATCACATCAGTTACAATCATAGGAATGTTCTACTTAAAGGTAATGAATAATTCTGGAGGTAAATTTCAGCTTTATGACTAGTACTATGGCCTTGGAAGTCATTAAGCTCAGTTTCTCATCTTTAAGGCTCAACATCTCAGAGTGGCACAGGGATTCAAGGAAATAATATTAATCCAATTTTTGGTGCAGTTCCTGGTATCTAAAAGGGCTTCAAAATGTTATTTAGTATTTAGTATTATTCCCTTTGTTTTTGTTTTAGGTTTTCAGATAGTTCGCTGGTAATGTAGTGAACAAATTGAACTAACAAGCAAAATAGAGACAGACATAGAGAACAGGCAGACAGTTCTGGTGGGGGATTGGAGGAGGTGGAATGATTAAGCAAAAAAGGGAAAAAAAGAGAAAACTCATGGACATGGACAACAGTGTGGTGTTGGTAGTGTGGTGGTGAAGGTGGAAGAGGGTGGGAGGAGAAGTGATGGAAAAAATAAAAAATTGTTTTTCTCAAAAATAAGATACATTTTATGGATTCAAAAATTGTATTGCTTTAAGTAAAATTATTATTATATTATATAAAACTCTGATTTAATGATGTTATATTTTATAAGAAATTTGTTCTTGAAAAAACAAGGAAAAAATAAACTTTATTGAATGCATTTAAAAGAGCAGCTGCAAAATGAACTTAAGGAAAAAAAGTGTTTAAATTTCCCTTTTACCACCACTATTTTATGCTTTAAAAAATTAAATGATAAAATAAATCATGACATTTGAGATCTCATCATGTTCATTTACTGGAATGTATTACAATCCTGTAAGGTATTCTAGTGAAGATGAGTCTAATGGTCAAAAAGTATCCAAGATATTATATATTACATTCACCCCTTTGAGATTCAAAATGTATTTATGCAAGGTCCTAAGAAATTCTACAATAGAGAAATGATTTGATCACGGAAATACCCTTTCCTCAATAATATGCTTTGAAATAAGTCTCTCTAAAATATGTTTGGGACATGCTTCATTAGAAAAGTAAAAAAGAAAACATTGTGTAAAGAAATATTTAAACAGCTTAAAGAAAATGTTAAAATGTTTAAATAAGTTGTACTTTAAACTTTGAAATACAAATAAATAAAATGGTTAAACTGGAAACAAAACAAAAAAAGGTTTAAATAGCTAAACAAATATGGTATAAAGAAATTAATTTGAACTACTAAAATTTAAAAAAAGAAGCTCCAGAAGATTAAACACTAATTTAAAATAGAAATATGTACACACATTTGAAAGCTAAATTGTATATTGAATACAAATCTTTAATTTATTTTCCTGAGGAAATCCTTCAGGAAAACAAACTGAGTAAGATGGCATGCATTTCTGAAAATCAAAAGTTTTAAAAATGGAAGAACATACAACAGCTAAGATCTGGAAAGAGTCCAAGTGCCCATCAGTAGATCAGTGGATAAAAAAAGCTGTGGGACATTTACACCATGGAATACTAGGCAGCTGTAAAGAAGAAGGATCTCGTACTCTTTGGGATAGCATGGAAGGACCTGGAGAGTATTATGCTAAGTGAAATAAACCAGGCAGAGAAAGACAAATATCACATGATCTTGCTTGTATGTGGAATCTAAAGAACATAATAAACTGATGAACAAAATAGATTCAGTGACATAGAAGCATGGAACAGACTGACTAATCTCAGAGGGAAGGCAGGGGTAGGTGGGAGGGTGCGGAGAGATGAACCAAAGAATTTATATGCATATATGCATAACTCATGGACTCAAACAATAGTGTGGTGAAGGCTTGGGGTGCGGGGTGGGTGCGAAGTAGAAGGGGTCAATGTGGAAAAAGGGGACATCTGTAATACTTTCAACAATAAAGATAAATTTTAAAAAAAGGAAAAGCAATCTAAATCCAAATACCCTGATTTTAGTAGTGCCGGAAGCCGTTCCATCCTTGCTGCTTGACACTGTCCTTCCAGGAGGAGACATCTGCACAGCCAGTGCTCCATGGGATTTGGCGGGTGGCATGTCCCTCTTCCCATGCTTGTTCCCCTTTCTAATGCTCTGTGTCCCTACCCGAGTCACTGCACCAGAAAGGGCATTGCCCTAGCTGGAAACGTTTCCCTAGCAGGGGAGTTGGATGGGACTGGAAAAGACAATGATTCAGTAAAAGCCCCAAGGAGTATGGGGAAATCTTGTGCCGCTTATGAGGAACTGAGGCTGTCAGCAGAAAGTTTAGGACTTGTTAGGCCCATTACCGCAGGAAGCCCCCCCCGCCCCCCCCGGGGGGGGGAAAGGCTGGGTCTGGGCTCTGCTGACTCGCTGGGCACAAGGCCATCCACAGGGAGGCCACCAGTGAGTTCCCACAAGGAATGGATTACTGGGGGATGTTTACATTAATGGAAAACTCTAGGAATCCCCACAAAGAAAGAGCAGTCTAGGAAAGAGATTATTTCCATCTACACCTGAACCCTTATCATACACAGAATAATCATACACAGGATATTACACTGAGGATGGACTGCTGCAAGGAATGCAGGCGGGGAGACTGAGGCAGGTGCCAGACAGGCAGTCAGTCACCACAGCTACAAACAGTCACAGGCAAGCTACAGACCCTCACTTAGGACTCGCATAACCTTCACATAGAAAAGCTGGCTGAGTTATTCTCCTTTTAGCTTTGTGGTAGAGCAATAAAATAGTAACTTTAGAATATAAATAACAAACTAGAGATTAACCCGTAGAATAGCCTATAGAAATATAAACAATAGGTAAGACTAAAATTAACATACCTAAACAGATGTAAATTCTTCAGCAAAGGTCAGATAAGAAGGTATATTCATTAACTGTGAAAGGCCAAGACAGAAACCAGAACAAAGCATGATGTCATGTTGTTTAACCAGCAACAAAATCAAATAGTATAAATAAGGCAATAAAGAGAAGCTGATTATCCTGATGCTCTGAATGCTGTCTCTGTGTCCTTCCTTCATTCTTCGCTGACGCCGTGCACACCTTTGGGGACCCCTGGACCACTGGGGCTGGACCCCGGCATAGTAGGTTATTATTTCCACTCTATCCAACATCAGCCATTTCCTTGGATATACATATATTTATTGTACATGCATTGAGTATTGACTTAAACATGAATATAGTTAACAGCTATACATTTGGAATATAGTCTTTTAGATCTATAAATTCTGTTATAAAATGATCAAAGCCACCAATTTCTGCATGGCATGGGACCAGAGTAATGTATGAAGTGTGGAGAAGTTAGTCTATCACATTGTATATTTTTATTCCTGGGAATCAATAGTTATTCAAATCCAAACTCATTTGTGTGCTCTTTGATGAGAGTGATTATGTCACAAGCATCTTTATTTCAGGAATTGTACAGAGTATATTGTAATTAGTGGCCATTTGAATAAATATTAAATTAATTATGAGTTTTGAGAAAGCCCTCTTGGCATCAATAAAATTGTTACAGCCAAAACTAAAAAGCTAGATATCTGGAAAGATAGTAAAAAAATGATGTGAATACATAATTTAAACTGTTATTATGATTTAGACTTAAAGAAAGGCTCATAGTGTTTGAAGGACTTCTTTATTATGTCTTTCTTATATTCATTTTCTTACAATATGCTTATTATGTACTTTTAAAAAAGACTTTAATTAATTTATTTGTTTGTTTGTTTGTTTATTTATTTTAATCTTCACCTGAGAATATTTTTTCTATTGTTTTTTTAGAGAGAGTGGAATGTAGGAAGAGAGAGAAAGAGAGAGAAACATCTATGTGAAAGAGAGACATCGAATGGTTGCCTCCCGCATAAACCCTGGTAAAGCCCAGGGTCGAACCTATAATCGAAGTATACATGACCTTGACTGGAAATTGAACCCACAATCTTTCAGTCTGCAGACCACCATTCTAATCACTGAGCCAAACAGGTGTTAGAGAAAAAGAGAACTTAGAGAGAAAGAGAGGAACATTGATTTGTTGTTCTATTTGTTTATGCATTCATTGGTTGCTTCTTATATGTGCCTTGATTGGGGACCAATCCCACAATGTTGGCCTATTGGGCAGACACTCTAACCACTGAACTACCCAGCCAGGGCCTATAAAGTACTTTCTTATTAGTGTGTCTCACTCCATATAGTAAACAAACACATCTTTTTTTTTTTTTTTTAAATATATCTTATTGATTTTAGAGAGAGGAAAGGAGAGGGAGAGAAAGAGAGAATCATCAGTGATGAAAGAGGCCTCCTGCATGCCCCCACGAGGGAGCCAGCAGGCAACCTGGGCTTTTTCCCTGACCAGGATTCGAACCGGGATATCTTGGATCATAGGTAGATGCTCAACCGCTGAGCCACGCTGGCGGGGCTAAACAAGCACATTTTAACCATCATCCCTGTTTGTCATTTTAGCTGATTGAACTTGGCAGTGTAACTTTAAATAGAGAATTGGGGCAGAATAACACATACTCCTGTAGTATTTAAAACAGTAGAAGTTAGAAAATTCTTAACAGCTTCATAAGGTATGGCTAGAAAACATTTAAAGTCATTTTAATATTTCAGTAATTTTACTGAAAAATTTATAACATGCTAAACAAAAAATATTTAGAATAATCAACATTATTATCACAAGACCATAGCTAAAACAAATTTGAAAAGTATTACTTCCTTTATAAATATATTTTATTATATATTTGCTGCAGTCTTCAATTTATATTCTGAGAAAAGGATGACACTTTTGGTTTAACTGTTTATTTCAGTAAATTCAGAAAAGATACAGGAAACTTCTTTGATAATGAATATCCAATCAACATGCATTGTGCTGCATAATAGCAGTGCACATGCAACATTTTCAAGTATGATTTGCAGATAAAATTGGTAACAAGAGCTTGATATAGTAAAAGTCTTTTCTTTTATGTTTTTTCCAAAATGATACTCAATCCTTAGCTTCACAGATGTGAGTTTTTCTTCTTGTTTCATTTATGCCATTGAATTGTATGTTCTTTTTAGTGTGTATAATCAGATGAGTATAATGGTATAGGTTATTTTGGAATATGGTGTGAAACCAATTTTGTGTCTGCATGCCAGGGCACTTAGAACAGGTGGTTCCTGCGCTTAGGAGTGAGAATATCAATTATGAATATTTATAGGTTTTGTGCAAAGAAAGCCTTGTATCTCTAATATAAGATGTAAGGTAGGTTGTTAATGTTTAAAATGGTGGGGTTTTTTTATGTTTGTAAAAATACTGATATTGGCTTCTGTTTATATTTACAGTTGTGCATTGCAGTTCAAACGATCATATTAAAGGAAGAGTTTGTTTAGCTTCAATTTTAAGTAAACTATAAAATCACATATTCAGCAATATATATGCCTAGTCCATTCAAAACATCTGTTTGTTTCCCAGCTCTATGTTGTTGTTTTGTATTACAAAAAAATTAATAGACAGGAAATAAAATGGCCAAAGGACCCTGAACTATATATACTATTTTAGCTGTATTAAGTCTACTATACCTATTGTTGCTCCCATGGTTATCACGTTACCAATTCAATATATATGACTGATCAATTTAATAGTTAATAGAATTTGTATTTTTGAGCTATCTGTAAATTTTCAACATTATTTTATTTCAAATCAACATATATCCACTTGGGAAATTTAGAATCCTACAAACAAAAATAATAAAATCATTTGTAATCTTTCCACAGTGATGATTTTTTACTGTATATCACATGACTTTAGAAATGATTCATATATGTACATGTTATCTAGCTTCATGGAACTTACAATATTTTGGAGGTTATAGATTTAAAAAGACAAAATAATTGTAATTTTTAAAAAATATTTTTCAAAGAAAGGAAGGGAGAAAGAAAGAAAAAAACATCGATATGAAAGCAGTATATCGATTGGCTGCGTCTTGCATACCCCCTACCTACCAGGGATTGAGCCAGAAACCTGAGCAAGTGCCTTGATCAGGAATTGAACTGGCAACCTTTTGGTGCAAGGGAGGACACCCAACCAACTGAGCCACACCAGCCAGGGCAATTGTAATTTTTAACAAAATTCAGGCAAAAAATAAATTTCGTGCTAAGTTAGAGTGCAGAAAGAAACCTGCATTCGATCAGCACAATCAGGCAAGATTTTTCTGTAAGTTCAAGCTCATAAATACAAGATGAAAAAAATATAGCCAAAAACAGAAGAGAGGAAAAACATTACATGTTGCAAATGTTCTGCCATATGATAGATCCTGACATAGTTGAGAAAGTACATCAAAATGTCAGTGCTATTGGGAATAATTAGCAAGTAGGAATGAGGGTAGGAGAAATAAAAGACAAACAATGCATTACATTCTAAGATGTGGTAAAGTTAAGATTTTATTCTAGGAAAAACAGAACATGTGTAACGTGTTGTGAGGAGAACATTTATTAGGCTCATAAAGTTGGACTCAAGTTAACTATGGGTAGGTCTATGAAAGAAGTGGATCTAATTTATTTAGGTGGAATAATTGATTAGAAGTGGTAATGGATTGGAAGTTGGTTAGTAAGTGATGGGAGGATCATGCATAGCTCTCTCTTCTAAATTTATCCTTTGATCAATCGGATGGATGCTAACCTTCTTTAGAGAGACTAGAGTTTGAAGAGAGCGGATTTTATGAGAAACAAAGAGAAAGAGTTTCAATCTTTTTATATCAACTTTGATATATCAGTGAGATATCCAAAAGAGGTGTTAGATGGAAAGTTTGATATACCTGTTAAAAGAGAGGTGTGGCCTGGAGATATAAATCTGTGAATTACAGCATAAGTAGAGTATTAAAAAAAAGTGAAATTGAAAGCTTATCTACTGAATGTTGAGAAGAAAAGTGGAACTAGTTTGATAACATGAGGAGATACAATAGTTAGAGGAGGATGATTCTTGGGCTCCAATGTTGATGGTAAACAGTCTCCTAGTTATAATGTTGAGGGGGGGAAGAGGTAAGGGAAGAAAACTGTAGAATAAGTTATAATTTGTTTATAATTTTTTAATTTAATTTTTGTTTTTGAAAATATTAACTTGATATAGAAAAGTTTAATTCATACATAATTAACAGAATTAGTGTTCTGTGATTTTATTCAATTTATCTCATATTTTCCTTTACCTATATTTTGGTATATTTTTCAAGTATTTCTCAGAAATGAGGGATTATTTAAAGCCATTCTGATTTTGTCTGAGTCCATGCTGACAACCTGTATGGCCCTCTGTAATTGCGGACAACTCACTAGACATGATTCCATTTGGAATGTGAATGAAGTTTTGTAACTCTAGCCTTCAGAAAGTCATTGACTGAAAGCTTTCAAGCCTGGCCGGGCGTGGCTCAGCAGTTGAGCATCGAACTAGGATCCCAGGAGATCGGAATTCGATTCCCCGTCAGGGCACATCATTGATGTTTCTATATCTCTCTCTCTCCCTCTCCTTTCCTCTCTCTGAAATCAATAAAGATATATTAAAAAAAAGAAAAAAAGAAAGCTTTCAAGAGTATAATACACAAGAAAAAAAAACTATGTTTAGAAATGTTTTCCAAAGTCTTCTTCAGTTTTGGAGGCTGATTTGGAGGGGAGTGAAAAACTTGTGTATAGAAAAGATAAACATGAATCTAAAAAGAAATGAAAGCTGACCCTTCAAATAAGCATTAGCTACAGAAAGAGTATTGGTAAAATTGGTTAAACTGCTTAAGCAGCAGGCTTGTGTCAGAATGTTAGGATAGAATGATAAGAGAGAGAAGTCTTGTATCCTATCAATGATAATTTAGATGATTATGTAAACTATGGTTTAATGGAAAGTTAATTTCATACGCAACATTTACTGTTTGCTGTTATCTGTTTCTGTTAATGAAAGCTTTTATATTACTTTCTTGTTGAGGGTGCATGCAAACAAGTAATACAAAGTGGAAAGTATTTTTGGGGAAAACAATTTGTTTTAAAAATTGAGATACATTGGGAAACAATAATGGTCACTGTTAATGATTATGTTAGAGCAACTGACATAAACTGGAATCATCCTGTTTAAACAAAGACATTTAACCATTATAATTGTGCAATAATTTCAGATGTTTTGGGTGGAGACTAGGCTTATTTAGATAATCTTCAATGCAATCTTCTCTGTAAGGGATGTGCATGTATGTGTTTAAAGAGCTTTGCTTTTTTTATTTGTTTGTTTTTTTGAAAAGAGAAATAGAAATCAATAGCTTCTTGGAATAGCTCAATTATGAAGACTATAACTGTGATTTGTCTGTAAAAAGGGACTTTTTTCTAAACACATAATATAAAAATTGTGCCAATTATCAAATTGAAAATAGTACAATGATGAATTTAATTCTTACAAAATAACAAATCCATAAGGATGAGTCTATATCTTTCTATATCTACATTTTTAATTTAACCATCAGATTACATATCAGAGATATTTGGAACTCAAATAGTTAATTCAAAGCTGTATTTTTTTTTCTTTTAAACTTGCAAATAGCACAGAGATTTGTTCTGGAAGTAAATTAAAAATCAAATGCTTATCAGTATCTGCACTATTTTTAGGCATCAGTGAGCTTGTCACCAGTTTCTGTCATGTTAAAGATAATTCTCTAGGCCATACCAGCCTGGAGGGGAAGCCTGGGCACAAGATAATGATGTCTACTTCTTTATAGGTCAGCTCCAGGGACTACTTTGTTAAAAAGTGATACAAATCACTTTTTACTCAAAAATAAGCAGACAATGTGATGCCTGAGGTGTTTAAGAAATTGCCATTTTTCCCTTTGGCCCATGGGGCTGAGACTTCTCCAACTCTGTAGTGCTCCCTGTGTTTTCATCCAAACCTTGTTTCCTGAGGTCGTTGTTAGAGGCTTTCTCTAGCACCGGTAGTGCTGTGTGCTGGATATTGGTATTTAGTCTGTAAAATGGATGTTTTCTTCTTCACCAGTCACCAAAAGGTAGTAATCTATTTTTCACAAAAGGTAGTAATCTTTTCCCAACTTTCTCTTGCCAAAACAAAAATTTCACTGGACAATCTTAAATAGACAAGGGAGACGTTTTTGAAGGAGATTGTAATAGAAGAAAGAGACCAGAACTTAGCCTGGACTCAATTCTGTTGAAACAAAGGATGAGAGTACTTTTAAGCGCAGGAATGAGCTAGTGGAAACTACAGAAGGAGTTTATTCAGTGAGATGTGTTGAGTATTTTTCATTATTCTTGAGTCTGCAAATGTTTTTCTCTGTGATAAGGACACCTATGTTTGCTAATTGACACAACTCATCAGTGCTAGGCTTCTACCTTCCTACAGAAACAGAGTGCTATCTTTTTTGCTGTATTGCATGTCAAAGAGATGGATCCCAGGTCCTTGAGAAAGATACTACTGGACTGTAAAATTTGCAAAAGTATTTTAAAAGGATTTACATACATATCAAAGAGGGAGAGAAAGCATTTACAAGTTTATTTGTTTGTTTTAAGTAAATGTTCTAAGGAAAAGAAGGCCAGGAGCCTAGAGTCAGGAAGAAGCCTGCTTCAAGTTGCCACGCTGATGGAAACATTAAGGTTGCCATTTGTGTCACCTTTATGTTATCACACAGTGTATGCCTATCCTGAAAAGTTTAAATCAATGTAAGGTCTTGTCTCTTTAGTCTTTCTTCCAATTAGAGTAATTTAATCCCAGTGTTTCTTCTCAGATCCACAGGCTATTGTTCCTTATAATTATCTTCATTCTTTATTGACTTCTTATCAGTTTCCTAGCCAACTCAGCTTTATAAAAATTTATTTTTATTATAATTATTTTTTAATTCTCACCAGAGGATATTTTTTCCACTGCTTTTCAGAGAGTGGAGGGGTGGAGGGGGAGACATTGATATGAGGGAGACACACTGACTGGTTGCCTCCCACATGGGCCCTGACTGGAGCAGGGGACCCAGACTGAAACCCAGGTACCTGCTCTTGGTCAGAATTGAACCCAGGACCCTTCAAGCCACAGGCCTATGCTCTAATCACTGAGCCAAACCAGCCAGGGCCCTAGTCAGCTCAGCTCTTTCCACAAAACAAAAGCATTTTTAACCTTCTCTACCAACAAAAGTATCTCCTGTCCCACCTTTTAGGGCAATCCAACTAAATCGTATACTGCTTTCAAAAATATTTTCATATTTTATCCCACCGGTTAGCTAGCACTTTTATAAAGTAAAATAGAATGCAAATAATTAATTTATATTGATACATCTTCAAGTACAAGTCTGTATGATATAGCTTAATTAACTAGGTATTTGGAAATATTTTAAAAATTAAAAAAATAGTATTATTTGGTTGACTTCTTTTAAATAAGTGCAAGCATGCATTAAGTAGAAAAATAGTATGACATGAAAATCTAATTAAATGTAAGAAATAGGTCATTAGTTAATTAATAAGTGAAAACATAACAGTTTGCCTGGAAGGAGGTGTAAAACAAAAATAACTATCTGATATACTTTGGGTTGCTCAATTGAGAGTTGAAGAAAGGATATACTTGAGTTGGATTACCAACCCAGATTAAAATTAACTCTTCATTAGTTATTTAATTTCCAAATGAAAATGAAATTATGTAGGTAATTAGGTTTATTTACCAAATAGATATCAAGATATTAAATGGATTATTTCAGATTAATTAACTATTGCATTTTTAAGGATATTTCCCTGATCATTTTTAGCACTTGCTGTATCAATAGAAGTTACATTTTTGAAAATAGGGTGCATGTTGTAACCTCAAGAGCTTGATTATTTATTAACTCTGAGTAAAATAATACAGCAGATGGAACACAATATTGGAATTTAGAAGATCAGGACATAAATTCAGTTTATGCCATTAGAGGTTTAGGATATTGCAAAACTAGATTTTACTCTTAGTTCCAAATGTATGAAATGGTCAATAAATATGAAGGTGCTACATTTTTTTTCAGTAGTATGAAAGATATGGTTCAAGAACAATAACCACAGCTTTGGCTGGTATGGCTCACTGGTTAGAGCATTGGCCCTGGCACCTAAGGGTCTCGGGTTTGATTTCTGGTCAAGGGCACATACCTGGGTTGCAGGTTCCATCCCAGCCTCACTAATTACATTGGTGTTTCTCTCTCTCCCTCTCTTTTTCTCCCTCCCACCCCTCTCCCTTCCATTCTCTCTAAAAATCAGTGAAAATAACATTCTCGGGTGAGGAATAACAGCTACGATTTCCCCCCCCCCCCAATTTCTATGGAGGATAAGTTCAAAATAGAAGGATCCACTATAGAGATTTACATATTGTAGGTTACAAACAATAGATAGGCAATTACAATATAATGGCCTGAAACTTACCATGTGGGAAACAGAGTGCTACACCATCAGATATACTTATGGGAAGAATTAATTTAGACCTAATAGGTAAGACTCAAAAATAAACAAATCTACTATACATTTGTAAAAAGCATAGAACAGTGAGAACTTGAAACATTCTAAAAATTGATTTTGGGCTTTATGCCGAAAAATTGAAAGATTCAAGTGATACTCTTAAGTTTTCATTTATAAAAATTAACTTTCTTTAGTGTAGTGAGTATTTTGGAAATGGCCAAGACAGAAAACAAAATCGAGATAAGAAATTTTATAATTAAGGGCAGATTCAATCTGTTGTCCATTCATTCCTTTCCAAAGTATTTTTATTTTTATTTTATCTTTTTAAAAATATGACTTTATTGATTTCAGAGAGAGGAAGGGAGAGGGAGAGAGAGGTAGAAACATCAATAATGAGAAAGCCATTGATCAGCTGCCTCCTGCATGCCCCCTACTGGGAACTGAGCCGGAAACCAGGGCATATGCCCTGACCAAGAATCAAACCGTCATCTCCTGGATCCTAGGTCAGTGCTCTACTGCCGAGTTACACTGGCCAGGCTCCCAAGTATTTTTTGAAAGTATACTATATGAATTAGACTGAACTGAAGTAGAAGGTGTGGATATAAAGCAAATTAAACAAATTTGACTAATTTCAGAATTAGAAATGGTTACATATGGAGAATGTATTTGTTTATTTCTTTATTTATTTATGGAGAGTGTAAGAAGAAAGTATGACAATGATGCCTGAAAATCAAAGGACACATGGCAATGAACTATTATTATTTATTCTTTGGGTTATACAGCACCTTGTGGACACTCATGGGAAAGAGAACTCATACTCCATATTCAAAGGGTCACACCAGAAAATCAGTTTTTTTAGTCCCTCTTTACTAAAATATTGGCTGATTGAATATTAAAGCCTAATCAATCAAATACCATCAAAACTAACCCGTGGTCCAACAAAATCAGATTTATTGGTTCTTAACAAGTGAGGATAATCCAAAGGACTGAGGAATGCACTCCAAAAAATGAAAAACAGATAATGTCTCTGTAAGATTTGGGCTTTCTGCAGAGGGCCTCAGAGAAGCAGAGATCAGTCCTGGATTTGTTGCTTCTCTCAGAAAGATTGGGTTTGAGGAAGGATTTGGTGGCTGAGCAATTAGGTGTTCTCAGGAATGAATGGGAATAACAAAGTTGACCCAGGGCATTAGTCATGTGCCACATAATAATGTTTTGGAATTGACTAGGGTGGTTAATTATTTATATATATAAATGATATATTTATAATAATACTATATATATAAAGTGATAATATATATTTAAATAATATTATTTTAAATATGTTTAAACAAATATATTTAAAAGAATAATATATAAATTATATATAAATAATTCCATAAAACTATAAATAAAATATATGTATTTTTAATGAAAATTATACCCTACTAATATTGACTTAAAAAACATATTTGAGAAAAATTAACATATTTTATTGTATTTTAAAACACTTGAAACACCTGGAGAGAAAAGGTTTGTTTTGAAATTAAATAAACTGATGAAAAAATAAACCATTCTCTTGTTTATTCTCCTGCAATAACTACCTTTTCTTTCATACACTTTTATTTTTCAATCAATATTGATACCTATTAGTGGAATACAGGGAAAGCTACATGCAGAGTGATAAAGAGTGGGGCTTTAGAGTGAGATTGTATCTATTCAGATCCTTTTTCTACCTCTTACTAAGCCCAAGACCTTGAGCAAAACTCTTGTGTTCTCTGTAAATGTTGATGATAGTCTTAAAATCTACTATATATTGTTAGGATTAAATGTTTTAATATATGAAAAGCACTTACTTATGTTCCTTGCAAATACTGAGTTATATTTAATTGTTTTTCTTGTCCCTCTTCTTTTTCTTCTTTATATTATATTGGAATTGGTGGGGGGAAAAGCTCTTAATCACTGTGTTAAATATGTGGGCTATATAAAGAAAAAATAGTACAAAGACTCACTCCATAAGCATGTATGAAATCCTAGAACAAACTATTAGAAAGCAAAGATAATGAGGTATAACCCAAAGCTAATATAGGCAAAAATACTCAATTAATTCAACAAAAGTCATTTGATCTAACAAAATTATACTCCTCAGTATTTACCCAAGAGAAATGAAAACATATGTCCACAAAAAACATTGGAAGTAAGCCAATTGTCCATCAACAGATTTTATATAAACAAATCCTGGCATATGTATACAATGCATTACTAATCAGCAATAAAATGAACAAATTAATGATATTTACAACACTAGTGTGAATTTCAAAAATGTTATTCCAGATGAATAAAGCCAGAAGCAAAATTTAGAAATTATATTATTTCATTTATATGAAGTTTTAGAGGGGCAAAGCAAATCTATCATGATGGAAATCAGATCATTGTAGACGTAGGGGTGGGGGTGGGAGTGGGGAAGGTTTGGCTGCAAATTGATATGAGGGAATTTTTTATTTGGTGGATGCATTTTATATTTTGATTCAGATGCTTATATAGTGCATATGTTTGTCAAAATTCACTGAACTAAACATGTAATGTGTTCATTTTCTTTTATATAACATATACCTCAATATAGGTCGTTAAAAAATACACATGCAGGAGACAGAGTTAGTATAAGATATTTAGATTAATGTTTCATGAGTGTATCCAGGAGATAATAAAGACAAGATTATGGATGATATTAACTAAAGTTTCCATGTTTAATGAATAGACAATAATTGTATGAACTTGGGACACTAGAGACATTTAAGGTACAAGATTGAGGAGAAATTTGTGAACAAGATTCAACAGAGCAAGAGATGTGATTGAAAACCAAGAAAATTGGTGTCAAAATAAAAATGAAGATAAAATTTCATGAAAAAATGGGTGATGTATAATTGAAATATTGCAGAGCTGTCAGAATTTGTACTACTGGGCACGTAAATCATTGGTTGCTGTGGAGAAGGCAATAATGTAATGGTGGGTCAAGAATCCAAATTGCTTTGGCTTGAAATGTGAATGAGGGCCTTGCACAAGAAGATAGAGCATGAAAACACCTTTTGAAGAACAAAAAATAGTTGTGTAGCTAGAGAGCAATTGGTCAAATGAGAATAAGGACTGTGGAATATTGAGCATGTTTGTAGGTTGAGTAGAAGAACTCACTAAATGCATGAGGCTAAGGTACAGAAAAAAGGGGTATATGGCTGAGTCCTTGATCTGGTGGTTAGGGAAAATATCCAGGTCAAAATAGGAAGAATTAGTTCTGGATCAGAGGAATGACAAATCATTAAAAGTGATATAAAGGAATAAACAAAGATTTTTGTGAAAGCAAAAATCTTTTTATACATTTTAATGTATAGCAGATATGTACGGGGAACTTTTCTATCATCTGTTTCCTAGGAATTCACTTTTGCTTCAGTAATTTCTTTTTTTTTTAGATTTTTATTTTACTTCATAGATTTTTAGAGAGAGAGGAATGGAGAAGAAGAGAGAAAGAGAAACATCAATGTGATTGGCTGTCTCCTGCACCCCCTCCCCCCACACTGGGGATCTAGCCTGAAACCCAGGCTTGTGTCCCAGCCAGGAATTGACAGACCACCTTTCAGTATATACAGGATGATGTCAAACCCACTGAGCCACACTGGTCAGTGCTCTTCAATAATTTCTTAACTAAAAAGTTCAAATATAAGGGTGACTACATATATTTTCTGTTTACTGTAGGTAATGATTTATTTAGAACCGTAAACTCTTTACATTGTTAATTTAAAAAATCCTAATTTAATATATCTCAATATTTTTTGATGAATTGCTGCATTCTTAAAGAGATAGGTAACACTGTTGTGGTTTCCAGAAACATTAACTAAGTAATGATAATAAATACAAAAATAAATATTGTTCAGGCTACATTGGGTCTAATGCCAATTACAGTAAGGGGAGGTTGGACCAGAGAGGCATTGGAAGTTCATTCCTAAATAAGAATTAAGATAGCTCATGGAAGTAAATTATATTTTTAAAAATAGGAAGGATTTGGAAAAGCAGAAGAAATGGTGAGAGAGGGAAAAAAAGAGAGGAGGGAAGGTAGGAAGGGAAAGAGGGAGAGGGAAAGAGAAAGAGAGAGAGAGAGGGAATGAGACTATGAGAATGCATTCCAAGATCAACAACGTGGAGACAGAAAACACAGGAAATAAGAATAATGATAGAAAAATAGAAAGTCAGTGGGTGTTCTTTCTTTAAATAGATCCTACAGGTGATATAACTTCGAACAAATTACCTACCTACTTACTTGAAGTTCAAATTTGCTTTATAGAAACAGTTACAATACCTATTATATGTATAAATACTATGAGAAATTGTACGTATAAAAACCCAACACAATCCCTGAAACAGTCCCTGAAGAGGAAGTCATTATGGTGAAACGATTAAGACTGGACTATTGAGCTACAGCATGAATGCTGACTTTAGGAAGGAATTGGGAATTTACATGTAGCAGCAGACGTGATTGAATATGCTCTGGGGAAAGATTAAGTGAACAGTAAAACCACCAGCTTCCCCTTCCTCCCAAATAACCAATCTGTCAGAATAAAATAGTTTATGTTAATGTTAGAATACATTACTTTCTACCTATTCAGTAATATGTCTGGTGGATTATTGGTTGCTGTCTCATGCCAAAGAATTTCTTCAAATTGATATATCTTGGTGTGACAGAGGACCATGACTGATTATATCCAAATAGCACAACCCTATTGATTGGCAATTGGCACTCATTGCAGAAGAAGCTGCTTGGTCATGGGAATGTGTTCAATGTCTTTTTCACTTAAAATTGCCCCTAAAGTGTTCTGAGTATCTTTTCTTTCAACTGGCTAAGTAACATTACAGTTGTAAGATTATTAGTTATTGTGTCCTATAGAGTAAAATCTCAAACTCATTTTTATAGAAATCTTTTTCCAAAACCTTTAAGAACTAAAGTTTTTATTTCACTTTTCTCATTTACTTTTACTTGCTACTTTTTATATCAAATATTAGATTATGATGATAACCAGTAGAGCATAGCAGAACTCAGGAGAGTAGACAGGTGATGCTCCTAAGAGAGGGGGAAAAAAGCTCTTGAAAAGTTTCTACCTTTAAAATTCAACATTAAGAAAGTGAACAAACCAATTAAATAAACAGACCAAAGACCTTAACAGATTCTTCACCAAAGAAGATGTGCAGATGGCAAATAAGCACATCAAAAGATGCTCCACATGGTATGTTATCAGAGATATGCAAATTAAAATAGCAGTAAGGTTCCTCTACACACCTAATAGCATGGCTAAAATCTGGAAATCTGATAGCACCAAAAGCTACTGAGGCTATGGAGGAATAGGAACTCTCATTCACTGCTGGTGAGAAAGCAAAATGATACAGCTATACTGGAAGAGAGTTTGGCAGTGTCTTACAAAACCAGAAGTACTCTTGCCATACGATCCAACAATTGTGCAACTCAATATTCACCCACAGGGATTAAAAATTTATGTACACCCAGAAAACTGCAGACAGATGTTTATAGCAACTTGGAAGCAATCAAGAAATCCTTCAGAAGTGAATGGATAAACTGGTTACATCCAGACAATGGAATATTATTTAGCGCTAAAAAGAAATGAAATATCAGGCTATCAAAAGGCCTAGAGGGAACTTAAATGCATATTCCTAAGTGAAAGAAGACAATAGGAAAGGCTACATAGTATCTGATTTTAACTGTATGACATTCTGGATAAGCAAAACTATGGACATAGTAAGAGAATCAGTGGTTGCCAGGGTTTAGGGGGGAGAAACAGACCAATAGGCAGAGCATAGAGGATTTTTAGAGCAACAAAATTATTGTTTGATATTATAATGATGGATATGTGTCACTATACATTGATTAAAGCCCACAGAATGTACAACATTGAGTGAATCCTAATGTAAACAATGAATTTTGGGGTTTAATGATGTTTCAGATGTAGGTTCATCAATCATAAGAAATACATCATTCTCGTGGGGGACGTTGATAATGGGGAGGCTATGCCTGTGCAGGGGCAAGGACGTTTCTACATGTTCTGCTCAATTTTGTTGTGAACCTAAAACTGATCTAAAAATACATTCTATTTAAAAAGTGGTTTATAGCTATATATTTGAGTAATAATTATGGAGAACATCTCAGAACACTCAGAACTGACTTGCTTTTGCTCAAGAAGATTTTAAGTTCTATTTCCCAATGTTTCAACAGAACATTTATGCAAAAGAAAATGTTTATTGATCCTGGATACCTCACAAATTTATTTTTATGGAGGTAAATAAATTTATTTTTTAAAACCTACGAACTTTCTCTTTATTTACATTATTACTTGTGCTCAACAGAAGGGAAAATGATAGTTATCCCATCCAACCCTCTTCCCTAACTAGGAGTAAAATGGTAAACTTATTCTACAGGATAATTGTAGGCATGGTCAGTCAGGATATTGGTTAATTTCCTCTTTCAAATACATTTATCAGCCCGTTCCTAACACTCAGGTATAAGTGCTATTATAGTTTAAAAGCTTATTTAAATATCTTCTACTTGTCCTAAATAAGTTTTCATGCAAAATGTAATGAGAATGATTTTATTAAAACAACTTAAGTGTTAATTAATTATTGCATTTAAATGGTCCATAGTCTCTGAAGAGCTATTTGATCCTCATTGAATTGAAAATAATAATGATTGAGTTGCTCATGAATTCAGTAACTACATATTAAAATGAGGAAGGAAAACTCTTGATATTATTTGCTTTATTTCAGGATTATCTTTATATATGTTAATATTCTGATGTTACATATGTTAGTATTTGCCATTCTTATTGCTTCATGATATATTTCCAACAATACTTCTAGAATTATTAAGACTCTACTTGTAGTTATAGCTGACATGCAATAATATGGTTGTAGACAGAAAGAAAATTTGTAAAAATTGAATTAGCATATATGACTTGGAACATGTTTTAGTTCAATCATGCAAGCATGTGATTAGTGACTTGATTATATTATTTTGGGGGAAGTATGTGGAAGAATTTAGTCAATATATAACAGTTGCCTCAAAGAGATTAACTGTCTACCATTGTTGAGCTGGAGTAACAAACATGTCTGTCCTATGTTTACTTTGATTGCTACTATACTTAACTTATGAAAAAATGAATTTGTAGAAATGTTTTAAATAGTACCTTAATATTTTTTTATAGTTTATGTCATAAATAAATTTAGATCTCGTTATCGGACTTCCCTTAAATGATAGTCTAGGAATTTTAAAACTCATTTTCTGATGCTGTAAGTTTAAGTTTGATATCACCAATGACAAATACAAACTGTATCAGTGACTGAGGCTTTTAGCCTGTCACAAATAACATTGAATTATTTTATGACTTTTATAGGCTGGCAGTTTATCACCTCACAGTTTCCCCTGCCTTATATATAGATATGCAACCTACAGAGAAATGACAAATGATATATGCTTTTTGTTGTCACATAAGGGAATCGTTAGGTGTCTAACTTTGATGTGCCTTAAGATATTTTACATACAACTTTATTCTAATTCCTCTGTAAATGAAGAGGATGCATTTGATAGCAAACATTATCTTTGTCAGAGGTAGAAATAATATAAAAATATTCTGCATTTTTCAAATAAGGCAGTTAAAGTAATTGCTACATTTAATATGCTGGGAATGTGAAAATAATGAAAGCAGACTTTAGTACAAATGCTAAAGTTCAGTATAAGAAGAATCTACATTATGTAAAAAGGAACAATAGAGCTAGATGTGCACTTCCTCAAATTCTCTGCTGTTTAACCACAGGTCTCTCTTAGTTACCTAATGGTCATCACTGTTGAAATTACAATGTGTCCTACTGATACTATCCTCACACTTCAGACATCTGAACTTTAGTTATTCAACACTTACATTTCTCTTGACCAAGTAGACTTGATGCCAAATACTTTCCTTATAACATCAGAGCAAGCAACCCAACTTTTCCCCACAGAAAGACTGTGACTACCTCTTCAACCAAAATCTAAGACCAGGCTCTTAGTAAATATCTGTTGAAATACTGATTTTGCCCAGCAGCTTAATAGTAAAAAATAGCGTTCTTATCGCACGCTGTTTTCACTTTTTTAGGGTAAGTAGCAAGATAAAGAACACTTAATATCTCGTTCATACAAACACATACACCCACACCTCTGTGTTTGGATAAATAATTATAAATACATTTGCAGATTTTGCATTTAAAATACAGGGTATCACAAAAAATGTATACATATTTTGAATTTATAAAGGCAGTGTTTATTAAAATATATTTTATTTTCAAAATGTAATAGAAATCAGCTGTTAAAGTGTGTACACATTTTTTGGGATGCCATATATATATTTTATATATATATAAATATAAAAACATATGTGTATTCATAATTTATATATATCGACTCCATGTTTATCTTATACTGAGAGAGGACAAAAATATATATTTCAAAATTTATCTATGTGACTTCTTGTTTTGGATGTTACTCTTATTGATAAAGATACACATTAATTTACTGTTATTTTAATTTAATTATTAATAGTGAATATTTATTCATTGATTTCCTAAATAACTAACAACTTTTTTTTCTTTTTTAAAAAAATATGTTTTTATTGATTTCACAGAGAGGAAGGGAGAGGGAGAGAGAGATAGAAACATCAATGATGAGAGAGAATCATTGATTGGCTGCTTCCTGCACACCCCATTCTGGGGATCGTGCCTGCAACCCAGGCATGTGCCCTGACCTGGAATCGAACCATGACCTCTAGGTTCATAGGTCAATGCTCAACCACTGAGCTACTTCAGCTGATCCCAACAACTTTCATTATTTAAAAATAGGGGGAAAAAAGAGCAATATATAAGCTATTTAGAAAGAAATGGTAGTTATTAAAATAATATTTTATAGAGAAAATGTTTTTTTGGTTTTATTTTTATTAGATCCAGAATTTTTCCTTAAACGCTGCATAGATCTTAAAACCTGCCCTGTTATCTTCTCTTAGAAAAACCTAAAGTGATTTTTAATAGTGCTTTTATTCAAAGAAAAAAAGACTTTAGCTGAGACTGATGAGATCTGCTCCTTTGACATAAGTGCTAATGTAAGCATATCTTTATAAGCAAATTTGAAAAGGATTCGTAGGCATAAAGGAGGGTCTCATTAAAAATTAACAATTCCTCCTCACGCTGAGAAACAAAGTGCATTTCGTAGCTATTGAGAACTTGAGACTAGACTCTGTTCAGGTTAGGATTGCACAATAAAATTCCACCTTTTGTTTGTGCAAATGTAGTTGAGTTTTTTGTTTGCCCTGTGGTGTTTCCTAAGCCTGCCATCTGTGCTGGGATTAGTTACATTAAATTAGAACACTTAAATTTATGCCCTGCTTACAAACAGACTCAAACTTCACTTTATATGTTGTTACCATCAGTAGATTTCTACTGAGATTTGTTTTCTCCTGTCACCTGTAAGAATATTAGTTGCAAGCTTTTCTATATCGCTGGGATTTTTTACCCCCTTTTTATGTCCCCTCAGCTCACCTTATAAGTTGAGTGGGTTTTTTGTGTGTGAGTGTTTTTCCCCCATAATGTCCCTTTTGTGTATGGATACTTCTTGTCTACTAATACTAAAATTATCCTTGTGTTTGCAGTTATTTTTGCGTAACAATTTCTGTCACTCCATTTCTATACACACAAGAATACATGCTTTAAAAAAATATTGAAGACACATTCTCCCCACACTTTTAGCCTAAGAGGGGGGAAAAAATCTTTAAAACTTGTAAATCTACTTGTTCACCGGAAGCTACTACAACAGGAATCTGATGGTAACAAGAAAAATAAGCATACAAAAAGTGATATAAAAAGGTGGCATATTATAGAATAGTTCCAGGCTATACCAAAATGTGTCCACTTGCCCCAACCAGTGTAGCTCAGTGGTTAGAAAGCTGGTCAGCACACGGAAGCCTCTTGGTTCCATTCCAGGTCAAGGGCACATGCCTGGGTTTCTGGTTCACTCCCTGTCCCGGATTCCAGCACCTGGGGGAGGCAACCAGTTGATGAGGCTCTCACATCAATGTTTCTCTCTCCCCCTCCCCCCTCAGGTGAGGATTAACAACAACAACAACAAAATGTGTCCACTTGGTGTTGGGAAGCAGTAGTTATGTGATACCCAGAAGGTTCAGAGGACTCACTGACAATGCAAAACAGCTGATGTTCTTAGCATACAATTTAAACTGTTTAAACTCTTTAAAGTTCCCATTTACTCCTTGATAATGCAGGGAAAGATAAATGATATGAGATAGACTTAAAAGTATTTTTAAAGATTTCATGCTCACATGTTTATCCTTGACTTTGAAGAAAATATTTTTATTTCTTTTTATTGAGGTATAACTGGTGTAGAGCGTTATATTATTTTTAGGTTTATAACACAATGATTTGACATTTGTATATATTGCAAAATGTTCACCATAATAAGCCTAGTTAACATCCATTGACATACATAGTTACATAATATTTTTCTTGTGGTGAGAATATTAAGATCTATTCTCTTAGCTACTTTCAGATATGCAGTATGGTTTTGTAAATATAGTTGCCATGCTATACATTGCATCTCCATGACATTTATTTTATGACTAGAAGTTATGCCTTTTGACCCCCTTTATCCATTTCACCTCCCCCAACCCCCTGCCTCTGGCAACATCAATCTGTTCTCTGTATCTATGAGTTTGATAAAAATTTACATTTCAAAGAACTCATGTCAAATTCCATATACCATGAATTTCAAACCCTTTGGCTGCTGGGCTCTCCTGAGATTGGAGAGCTGATGAATGAAGCAACCCTCATTTGGTTGTTTCTCCAGTAGACCCCATGGCTCTAGGTTCTGTTTGTTGGAGAATGAACACATTTAGCTTTTTAAATTGAGGTTACATTAGTTTATAACATTATGTAAGTTTCAGGTGTACAAATTATAATTCACACATTCACACAGGTGTACAGCAGTCTGTTTAAGATTATAGTTGGTACAAAACAGATGATCCTTAATTTATGATGTGGTTGTATCCTGACAAGCCTACTGTAATTGGAAACACCATTAAGCTGAAAATGCATTTTATACACCTAACCTACTGAACATCATAGCTTAGCCTAGCATAACTTAAACATGCTTAGAACAACTACATTAGCCTATAGTTGGGTAAAATTATTTCACCGCTGCTTCCCAGCATCACAAGAGAGTATTGTATCGTATATCACTATCCCCAGAAAAGATCAAAATTCAAAGTACAGTTTTATTGAATATATATCTCTTGCACACTATCATAAAGTTGAAAAATCATAAATCAAACCATTATCAGTCAGGGACCATCTGCATTATCTTCAACTTATTTGCATTCTGTTTTTCTCTAATCATTTATGTAAATATTATTATCTATTTTTCAAAATAACATTTGTATTTTTATCTCTACATTATCTAATGTGAGCTTCCCTCATAAATACTTTGAATCTGATATATGTTATCTTATAAAATTTGTATTTATTTTGTAAAACAAGTATTAAAAAAATGTTGGTGTATATATCTTGATAGTAGTTGAAAAGAGGTAAGATTGGAAGTGGGAAAGGTCAATAAGTAACTTTTTTTTACAACTGTTATCATGAAAAGATTGAAAACCATTGGAGACTCTGTCTGGGTACCTCAGTTGGTTAGAGCATCATCCTCACACTAAAGTTGTGGGTTTGATCCTGGGTCACAGCAGATTCAAGAATCAACCAATGAATTTGTAAGTAAGTGGAACAACAAACCGATGTCTCTCTCTCTCCCTCTCTCCCTTCTTCTCTCCCTCTCATAACAATAAATAAAAAAATTTAAAAAAGAATGGAATAAATTTTGTAACATGGTTTATATTTTTACACATTTGTACATTAAAACAGTGTGAATACAGGGTCATCTAGTTATCTTTGTATTAATATTTTTATTTGTGGTAATTTATTTGTTTTCTTATGGTCCAAGAAAATTATGTGTGCCTAAGTCCAGCCAGTGTGGCTCAGTTGGTTGAGTATCATCCCATGAACCAAGAGGATGCTGGTCCGATTCCTGATCAGGGCACATGCCTGGGTTTCAGGTTCCATCTTCAGTGGGGGGCATGCAGGAGGCAGACGATCCAGGTTTCTCTCTCTCTTTCTCTCCTTTCCTCTTTCTGAAATCAATAAAAACATATATTTTTTAAAAAACTGTGCTTCTCATTAGTAATTTTTAATACTATATACATAAAAGGTGGGGCAAAAGTTGATTTACAGTTGTTTGTATGGAAAATAATACAATAATTAATAAATAAAAATACAGGAATAAACTGTGTTTTGTGTCCTCATAAATGCAAACCTACTTTTTCTACACCCTGTGTGTGTGTGTGTGTGTGTGTGTGTGTGTGTATAAAATTCCATTTAAACTTTTTTCTCACTTTTAAATTTCTAATTTTTTTGTCTTTTCATTAAACTTATTGGGGTGACATTGGTTAATAGGATCATATAGGTTTCAGGTGTAGATTTTTGTGATACAAGATCTGTATATTTCACTGTGTGTCCACTACCTAAAGTCAAATCATCTTCGTCACAATATATTAGGCCCCTGTGACCCCCACCCCTACCCCCTTCCTTCTGGCAACCACCACACTGCTGTTTTGGTCCATGAGTTTCAGTTTTATATCCCACATATGAGTGAAATCATTTGGTTCTGAGCTTTTTCTGACTATTTCACTTAGCATAATATTCTCAAGGTCCATCTATGTTGCTGCAGATGGCTGTATTTTGTCTTTTCTAAAAGCTGAGTAGTATTCCATTGTGTATATGTATCACATCTTTTTCCAGTCCTCTAGTGATGGACATTTTGGTTGTCTCTATGTCTTGGCCACAGTGAATAATGCTGCAATAAACATAAGGGTGCATATATCTTTGCAAATACATGTTTTCAAGTTTTTTGGGTATATATATCCAGGAGAGGGATTGCTGGGTCATATGGTAGCTCTATTCTTAATTTTTTGAGGAATTACCAGACTGTGTTCCCTAGTGGTTGTACCAGTCTACATTCCCACCAGCAGTGAATGGGGGGGGGGGTTCCCTTTTCTCCACAACCTCTCCAACACTTGTTACCACTTGTCTTGTTGACAAGATAATAGCTATTCTAACAGGTGTGAGGTGGTATCTCATTGTAGTTTTGATTTGCATTTTCCTTAACTGCTAGTAAGGTTGAACATTTTTTCAAATATGTTTGGGAGAGGTATCTATTCAGGTCCTCTACCCATTTTTTATTGGGTTATTGTTTGTTTGGTGTTGAGTTTTATGAGTTCTTTATATATTTTGGATGTTAAACCTTTGTAGGACCTATTGTTTTCAAATCAATGTATATGTATTAAGCACTTACACTACACCAGCAGCTTTTCATGTTCTACACAGGGATTAACACTATGGTGAATTAGTCACTGAAAATTGAAAATACACATTTGTTTTTGGTTTCATGATATTCATTATATTTCCAACATTTAAATTACCAGAGTCTATGGTAAAATTATGTATACTAAATGACAAATTAGAATAAGGGAAAACACTATCAGAAAAAAATAGTATCTAGGAAATAACTTTATATAAATGACATTTACTGAAAATTTGTCTCACGAAAAGAACACACACACAGAAAAAAGCCTGTATTGTGAAGTGTATATTTCTAGAAAAATGAGAACATAAACAATTCTTTTGCAGAGAAGGTCATGGGCTACTCCAATTCACTTTGACATCTTAAAACTTTTATTTCTACTGGTAGTACTATTTCAATGTCCAAATATTCCAGCAATAGTGATGTAACTGCTAAGAACAAAAGTACCATATCTTTTTTTTCTTCTTAATATATCTTTATTGATTTCAGAGAGAGGAAAGGAGAGGGAGAGAGAAAGAAAGAAACATCAATGATGAGAGAGTCATTGATCGAGCCCACAACCCGGGTATGTGCCCTGACTGGGAAGCGAACCCCGATCGCCTGGATCCCAGGCCAGTGCTCAACCGCTGAACCACGCCCGGCCGGGCAAAAGCACCCTATCTTATATAGCTCATTTAGGGAAAGAAATAATAGAAAGCAATAGTGGGGGAGGGGAATAAAAACATTTTTCTGCTGTACTTTTATTTTTGTTTAAAATATTACTGATGTCCCTTTTTCTCCCTAATGGCACGTTCCACCCCATCCCATCCCTTTCCCCAGCTTCTCTCCCCACCATTGTCTGTGTCCTTGGGTTGTGCATATATGCATATAAATTCTTTGGTTACTCTCTCTCCCTCCACCCACCAGCCCTCCTCCATCCCTCTCACATTCGTCAGTCTCATCTTTGCTTCCATGTCATTGAATCTGTTCTGTTCATCAGTTTATTAAGTTCTTTAGATTCCACAAATAAGCAAGATCATGTGATATTTGTCTTTCTCTGCCTGGCTTATTTTGCTTAGCATAATATTCTCCAGGTCCATCCATACTGTCCCAAAGGATATAAGATTCTTCTTCTTTACAGCTGCATAGTATTCCATGGTGTGAATGTCCCACAGCTTTTTTACCCACTCATCTACTGATGGGCACTTGGGTTGTTTCCAGATCTTAGCTATTGTAAACTGTGCTGCTATGAACATAGGGGTGCATATATCCTTTCTGATGAATGTTTCAGGATTCTTAGGATATATTCCTAGGAGTGGGATCACTGGGTCAAACGGCAGCTCCATTTTTAATTTTTGAGGAACCTCCATACTGTTTTCCATAGTGGCTGCTCCAGTCTGCATTCCCACCAGCAGTGCACTAGGTTCCCCTTTCTCCACACCCTCGCCAGCACATGTCATTTGTTGATTTGTTGATGGCAGCCATTCTGGTGGGTGTGAAGTGATACCTCATTGTGGTTTTAATTCTGCTGCACTTTTTTGAGGTATTACTGCTTTTATTTTAACTAATACACATGGCAAAAGATAGGCTTAATTTTTTTTCTATCAGAAAATAGACAATGTGAAGGAAAATAAATGTACTTAGTAGTGTTAGGAATTTCTTTGTCTCCCCCCTCCTGCCTTCCCTCCTCCTCTTTCTTCTCTCCTCCTTGCTTCCAAACAGATAATACTCATTTCATCACTAACTCAATAAAAGAATTTGCTTTGCATTCCTTCTATATGTTATACATTATGCTAGCCATCAGGAAACAATTGTCAACAGAAACAATATGGTCACCAAATATCATTCCCAATCAAAAGACATCCTATTGAAAAAGGTTTAAAAGTCATACAAAGTGTAGATTATGTTACAAAAATATATACTAGGGACAACTAATAAATGAAAATAAATTTGTGAATCTAATATTTTGTTCAAGACACTTTGAAAATAGCTTGGTTTGGATAGTATTAATTAAAACAAATCATTAACTTTGGTGTTATTACTCTAAATAAACCATAAATGGATTTTTAAATTCCTGTTTCCTACGGCCTTTAAGAAATATAGTGAGGGCCCTTAAAACTGCTTCTCTGCTCTTCTAAGTGAATGCCTCAATGTATCAAGGTGATGGCTGACTATTAGAGAGGTTTCTGTCACTGAAGTTTCTTGGAGATACTGTCTGCCAGCAGCTAAGTTTTTATTCACAACAAAATCTGCCAAGAGAAATGACCTTGCTGCATATTTATAATTTCCAAAGGAAATTTCAGAAAACTCCTTTCATTTTTATCCAAAGGAATTGGACTAGCCAAATAAAATGAATGAAGCCTTAACTGAATGATTTGGGCAGAGAATAAATCAAAGTTTAGAAGTTGCTGTTAAGTGATTTTAGCTGCTCAAATGCCTCTAAGGCTTTATATAAGAAGGGCAAACTGCTATTCTGCAGTACAAGCTATTAAATGTGAAAATGCCTTGAGGGTTTGGTAGAGACAGAATCAATGAAGCAATGAAATGATCAGAGTCTCTTTGCAGTGGTTTTATGACACAACTGACTTGCACATATATACATATGATATTATATATCATATAGCTGTTTAAATCAGTATGATATATATGTGATATATATAAATATAAATATATATATTAGTAAATTTTGCATTAAATGCAACTGTAAATACAGATGGTAAGTTTGAGTTCTGGAAAATATTCAGAAGAAAATATATTTTGATTAACATTTTTTTCCCAATTTCCTAACATTTTAAAGATAAAAAAATAAAACAAAAAAAGCAGCAAACCCCATCAAAAACTCTAAAGGGTTTACTCAGAATCCTAGGCAATTTCTAGTACTACATTTTTTCTTTCAATTAAATACTTCTATCTTGGTATAATAAAATTGTTTGTCAATGTTTTAAACTGCTGAATCCTGATTGATGAACTGCACTTAAGAAACTGACAAACACTTGTTGCTGTTCTTGACCCCATTCTTATATTTCCTCAGAAGACAGGCCACATTCACTGGTATTTGGTATTTGTAGGGAAAGCAAACCCTTGACTATCATTCTTCAGAATCCTTAACTTTTCCCTAACTTCTAAATATTTATCCTGTTTGAATTACTCTCTCAGTTTATTATTTTTTCAGTGAATGTCCTTTTAATCTCAGCCCTCAGTGCTTTCTAAAATAAAACAATCAACTTCTCATGAATGTTTGTGTCCTGGGAGGAGCAGTGGCTATAATTAGATCTGGGTTGCTACTTACTATCTTCTAAGCTTACACTAGAAACTTAAATGCTTTGCTCTTTATCAGTTTTGAGGATTTATATTTGACTATCTGAAGGATCCTAACAGAACCTAAATTTATATGCTTTATGCTTTTTATTGGTATTGGATTATGATTTGTGAGAATTTTTAACCTAAATATAAAAGAAGCAATTAAAAAAAAAATTTTTTTTTTTAAGATCCAAAGAAGTGCAACTCTGGGAAGCAAGGATTCAGGCAGAAACTCAAAGTCTTCAGTTCAGGAAGTGAAGGCAAGGGTTATTTATGAGAAAGCAAAAGGCAATAATTACACGAATAGAGGAAAGGGATTTCCATTGATGTTAATAAGCTAAGGAAGGAATTTCTATAGGTGAAAATAAGCTAAGTTATCATTTAGCTATACATGGGGGTGTTAATTCTAAAGAATGTCTTTAATTTTTAGTGCAGTGGTCAGGAATGTCTGCTTTTCTGTTAGGACTGCAGATAGCTGTCTGGAATATAATGTTTTGGACCAGTCCAAAGGTTATTTTGCTGAGTTCAAACATTCCAAATATTTGAGGAGTAAGACATGCAAGGCAATTCCTCTAGGATGGCAGTTCTGACCCCTTTTTGAAGTGGCTCCATTTATATCATTTTTTACAGAATCCTACCTACCAATCTACCATAATTAACAAAGTCAGTCACAATTTAGCTTGCTTAAAAAAGAGGTCTATAAAGACTGGTTAAGTTTTTTGCTCACTTATGTATGAAATATCTGATTCTAGTAGGCATCCCCATCATCCATCCCAGCCAGGTCTAAGCATCTACATAGAGTTGCTTTCAGAGAAGTTATTTAACACAAGACATTTTGAATAACAAAGGATAAACTTTTTAAAATAAATGGACACATAAGCTATACTAAAAATTTTAAGAAATTACTAGAGTTGTATATAAGTCTCTACTTTTCCTTATTAAGAAAGGTGAAAAATCTCAATCATTTAAACCAGGGAAGTATTTATGAAAAAACTACAGATTCTATGTGAAAATAGTTTTAAGATTAAAGGAGACTAAATAAGCATGTGGCATCCCAGGTAAAAGATAAATTGCAAATTATAGTACTTTCCAGAGCCCCACAATGTAGATGTGAATTGTTAATCGCTAAAGAGTTATGGTGTATAGTGTAACCCTGAGACTGTCCATTATTAGGGGGAAGCCATCAATAATTTACTCTGAAATATGAAGTTTGATGTATTTGGTAGAAAACCATGTCATGGTGAAGAAAATCTACTTTTGTAAGAATGTTCTTTCCTTCCTTCCTTCCTTCCTTCCTTCCTTCCTTCCTTCCTTCCTTCCTTCCTTCCTTCCTTCCTTCCTTCCTTCCTTCCTTCCTTCCTTCCTTCCTTCCTCTTCTTTCTTTCTTTCTTTCTTTCTTTCTTTCTTTCTTTCTTTCTTTCTTTCTTTCTTTCTTTCTTTCTTTCTTTCTTTCTTTCTTTCTTTCTTTTTCTTTCTTTTTCTTTCTTTCATTTATGAACAACTGTTGAAATATGTCCAGTTACTTTTTTTACATATATTAGAATTATTATATTATTTTTATCCTTTCTTTCAATAGAAATATAGATTATTCACAGAAATATCAAGAAAATTTAACATCTATTTTGTTTTTTTAAAAATATTTATCTTTCCTGGTGTTTCCTGAATTTCTTGAATCTATAAGCTGATATTCTTCTCCCGAAAATTTGAGAAAGTTCGTCATAAAAAAAAACAAAAAACATTTCTGTCCTTGGTCTCTCTCTACTTTCCTTCTGTGAGTCCAGTTGTTAAACTGTTTGATATTTTCCCACAGGTCACTGCAGCTCTACTCTTTTCACTTCAATATTTTTCACTGCTTTTATTTTTTAAAATTTTCCATTACTTAGTCTTCACAGCCATTAACACTTCTTCCACTATTTCCAATGTAACCTTAAGCCAATCAAGTGATTTTTATTTAAATTATTAACCTTTTCAGTTCAACTTTGTCTTATTTTATTGTTTCCATTTCTTTGCTGAGATTACCTTTCTTTTCACTCATTAAAATTACATTTTATTTTCAGTTTTAAATATATTTAAAATAACTTCTTTAAAATCTTTGTCTGCTAAATCCAACATGCCAATCATCACTGATATGCTTCAGGAATTGCCTGCCCATCTCCTCAACATCTGAGCACCTGTATGGAGATAATTGTGCTCAGTCCTCTTATCCCTGACCACTCACAGAAATGAGGAAATCAGAGTTGACCCTCAGAAGAGGGACCCAGATGGCTGCCCCAGGAAAAGTCTGAGGCACCATGATCTGTACTTAGACTGTATTATTTTACTTTGTTTTTTCTGGGATCTGCTGACAGATGTACTTCTATTTCTACCTGACAAAAATGGACAATTAGGGCACCTGTTTCTTTTTTTTATACTATCAGATTGTAATAAATAGTCTCTATCCAGAGTGGCGGGAACCCACTAGTTTCAAGTCCCCTCTTGAGCTAGGATCTTAGTGGATTCATGGGTCCAAGAGAGGCAATTACAACTTTGCTTATGTAGTTATGCATTAATTGTGAGTCTTAAATACCTAAATATAGGACCACTCATTTGGGAACTACACACTGTGCTCTAAGTTTCATCTTCGGAGTAGAAAATGGTCATACACAGCCTCTGGGTAGCTGGGGTCTTTCTATGCATCAATGTTAACCTGATTACTCAGACATTTGGAAAGTGTTTGTAGTCCCAAGGTATTAGAAAAAAAAATTCTTGAAACTACAAATGTTCTCATTTACAAAACACTGTTACCAAATAATTCCAAGTAGCAACAATAACAGTCGCAACTGCTGACTTATATATTACCTTATAATGAGTAGGTTCACAAAATCTTATAAGCTATTGAAAAATAGTGAATGCAAGTACATATTGCTATTAGCACAGTTTTTTACTATGTTATTTTTTGCTTAGGGAGAAAAAGTTTTTCATACGAGCCTCATGATCCTTCTTAATGTCTCCCCCTTCTGATTTCATTTATTTGAGTCTTATTTCTATTTTTCTAAGTCTAGCTAAAGGTTTGCCAATTTTGTTTTGAAAACAGTTCTTATTTTTCTTTTTTGATATTTTTTATTGTCTCTTTAACTTCTATTTCATTTATTTCTATTCTATTGTTATGTCCTTTCTTCTGTTAACTTTGGGCTTAGTTTATTCTTCTGTTTATAATTCCTTGAGTTGTAAAGTGTTTATTTGATATCTTTTGTTTTTTTCTTAATGTAGGTGTTTATAGCTATAAATTTCCCTCTTAGAATTGCTTTTGCAGTATCTAATATGCTTTGTTTGGTATGGTGTGTTTCATTTTCATTTGTTTCAAGATATTTTTAAAATTCCCTTTTAATGTCATCTTTGACTCATTGGTTGTTTAGGAGTATGCTATTTTACTTCCCCATATATGTGAATGTTCCAGGTTTCCCACCATTGTTGATTTTAAGTTTTATTCCATTATAGTCAGAAAAGATACTAGATATAATTTCAGTCTTCTTGAGTTTGTTAAGACTTGCTTTGTGACATTACATATGATATACCTGGGAGAATGTTCCATGTAATGAATTGAGAATAATTATTTTTGTGCAGCTAACAACTTATAAGTTTCTTCTAAGAATGAAAGCATTTTATATATTTAGAAACACATTGTACAAAGAGTACTGATGATATTTACATAAACATATGTATACATACACATTTTATGATTGCAGTTAAATTGCCAATACAGCTCTATGGGCAGAAAGTAATTCAGATTAGGTGGTCAGGAAAACCCTGTCACAGAGAGTCATATTTGAAATAAAGTTTGTAAAATCTTAAAAAGAAATTTATAAGAGTCCAGAGAGAAATTTTTATCAGAGTATACTGTGCAAAGGCACTGAGGCTACAAATGGCTTCTTGTGTTGTAAGCTATTACAACTGAGGCACAAAAGGGCATATGTTTTTCAGATGAGAATGTAAGTAAGCAGTGGCTGAAAGCTATATATGTATTGCAACATCAGGCCTAGAACAGTATATGTGGATGGCAATAATTAGCATTTCTGGGTTTCAGAAGACCTTATCCAATGCTTTCGGTAAGCTTTAAATATATTTCGGCATATTTAAAATGAAATATTTATTTATTTTATCAAAACATTTTATACTTTATATATCATATGCTTATGGAATATCGAAGAAAATAAAAGTAACTCTCCCAAATTCAACATGTCTTTTCATTTTAGTAGGTATTTCAATCATGTAAGAGAGAAACATAATATTGTTATTTCAAGGTCTCAAAATATTTTTTTCACTTTCTTTTATCACTTTCACTTTTGTCAAAAATTAAGTGTTGCCCTGGCTGGGTGGCTCAGTTGGTTGGAGCATCATCCCTACACCAAAAGGTTCTGGGTTCGATCCCCAGTCAGGGCCTGTATGGGAGGCAGCCGATTGATGTTTCTCTCTCATATCAGTGTTTCTCTCTCTTTGTCTCTCTCTCTTTCTCCCTCCCTCTCTCTCTAAAATCAATAAACATATTCTCTGTTGAGGACTGAAAAAAAATTAAGTGTCCTGTTACCATGGAAGTATTTGTATTTTTGCTTTATATGCACTCAGTAGTTTACTCAAATTAGAGCATTGTCTTATGCTTTTAAGAAGCAAATCATTATACCAAAATATTCCTGAAAATATTATTTATCAAAATATATGTTAACATAAAAAACATTTCAAACTCATGGGTTGTTCTTTTGTTTGTTTTTACTTTTCTTAACCTGCTGTATACTGAGGTAAAATTATATAATTATATTTTTCATAAAATTATATGTCATAGAGAATATTTACTCTATAAAATATGTAACCTAAAAACTAGTAGACATTTCCAAACAACAAGCTCTATATTAATTAAATTAAAATATATAATATTTGCATTTGTAAATGTAGATATAGCAATAGACCAATGAGAAATTCCAGATAATGATAAGATCAAAGATGCAGTCATATAAGATGAAAATAAGAAAAGTACTGGCCCTGACCATTAATTTATATGAAAGTTACCATGTCTCAGAATGTTGGCTAATTATTATCTCCAAAATCTTTTATTTATGTGGGTTATAATACTTAATGTTTATTGTTTTATAAACTAAAACTGAAAAAAATCTTAAAATATTTATATAAATTTATGAAAAAATATAAATCCTTTACATGAATACTGTATTTTTTGAAAAATGAAAATATATGCCAAAACAAACAATTATTGAGATTTGCATTGTTATACATTTTGGAAACTTTGCCTAATACCTAGCTTTATAGATCAGAGCTGTAATCTCAGATTTTTTCCATTTGATCTGTTGTATGTTGTTTTGGTTGAAGTGGATATAGAAAATTCATTCTCAATTAGTTGAGAAAAAAACAATTCAGTAGTATTTTCAGACAATTGCAGATATTATTCCTGAAACAAGATAACTTCACAAGTCATAGTTTCTTACAAGTTATTTAAAATGTAGAACGAGAGCATATCAATGAAATTTTCATAATCAATTTTATTTAAAATCATTGTTCTGTCTTGTGCATTGAAAAGATTATTATCAAAGTATGATTTTGTAATCATCAAGAATTTCTCATTAGAAAGTATTGGTTCACTGAATTGATCTTTTAAATATTGACATTTTTATTTTTATAATACAAGGTTTTTATTAATATCAAAACATAAAAATGTCAAATCAAAAATTTGAGAAAGATAAGTATATTTGGTGTAAACTATTGAATAACAAAAGAAAAGTATATATAAAAAACATAAACAGAAAATTGTAAGCAATTCATGTAACAACTTAAGCAAAAAATCTATTATATTTAATGATTTTTGAGTCAATAAAAAGAAGAAATATTTTCTAAAGCTAAATATACACAAAAAGTTCACAAATATAATCGTCACAAATCTATAATGCATATTCACTTTAACAATGAAAAATTAAAAAATAGGAAAGCACTGTTTTTATATATTAAATAAGTAATAACAAGACATAAAAATTGCCACAAAATTACTTAAATACTGAACTGAATATGCATATTATGGAATTCTTAATAAAAAAGGGGGACATTCAGTTTAAAAAGGAAGGCAAAATTGTATGGAGAGCAAACTCTGACCTATATTTAAGAATGATAGAATGATAGAAGGCTTTTTGTATTTGTTTGAGTTAAGCTTGCTTCTTATTTGCTTTATCTTTTTATTTTGTTTTACTTTCAATTTTTTTTTAATGATATTCAATTGTAGGCCAAGTACAATGTCTTCCTAGAGAAGATTATCTTCTAAAAGATTATTTTAGATGAATATGACTTTATTACATATAAAGTCAAATGGTGAAGTCAAAGTAGAAGAGTTTTTCTGTAATTTTTGACTCCTTACCAGTGATGCGTACTTTAAATATTTTCTTCTGGTATTTATTATGCATTGCTGTACTTCTCCATACCATTCTTCAGTGCTGTGACAGCTGTTAAGATTTGATTAATCATTGAACACCTCTTCATAAAATATGAACAGGTGTGAACCTATGAATTGGAACTATTAGTGAATCACTCATGCTTTGTAGGAGTAACATATTCAAGAAACATCTTTTTGGGATTTTAGTTTGATGGCATTTAAATTTTGGCAGTCCCAATTGTTCAAAGTAAAGTCAGTGCTTTATACTGTTTTTTTATAGTCAATATATGAATAATGCAATAATCCCTCTTATTTATTATTTGGTTAACCTACACTAGTTTATTTTTTTGGAGATAACTTTTTATGATATTATTATGGAATATAAAATGTCCCTTAAAGTTATTGATATATGGTGATGAAAAGCAAAAATATCTTTGGGATAAATTTCATCTTGCCATGGCAATAGACTATTGTTCACCATTTGATTCTATTAATGAATATTGTGTTTTCTCACTTAATCTCATTTTGGCACATTCCCCCTTTCAATTATAAGAAATAATGAAAAACATTCACAACATATTATCTCCCTTTTCATATGCACCACTAATGAACTTAAGAAATCAAATAAAAATGGTAATACAGATGAAACATTATGAAAATTATGAAACTACAACAAATTGGGGGAAAAGTCTCCATTCAGGTATTATTCTGCTTCTTTTCAACTTTAGAGTGGTTTCATCAATGGAAACATTACTTGATGTTTTCATGATTTTATTTTTATTTTGTTTATTTATTTAAAATTTATCTTTATTGTTGACAGTATTTGTTTTCATGATTTTAAATGGATATTTTCAAAAAGTGAGTAAAATACTTGGGAACATTTAAAAATGGAATATATAGTACAAAGTATTGTTCTGTCAATATTGGTTTTTTCACATGCCATTGTAGTTTTGTGGTTATGTATAGTAAAGTTCTTTGCCTTAGGAAATGCATATTGATATAGTTAAGCATGAAGTATAAAAGTAGCCTGATGCCTGAAATTTGCTTTTCTATTCACTAAAAAATGTATATTTGTGTATTCTGTATGTGCAAATGTGTTGGTACATGTCTTTGTGAATGTGTGAAAAGGGAAAAAGTATGAAAAGGAGAGAAAGAGTTGAAAATAATAAGCAAATGTTAACTGTGGACAAAAGTAAACTATTAAGATTTTGTGAATGGGGTAGGTAAGGAGCATGCAGTATTGATTTTATTGCACTCTACTGCAAAATTGAAAAGAAAACTGAAAAACATAAATGGGTGAAAAGAAGATAGGCAATATCTAACTTTAAGTGTTTTAAGGAATACGGGGTTGCATTTCTTTTAAGCGTGTCATCTTTTAAATGATTTAGGATTTTTGAAACACCACAGTTTTTAACACAGTCATTTATTTAAAATTTATTATAATGTCATGGCAGTCTTATATTTTCACCACCAGTAGATTAATTCTCTTAAACTGAACATTGTCCAAATGTGATCCACAAACTAGCAACATCACCATTTCTGAGACCTTGTTAGAAATGTATGTTCTTAAGAATGAACTTCAGACTTACTGAATCTGAAATTCTGGAGTGAGGCCCAGCAATATGTGTTTTACAGGCCATTCATGTGATTCAGATGCACATTAAAGTTTGTACTACTCCTGTCTTAAATAATTGTTTTAGTCTTAGACATTTTTGTAATTTGCGTATTCGTTCAAGCATCCATTCATTTATATATATACATATATAATTTAGCAAACATTGGTGGATACTTTGCTATTTTCAAAGTAAATTTTCAAAAAACATCTACAGATAAGACAAAGTGTATTCATTTAAAGATTTCTCAGACAGAGGAGAATTCACTTAAATTACCTTAACAATTACTTATGCTAGGTGCCAAACAGTTATTTGTAGACATTGGGATATTAGAGTATTGTTCTCAAAGCCCATGATTATTGAATGGACTCATGAAAAATATGTGGCAGCTATGTACTATGGATTTCTCTAGCTGTAGTTCATGTCCTTCAAAAGATAATTGGGTAAAGAAAATGTGGTGCATATATACAATGGAATACTACTCAGCCATAAGAAAAGATGAAAAAATGCCATTTGCAGCAACATGGATTGAGAATATCATGCTAAACAAAATGTCAGACAGAAAATATCAAGAACCATATGATTTCACTCATATGTGAGATATAAAACTGAAAGCAACAAATGAACAAACAAGAAAAACAAACAAAAACTCACGGACACAGACAACAATATGGTGGTTACCAGAGGGAAGGGGGTTGTGGGGTCACAAAACTTAAAGGGGTCAAATATATGTGACAGAAGATTTGACTCTGGGTGGCTGGTGCACAATGCAATATACAGATGACATATCATAGGACTGTAAACTTGAAACCTATATAATTTTATTACCAATGTCACCCTAATAAATTTAATTAAAATAGATTGAAAAAAGTTAAAGAACAAAATATCAGTGGTGAGTGTGAATATTCTTAATGTTTAACTTGTTCATTGTTAAGTGTAATGTTAGGTCTAGTTTTATTACAGATTAAGGATGTTTGCTTCTATTGCTATTTGCTGAGAATTTTTAAAAAAATAAGAAATGCATGTTGAATTTTAGCAAATACTTTTTCTGCATCCATTGAAATAATCGTATGCTTCTTCTTTTTTAATATGTTCATATGGTGGGTTATATTCATTGACTTTCAAAAGTTTATTTAACTTTCATTCATATGATAAACTAGACTTGTTCATGATTTTTTATCATTTTATATATTATTGGATTCAATTTTTTAAAATTGTATTGGTAAATTTTGCACCTGTTTTTCGTGTGATGATAATGATCTGCAATTTTATTATAATAAAGTACTCTGGTTTTAGCAAAAGGGAATACTGACCTCAAAAAAATGAGTTGTAGAGTATTTCCTCCTCTCGTATTTTGGCAGTTTGTGTAGAAATGGTATCTGTTGATCGAATATTTGGTGTAATTTGCCAGTAAATACATCTGGGCCTAAGTTTTTTTTGTTGGAGTTTGAAAACTAGAAATTCATGTCTTAATAAGTATGGTATAAATCAAGTTATCTATTTCTTTAATAAACTTTTCTGGTTTATCTTTATGAATTTAGTGTCATCAATATCAAATTTGTCCTTTTAATATCTAGGTTCTGAGTCCATGCTACTCTTTATTTTGTCACTGGTAATTTATTTATTCTCTTCTCATCTTAGTCTGTCTAGAGTTGACCAGTTTTTACTGATTTATTTGATGAATTGGCCTTTGATTCCAGAAAGTTTTTCTGTTGTTTCTGTTTTCAAGTTCATTGATTTCTGCTCTCAGATTTACTTTTTCCTTCCTCCTGCTTGCTCTGGGCTAACCTTTCTCTTCCTTTTCTGGTTTCTCAAAGTGGAAGCCTATGCAACTGATTTGAGATATCCCTTCCTAATATAACATTTAATGCAATATATTTTCTTCCATGAAACATTAAGCAGAATTTCACAAAGTTTGCAGTTTCAAATTTGATTCAATTTTTTTTTCTAACTTTACTTCCGACTTCCTCTTTGACCCAGGGGTTATATAAATATGTGATCTCTAATTTCCAAATATTTGTAGATTTTTAAGGTAACTTTCTGTATGGTTATCTTCTTCAGTTTTTGTTATGGTAAGATAATATGCTTTGTGTGATTTCTATTTTTTTAAATAGGATGAGGTTTCTTAACAGGATTATGATCTTTCTTGGTGAAAGTTCCATGTGCACTTAAAATTATTGTATCTTCTGCTGTTGTTAGGTGAGTATTCTGAAAGTATTAGGTCTACTGATTGATGCTGTTATATAAGTCTACTTTATCCTTTCTGATTTTGGGACTTGTATAACTTTACAGACAGAATTGTAGAATTTCATTCTTCAGCTCTCTTTTCTCCAGAACCTTCCTGCACTCTCCAGCCAACATAGACCCCTTTTTCAAATTACTCTTGCCAGAAAATGCAGTTTCTCTTAGCATATTAGTCACCACCATATGGTTGCTTGCACTTCTGCAATTAGGGCCCACTGTGGGTCAAAATCATGAGTGAAAAGCAAGGAAAAAATGGAAACTCACCCCTCCTTCTCCAAGGAATTTATTTGGGGGAAGGGTGGGGCACAAAATGACTTACTTATTTAAAGCTATATTTTATATTAAAAGAAGTTTTTTTTCTTTTACTTATATTACTCTCCAAATCATGCTTTTTACTGTTTTTTAATTCCAAAAAATAGACTATTCACAATATACATTTAAATATCCTTAAATCCATGTATGTTATTGATACCCTCAAAGTCGGACTTGCAGTTGTTTTCTTTTGAAAGCTCTAGTGATGTCTTTTTTGAAGAAATTTTAAAAGCTTTCTAAATCTCAGCAACTTTTACTGTCATGAATGATCCTATCCTTCTTGAGACATTTTCCCACATGTCTCCAAAACTTTCCTCTCATGATTCTACCCCTTTTATAAATTTTCACCTACCACCAAGGCTAGACCTATGCCTCTAAAGTCAGAAAAAATAGATGAGATTTTCTAAGTCATCCCCTAGTGTATAGTTTACATTTTGTCACATATTGAATATGGAAAAGTGCATCATTATTTTCTCTCTTGTCTGTGTTAAATAATTGTTAGTCTTAGTACTACTCTGTATTCTATAGTTTAGGTATTTTAACACTCTTTAGTCAATTGTTGGCCAATATTTCCCTTAAGGGGTAGTGATGAGTACAAAGTCTAATAAATTACCACCACTGATGATGAATTTACTTCCTCTTTTCTTATTGAACATATTTTAATGGAAAACACATTTAAAATGTCAAATTGATGCCATATATCGATCTTGTAGCCTGTTAAGACTTGTTTATAATTTCCCCCCCTAACTTGTAAAGCTTCCTTCCCCCATTCTGTAATGATCATATTTATTTTAAAAACTGAATATTTATTGTATTTAATATAACCCTTTCCCAACCTCCTTACGTAACAGTGGGCTTATTTTTCATAACATTTTATTTTCTACTTTTAAGATCTCTATGCATTTAATGTACTTTACTATGTATTTTGGAGAGATTATGTCACATATATTTGATAAGCATGCTTTTTAATAGGTCTCATGAGCACAAGTCAGAACTATTTATAGTCAAGCCTAAGATACAGACTCACTTTTGAGGTTACACTGGTCCATTAATTGACACTGTGTGGATAAATTTGTGTACAATAAGGATTAATCTTTCCCCTATATATATTTTAGTATGTTATATTTAAAAAAGGTAAAAAAACCCTTTAATTTCAATTTCTTTGCTATCTATTTAAATATTTGTTGTAAGGGTCTATCTGTATTCCCACCAACAGTCTGGTAAAACTGCCTTTTATGAAAATAAGAAATCCTTTCTTTAGGCCAGATGCATAAACTACTTGACAGATGTTATATCCCAGCTTTACCTTCCCAGTCACTCTCTTAGATGGATTTACAGCTTTTTTTGTTCAAGAAGTTCTGAGTTTCAGTAAAGATGCCAATAATTTTATATGAAGTAATCTTGGCATGAAGTAACTTTTCCAAAATTGTGAAACAGCAGCTGTGTAAAACTTATCTTCTTTACACACAATGTGTTTAAAAATTTTTTTTTTTTTTTACTTTTTTTCCTGGTAAATATAATTTAGCAATTTGGTTGCCTTGAACTTGTGCATAACGAAAATATGTAAGTGCTGATCATAACGAAGGATATTTAACTCATCAGGATTCTCACTGAAAAAGCATTTGCTTTAGAGAAATGTTTAAGCACGCACTGTATAACGGGCAGGATAATCATAAAAGGCCCGTTATAGTGTGTTCCTTGCATTCTTTTATATTGCCTTAGGGAATAGAGAACAGGTCATAAAAATGTTATTTTATTTAAAGGTATAATAACTTTTGTATCAGAAAATAAGAAGCATTAATGTGTGTTCTTTTAAAATATTAAGATAATCATCACTGAAAATTACCTTTTTTAGAAAAAAATGTATCTGTGTTATCTTATAAGTATTCAGAAATGAGAAGTGTAAGAAAAAACCCCTAATATTATCTTCTCAAGATATATGCTATGGCAGGCTTACTATTATCAGTGTTAAATAGTGTCTCAGTTAAATATAAATAGGAGGAAATAATACTCATCATTAAATGTGAGGCCATGTGTCATCTAAAAATACATATAATGCAAATACAATAAAAATTTAGATTAAATTTCCAAAACTATGATTGGTGATAACTTAGATGACCTTTTAAAAATAATTTTAAAAAGTATTTGACTTTTTTACGGGTCTGTTTGACTTTCTTAAACAATTCAATTTCATAGTTTTCAGTGATTTTTGTAAAACAATCATATATTGAGATAGAACAATTTGAGAAAATACTCTTTTTAAAATATTTTCTAAGAATTCAAAATGAGTCAACATGATTTTCAGAAAAATATAAGAGCAGCATTTTCACTTTACATGTTTGAAAATTATAGTAATATAAATTATTTTTTCTTCTTGGTTACTCCACTGCTTACCATAACGATTTTAATTTAATAGGCACTAATTTTTTTTACTTTTATTTAATAATAGAACACAATAAGTACAGAAACAAATATTTGTCTCTATAGAACACCAGTTGGTCTTCGTATCTACTATTGTTACATATTTTTATTATTGATATTTTTGAACTACCTTTTGTTGTTTGTTTATATTTGTCACATATTCTTAGAATTGTATTATTTAGATCGAACATTTCAAACAGTTGGTGGAATATTGTCCACTTAGGGAAAATAAAACATAGGAATGAGAAGGACATAAAATCATGTAGAAATTATAGAAGCTGTGTAGCTGTAGATAGTGAAGGCTCTGGAGCCACATTATCCAATTTTTCATTCTACAGCAAATTCAGCAGCTATTGTGCACCTTAATTTCCCATACTTATAAAATGATACCTGTAGGGCTAAATAAAAGTGTATATATATATTCTAGGGTGACTGCAAGTATAAAGAGATTATATTGCATATAAACTGTTGACTTCAGTCAACACCTCAAATATTAAGTATAGTTCTTTTGGTCCTCAGAGTGTAACCTAAACAACTGTTCAGAGTTCTATGTTCAAATGTTCTGAAATTCATTCTTTTTAATATGTACTTATGATGTTAATATGTTTCTATTGTCTTTTGTTAAAATTTATCATTTGTGTTTTTTCTTATCTTTAATTCCTGATTATTAAAAAGTATATACAGAAAAATCTTATTTCTATCAGTTTCCTTGTAAATTGTTCCCATTATTCCTTATTGAAAACCATTTTATTAATTTTAGTTTATATTACCAATATTAAATAAGTAGATACACACACATCACATATACATACACCCCCCCCATATATACACATATATTTATTTACATAAAAACTATAATAGGTAATATTCTCTTGTACCTTGACTTTTATTGATAAATATTGACAGAATATATAATTTCATGATTATTTTTTCATGTGTGTGGAGATATACATCCTAGAACTAAAGCAGCTATTTTAAGCATATGTATAATTTTGTTAAATAAAGGCTAATTCTCTTTCATAGGTGTAACATTTGGCTATCCCACAAACAATCTGTGGATGAGTCAGTTTAAACACAGACTTGCCAACAGTCTATGTTTCCAAGGTTTTGAATTTTTGACAAATAAGAAAGAAAAGGCATGACAATGTATTTAAGTTTGCAGTTATATTATTATAAAAATGTATTGTACACTTTTATTATATTGCCTTTTTATGTCTTTTGTATCTTCCACCAATTTTTGTCCTTTCCCCTCTTAATTTATCAATATAAAATGTTTCATGTAATGAATTGATAGAAATAATTTTACTTTTTTTCACAACTCTGACATCTCTAGCTTTGTTTGTTTTACCAAATTACACTGTCTGATTTATTTAATAAAATGTTACTTTGTAATAGTGATAGTGGTCATCCTTTATTCTTCACCTTTAAAAATAGGAGTGACTTTAGTGTTTCTCCATTGAGTAATCTGCTGGCTTTAATACTAAGGAACGCATGTTTTATAATGTTAAGGAAATAGTCATCAGTTTATACTTTAGGAGTGTTGACTTATATACATCAAAGGCTTTATCAGGACCTATGTAGATGATTAACTGATTTTTCTCCTATGACATATTAATATGGTATATTCTATTATTAGAATTTATAGTAACTGGTCACTTTTATATTGGGACAAAATTCACTTAGTCATGATATATTGTTCTATTTTGATTTTTGTATCGATGTTTATTGGCATTATATCTATAGCTTTCTTTTTTGTACCATCTTTAACAGGTTTAAATATAAATTTTGTGTTTTGTGCAAAGGTTTTAACAGTTTTCCCTCTCTTTTCATTTTCTGGGACAATTTATGTCACATTGGGATTATGAGGATTTTAATGATTTAATGGTGTCCCCCCTTTAAAATTATGAGGATATGGTATTTTTTTGTGGTGTAAATTGTTTAGGAGTTTTTCCTGTTTCTTCTGACACAATGTGGTTGCTTAAGCTTTATTTTCTACTACAAATTTTATTTTCCAAAGAAATTTTCCATTTACTGTGTTTCAAAATTTGCCTCTATAGGGTTTTTCACACAGTTTATTATAATATTTTTCTAACTTAATGGCTGTTTTCTTCTTGACACATATTATATTGTCTAATTTTGCTTTATCAACTTTTTATGTGTATGTTTACCTTGCAATCTTGCATTTTATTGCATTTTTTTCAATAAAGAGCATTTTGATTTGCTTATTAACAGTTTTAATCTCACTAAGTTCTGCTATTATCTTTGTTTTTTACTTCCAGTACTTATTTTGGCTCATTTTATGTTTTTTTCCTAGATATTTTAGTTGGAATTTTAATTCATTAAATTAATTAGTTATTTGTTTATTTGTTTATTTTTGTTTGGTATGAGGCATTAAGAGTTATTTTGACTGGCTTGCTCTATGTTCACTCCCTTTCCCAATCACTTCCCCTTTATTCCACATATACCCCTACCCAGAAGAAAGGGAAGAAGTCAGGAGACATAAATTTAATCTCCTTGTGAACTAAACTTCCAGGCAAATAGACTAATTATATTTTTAGAAGGAAGAGAACTTGTCTTCAAAATGTTCTTAGCTGGAAGAACTTGACTAATTTTATATTCTGTTTTTCTGGGGTGGGGGACGTCTGGCCTATATATGGCCAGTGAAATTATTTGTTCTGTCCCTGTCAAGGCAACCACAGGTGGGACTCCAAATTCAATAAATCTTGGAATTTTTTTCATAGCTAATTTTTAAGTTGATAATTTTGTATGGCCCTCAAATAATGTTAAAAATATCTAAATGACCCTTGGCAGCAGAAAGTTCCCCATTCCTGCCCTATATGAAAATTTCCTTATATGAAATTGAAGAGGTGTCTCCTCCTATTTGTTTTCATACTGACTGTCCTTCCATTTGATTGATTCTCTCTCTCACTTCCTCTATTTCTTTCTCCTCCTCTCTCCTTCCTTTCTTTTTTCTTATTTGCTTCTAAGTTAAGTTCTGAAAATGTTTTCAGAAGTTTACTTTTGATTTATAGTGTAGCTATGCAAGTAAGTATATGGTTTGCCTCTACCAGGCCTCCTACTCCCCTTACCCACTCAGACCTAAATTAATGTTCAAGATTGAAGTTTCCTAGACAACGCAGGTAACGTTGTCATAATCCAGGTCTTTAAGTCAGAATTTCTTTATGAAAGGGCTTAATCAGGGGTTTATTTTTATTATTAGTTATTAACTTCCCCCCAACATTTTATAATCACATTATTAAATATACAGAAAAATGAAATATTCCATGAACATCACTTTCTGCCACCAAGATTTGACAAATCAATTTTACTCTATTTACTTTATCATCTATTTGTAGATATATCCATTGATCCATCCATTTATCTGTTTTGATTAATTTCAAAATAAGTGGAATACATCATTGTACTGCATCCATACACATTTTAGCATGCTAGAATTAGCTAGAGTTCTGTATTTTTTTAATGATCATTTCAGGTAAAACTTACATAAAATGAAGGAGTCTAAGTATACATTTTAGCCTGTTTTGAGAAATGCATACACTTGTAACCCAAAAGTACTATCAATATGCAGATAATTATCATCACCTCAGAAAATTTCTTTATTCTTCTTCATGTCAATTTCTGCCTCACATTTTGAGATGCAGTAGCAATTCTTATTATTTTCAGCACCAGTGATTAATTTTGATTGTTCTGTACTTAATAGACTTGGAATTAGATATTATGTCTTCTTGTATAAGACATTTCACTCAATTTAATGTTTTTGAGATTTCTCTAAGTGATTAATGATTTTGCTTTCTTTTTTTTAATTGAAGTATAATTGAAATGATCACCACAATAAATTGAGTTACCATACAAAGTTAATTTTTTAATTTTTTGCATACTTTTTAGAAAGGAAAAATGACATATTTGACATGTTAATGCATCACCCCAAGGGATATCTGAATAGTACAAATAAAACAGAATCAATTCCTACATGTAAGAAATTAACAATCTTATTAGGGTGGAACTACGTTTAAAATTCCCTACATGATAAGTAAGCAATTTATGTAATTGTTAAACAAGCAGATCCTTTGTTTATAGTAGCATGTCTTCTCTTAAATTCACCTACATACATTTTATATATATCACCTTGGTTGATGCTTCAAATGTTTTTCCAAACATCACCATTTGATTTTGAAGTTCTATGAATTCCATCTTGAAATGTAACTTGAGATTTTCCCCACATGTTCATTTATAATGTTGTAATGAGTTTGGAGAATGTACATATACTTTTCCTGTAAAGTACTGACTGACACACTGTGAAATGAGACATGTATTTCATAAGAAAATTGGATATTAAAAAACAAGGAGCTATACTTCCAAAGGAAATACTAATTGAAGAGATGTTCTGTGGAATGTGCCTGTAATAGGACTCCAATTTGCTTTATTTTCACTCAAATATTAGCTTAGGTAATTTTCAATTTTCCTTCTCTCATTATTCTGCCAATGGATGTGTTGTTTCTTACATAAACCTTCACTGGGAGTTTAACCTCAGTCCCAATGCCCTGCATGAAACCAATATCGTACTCTCCCAAGCATGGCCACTGAAACCCAAGCTTCTTGTTTAATTACACAAGATTGCCATAGCTGTACTGGTTAAGTTACCACTCTGGTTTTTAGCTATCTTACATTTTTGTTGTTCTTGTCTATTGCATAGTTCCTCCATGAATTCAGCTGTGCACGTTATGGATTTTTAAAAATATATTTTATCAATCTGTTCTAAGTGTGTTGAATCAAAGTTCTTTTCAAGATATTTAGTTAGCCATATTGCAAAACGTAGAAGTTGATCTTGACTACCATGTTTTAAAAAATATATCTGGAGATTTTAACCTCTTTTGCTTATTTAGCAATTTTCTGATTTACTTTGGTTGGTTTATTAGGCATTGGGTGAAAGAGAGTGTGTACAGCAAGATACATTTTGCTGTATTTATTCCCAAATCTATGTTTCATTTTGTTTTGATATTTGCAATGATTGCTATTCTATCTATTGTTTTATTATTTAATAACTAGAAATTTACTTTTTAATCATTTAACATTTTAATGAGATATTGTTTAACTACTGATACAAATTGTTTTCTGAATTATTGTAGCGCATTAATTTTTGATTGAATCATTTCATTATCTGATTTACCCAAATATCAGTAAATTTTCCAAAAATATAATTAATTTTTCCAAATTTCCTTTAACCTATGTGAATCACACATTTTTATAAATAAAGCAAGTGCTTGTTATCATGCAATAATCACATTTTGTTTTGTTTTAGTAGTTACATGTTTTAGTCTATAAAAACTCAAGTATCTAGCAAGCTCATGAATATTAAGCCAAATGTACTCACTTAGAAGAGAATTCCATCTGTTCATCTGCTCATTTGCTCATATTCGGGTGTCCCTGTTGTTTAGCATAGTGCCTGGCACATAATAAATGCCTGGCACATTAAATATTTGTTGAATTGACTATTGTAGTAGCATGATTTTGTGACTTTCTCATGTAACATTTTCAGTAGTTCAGGGAAAATAGTGTGGTTGCCCACAGTTGAAGACTGACAACGCAGTAATGACATGACAAGGAAATCAGAGAAAGGTTATTTGGTACTATTGACATGGCCAAAAACATTAGTTAATACATCCTGAACTAACAGATGGGAGATGACAACAAAGTTAACAAAGGAGTGAACGATATATAATGATAAACTGTGTTCAAAAAGAATATTTAATGAAGATTAAATTGCTTCATGGAATTTATTTTTCCTCTTACATGACACACATTTCATTTGTACGTAAAGACGTCAAAGGCTTCCTTACACTGTACTTGGGGAATTAAGTCCACTGGGCTTCATCATGTATAACATCTTTGAAAACATTTCTAGTTTTTCAGTATTTGCTTTTGATATAGTATTTTCCATGAGATTGTGGAATATCTATTCTTCTATTTTCCTTCTCTCTCTTTATATGTTTTTGCTATCCATCGACAGCTTACCTCCCTTTTCCCTACTGTTATATGTTTTACAACCAGTTTTTGGTCTTTTTCTTAGCCAGTTACCTCTACCACAGGGACCTCATCCATACTTTAATTCCAGGTAACATTTAGAAAGACAGTGTAGATCTATAGTTGAAGTGTCAGGTCCATTTTTTTATCTGCTTGATATTTCCAATAAGATGAGTCATAGACCATTAAAACTCAAGGTCTCAAAAGCTGAATTTATTCAGTGCTCCTCTTGTTTGGTACTCTTGACACTCCTAGCATTAAAACTGTCCTAGTGTTTCTGGTGAATGGGACCACCTTCAACCAGTTGTGCAAGATAAAATCCTTGACTGGCATCATCCCAGACTTGATATTCTCATTCCCATATTCCTGTCAAATCCTGACATTCGATATCTAAATACATCTTAAATTCAACCGCTTGATGTCATCTTCAATCCCTAATTCCTGATAAGCACAAGCGTCTTTTTATATTGACTATAATAATTTATTTTTCAAATTGGGACACTTTTGAACATGAAAAGGCTGACATAAGTAATTATCCAAATATAACTGACTTATACAAGAACTGTCCTTGACAAACCAGGAATTATTGTTCTCTGTACTTAAAAATCTTACCTTATCAATACTTGTTTTTACTCCAAACCATCGTCACTGCAGGAATAGTTAACTTTTAAAATGCAAACTTGTCATAGCTTTTTTGCATTGCTCTTGAGATAAAAACAATTCCCAACATAGTCTGCATGGCCTTGAATAATCTGGTTTTTGCATACATTTTGAAATACATGCCATGTTTCTCTCCATCTTGCTCAGTGTTCCCCAGCTATCTGGCTTTTGTTTTATTTTGTTTTGTTTGTTTCTCGAAAAGACTGAACCCTTGCATTTCAGGCTTTTGGATTTTTTGTAGCCTTTGAATGGTATCATTCTCCCCTCTCCCTTTGCATAGATAATTTCTACTCCTCAGTCAAATTTAGCTGTCATTGAACTGCCTCAGGGAAGTCTTTCATTCCAACTCTCCTCAGTACTAATCTCTAAGAAAGTCTCACAGTAGCCTTGACATCTCCTTTTTAACCCTTCTCCCATGTACTACTTATTTATGGAATTACTTAATTTCTGCTTCCTACTCTGCATATACCATTCATCTTTTTATCCTTAGCAATTTAACACATTTATTGAAGGAATTAAAGAGTTCATTACAAAGAGCAGGCTCATAAAAGGTTGAAAGAAGCTACTGTCCTTTTAATAGTCTTTTTTCACTTGAGTTCAGTGTTTGAGCTAGGGTAAGGAGTAAAAATCCACCCTGAGAAGGTAAGAAAGTGAGTTGTCATTTATGTGATTATGTCTACAGTTTAAACATCAAATTTCCATCACTTGATATTTTAACAAAATTTCTTTCTCAAAAGAGACTCTTAATTGGCAAATCCCATACAGTACTTGAGTCCTTATCTTTTTTGTCTTCCAGAGTATTGGCAACTCTCACTTTTCTGAAGATTTTCCAAATGCTGTCTTCCTGTTTTTTTTTCTCCTACCACACTGATAACTTTTTATTTTGTGAATTTTTTTCCTCCTGTACCTTACATTTAGACATTCATGAAGATTCATTCATTCATTTAATAAATATCCATGTACCAACTTGTGTCTGTCATTGTTTTAGTTATTAATTTGTTCATTTATTCATTCATCCCAATCATTCATATCATTCATTCATTCTTTTAAGTAATGTTTCTTAAATTTTTCTTAATGTCAGAACCTATCTATTCACTGAATACAATAGTGAACAAGGCAAGTAGAATTCCTGCTCCCTGACATTTCTTAGAGATACAATAATGAATAAGTCATGCAAGTTTTCTGCTGTCACAGGGCTTGCATTTTAGTTGGTGAGGAAGAGAGGTGAGGCAGGAAAAGCAGATAAATAAATAATAAAACAAATAACAATAATAGTTTTGTAAGAGATGTTAACTTTTGCTAAGAAGGTAAGGCACACTATGTCAGGGAAAGTCTCTCTTAATAGATTTAACTGAGGCCAAAACTTAACTGATGAAAATGCTGCTCATGAAGAATCAGGGCAGAAACTTATCAGGCAGATGCAAATAGCAAGGGTAGACACAGTTAGGAGGGAATGGATTTGGGCCTGCTCAAGTACCCAAAATATCGGCAGTGATAGAAATTAGTGAGGGAAGTAATATTAACGGGCAAATCACCATCTGAGTTTCTGATCTTTACTCCCTCATAGATGATAGCTAGTCCTTTGATTGAGATCTTGCAAGTTGCATTTCACCACTGGGCTATAATAAGCAAATACTTTTGGATTTCTTCTGTTATCATGTCATTATAATACAAGGAGTAGAGTGTCATCTTAGGCAAACTTGTTTGTTTGCTGCAGTCTCTTCTCATTGATGGCATGAATGTTCATATTTTCTCTAAGACGTATAATCCATATGATGCCTTCAGGATCAATACTATATAGAAATATAGGTTCACTTTCTATTTGAGCTTGTGGAGTCTATTATTTAGCTCAAGAGTTTTTAATTCTCTATCACCATATTTATTCTCTCTTTTGGCATAGACCTGTATTTCTTATATTTTATTTTGGCTAATTTTACTCATGTTTATGGTACTGTTAAGACAAATTCACTGTTTCATTTCATTTCATTCACCCTGTTGCTCCCCATTACACAGAGATGATGCAGTCAAAAACTGTATATTTAAAAAACTTTAGTTAACCCAGCCATCAATTCTAAATGTCTCCACCTTCTTAACCTTTCACAGGCCTGTTAACATTTTGAATTTCTGATGATATAGCAACAATGCCTCCAGTCCAAGTATAAGTACAAAATGCAAATTTGGAATTGAGGAATAGTTTGGATTAGAAATAGAGATTTGAGAGTCATCTCCATAGAGATAATGACTGGAACAAAGGAAGTGGATAAGTTTGCTTGCTAAGAGGGAGAGTATTGAGTGTGATATAAGGACCAAGAATAAATTTTTCTCCCCAGCTTTAACCTTCAGAAGCTTATTCCTTGATAAATCCTTGAATACAGTGCATGCCTGTCATTTTCCCCACTGTCATGGTTGTTGTCATTGAAAATAATCAGTTGACTCTCCCACTCTACCTGTCATCTTAGCTGCATGGGTGGGATTTTAGACTTAGAAAATAAAACAAAGCATATCCTGAGTTAGAGTCGCAGTGGTTGTGGCAGCCTGTTACCTCAACTGCTCTTTTTGACCCTTATCACTGTCAGAACATATTGAGATAGCTGCAGCAGGAGTTAGAGAAGTAGATGACAACCACATTTCTCAAAGTTTTACTTCCAGAGTGCTTCCTCTAACATTATTTAGCCCTAACTTTAACTATTGCCTCCATTAACTAACAAAAATTAAAGCTAAGTATATTAAATGAAATGTAACAACATTTTTTATCAAGACAAGTCCCTCCCTATAACATACTACTGTTGTGTTAAACAACTATATTTAAAAATTGATCACTATCTTTCACCTGCCTCTTATTTTATTTTTTAAATTAAATTTATTAAGGTGACATTAGTGAATAAGATTATATAGGTTTCAAGTGTACATTTCTACAATACATGATCTATATTTTTCATTGTGTACCCACCACCCAAAGTCGAATTATATTCCTTCACTATATATGTGGTCCCCTTTACCCTTTACTCCTCCCACACACACACCCTTCTATAGTAACCACCATACTCTTCTCTGTGTCTATGAGTTTCAGTTCACTTGCCTCCTACTTTAATTAGCTGCACAGCTCTAAAATATCTAACCTTTATTTTATTTTAAACCCATCCATTACTTCCCATTCTCACTAGGTCTTCTTGTTACAAGACTGGCTAACTATTCTTGCCTCTTCCCTCATCTCCATCTTCATTTATCACACTGTGAGATTCATTATCTTGAAACAGTTCCAAGCACGCTTCTTTGTACTATAACACATTTAATGCATCACCACCATCAGTTATTTTAGTTAACATTTTCTAACCTTAGAAACAATGATTTTCTATAAGATGGTCCCGTCCTACATGTTGCTCTCATATTTTATACACCATACTCCAAACAATTACGTGATTTATTTATCATTTAACACACTTTGTACTGATGCATTATAATTTTAGTTCATTTTCAAAACAGCATTTCCTCCTAGATATGTTTCTGTGTAAATTATCTTTATATTTAAAGACTTATCTAAAAAACCATGTCTGCAAAGAGCTTGTCTTACTCTTTATGAAGATATTCATTCTCTCCCTCTTTTTTTTTACTTTGATGGATCAAACAGCTGTGGTATATTTTACATCTCTCAAATTTTCATAATCAAGATACTATATTCTTGTGTGATATATGCTTATCTATTAGTTTTTCTTATCATTTTACTAGATTTTTAAATTCTCCAATATTAAAATAGTGCTTTAAAAAAAATTCTGCAGTAGCTGGCATATTTGAATACACCATGTTTTTAGTAAATGTATGCTACTCAATTAAATATGTGAATCAAGGTCTTTAACATCACATACTTTCATATTAAATGGTAGATTGTGTTACCCAATAGAAATTTCTTATTACTATATATATTCCTTAACTAATCTTGAGCTTCAATCTGTCTGCTATATTTGTTTTTACAGTACATGTGGGTAAGCAAACTCAATTGAAATATGAGTACATGCCTGCATCTCAATGCTTTATGTATCCATTTCTTTGTTACAATATATCTTATTTTTATTAACTTTTTGTCATAGTTATAGCCAGTAAAATCTCTATAACCGTTGTGAAATGAGATATATGCTTTCATTAACAATTTGTATTTCTAATTTCCAAAATACATTTTATAGAAATATAACAGTTTAACATTTGAATGTTTTTAATGCTTCAGATAATATCTTATTGTTTTTTCTCTTTGATAACAAAAAAATAAAGAGACACTGATTCTTTAAGCAATGAATTCATGAATGTTAAATTCTTCTTCCTATTATTATTATTTTTCATCCTCACCTGAGGACATTATTCATGGATTTTGAAAGAAAGGGGGAGGGAGAGAGAAGAGAGAAAGAGAGAGGAAGAGAGAGAGAGAGGAGAGAGATTGATGGGAGAAACATCAATCAGTTGCTTCCCACAGGTGCCCCAACCAGGGCCAGAGACTGAACCTACAACCTAAGCATGTGCCCTGACTTCCTTTTGATGTACGTGGACAATGCTTCTACCAACTGATCCACATCAACCAGGGCATGAAAGGTAATTTCTTATTTGCTAATTTATTATGTGCTTAATCTATACATTTTATTCAAGTTAGACTCTGATAATTATTTAACAATTCCTCATCACACAATTATGTCTTCGAGTCACTGTTTAAACTATTTGATCTATTTATTAGTGTACCGAAAATAAGTCACTTACAAAACTTAATTGTTTTATATTTGAAGGAATAATAATTTAATTTTGGCAAGGTATAGTTGTGCCTTAGTAAATAGGATGTTCCTGTATAGCTAAAACTTCCGAAAACACTTTTAAAGAATTGAGGTTCAGAAGACTATATAGTATAATTGACTTCTACTCCCGAAAATGCAATTACAACCTGGAAATTCTTAAGAAAGTAGTGGAGCCATGGTGAAGATTAAAATCCATGGTGAAGATTTCTCCTTCTATGAAAGTATACATCAGAGAAATTTGTATAGTCTTGAAATAATTGAAAATGTGACTAAAATTGCATATGTAAATATTCTCTTGTGTAGAATAATCTATTGTCCATCAGATGTTTTAACCTATTTTAGAAGGAGTTTTGGAAGGGACAATTAATTATATAAGAAGTTATTCTATAGCGTGCATAATAAACATTAAAGAAGCCAAAGCATCTTAGAAGTATTTTCAGTCTGGCATGTTATTTTATTAGCTCCTGAACTAGTAAAAAGTGAAAAAGAAAATAACCATGAAATAGTAGAGTTACATTAAACATAATTAAGGCTAAAGAAAATATAGTTTCTAATTAATTTATGCCTTTATTTCTTTCATATTTTAAAAATAATTGTATTCATATCAGTGTAATTTAAATTTTATAATAACCTAATGAGTTAGAAAACTAGAAATATTCATGCTTCATTTTATAAATGAAAACTCTACTTTTCAATAAAATTTACAATAGGCCTCAAATCTCTAACATCCTCCTGCTCTTAGTATTTTCTTTGAAATATAAAGAAAAATGAGGAAGATGTTTTGCACAGAAAGGAATATATATCCTTGATAAATACACATTTTAATAAATTTCTGAGTTCTTCCTTTGTGCCAAGCCATCTTCTAAGCTTTACTGTACTTAATCTTTAAATCATGCTAATCAGTTAGATCTAATTATTAGCTATAGCTTTTTGGATAAAATGAGAAACTGAAAGGTAATTACTGTACTAAGACTTCACAGTTACTAAATTACAGAATTATGATTCAGAGTTGTCAGTCTGCCACCAAACAGAATTAATCCCATCATCACACTGAAAAGGGACTTAATTTTTTCTTGGACAAAATGGAAGAATTCTCTGATGCCGAGAAGCTATCTAAGAAATAAAAAAAATCTTGTACAGGCTGTCTGAGCAAAGAAAATAACACATGGAAAATATCTAAGGCAAAAATGAGCAAGATGTTTTCTAGAAACAGCAGCTACAAAAACTATGTCTAGCTGGAACAGAGAGCCAATGGTATGAAGTCAAAATGGCCTTGGTTGGTGTTTTGTATTTTATCCCGTGTGCAATAATGCACCTCTGAGGGAGCCGGCTAGGCAGAGAAATACAGGTGCTATGTGACTTCACTTATATGTGGAATCTAATGAACAAAATGAACTAACAAATGAAACAATAAGAGACTCATAGATACAGAGAAGAGACCAATGACAATCGCACAAGAGGGGGTTGGGGACTGAGTGAGAGGGTGAAGGAATCAAGCAAAGAAGAAAAAGAAAAACTCATGGATACAGACAACAGTAAGGTGATTGCCAAGGGGAGGCTGAGGTGGAGGGAGGTAGGAGAGGGTAAAGGGGGGCAAATGGTGAGGGAAGGAGACTTGACTTGGGGTGGTAAACACACAATACAATATGCAGATGATGTGTTGTAGAATTGTAGACCTGAAGCCTACATAATTTTATTAACCAATGTCATCGCAATAAATTCAATGAAAAAATAAAATAAAATAAATAAAATGCCTGAGTGGTCTGTGTTTCAGTTGTAACATCTATAACATGAGGATATAATAGCAACCCTTTCATAGGGTTTCTATCAAGATTAGTTGAATTAATACTATAACAAACAGACTATGATGAATATTAAATACCCAATAAATATTAACAACTACTATTACTTTCTAATCTGGATAAGGCTCTAAATTGATGCTATTTCATTTTTTAAAAAAATTATCTTTATTGTTGAAAGTATTTCAAATATCCCCTTTTTTCCCCCATTGATCTCCCCCACACCACATCCACCCCACCCCCAGGCCCTCCCTGTATGAATGTCTGTGTCCATAGGTGATGCAAATAAGCATATAAGTTCTTTGCTTAATTTTTTCCCACCCACCCCTCCACCCCTATCTTCCCTTTGAGATCCTTCAGTTTGTTTCATGCGTCTATGTCTCTGGATCTATTTTGTTCATCAGTTTATTTTGTTTATTACATTCCACATATGAGTGAGATCATGTGATACTTGTCTTTTTCTAATTGGCTTATTTCACTTAGCACAATACTCTCCAGTTCCATCTACACTGTCCCAAAGGGTAAGAGAGCCTTCTTTTTTACAAAATACTGCATAGTACTCCATGGTGTAAATGTCCCACAGCTTTTTTATCCAATAACCTACTGATGGGCACTTGGGCTTTTTCCAGATCTTAACTATTGTAAGTTGGGCTGCTATGAACATAGGGGTGCAAAAGTTCTTTGTAATTGGTGTTTCGGGTTTCTGAGGATATATTCCTAGAAGTGGGATCACTGAGTCAAAAGGCAGCTCCATTTTTAATTTTTTGAGGAAACTCCATACAGTTTTCCATAGCAGCCACTATGGATGTTATTTCATTTTTAATTAGAAAAGTTGGTGTTTATTTTCATAAAATGGAAAAAAAAATTCTATCAAAATAAAAACAGGAAGTGTATATTTCAAGTTAATGGCATATAAAAGGTTTTAAAAATACATAATTTAACAAATTAAGAAAAATGAGGATAAAGTGAAATAAAAGCAAACCCTAAATTTGATTCTGTAAGAAAATGTCCAAATACAACCTAAGAAAAAAGTAGACACAGTTAGTTAAAACAAATGAAAACAAGGAAGCAGCAATCAAACATGAACACAAAATGTATTTCAAGTGATTACATGAAAGTATTTCAAATTGCAATTTAACTATAATTATAAACATATAGCTGTAAAAATAATATCATTGTTAGCAATTAATGTCTGCTTTAGAAATTTTAAGTAAACCCAGAGTAAATAAATATACAAACACTGAAAAAAATATTAATTTTAATTTTATGAAATAATATTTATTAGAATAAATAAAAACTTTCCAAAGGCAAATATTACAAAATATAATGTTAAAAGTCATATTGAATAATAGGAAAATATTTGCAATTCATATCATAGACGACATTGGAACAAAAGTATTTTTCTACCAAGTATTGAGTGTAGTTTTATAGTTGTATATGTGAAACATTTTAGTCAGATTATGTGCTTATTTCTACAAAGTATTCCCCCAAAACGTGTACACACTTTGAATAATTGATAAAATAGATATTTAGTTGTAACTAAATGAAAAATCTTTTCCCTGGTACTGACAATGGCTATTTTATCTTTTGCCTTTTTGAGTTCTTGGCATTACCTTTTACTCATGCCTCATGCCAATGTTAATAAAATGGCAACTTTTTTATTAGATAATTTTAGTTCAATTGTAAAAAGCATACAAAATCTTTCTGAAATTGTTTAAACTAGAAATTAAGTCATATCCATCAACTCCATTTTAATTTTCTCTTCATTCTTGCACAATGGTGTGATTCAAGGATTTAAGTTACTCTTTTAAACAAGTCTCTGCAATCTATTTTTTTTTTTTTTATAGCAAATGGCATTTCTTATTTTATTCTGGGCAGATACTCTCCACTCTGTCTCTTTCATTTCTATCATGCTTTTATGTGAAGTATATGTCTCCTTTAGTTGGTTGTTGGCAGATATATACAACAGCTTGATTTGGCAAGGTCTCTCTAATTTGAGCACGAGGCATTGACCTCTGCTACATACTTTAAATGAAATGTATTCTTAATGTTGACAATTGTTCATAATTGTACCTGTTAAAAGTTTCACACTTATTAACATTTATACCAGGGGTCAGTAAATTATAGGCACATGGCTTTTTTTAAAAAATTTGTTTTATCAATTTTTGTCTTTTTCTTTTTTTTCAGAGAGAGGAAGGGAGATGGAGAGACAGAAATATCGATGAGAGAAAAACATCAACATCAATCTACTGCCTCCTGTACTCCCCTTGTCAGGGGGTCAAGCCCACAACCCAGGCATGTGCTCTGACGGGGAATCGAACCCGGTGACCTCTTGGTGTGTGTCAATGCTCAACTACTAAGCCACCCTGCTAGACCACCACTTGTTTTTGTAAATAAATTTTGAAACACATCCACACCCATTTTCCAATATATTGTCTGTGGTTGTTTCAGTGCTACAAAGGCCAAGTTAAGCAGAATTGAGCAGACCTTATGGCTGTATGACAGAGACCATACATATTTTATGGTCTACATATGACACGGTCATACCTATTTTATGATTTTTTAAATCTATATTATAATTAGTCCTTATGTGTGTCTAGAAAATTTGCAAAGAATTTTAATAATATGCATCAATTTTTTCACAATTCTGTGAGTACCTGGGAAGGTAAGTGATATATCTAATATACATACTTAACAATTGTCAGAGTAAAAAAAATATAATGTATAGGTCTATGCATAAAATCTCTTCAAGTAAACAAAGAAATTGAATCTTTTGTAGTTGGGCTATGCCATCTTTAAATAGCCCAATTAGCCTCTTTATAACATTGTGAAAAGTTTATATATTAAAAACCAGCATTGCATTCTTCCTGAATATAAATTGTTAGAAACAATTACATTAATCAAACACACTCCTGACTAAAATTAATTAAAGAAATAAAATTATTTTGAATTGCTTTTCATTTAGTTAAAGAAATAATACTGATTAAGATGATGGGTTTTAATCTCTAATCATGTTTCTTCAACTCTTAAATTCATAGTTTTAATTCATCAGTAATACTTTTATATATTGAAGAAAGTTTTCTATTTTTACATTTGAAGATAAATGAATTTGTGACTAAGCCAATTATAACTTGAAAGCTTTGTTTTCTACATAGTTCATGCTGATTTTAACTTTAATGAAAACAAGTTATAATGTGTACTAATGATAAAAAAGTCTTATATTTAATTCTACATTTCCATTTGTGACACAAAAACTAGATGATTCAAAAACAAGTATTCTTAAATGCTTGGAAAATTAAAATTAATGTTTAATGTCTTTCAATTATATTATTGAAATCTTTGATTATAGTGACAATTTTTCTTTTATCTCTCACAGACTTAACATATAGTAGATATTAAAAAATTAACATTTTAATGATCAAATGATTAAAGAATTAAAAACAAATTGTCCTAAAATAGAAAATAAAAAGAATTGAGAAAAAGATAAGGATGGATTACAAATGACAAGTTAATTTATATTCTAAAAGTTATTTGGAAATTGTAATCCTATTAGTATAACTTGCATCCATTCCTTTAAATCCATAATCTTTTATGTTTTACCCAAAAGTCAAAATATGTGTAATTAACAATATTCTAATCAATGCAGAAGGTCGAAAGTTCCCAATTCAAGCAAATTATCCAGTATAGGAATTAAGGAGGCATGGATTCTAAACTATTTTCCATTCCATAATATAAGGGCACACTTTGAATCTTTACCTTGACTGCTTCAGATTAGATGTCAAGATTCAGGTGGTGCAGTTTATTAGCTATTGGATATCATTGTGGAAGATGAGTGAGAGAGTTTTTCTCATTTCTATCTAAAAATGTGTACTTTAGTGTTTAAAAGTCCACAAATATGTTTGGGGGAACTAAAATGGCAGAATTGTTACTTAATAATTATATTCATGCTATAGGCAACGTATCATTAAGAAACATAATCCCATACCTGTAATTATGGTACAGTATATTTTATTTCAGCTCTATTGTCTCATTTAGTTTTATTTTGCATTATTTATTGGTTGATAACTCACAGACATACGTGCGTATTTCACAGGAAACATAGTTACTATCTATAAATATGTAAAATTTGACACTAACATTTTTAGCTTTGTCTTTTGTTTATATCATTCGCACAAAAAGCATTTATAGTAACAGTTAAAAACTAATAGGAATAAAATTCTATTCAGGCAACTTATTTGACACTATGGTTTTATGGCTCTACATAAGTCTTAGAATGTATTACTGTGTTTTTTTTTGTGTTTTTTTAAATATATCTTTATTGATTTCAGAAAGAGGAAGGAGAAGGAGAAAGATAGATAGAAACATCAGTGATGAGAGAGTCGTCATTGATCTGCTGCCTCCTGCACTTCCCTGACTGGGGATCGAGCCTGCAACCCGGGCATGTGCCCTGACAGGAAATCCAACCGTGATCTCCTAGGTCAATGCTCAACAGCTGAGCCACGCCTGACCAAGCTAGTGTATTACTTCGTATAGCTGTTAGAGTCTATTGCTATCAATTGGAAATTATATGGCAAATTATATTATTTAAAATAGAACTTCATTTTGTGTAGTCCAAATGAATGTTCAAAGTGTCTGTTAGTAATTTTTATTTAAAAGTTTTAACACTAAAAAATCAGCATTGCACAGAAATATATGTTAAATTAAGACAAATATTTAATATGTTTAATGAGTAACCACCTATGGCCTAATTGTAATTTCCCTAAAATCTTGAGAATATGCCAATATTTACCTTTTATTTCTAGATTGTGGGTAAATATGCCTATATGGATTGCAATGAAAATAAAACTTACAAAATAAATTAGAATATCTGCCTTCAGATATAATGTAGTAGCTATTATTGCTGCCACAAAATATAATATTAAAAATTCATATTTTTTAAAATTTTGGAAAATTGTGACACAAGTAAAAAACAAGGAGAGTTAATATTCAATAGAAGAAAGACTCCTTAAAATAGATTGTTCTATCAATAACCTCTAATTTGGTCACTTTTACCTTTTTCCAAAAGTCACCTTACCTTTAAGGGAGCTCTGTAAAATGGATTCACGAGTTTTCAGCAGAAAGAATGGAAGCCACAAATCAATGAAATGTCATTGTAAAGTGCTGGAACTAAATAACTGTAAACTTAGAATTCTATACTAAAAAATCCTTTTAAACAGAAGTTGAAATAAACCTATTTTCATATAAATAAAAGTTAATTAATAGTTATGTCTACACTAAAAAATTATAAAGAAAATCCTTTAGGTTAAAAAGTATGTATTTGTAGATGGAGATAGAGAAATTCTAGAGCAAATAAGAATTAGTTAGGTTGAAAAATATTATGTGATGTGTTATCTTTGAACTGTATTGTTGTATTCGGTTGCTAGTATTTTGTTTAAGATTTTTGCATCTGTGGTTATTAGAGATGTTGGTCTGTTATTTAGTATGTGCGTGCATGCATGTGTGTGTGTGTGTGTGTGTGTGTGTATGTGTTTTATACTTTCCAAGTTTTGGTATCAAGGTAACGTTGACCTCATAATTATTCAACATAATACTGGAATTTTTAGCTTGAGAAATTAGGCAAGAGAAAAAAAAGAAAAGGCATCCAAATTGAGAGTGAAGAAGTAAAATTGTCATTTTTTGCAAATGATGTTTCTTTATATAAAAATATCCTAAAGGCTCCACCAAAAACCTACTACCAGAAACAATAAACAAATGTATAAATTTGCAAGATATAAAAATCAATGTATAAAAATTCACTGCATCCTTATACACTAACACCAAAATTTCAGTAAAAGAAATAAACTAAAACCAATTCCTTTTGCAATTACAACAAAACAAATAAACCATCTAGGAATAAACTTAACAAAGAATGTGAAAGACCTATATACTGAAAACTACAAGACATTATTTAAATAAATTAAGTAAGACACAAAATTAATAAGATATTTTGTGTTCATGGATTGGAAGAATCAACATAGGTAAAAATAGCCATATTTCCCAAAGTGATATACAGATTTAGTGCAATCTGTATCAAAATCACAATGGCATTTTTAAAGAAATAACAACAACAAAAAAATCACCAGATTTCTATAGAACAACAAAAAGCACCAAATAACCAAAGTAATCCCAAGAAAAAAGAACAAAGGCCAGTGTGACTGCACTTCCTGATTTCAAGTTATACCACAAAGTGACAATAATCAAAACAGCATGGCATTGTCATGAAAACAAACACACAAACCAACGGAACAGAGTGAGAGCCCAGAAATAAACCACCTGTATATGGACAAATAATTTTTGACAAAAGAGCCAAAAACATACAATAAAAAAAACCTCTTCAATAAACTGTTCTGGGAAAACTGGAAAGCCAAATGCAAAATAATGAAACTAGACTATATGTCGCCTTACACAAGAATTAACACAAAATGGAATAAAGACTTAAATACAAGTCCTGCAACAATATATTTCATACAGGAAAACATAGGTAATAAACTTATGAATCTTAGAGAGGATGTTATGAATTTGACCTCACAGGCAAGGGAAGAAAAGCAAAAGACAAATGAATGGTACTATGTCAAACTAAAAAGCTTCTGCACAGCAAAAAAAAATCATCAACGAAACAAAAAGACAATGAACTGAATGGAAGAAGATATTTGCAAATAATACCTCCAATAAAGGGTTAATATTCAAAATATATAAAGAACTCATACAACTCAACAACAACATCAAAACAATTTCAATTAAAAATGGGCTGATGACCAGACCAAATGCTGAAGAAGATATCCAAATGACCAATGGTTATAGTAAAAGATGCTCAACTCACTAGCTATTAGGGAAATGCTAATCAAAGCTACAATGAGATACTACCTCACACCTGTTAGAATGGCTAGTATTAACAGGACAAGAAAATAACAAATGTTGGAGAGGTTGTGGAGAAAATAACCCTAAATCACTGCTGGTGGGAATGAAAACTGCTACAGACACTATGAAAAACAGTATAAAGTTTTCTCAAAATATTAAGCGGGTTACCACATGACCCAGCAAATCCTCCACTGGGCATCTACCCAAAAAGTTTGAAAACAATTATTCTCAAAGATATATGCACCTGTATTTCATTGCAGCATTATTCTTGGTGGCCAAGACATGGCAATAACCAAGTGTTTTCCAATATATGATTGGATAAAGAAGATGCGGTATATATATACAATGGAATACTACTAGCCATAAGAAAAGATGGAATAGCCCTGGCCACTGTGTTTCAGTGGTTAGAGCATGGGCCCATGCACCCAAAGCTCTCAGGTATGATTCCAGATCAAGAGCACATATCTGAGTTGCACGTTTGATCTCCAGCCCCAGTCAGGGCTTGTGTGTGTGCAGGAGGCAAACAATAGATGTGTCTCTCTCACATTGATGTCTCTCTCTCTCTCTTTCCCTCTCCCTCCTTCCCTTCCACTCTCTCTAAAAACCTATGGAAAAAATATACTCCTATGAGGATTAACAATAAAAAAAGGAAAAGATGAAATGTGAAATACTGCCCTTGCGATAACATAGATGGATCTTGAGAATATCATGCTAAGTGAAATAAGTCAGACAGAAAAAGTCAAGAACACAAACTGAAAACAACAAACAAACAAACAAAACAAACAAAACAAACAAAAACTCATAGATATAGACAACTGTATGGTGGTTACCAGAGGAAAGGAGGGTGGGTGGTTGTAAAGGGTAAACAGGGTCAAATATATGGCAATGGAAGATTTGACTTCGGGGGGTAAACACACAATGCAATATACAGATTATGTATTATAGAATTTTTCACTTGAAGTCTATATAATTTTACTAACCAATGTCATGAAAATAAATTTAATAAAAAATTTAGAAAGTAAACAATGTGAATGATTTAAATAAATGCTGACTTAATACCACCACTACATATTATTAATAATGATGAAAATCATAATTTATTCTGAAATTTAAACTTATGTAGAGTTAAAATCTATGACAAAATACATTTTTAAAACTGAAAAAAGGAAAATGGATCTAAAATATTTATAATCTTGCAATGTTTGGGGGGTAATAAAATAAATAGTATATTAAGAAAAATGTTGCATTTTTATAATCTGAGAAACCATCTCAAAAACCTAGAAAAATGCTAGAAATGATGTTACAAAGCAGACATGAAGGAAGTAAAAAAGGACAGACAATAATACAAATTTTACAAGGTCAGGTTTCTATCTTTAAGAAAATTAAACAATTATAAATACTTAGAAAGGCTGATTAATAAAAAGTACTAATTGCTAACATCAGATATGAAAAGGGCCATCACTATATATCTCACAAGTGTTAAAAAGATGATAGGGGGATATATATTTTTCTGATAAATTTGAACATTTAGATAAAATAGACAAATTTCTTGGAAACTATGATTCATTACAACTGACACACAGAGAAATATATAGAATATTTCCACAGCCCAGAATAACTTCAATAACAAAACTTGTCAAGAATATTTTAAGAGGGGAAAATAATTGGTGAATTAATATTCTAAAACCAATCTACTGCACATTAGCAAAAGGTGAAAAAAGTAAAAATCTATACTTACTTAAATTGATAAATTTAAAATTTTAACACTTGCTGATGTTGAAAATTTTACATAAAATAAAACAAGATTTCTTTAATCTTATTATGAGTATCTTAGAAAAAGTAAAAGAAGGCAACTTTTTACAAAACCATATTTAATGGAAAAATATTGAATGAGTTTCCTCTGAGTGTGGGAACAAAGTAAAAATCTTTTTCTATGGCCATTTCTATTTTGCATTGTACTACATGCCTTTGCCAATGGGGTAAAACATACTTTAGAGACAAATAAATTACATAAAGAATGAAAAAGAACATATTAGTATCCACCACAAATGATATGACTTTGAAAGATTAAAATTCAAAAGAATATAGAATTAGAATTAATATATAAGTATAGCAAGTTCATAGGATACAAGTAAATATACACACATCAATTTTACTTCTATATACCACCAACCACCAATTAAAAAATATATATCCTTTATAGTGATATTGAAAAACACCGAAACTGCACCTGCAAGTCTTACTATAGATATGAAAACTTACACATTGACTATTCAAGCCATTGTGGAGATTAATTTATCTAAACAATGGAAGGATATACCATAATTATAGAATAGAAGACACTATTTAAATATCAATCCTCTCCAATCTTATCTAGAAATTCAGTGCTATCTCAGCTAAAATTCAAAATCGCATTAGGTCTCCAAGATTTATTCTTCTTATAACTAAAACTTTGCACCCTTTAATCAATTACTCCTCTCTCTCCCCAACCCAGCTTATGCTAACCATGATTCTACTGATACTAGCAGTTAGATTTACTTGCTTGTTTTTTAAGACTCCACATATAAGTTACTTCTTCTATGTCCTTTCTTGTTTCACTGTTCTAAGTATATTTTTGCTGTGGCCAATAAATTCTTACTTACTTTGCTACACTTTGTCTCTTGATTGAAATCTTACCTTCAAGAAGACAAGAACCAAGGTCTCATCCTCTTCCTGGAAACATATTTATTATAAACCTAACAGCCCCTAGGGTGAAAACTTACTAAAAAACTATTTAAAATATCATGTCTATGTCTGGTATATTTTCAGATGAATGTTTATGAATTTGGAACTCTAAGTTAATTCCAAACCTGCATTCTGTGTTTTTCCTTCACTGCTTACCATAATTTAGAAAATTAGGTGTTTAATCCTCTGTTAAATATCACCTCTGTTAAACTGATATCTCCTGGAGAATAGAGCATATGTTATTACTATTTTCCCCCCTACAACAGCTACTTATGATTAGAAGAATACTTCAGACATTTTTTCAGGAAATGTCTAACAAGCAATGCATGAATGAATGAATGAATGAATGAATGAATGAATGAGATTCCCTTTGTATTTATAACTCAAATTGCAAATGTTGCTACTAGTCTGGTAAGCAACTTTCCAAGCAGGCAGATTCTGACATAAGAATGTGTAGGACTTCATTTAGGGGACCTCAAGAGTTTTATTTGGGACTTCAAGTTGTAAAAGCAATAAAGTTTATATGGGTAAGTGTGAACTCACTCAATAAAGCACAGTTTGCCTGTGTGATTTATTTAGGACACTGGATCCTTAATTTTAGGTGCTTTAGTTGGAGTTATATTGACCATCACAAATCTTCTCCCTCTTTATTCTATTTAGAATAACATCCAGGATCACAAAAGGAATCATTATGGGATGAACTTCTGTGAAATCCTATAGCCTATGGCAATTTATCTCAGGCTCTCAATTTGGATCTGCTTTGTTGATTAGATAACCATTGATCATGGTTATATATTTCAGAGCTGCTGAGTGTAGGTTCAAACCCAGTGCTCAAGTTGACTACATCAATGAATAAAGAGAAATGGGGTCTTTACAGTACAGGAATTATCTTCCTGAATTAGAGAGGAGGAAAAAAATCAATGAAAGTGTGGCAAACAGTGGCTCAGCAGAAAGTGTAAACAGTCTGTGCTGGAAATACCCTGCTTCTAGGACTCATGTTTGCTCAAAACTAGAGGAAAACAGCCCTGAGAAGTAAAAATGCCTCACAGTCTGTTATGTTAACAGCAGAGTTTGGGGATTTCAAAAGGAAACATCCCAAATTAGAGAAAGAATGCATCAGCCTAAAGACTCTTTTGTTCCTTAGAAAAGTCTATTTTTTTCTTCTTAAAGGAAGAACTGTTTAAATTCAATAGGCAGTATCAGCCCTTAATATTTTAGGGAGGAAATAAGTATTTTAAAAATTCATGTTAAATTTGACAGATGTAAAATAGGTAAGAAAACTTAACATGACAGGATCCCAGTCAAGTTGTCTTACTGCACAGAGAGGTGAACAACAGAAGAGGTAAAAGTTATTTACATTTTGAAAAAGTCAAAGTCCAAAAACCAGAGAGATTTGAGGAAGAACAAACATTGGAGAATAAAAGCTAAAGAAACTTCAAAAAGTCCCCACCAATTTTAGTTCAGCAATCGTTTTGAAGATACTTTCCAATTCCAAGAAGTGGAGAAACATGGGACCCATTCCTGTGGTTCAAGAGAGAGAGAGGCGGGGTCTCTCCTAACATTGAGAATTCTCATTGAATTCAGAATTGAAGAACCAGAAGCACAGTAATAAAAAAAAACACACAGAAAAGAAGAAAGGCTCAGGCAATTTCTCATGAATAAAAGTGTTTCAGATATCACAGTCTAAAGGGGAACCCCACTTTCCCCAGTCAGTAGAAAGACAGTGCCCCAATTAATCACGTGATAGAAGAGTTCTATCATTTGAAATCTTCACTCACATATTTTGGATTCTAAATCATGCCTCAAAGAAGCAACATTTTAGTGATTTTGAACCCAAACATGCTTCTACTGTTTATGTCTATATTTGTTTCTCTACTCCCCTCCCCCAAACAGTTAAATTTCTCCTGTGGTTGGAGGCTGAAAGGGTAGGCAATCACTTCTCAGATGGATATACCTGCTTCTCACAATCCCTGTGGAGCTTTTAAAAGGTACAAAATATCAAGTTCAACTACTGACCTAAAGTAGACACACATGTCTTAGTCTGCTCCGGCTGCTATAACAAAATACCATTAACTGAATGGTTTGTGAACAACAGAAATGTATTTCTCAGTTCTGCAGGCTACAAGTCTGAGATCAGGGTGCAGCATGAATTCATAAGGTGAGGGGCCCTCTTCCAGTTTGCAGGCTGCTGTCTCCTTGTTTCCACACATGTTGGAAAAAAAGATGAAAGAACTCTCTGGAGGCACTACATAAAAGGCCCCACCTCCTAATACCATTACATTGGGAACCAGGATTTCAACACATGAATTTTGAGGAGAATACAAAGTACAGCTCATAACATTGTGCCCATATAGAATAAACTATGTTGGAACAAGGTGTGTGCATGTGTGTATTAAAACAACAACAACAAACAACTGCAGAAGTGATTTCTATGTGAATTCTGACTTTATACCTTAAAAGTATATTTTCATATATATTGTTTTTGCATATTTCAATTTTGCATCAGAAACACTATTTTCTAAGGGAATTTGTGTCTAGATTGTAAAAGGATACATATAGCTGTTTTGCATTTGTTTCTAGAGAAGCGATTGTACTTTTTAAATTTCCTGGAAGTTATACTAGTGCTAAAATGTTCTTGTGTCTTATTGACCAGCTGGAATTTCAGAAAAGTAGAGACACAGGACTGACTGAAGTGAGTCGAACTAAATTTGCAAATGCTAAATGAAGAAATGAACCTGATTACCATAGAAAATGACTCAAGTAGCTACAGCTGGGAAATTATAGTTGAGAAAATATTTTTGGAAATAAATATGTTTAAAGGAAGAATGTATTTCATTTAGGAGACTTTCATTCCTCTATAGGAATAAGAGGTTTCACTTAGAAATGGGTGTGAATATTTACTTTTAAACATAGTTTAATTGCTGACAAGAGATTTTAGTAGAAATTTTCATAATTTATTTCCATGTAATAGACAAAACAGATTAACCGATGCCTTATATTTATTTAATAATCTTGGAAATTGGGAATTTTTTTTGAGTGTGTGTGCTTACCGAGAATGAGTTGTATTAGTTCTGTGACTATTTATGCCTATTTTAGCATGTGTTATCTTATTGATGTGATTTAGTTAAATAATATGTCAAGTGATGATTTTTAAGTACAGAGAAAATAGATTTATTCTATATGTACTAAATTGAATAGTTTAAAGAAACTCCTTAAAGACAAATCATTGAAAAGAAACTGCTGTCAAATTGGCTTGACAGAACTTTAAAAGATTCAGGGGTGAATGTAAAGTAAAATATATCTGTTTTTTATATTGAGACTGATATTTTTGCTATTTTTAAGGTCTCTCCTTTTTATAAATAAATAAGAAACTAAAAATTTATGTATTATGGAAATGGTATAGAAGAAATATTTTAATTAAACACATTATCATTGATAAATTAATTTTCCTTTAAGTTAAAATATTTAAATTGCAAGTATATTATTTTTATTTCTCTCTGAGTTACATGATATACACATCTGAGTCTGTCTCTGAAAATCCATCTGTACTCTCCATTCTGCTATGAGACTACTAATTTTATATGCTAATTAATATTTTGTTTCACAGAATTTGGTATAAAGTTATGCTTATGAAAGCAATCCCTCTTGTTATCAATATTTTGAAAAAAAATTGTATCAACATTTAATATCCTCCCTAATACCTTGATTCAATTAAAATAATTTTATAATAAAAAATATACTAATTATTTTTAAGAGGCTTCCAAATCCTCTTTTCCGTATCATCATTTTTGATGTGTGTCATGCTGCTAAAATGGTTAGAAGGCCCTGGCCTAAGGGGAACTTATCCGAATCCCTCATCCTGTGAGGTTCTGACATGAAACAAGAATCCACAAAGTCTTGGAAATGGAGTTGAAGCTTATCTTTGGAAAAGTAGAAGTTCTTCATTCTTTCTGAAACTCTTCTATTATTGTTTTCTGGCTTTTTATTCACTTTCTTCCTTTGTCGTTAGTATGGTTAGTAGGGGCATGGGAGGATTATTCAAATGGGAAATGTGGTATACTTGTAAGACCAAATAAGGCCCAGAAAGACCTAAAACACATATTTACCACTCAGGCCAAATTTTTGTTCATTTGAACAAAGTAGTGGTTTTATTAATGTAGTTACAGTGTGTTTAAGGTGCAAACTATTAAAAAATGTGCATAAAATAAATCTCTAATCTTGTTTCTTTTCTCTAGTCAAGGCATTAAAAATACAGAACCAAATTTTTACATGATAAAAGTATGTAGATATTTTTGAGAAAAATCCCAACTTTTAATGATTGTTTTTGGTTTGGTTTTGTTTTGCCAGGAATACTTCCATGGTATCAAGTGGTCAGTACCTAGAGATTCAGTTGCCTGAGATTTGAAGTGAAGGCTCAGACCTTACTTTCTTAGGAGACCAGTGATAATGCTATGAACACCCGTGGTTTTAGTTGTGTCTGTAGCTCTGATCCTTTGGGGTCAATTTTCTTCTTTTCTTCAATGATAGTACACACAGCATGGAGAGATCTTTAATTAGCAATCTTGCCCTAGTACTATTTTAGTAATTTCAAAAAATTGAATTCTATTCTGGAGATCTGATTACTTTTAAAGAATAGCATAACCTTCACAAATTGCCTCATGGTTTTATTTTTCCTGATGTTTTTCTAAGTCGTTTAAGATTACCCAAGACTGACAGTAAAGCTACATTTCCTTGGTTCAACACCACCCACAGCATTTTGGACACTGCGGTCAATTTAAATTCCCCGGGGTTTCACTCACCTGTGTTGATGATTAGTCACTTTGACTATATGTCAGCATCTGTCATCTCCTCCTCTTCTCCTCCTGTCAGGCACTGTTTTATGGAGCCATTGAGTCCTGGTTGCTATAGAGATTTTCTCCACCATTCCAAAGGCAAATAGGGTGCCATGTACTTCAACCACCAGAGTCACCACACATAACTGGGACAAATGTTTCTTCCAAATTGGTGGAGCAGAATTATCTGCTCCAGTTTTGGGCTTTCAGATGTTTGTAGGAGCTTCAGTGATGATTTTCTTTTGTTCATATAGGTATGCTCCCAGGGTAGCACCATGTTCTTAAGTCCTGGCAAGAATCTGAAAGTTCTAGTATAAGGGTAACACATAACATGTGTGAGGCTGCAATTACAAGTGCCCTTCCTCTTCCATAGCTGAGTGTTCTGTGCACAAAGTACACCCTCAACTTTCTCTTTCATTAGGAAGAGATTCTTACCAAGAGAATTCTGAGTCTTTCACACACACTGGTCTTCAGTGAATTCACTATGAGAATTCTCTCTGTGAGTCTGTATACATGTTTCTGAGTTACAAAATATACACATCTGAGTCTCTGTCTCTGGAAATCCCACTTTACTTTCCATTCTGTTATGAGACTACTAATTTTATATGCTAATTTATATTCTGTTTTATCTCATTTTACTCACTATATAAATACTTTAATTATTTACTTAAACAGTATATTTATTTCGGGAAGTACTGTGTGGTAAAAGAAATTTCAGTTGAAATAAATCTTTATTGGAAACTGCAGGAAATCACCTTGTAAGAGATTCAAAGGACTATGTCGTCCTTTTGATATTATGTTGAGTTCCTATTCATTTCCAGGGTAATTATATATACACCTAAAGAGAGCTTACTGCACTTTTGAAGCTACTTGGTATTAGGCTCAAGAATTTCTAAGCTCTTATAGATAGAAAGTAAAGTACTATTCTTTACAAAGCTGCAAATCTCATGCACAAATTGTACTCATGTTATATTTGGAACAAATGCTGATATCATTGGGAGCTGCATGACAGAAACTAGTGTAGGAGCTTCAAAAGATGTCCTTGTTGACAGCAATAGAATGGGAGAATCATCTTCCACAGTCCTCTGAGATTCTTTGTATTACACGTAGATCTCTAAGTCATAAGCATTTACAGGCCCCTTCCGTTATAATGAATTGTTTCCTTGTTCACTTTCCTTTTGTTTCAGTACGCTCCACATTCCCGTTAGTGGAATATATTTGAGAAGCTATCATTTGGGGATTCAAGAGTGAATGAATAACATTTGAAGGGTAAGAAATCTGGACAAGGATATTATTCCATATTTAAAATAATGTCTTATCACAGTTTTACACATATAATGAAGGTGTCCTGATTCATGAACTCCTAATCCTCCCCCAAAGAAGAGAGAATTAGAAGTTTTTAAAGAGACCTTTAAAAACTAGATTACATAAAATTAGCATTCAGATTAGAGTGGCTAAGAACATTTACATTATATTATAAAATATTGTCTACCACAAAAATAGTATAACTCTTATGACATATTTAAGAATCTTATGCATACTTTATATATTTATTCCCAGGATTAGTCTTATCTATGTGCAGAACAGAAGGTTTCAAATAAGGTATATTCTTTATAGGCTCAGGAAAATCTCTACTCCTTATACCCCCAAAAATATAGGAAAGAGGAAGAAATATCAGCAAAAGGAAAAGAAATGTCAGATTGTCCCTAACACCACATTCAGCAAGGTTTCCTCCCAAAGCATTGACATTTATTTAATAGAAAAATGGTCAAGATCTTTCATTATATAGATAAAATTAACAATTACTATTTATCACTCTTCTAAATGAGTTATTACACCATTGGAAATGACTGATTAGATTTGAAATGGAGAGCAATTTCTGAATAGGGTATGTGAGGTCTTGGTGTGGAAGGAAATACATCATGATTCAGCTTCCTGGTGGGTCAGGAAGAAAGTATATTTTACACTGTAAATCCAAGACATGTTTGCTCAACTCGCATAATGGCTGATCATTCCTAATAATGTAAATGTACTTGTGCAATCCTAATATATTTATTTTGAGTTTTCTTATAAATTTTAAAACTATGAATAGAAAACCAAGGTATATGTAAATTAAGAATATCAAACCAGTGAAATCTGTTTAAAATGTGTTTGCAGTTATATTTATTTACAAGATATTGGAAACTTGCATTTGTTACTGACAATTATTATAGTTAGAAAATGAATGAAATTAATTACCTTTCATTTGGTTTGGCTTTGTTAGTATCAATGATGAACAAATTGCTATATCAGGAGTAAATTTTGAAATTTGTATTATCTAGAAAATCTTTTGTCTACCCCAAATTAAACCCATGCATATTAAAAGAATATAAACATGAAAACAATATTTGAATATGTGTAGTAAAATTAAGGAAAACTAACAAAAATCATCATTAATCATAAATACTTTTCAGAAGCCAAGAACATTATAAAAAATTGTTATTAAATGTATTAAATCCAGAAGATGGCACTCTTGTACTGTATTATGCAAGCTTCTTGGCATTCCTCTTTTTCTCTGTCCATATACACACATATAAATGTATGTATTTTGTATTTACAAGTATAAACACATAAAACTGCATTCATTTATATAGTGAGTACTTGTTCACATGGAAACATTGTAATACAATTTTATATTCATCAATTTAATATTTGTGAGCTCTATGGAACTAATGATATATTTCATTAATTAATTTGGAACATGGTTTTGTATCAAGTAATAATTTTGCTGTAAAGTTAGTGCATGAACACTATTTTGTATAATTATTTTGAAACATTAATTACACAATACATTATTGAAACAAAACAATCTTGTTATAGAGAACTCATATTCAAAATTAAAAGAAAATCTCAGTAATCTACAACAATTGTTTCTATGGTTTCAGTTGAATTGTTGTTTGCAATGGGGCATAACAGGTAAGTAAGAAGGTTAACCTTAATGATTTAAATTCATTGTTTAGTTTATTTAAATATAAAGTTAAACATATGTAATAAAGTTTGATTCCTGATTAAAGAAAAAGCAACATGAGTATGTCAACTATATGACACTTTAGTAACCAGATAACTTGTTCCTAGTTAAACAGACCCCACTAAGAAATGATACTGCCAGCAAGAGCACAACATTACATGAGAAATAGAGCCTCAAGGGGAAAAGGATAAACAGCTACAGACAAATGTGAGGTTTGAGAAATTAAGACTAAAGAAAAAGATAACAGACAAAATTTCAAAATGCAGTGTAAAAATGTAAAAGAAATGTCATTCTACAGAGGTGAAAACATTTTGTGACAAAGCAAATTTTTTTTCTTCTAAGTCACACAGCCTAGTTCATTTATTCATCGATTTTTCTCCTTCCTTTTTTATATCTTTACTTATATGGAGACAACTTGATACAGTGGACAAAGCACAGGGCTTTAGTGGAAAACCTGCTTGATGCGCGCCCTTGACTGCCTCACACTAGCGAGGTGACCTCAAGCAAGTGACTTAACCTGTCTGAGAAACCTGCAGCCCACACAGAAACAAGGGCATTGTTACTTAGCTTACAGAGCTGTTGTGGCAGACTCATACTTAACAAAGGTTAGCTTTTTCATGTTTTCAAGTTTTGTTCCTGAGGTAGGGTTTACAAGGCTAGGTGGGAAATTCAGAACTCAATTCACATTCCTGCTTTAGTGATACTTTGTTAAAACCTGAATACAATAAAGGAGTCTACTAAGTGGCTTGTGTTTAATTTTCTGAAGAAAACATAAAAATCTATGTGCTTATTGTAAATTCTATTTTTTGACACACTTGATTTTCACAAAAATTAGAGGCATTTTTCTTTCTTCCTGGGCAAAAATGGTTAGAATCTGGTCATTTTTCTTCTTGCTAAATTCTAAAGAAATCTGACATGATTTATATTTGTGTTCTTATAAAAGTACTTCGCATTGGATTGACAATATGTTTTATGGTCTGATTGACTTCATAGAAGCTTTATGATTGCATTTGCAGTTTATTTTTTGTGAAATATAAATGTATGCTCAAACTGCTCTAAATGAGTATAAGTGAAACATTGCAAAGCTAAATTAGATATAAATCTTCCCAAACTACAAAGTGGTATCATTGTTCTAGATAGGTTTCCAGTATAATCAGTATAACTGATTAACCCAATAAATAGGAACATTGAATTGCTCAGAACAAAAATGGATGAAAGAAAGAATGGGAATAGTGAAAAGAAACTGTGAGCCACAGGGATTCACAATGGTAAGATAACCCTAAACTTCCAGCTTCTGAACTTTCTCTAAAAAAGTGAAAAAATGAAGTAAACACAGTACTCTGTTCTAGTAAAGTGGCATAGACATTTTAAATTACTTTCAAATAAATTAAATTATGTAACTTTGAAGTTAAATGCTAACTCTAACTCTAGTAATTATTTTAAGCAGAATTGCATGAGAATTACATAAATTTGATTAGGGAATTTTTCTGTATATATATATATATATATATATGTGTATATATATATATACACATATATATAGATATCATACTGTTATAAAGCAATTCAAATCAGGATTTTAAAAAATACTTGATAATCAGAACACTTGTGATAATTTTTTTAGCTATCACTTCACATATATTTATTATTATGCATATGATAGGTCAGGCCCTTACAAAACTTTGGGTCTGATTTCTTGCACAGAGCTGATACTCAGAAATGTGAAGAACAAAACAAAGAGTCCTTCCCTTAGGAAGTCCCCCCCCTTTCTACATGCAGAATAAAAAGACATGTAATTCCACCTGTATATCAACACATTTATTAATTTGGGTGGAGTAAATCTGGGTGATTTTAATACTTTTATTTACAAATATTCCAATGTCTCAACAATACGTCTATATGATCTGATAAATAGAAGAAAAAAGATAAACATAGGTACACACACTATGTATACACATGTGCATACACACACACACACACACACACACACACACACACAAGAGCACTGCTATTATACCAGAAGCCATGGATTTCATTAGAGTTCAGATACCAAGTCAGGAAAGGAAATAATACTTCTACATCAACTATTGGTTAGGGTATATCATCAAAAACCACATAAACATCAAAGAAGTAGATACAAGCCCTATTATAAAATTGCTCGAATGGTGTTAGTCTAATCTTAGTAAAAAAAAACAAATTTTAAATCCAATGACCCTGTTACTTAAGCAGTCTCACTGCTTTTTATTTGAATCCTCTGTCTTCTTGATAACTTTGTCTCCTCTCTGAATCAGCACTGATAAACTCTTTAATCCACTCTCATTTCCTTTTCCATTAAAATCCCAGCTATATCAGGATCTAAAAAATATATATTGATTCCAGTTTGACTGAATACAAAGACAATTTCACATCACCTCTTTCAATAAATAATGTCATATATGAACCATTTGTATGGCAGAGGATTTTAGTAAAAGAATGAGGCACCAATGAACACGAAGCAGTGCTTGTTTTGTTTTGTGTTGCTGTTACATTCTTTAAAATTAATTTGCTAATGTCATGATACCCATTTATTGTGAATGCTGCTTGTTAGCTTTATTTATTCTTTCTTAAGCTTTTAATCTTTGAACTTTTAAAAAAATCTGTGCCTACCAGGTTACTTATAGAATAACACACAGTAACTTAGAAAAGTTTTAACCCAGTTTTCTTGCAGTTTTCATACTTAAACAGCTGCTCTGGATGAAGCTCTGCCGGTACTGGTAGATGCATGTTCATGATCCCAATGGAAATTAATAGCTCATATTGACTGAGCACTTTGCATGTGCAAAGAGCTTTTTTATTAATTATAACAATTTTCAAAGCATCTCTATGAAAAGATACTATTTGTATCTCTAATTTAGAGAACAGAATGTTTAGACCAATTAATCTGTCAAAGGTCAAGAGAGTACCTGGCTGAGCCAGAATTTAGGTACTTAACCTTTACCATAAGGCCAGATTCTTTAAGCCTTGCATGCTACAGGCAATGGAGACTAATAAGAAACTGAGTGTCTGGGTTAAAGGACATTAGAGATGATCTTGTTCTATTTATTTTACAAATGAATGAAATGGAGTTGGATGAATTTGTACCTTCTCCATAGTCACAAATTCAAAGGCAGACTTGAAATACTGCTCTGGTCTCTTTATTTAGTGTTTTATATTTGGCATGACTTTCTAAAATAGCCTAGTGCCAATTTGGAAACAGGATTTCATTTCTTTCCTTCCTGTCAGTATATATCCACAACTTCTCTGCTTAGTATATCCTGAATGATTATTTTTTGAAAAAATAAATATAGGCACAATTGAAGAGAGTTTTCCTGAAGTCCTTAGTCTGATATTTGTGGGACCTTGAATACATTTATTTCTGTGACAATGAGTTCTTCATTTGTATAAAATAAAAAGCTAAATCAAATATGATGAACTATATTATTTTATACCTCTTAAGACCCATGGCATATACTGCCATTTTTCATTCTCCTAATTGTACCCTTGGGTATTGTTGAACTGTCAGTTACCATTGAAAAGAATATTTTACAACTGTACAACTGAAAGACGCGTTCAAAGTAACAGATTTGTTCATTATACATAATCTGCAGATGTAGTTATTTTTAAATTCCATGTACAGTGGAAGAGCAGAGATTCAAGAGGTTAATTTCTACTCTACTTATCTACTAAGTGGTAAAACGGAAATTCAACCATGGTTCTTCTGCTTCAACGTCCATTAAATAGTTTGCTAAGTTAGTTCAGTAGTCTTGAATAAAGCACAGCTTTATGACCTATGATGTGACTAAATGGGAAATCAGAAGCATGAAACATGAACAAAAATTGAAAAGAGCAGAATCTGCAATAAATATAGGAAAGAAATTAAAAGTAAAATAACTACTGATGGAAGGACTTGAAATTGCTCAGAAATAAAAGGAAGCTAGCATTTCCTAACAATCCTGAGATAGTTGGACACTTGACTTGAAAGTACAAGTGATTGACTTCAGAATTTGGAAAGCCGTTAGAGAAATTTAGTAATTAGAGTTTTTGGCATTATTCCATTCAAGGTTAATTCATAATTTTTAACACAACTTTAATGCTTTCTCTTCATTTATCAGTTATTAGCTTTTGCCCTTGGTTGGATTTTGAATGCATTCACTTTCTTTGTCATTAGATACAATGTGCTAGTTCATTCTGCCACTTCAAAATCAGTTGATGGCACAGCTGATGAATTTAACAGAATTTAGTGATTATTTTGTGTGAAATTATTTTTGTATCATTGCTTTAGTTCAAGATATTTTATTGTTTCTATCTTGTTATACCTTATCTATTTAGAATATAAAACTCAGTTGTGTGTTTTTAAGTGTAAATGTATAACAATATTTGTACTGTCATAATATCATTCTGCTAAGATGGTTTATTATGGAGAGAGCATTACTAAAGAAAAAAATCTAAAGAAAAAAACTAAAGAGTATTACTAAAGAAAATGGGTATATATATATATATATATATATATATATATATATATATATTACTCAATGCTGTTGAGAAATCCTTTTACCCTAGTTAGTGATATACAATTTAATCCAAAGACAATATATACTCTCATAATTTTTCATATGAAAACTTAGAATATACAGTTATAAATTGTTATTTCATACATATGTAACATATAATAGCATTAGGGATTTTTCCTTTCGGATTCTGATGCATTTTATGGATGGATGAATGGATGGATGGATGGATGGATAGATTTTTCAGTGTACTAACATACATGTAACTGTTGTAAAGTTAGTACAATGTGATATAAAAGAGTTGAAATGCATTCTTCTTTGCCTCTAACTATGTAAGTGATTGTAAACATGGGGAAAGATGGCAAAACAATGCTATAAGATAGTAGTGCAGGCTCTTGAACCGGAATATGTTAATTCAAGTTAATTTCAAACTTTTGTACTTGTATCAGAGTGAGTTAGTTTAATCCCTTATTTTTGTATTAGTTTTCTAATTGTAAAATTGGAATTACTTTGCAGATTAGGGGCTATTATATGGACCTAATTCAAACATTTATTTTTATATGTAAATAAATTGTTTACAATAATTCCTGGGGAAAAAGAAAAGTAATCATTGCATAAATGGTGCCTTTGTTATTATTATTACATAACAACATTTTTATATTTTAACTTATATTTCCTAGCTGAATTGCATGCATATATGATGAGCCAAGTTTGGCTGTGACCCTTGAAGCACTTTTTCTGATTTTGTTTCTGCCTTCTACCTCTAGTCTATCTTGGGAAGCTGCTGGAACACATCAGGAGCAATCCTCTTGAGGTCAATGGCACAGTTCCTGTCTTTCATAATCTGTGAGAGGGGCCAAAGGGAGCAAGGACCAGTAACATCTAACAATATGCACTTTATATATCTTTAAATAGCAAAGCCTTGAGAGGAGCATGATATATGAACATTACAATTCAATTTAGGATAGTAACTATTTATAGATACCAAATAGATATGAAAAAATGGTCTTTAATTTATAACCTTCATTTACCTTTTTGGTAATTCTTTTTTAGGTTTAGTAAAGTCTCTTAGATTTTACTTGACTCTCTTAGAGTGGGAGATGAATTTTCAGCAGCTCCCAGTCCTCTCTCTTGCACCAGAATATTAATATTTATAATGTCATTGATGAGCTTTATAAGAGGTTTTGTTTTTGTTGTTGCTGTTTTTGTTGGCTCTGGGTCAACTCTTCACATGACCATGAATTTATACTGAGCCAGAAGTGCTGCAGAAGGCTTCATTACTGGTAGATAAAGTGCAACACCATCATTCATTTTTTAATTTAGGCCCTGCTTGAAGTGTGAGAGGTTGTAATCAATTACATTAACACGTGATGCAATTTGACTCATTTGAGCAATTTCAATCAGGTTTCTATCCTTATCATAGTGCTGACACTGCTGTATTGAAAGCAAAGAATGACCTTTTGATCGCAACAACGGATCTTGTCTTTCATGATTTTGTTGGACCTTTTGGCAGCATTTAATGCAGTTAATCATAACATTTTGTTGGCTGGTTTATAGATTTTGGTAGGATTTTCTTAAATAAAAGTAAAACCAATTCAGAGTGTTATCTTTCAGCGATCTGTTTAAATGCCTGTTTAGTAAGGTCATTTGATCTCTACTCTAGGAACCTACAAGACTGAGAGCGACTTTTTTTCTGCTAGCCTGTTTATATTTTGTACAAATTCACTTAGAGATGAGTGTTTGGTAGTTTGTAGCATTATAGGATGTCATGGACAATTTTTAACACCTCACATTGAAAATTTAGAGAAGTGTGTTTGTGCCCAAAATACATCAAGATGTTGGCCATTTGTTATGCTCCATTACTGATATATCCATTTACACAAATCTAGGTTCTCATTCTGTTACCTATAGAGGAGTAAGCTTACACAGACATTATATGCACACCCATAGATACAAACAAAATATGTTATTAGGCTAGAAAATATAAAACAAAGTATCCTTCTCTGAATCAAGCTATTTTCAGGCCAGTTTAAGAAGTAAAAGTTAGCCAACTAAGTGTAAAGTAGATCTTGACATGATCTAAAACTTTGTTTACCTGAGGAGCCTAACTGTATTGATGTTAGAATTGCAAATATGCAGAAAACTGCTGAAAGGTACTTGATACCACTGAAAACGGCTGAAAGATACTTGATACCATTGTTTAGGCATCAGATAAAATAGTGATTTCTTTATATTTTGTAATTCCCACCAGGAGAAGCTGGAAATTTAATGAATGTTAGAAGATCACGAATTGTCAAATCTAGAATAAGGTGCTGGAGTAGAATGGTTCTCAGTAGGCCCACAGATGAGTCTCTCAGTTCACTGAAGAAATGTCCGCAGAAAAGAAAAATGAACATGGCCTGGTCAAATCTTCTGGTAAAGAGTCTATGAGAAACATGTTTGAAACATAGAAAAATATTTTCTGGTAGAAAAGCCCTTATCTATGGAATGCTCTTATCAAGATGTACCCTTTCGAATTGCTTAACAAACACACTTAGATTAATGTATGGATTCATGAACATGGCTTCCTGTTAAAAGTCCAGTCTGCTACACAAATATCTAGTAAAAACGGTAATGTCTCATGACTGAAACAGCTACTCTTTTTTTGCTTGGTGTAATTGATGTTGCTGCAAATATTATTTATAGACTTCATATGCTACTCTGACCAGAACACACTCGTATGTAGCAAAAAAATATATAGTTGCAATGGCAATCTCAGACTCCTCTTTGCTTTGCTCATACATTGTGATTTCTATGCTCAGTCTATAATTGTGTGCCTAATTCAGCAATGAAGTCTGATTTAAAATTTCTAAGAGGATTGTCTAAGAAATTATGCTTTTACCTATTTTGTACACCTTTCCTGAAAATAAATGGAGTGTATTCCATAAGAATACAAAATTTGAACTGAATGTGATTCATGGGGAATTTTTTTAAATTGGATTTTAATCGAGTTTGGAATTTTAGTCTAAGAAGGATCTTATATAAGTTGGTTCTTTTAGTTATGCATGCATTAGTATAAACTACTATAGATACCAACATATTGCATACTATAGCAATTCTGAATATTCACCTAATAATTTATAATTTTCAGAACATATTTTTCCTTATGTTTATTCTACACAAACCTCTTTCCGACAATAATTTCTTTGTATTTATTATTTACATTAACTGTTTGCCCAAACTTTACTTTCTGGTTTTCTGCCACTTCAACTCCCAAAACCTAAAGTTTAAATCAAACTTCTGCCTTTTCCAATTTTACTTCTGAATGTCCTTAGAAAAATATCACATGACCATGCTCTGTAAACTCAGAAGAATTTGAAGGAATTAACAAAGAAAACAAAGAAATAGTCATGGACACAGACAATGTTATGGTAACTGCCAGAGAGGAGGGGGGTAAGGGGAGGTAGAAGAGGGTGAAGGGGGGATAAATGGTAATGGAAGGAGGCTTGACTTGGGGCTGTAAACACACAATTGAATATACAGATGATGTATTAGAGAACTGTGCAACTGAAATCTGTATACTCTTATTAATCAGTGTCACCTCAATAAATTCACTTAAAACAAAGAATTCTCAATTATATACAGTCTTTCTGGGTTCTTCAATCATAACCCTCCTTGATTCTCAAAGCCCTCACTTCGCAGGCTCCTCACACAACAATGTCTTGCCTCTTAATTTGCAAACTAATAGATTTAATTTCTATTAATATTTTCCCCTTTTGTCCTTGAAATGTGTTTACATTTTATGCCACTTTCCTTTTAACCTTCCAAGTTGAAGCTATTTTTGCTATCCTGGAGGAGGGCAACTTTCCCATTTTTTGACCTAGAACCTATACCTTCCTTGCCTGCTTGGGCTCTGTTCCATCATTTGTCTTTTCTGCAGTTTTATTGACATTTTTTTAACCTCTATTATTACTTTTTCTGCTTTGTCCATGCCTCTCTATTAAAAAATAAATAAAATAAAACCAAAAATTGGACATAAGAAACTAATCATAAAAAATGCCATTCTATCATAATCTGCTGTGTAGCTAGTGCAGTTTTACCTTCTCCAAATACTACAAGTTGTTAAAAGAGTAGCCTACAGTGTTCCTTAAACTCAAATTTCATATTTATTCTTTAGCACTTTGCCTACCATTCCACTTATGTTATTCTCCCCAGTGTTACCAAGATATCTTAGTTTCCAATTTCGATAGTTGTTGTTGCTTTTGACTAATGGATTCTTGTGGAGCATTTAATAATGTTGCTGATCACTCAGTTTTTCATCTCACTTCTGTGATAAAATTATCCGTCTTTCCTCTAACTTCTCTCTATGCTTACTGTCAGTGTTCTTTTTTGGATTCCTATCTCAGTTTGGCTCCTTAAATTGTATTGCATCCTGGATTCTTTTGCTGCTCTGTCTCATTTATATTCTGTGTTATTTTAAGTACACCCTTGGCTTTTTTCCAGTACCTAACAGTCGATAATCCTTAAATCCCTTTTTCCTACTACTGCTTTCTCCTGAAATGCAGAATTTCTAATTGCACACTGACTACCTGCACTCTGATTTATTTAACTTGTCCAAAACTTCACTCATCAGTTGTTGCTGCCCTCAGAACAAACACTTTACAGTCTTTCCTATTATTCACTCAGCTTTATAAGCAGAAGTCTACAAGTAGTCTAGAGCAGAGGTTCTCACATTGTAGTGTTCCAAATTGCTAACAGGTATGCCTAATACTGTTCATTTCTGTCCTATTGTCAGGTGATTATCACTGGTCAACCTAAGCTTTTTATCATCATGTGTTATAAAATATAATTATTTTGTTTGAGTTTCATTATATATAAAAAAATCTAGATTCCTTTCTACATCATTTCTGATATCTTAAAAAATCATTAAATTTGGTCAAATCAGTATCTAAAATATCTTTCACAAGTGCTTTCTATTTGGTCTCAGATACCCCCACCCCACATTCTTTTGTTAAGAACCTTGTTATTTCTATCCTGGATTACAGTCAGAGCCATTTAATTTGCCTTCATGAATTTAGAGTACTTGCAAAGCCAGTCCAATCTTCATAGTGCTGGCAGTGAGCTCTTTAAACCTAGCATTCCATTTCTTCATTAAAAAATATCCAAGATTATTACCAAATTTTAAAAGACCAAACCATGTAGCCACATATAGAAAAAACCAAAACTTTATTTATGGAACCTGGTCACATCTGCTGCCTGACCCTAATACACAAATATTCTTTCAGTATTCGGTTTATAACTCTGCTCTTCTAGGAAGAGTCACATCCATAAATTGGGAAGGGCACCACAGTTTCATTGTGTAATGCCTATTTCGATAATACTCAATCTGTAATGTTTCTTTATATTTGTCTATAATTCAAATATATGGTGATCCTCTCCAAAACTATGAAAGGTATGAATGAATGTGTACATAAGCATTAAAAGGATCTTTCATTTATAAATTAGTAAATTGCATAAATATTTAAATATATAGATCAATTGTCATAGTGTCAGTTTCTTTTCTCTCATTTGGTTGTACTATCAACTATATGAATTTATTCTCAGTACTATCCATGCCAGTGCATGCTCATTTTCCCTAACACCTATCAACAGTATTTTTTACACTAGTAGTTTAAGTTTTCTTCTTTTGTGACTTTTTTTGTTTTTTTTCCTATCATCTTCACTGGACTCCCTTCCTCTTGGTCACTCCAAAATGAAGGACGTCATTTTTTCCTATTTTTACTAGATCTCTTATCTCTGTGTTACTCTAAAATGACATAAATCTATACTGTCTTGAAAGGAACATTAAAATTTCTTGACCTGAATATTCCATTTTGTTTAATAATACACTTGAAATATTATTAATTTCCAATTACTTTAACATAACTCCTCAGAAATTAAAATATATGTTAGTCACTAATGTACAGGGTGTCCCCAAAAATGTATACACACTTTGGATAATTATTAATTCCAATGGGTTAAATCTGAAAAGAAAAAAAAATTAATTGAGCTATCAGCTGTTAAGTGTGTATACATTTTTTTAAGATACCCTGTATATGTAGGCCTATCTTTTTATTAAGAAACATTTTTAAGATCTATGTTTCCACCATGTGTTTGTTTCTTCCTTTTTATATATTTTGGTAGCTTTATTTTTGTAGAAAATGGACCTGTATGCAAAATTCCAGTTTGATTTTTCTATGACCAGATACTGGAAATAATTGGTTAACATAATAATTGATAAAATAATAAGCAAACAATGGAACAGAGGAAAACTATTTCTAGTAATTCTACTTTTTTACAGGAAAAAACTCAAGTAACATATTTTAGCATTGAAAGGTTAATCAACAGTTAAGAACAACCTATCTTTTTTGTATTATCTCTGTTAAACAAAAATAAAATGTTCAGTTTCTTAACTACGATGGGATGTGGAACATACAATTTTTGCCAAATAATTATCTTTTTTTTCTTGTTTTTCTCTAATGCATTTCAAAGTCTTATAGAAGCCCACCTTTCCACATTATTTTTCCCCTCAAATAATTGCAATCTATCTTTTAAAATTGCAATGTAACTGTTTGCCTAAACCACTCATTTGGTCCACCATATGCTGATCTTTATTGTCAGTTTGTTTTAATGCATTTTGTTTAATCCCACTTGTTTATAGACATCAAATATATCTTATATGTTTGGCAACTAAAGGATGCAGATGCTTTTATTTTATAAACTTAAAAAAAAAAAATACCAAGGGGAACTATATAGTAATGTACAGAAAAGGTTTACATATTTACTTAATGCCAATTTTAATGGAATTTTATTTATCTTGTAATAATGCAGTTACTTTTCTTTGTTTACATTTAGAAAAAAGTGTTATTATACAAGAATCATATACCATTTTATGAAAGGTATAACTACCTATAATATTTACAATTTAGTTAACATGATTATGATATACTATATTGGTTTTACAATGACTGATGTAATTCAAGTATCCAATCATGTTTATAAAGCTACTCTGGAAGCAATTTCCAATTTAACGTCAAAGCAAACAAGTGGCTGATTCATAGAGAGAAGCACCCTCTAATTAACACCAAGGACAGGTGAAATAAGACTAGTAACTACAACCAATAAGCTATCACAGAATCTCCTATTGGCAGAAGATATTGAAAAAACAACTAATTCACACCTTGACCATGAGAAGTAAAAAGCTTTGTGGCAAAAAGTAACCTTATGTTTTTCTGAGAATATGAGGTGTTTCTCTTTGTGATAGTTTCTCCTCACATTTTTACATTAGATTAAGAGAGTTTAAGTAAAGATATAAGTAGAGCATGTAATCATTTAAATTCAATTTTCCAAAAGCCTTTATACAATATTATATTATTTCTGTTGTTTAGAATTAAAAATTTAAATGATTTTTTAAATTTCAACATACTCAGTACATTAAACTAAATTTTACGAAGTACTTTACAGAAATAAATTTAATTCTTTCAGGTAGGTGTTGTCTTCAGTACTTTCATAAAAATAGCAGTTTAGGTAGAACATATTTATAACTAGACCAAGATTAAAGTTTTATTGAAATATGCTCCATTAGTTTAACTGTATTTTATGTCACAAAATACATTCTTTTGTGACTTATTGGTTCACAAACAATATGTGCCTGTTAAAAGGGAGTCAATACCATAACACCACATACATTAGATGGTCTTCAAGTTTTATCTTCAATAGGCAGTTCTTAAACATGCAGTGATAATAAAATGTCCTTAGTGGATTATATTCTACAGAAAATTTGTTTCCAGAGTAGCTTTATAAACATGATTGGATACATTTTAATTATGTTTTATGCATGACAAATCAAAGGTAATAAAGAAATCCATTTAAATCCATAAATATTTTTAAAAACAAATGTAATAAATACACAGAGTAGTACTGCTAAAATTATTTGGAAGATTTAAGGTTAACTCATGAAATTGGAATTTCAATTTTCTTTTGAAAAATTATAATACTGATAAGATTTCATAGTACAATTTAACCACAAAGATTGTTTCTCACTGAACTGCATAAATCAATAAAAGTTCATGTTAATCTTAGTTAAGGAAAATCACACATTATTTATACCTCAAAAATATTTTTAATGTGTTTGAGTAAGCTAAGAGATAGTATATTTATTAGGAAATAAGTATGCCTCTTTATTATTCACATCTTCAGGGCTTTCTGCCATCACAAAATTCCCCAGAAGATGTCAATGCAAGGCTGTAACAAACTATATTCCAAATGGAAAACTAAACTAAATTAATGAAAATCTCTGGGGACATCAAGGGTACAGTTGTAATATAAGTATCAAAGGGCATGATCCCAGTAAATGTCTGCAAAAAAAATGGTGTTAGTAAAGACAAAATAAATTTTAAATATTTTTATGTATTAAAAGATGTATCGGCAAAGCTTAACATCATCATATAACAAAATACACTGTACAGAAAGTTTTGTTAAAGTAATTCATGAATAACTTTTTTTTTTTAAAATATGCTATGACTTAAAATTGTCAAAGGAAGAGAATTTCTGTGAAAATTATGTGAAATATGGATGATTGAAGATAATTTCTATTTCTAAAAGTAATCATTTTAATTTTCTTTTCAGTGTATGCATATGTGTGTATATATGTATAAGTATATATATGATAGGTATATATATGTATATGTGTATATATATGTATATAGTTTTTATTTTTTTTAAAGAAACTGGAGCTTCATTTTATAATAGAGAGAAACACAGTGGAGCAATCTAGCAATTTATGCTGCTGCATAGTGACTTCATAGGGCCATTTCTGTAGGCCCCGGTCCAAGGGAGATCCTTATATCTGTTCAATTTTTATTCTCCCTTGCTCTTCAAAAATCCTTTCCAGACTGTAGTAACTTATTTGCCAAATAACAAATCAATTATGGCAGAAAGAATGCAACTCCAGAATATTTTTCCTATAAAGAAAAGATGCTGTAAACCTACTACCCAATGACAAGATTAGAACATAAAAATAGCCTAAAATATAAGCAAGAGAAAGAAATATTAGAGATACATATTTCTCTTTGCTATATGCTTTCAGAAAAGCACCAAATAGGCTTATAACTCTCTGTATAAAATCAAGGGAGAAAAATATATGTATAGAAGGCAGCCAATTGTAATAAAATTTCTCAAATAGAACTCCAGTGTATGCTACATTTTAGAAATGGGGGCACATGATGTGTTATTTACAGTCCTCAGTAAATGGTTTAGTTTGCATGTTGTGTGTTTATGTATGAACAATAAAAACTTTTCAATGAAACAGAATACTCAATAACTCATATTTTAGTTAGATTCCTGTTTAAGTGTGAAATTAAATTTACATTTCTTAGTTGTAGATATAGAACTGCTAAAATGTGCTCTTACAGTGTAAAGCACATGATGAACATTAAAAAATCCTTCTCATTGCAGTTTATAGTAAATGTGATTAAGTATTGCTGAAACAAAAATCATCAACATAAGAGGACATTTGGTCAGTGTTGAATGTGTAAATATTTTGATTACTGATTAATACTGTTAGCAAAATCATAGCATCACAAAATATGTAGAATCACACTTGAAAAATTAGTTGCATTTACACTGGCAGAATTTTTTTTGAAAATACACATTTTTGAATTTTCCATTTCTTTTAATGTGAGTCAGAGTCTTGATTAATGGTTTAATTCTCTGGGTCTACTCTATTTGTTCTAACCTCAGAACTTTAACAATATTTGGCACATACTGAACAATACCAATATTTGCAAATGTAGTATCAAATAGTTTTGTCATCATCAATCATTATGTACATTTAAAGACTTTATTACTAGAAGTTTCTTACCTGTTTATAATAAAAATTCTGATATAATTTATTGATTTTATCACAATACATATTTTATTCACCAGTTGTGACCTTTTTACAGTTTGCATTTGAGAACAGCTATTTACGTGGTAGAAAGTTGGTGTTTTCTAAAATGTATGTTGACTTGACTTAAGGATGAACATTTAAAAGCTGAATAGTAGATGCCCGGCCAGCGTGGCTCAGCGGTTGAGCGTAGACCTAGGATCCAGGCCATCGGGGTTCGATTCCCGGTCAGGGCACATGCCCAATTGCGGGCCACAGCCGATCAATGACTCTCTCATCATTGATGTTTCTGTCTCTCTCTCTCCCCCTCCTTTCCTCTCTCTGAAATCAATAAAGATATATTAAAAAAAAAAAAAAGCTGAATAGTAGGATCTAGTAACCTTTTATTTTATGTTGATCTCCTAAATTTTGAGATGATATGATTTTTCAGATTTTCATTTTGACAAACACAGTTTTGGTATCAGATATATGTCATTATAAAAACACTAAACTGGGATTACACTGGTTTGTAATGTCAAATAGCATACAGTCAAGATATATATTCCAATAAAACCTTGTTTATTTGGGCATCATTCTCAGTGAACAATATTTTCATAAAGGACAATAAAATGTGCTTATCAATAATAAAATAACTACATTTTCTCAAAGCAGTTCACAGCATTCATTAATATGTGTTGTTTTAAATCTATTACAATTTGTTACCACCACATCATTGTCTATGGAAATTCACCAAAATAAACAATTAAAATTGGCAAACATCAAATTAATTTACTTGTGGGAGACTATCTTTGTTATGATAGCCATTTTCTACCATATCTTTTCCTTCATCTTGTGCTTGAGCAGATTTTGTTATTAAATATACATTTATTAATTTATTAATGCACCTACTTCCATAAAATAATCTCAGATGGTTTACATTTAAAAGGTTATAGCATAGCCAATGATACTGAAAAGACAATCAGTGTTTACTGATGTTCTGTTTTCATCAGACACTGTATACATATTATTTAATCATCAAGACAAAAAAAATGTAACGATGTACATATTCTTTCATTTTCCAGAAAAGAAAAGAAATCATATAGGGTTGAGAAATTTGCTCAGTAGTAAAGTTTCAAAGGTCATTTGCCTTCAAATGTATAGTTCTATAATGTGAAATCCCATGCTCTTTTCACTGTATCTTTATCCAATAGAATAAAAGTAAAAATTAAATAATACTGAAGTTGGGAGAGGGATAAATTCTGCTGAGGGACTCATTAATTATGAAATGAAAAATTTAGGTCTCAGAATCTGAAACTAATATCTATCAGAATCGGGTACATAACCATCACTTTCACTACCTCTAGGCTTAGTTAATAAACATCTTTTTTTTTTTTAAAGGCTGTGTTAATGATGGTGTCTTTTTTTTTTTTTTTTTAATATATCTTTATTGATTTCAGAAAGAGGAAAGGAGAGGGAGAGAGAGATATAGAAACATTAATGATGAGAGAGTCATTGATTGAGCCCACAACCAGGGCATGTGCCCTGACCGGGAATCGAACCCCAATCACCTGGATCCTAGGTTGACGCTCAACCGCTGAGCCACGCCCGGCCGGGCAATAAACATCTTCCTTTTAAACATTCATTTTCTCAACTTAGTTATTGATAGAAACAGCTTAGTACACAATTAGATTGAAATCTTTGGGGAAAATGTACACAGGAAGCATTTTGTTGATATTGGCTAAAAACGATTCATGTCTTCTGCATACCAAGTATGCAGTCAAATATGTTTTACTGAAAATGTGAGTGGATTTGAACTATATTCTTGTCTTAAAGGAGAGTGCCAGGGATATATATGCTTGCACATCATCATCATGAATCTGTCTTTTTCTTTTTAAGAAGAGGATAAGTAAGCTGAAGCACCCAAATAAGTGAAGGGTTAACACACTATGCCACGAGGCCCTATCCTGGATTCCCCTAAGGGTAGTCCTATGATAAAGCTTTCTCTAGTATGTTTCCTTCTCTGCTTGATGTTAAAGGGATCAGAAATAGTTCCAAAGTGTAACATTAACATTAAAGTCATATGAAATGTTCAATCCAAAGGTTATTAAAAATGATTTTATGAAGAAAATCAAGAGTGCTGTATACAAAATAGAAACTGTTTCAGAACTATTTAAATATTTCTTTGGAATCAGAAGATATATACATATATATTTTAAATGAATGTCAGTTACAGATAAAATTTAATTACACACAAAATTTCAATGAAAACCTGTAGAACATACAAAACTTTATAGTTATAGAGTATTTCACAGTTTGCAAAGAAATTTTTCTGCATAACTGATAATTTTATATTAAAAAATTTATTTTTTAAAAACAAAATTTGTCAAAGATGGAAATACAGTTATACACTTAAAAGATATTTTTCTAGTGTTACTGAGAAATATAATTTACATTCATCACCGTGAAGTATAAGATGTACAGCATGATGGTTTGATTTACATATATTGTAAAATGAATACCTCAACGGGTTTGGCTAACATCCATCTTCTCATAGAGATACAACAACAAAAAAATAATAAAGAAAAAGTATTTTCTTCTTGTGATGAGAACTCAAGGTTTACTCTCTTATAACTTTCCTATATATTATACAGTGTCAGCTGTAGTCATCATGTTGTGCTTTGCATCTCCATTACTTGTTTATCTTATACATGGAAGTTTGTACATTTTGACTACCATCCTCAGATTCTTCCACTTCCCACCCCACCTCTGGTAACCACAAGTCTGACTCCTTTTTCTATGAGTTTTTTTTTTAAGATTCCACATATAAGTGAGATCATACAATATTTGTCTTTGTCTGACTGTCTTATTTACATACAATAAAAACTTCAAGGTCCATCCATGCGGTCACAAATGATAGTTACCATGTTTTTTATGGCTAAATTATATATCATAATTTCTTAATCCATTCATCATCTGGCAATGGATACTTAGGTTGTTTTCATGTCTTGGCTATTGTAAATAATGATGCTGTGAACATGGATCAGATATCTTGTAGAGTTAGTGTTTTTGTTACTTTTGGATGTGATCCTAGAATTGGAATTGCTGGATCATATGGTCGTTCTATTTTTAAACTTTTGAAGGGCCTCAATCAAATTTCCATAATGCCTGTACCAATGTATAATTCCACTAACAGTGCACAAGGGTTCCCCGTTCTCTGTGTCACGCTAGCATTTATCTCTTGTCTTTTTCATGATGGCCATTCTAACAGGTATGAGGTCACAGGTCATTGTGGCTTTAATTTGTGATTTTCTAACAACTAAGGATGTGGAACATCTTTTTTTTTTCTTTTCTTCTAAAATGACCTCCTTATTTTATTTTATTTTATTTTATTTTATTTATTTTATTTTATTATTTTATTTTATTATTTTATTTTATATTTTATTTATTTATTTATTTTTAAATTTATCTTTGTTGTTGAAAGTATTACGGATGTTCCCCTTTTCCCCCGCATTGATGCCCTCCACCCAGCATCCACCCCAAGCACCCCCCAGTCTTTCTCCACATTATTGTCTGTGTCAATAAGTCATGCATATATGCATATAAGTTCTTTGATTAATCTCTCCACACCCACTCCCCACTCCCATCTTCCTTCTGAAATTCGTCTGACTGCTCCATGGTTTTATATTTCTGTATCAATTTTGTTCATCAGTTTATTTTGTTCATTAGATTGGGATGTGGAAAATATTTTCATGTACCTGTTGACATTTCATATATTATCTTTAGAGAAATTTCTATTGAGGTCCTCTGCCCCTTTTTTAAATAGGTTACTTTGGTGTTCTTTTTGTTTGTTGTTTTTTTTTTGGCTATTGAATTGTATGAGTTCTTTCTATGTTTTGTATATTAACACCTTATCAGATATATGGCTTGCAAGTATTTTTTCCATTTCATAGTTTGTATTTTCACTTTGTTGATGGTTTCTTTTACTGTGCAGAAGCTTTTTTATTTGTTGTAGTGCCAATTATTTATGTTTTATTTTGTTGCTTGTGCTTTAGGTATCATATCCAAAAATCATTAACAAATCCCATGTCAAGGAGCTTTGTTCCTATGTTTTCTTCCTAAAGTTTCATGGTTTTATCCTTAAATTTAAGTCCATAATTGCCGGAGCCAGCCGGCAGGCGAACGAGGACCTGATTGAGGGGGTGAGGATTAGAAAAGAAAGAAAAAGACAAAAGGATGGGATCGGGAGGGCCACAACCAAGGCAGAGCTAAGTTAAGCTGAGTCAGGCTGAGGCCCCGAGTTTATTGATTACAAGCCTTTTATAGTGCAACCAAACAATACCCCAAGCAGTGAAACAATGCCCCAAAGCAGTGACCTTTACATATTCCATTCCTGCATATCCGCACCTGTTTATCGAGACTTGATGTCTCCAGGTAGAGCAATAAATCTATTGTGCAAAGCTTCTACTTCCCTAAAGCAATGTTTAATCTTAAAACTAAGCTACAGGGGGTAGAGGTGCTAGCTCAACCGACCCACCCTGCGGGTCAACGTGCCAGAGATTTCTCTCTAAGGCGGCGCTAGGGTCGGCGAGCCCCTGGAGGTATTCCAGGGCAGCACCCTACCAGGGAGACTATTCATGAAGGGCAGCCAGCCGGCTCCCCACACATAATCTATATTGAGTTTCTGAGTGCTGTAAGATATGGGTCTAAATTCATTCTTTTACACATGAATATACAATTATTCCAGCACTGTTTATTAATGAGCATATACAGTTATCTCAGCACCATTTATTGCAGAGACTGTCTTTTCTTCATTGAGTATTCTTGGTTCCCTTGTCAAACATTAGTTTACAGTATAGGCTTGGAATTTCATTGCTTATTCAAGGTCTTTTGTGGTTTCACATAAATTTTAGGAGTATTTTTCCACTTCTGTAAAAAATGCCATTGGGATTTTGATAGGAATTGCATCAAATCTATATGTGAATTTCTTTAGTATTGACATTTTAACATTACTTTTTGCAATTTATGAACACAAAATACCCCCAACTTATTTATGTCTTCTCTGATTTCTTCCTGTAATTTTCAGTGTAGAGCTCTTTCACCTCCTTAGCTAAAATTATTCCTAAGTATTTTTTTGTTCTTGATGCTATTATAAATGGGATAAATTTTTTAATTTATTTTTCAGCAATTTTGTTTTTAGTGTATAGAAACATTACTGATTTTTTTTCTGTTAATTTTTTGTCCTGCAACTTTACTGAATTCATTGATTAGATCTAACAGTTTTTTGGTTGAGTCTTTAGGATTTTTTATATATGAATTCATATAATCTCAAATAGAGGCATTTTCACTTCTGATATTTTTATTTTATTTTATTGCCCAGTTCCTCTAGGTATGACTTCCAGTACTGTGTTGAATAAGAGTGGTGAGAGTGGGCATCCTTGTCTTGTTCTTGACTTAGAGGAAAAGCTTTCATCCTTTCATCATTGAGTATAGTGTTAGCTGTAATCTTGTCATATATGGCCTTTATTATGTTGAGATATGTTCTTTCTATGTCTAATGTGTTGAGTTTTATTATGAACAAATGATGAATTTTGTTGAATGCTTTTTCTGCATCTATTGTGATGATCATATGATTCTTTTATTTCATCGACTGATTTGTGTACATTGAAACATCCTTGCATCCCAGAGATAAATCTTACTTGATCGTGTTGAATGATCCTTATAATGTGCTGTTATATTTTGTTTTCTAGTATTTATTGAGAATTTTTGCATCTATATAAGGAATATTGACTTATAGTTTTCTTTTCTAGTAATGTCCTTTTTGATTTTAGTAGCAGGATAATGCTGGTCTTGTAAAATGAGTTTGACAATGTTCTCTACTCTTCAATTCTTTTTGGAAAAGTTTGAGAAGGATCAGCATTAATTCCTCTTTAAATGGTTGAAAATTTATGTGTAAAGCCTTCTGGTCCTGGGCTTTTCTTCATTTGGCAATTTTTAACTACTGATTGAATATCCTTACTAGTAATTGGTATAATCAGTTTTGTTTTTTTGAAAATTTTTTTCCTGATTCGGTCTTGGTATGCAGTATATTTCTAAGAATTTTGCCATTTCTTTGAGGTTTTCCAGTTTGTTGGTGTATAGTTATTCATAGTAGCCTCTTACCAACCTTTGGATTTCTGTGGCATCAGTTGTAATGTTTCCTTTTTCATTTATAATATTGTTGTTTTGAGTCCTTTATCTTTTTTCTTGGTTAGTCTAGTTTAGGGTTTGTTTATGTTGTTTATCTTTCCAAAGAATAAACTCTTATTTATCACTATCTGTGAAATTTATGCTAACTTTTTTCATCATATTAATTAGCATTATTTAATTCCATGCAAAGAACTCCCTTTAATATTTTTTGTAAGGCAGATCTGGTGGTAATGAGCTTCCTCAGCTTTAGTTGTTGAGAAAAGTCTTGATCTCGTCTTCATTTATGAGGGACAGTTTCTCTGGGTATAGAATTCTTGCCTGATAGTTATTTTCTTTCAGTATTTTGAATATGTCACCCAGGTATCTTCTGGCCTGAAGAGTTTCTGCTGAGAAATTATCATGGCCATTTCCTCTTTTGTAACTTTTCTTTGTATCTCTCTCTCTCTTTTCCCTACTCTTACAATTCTTTTTTTGTCCTTGACTTTTACCAATTTAATTATAATGTGTCTTAGTGTAGCTCTGTTTCAGTTCAACCTATTGGGTCCTTTGTACCTCATGGATATAGATGTCTGTTTCTTTACCCATGTTCAGGAAGTTTTCAGCTGTTGTTGCTTTAAATATACTCTCTGTCCCTTTCTCTTTCTCTTCACCTTCTAGAATTCCCATAATGTGAATATATATATATTTTTTATTGTGCCCCATAATTTCCATGGCCTTTATTCATTCTTTTATTCTTTGTGTTTGTGTGTGTGTGTTTCTCTCACTAGGTGATTTCCAATGTCCTACCATCCAGGTTGCTGATTCTTTCTTCAGCATGATCACTTCTACTTTTCAAATTCTCTATTTAATTCTTTAGTTTAGTTATTGTGTTTTCAACACTAGGATTTTTTATTTGTTTATTTTGATGGTTGCTATTTCCTTGTCAAACTTTTCATTTTGTTCATGCATTGTTTTCCTAATTTGGTTTAATTGTCTGTTTTCTTGTAATTAACTAAATTTCCTTAAGAGGATTATTTTGAATCCTTTAACAGTCCATAGATCTCCTTTTATTTAGGGTCAGTTATTAGAGCTTTATTAGTTTCCTTTGGTAGTGTTATATTTACTGATTTTTTTTCTGATCCTTGATTTTCTGTGTTGGTATCTATATATTTGAACAATATGGCTCCTCTTCTAGATTTTATAGGTTTGCATTGTCAGAGACAGTTATTCACCAGTTATCTCAGCTTGGGTTTTGGGGTGTGTCTGCTGGTAACGTCTTTGAGCCGGTAAAGTCTGCTATTATGGTCTGTTTTGGGGTGAGGCAACTGCTTGATCTCTGTGAAGATGGGGGTGTGTTCCTGGCTGAGAACAGTTGGATAGGAATGATGGCTTGATTCCATACCCAAGTGAGGCTGTAGGATAGGCTTTGCAGTTGCCTGAATTTTCTGGCCAGACTTACTAGTTTATCTGGACTAGGTACTAGGCATATTCAGTAGTAGTTGGGGATCTGAATTAGCTTCCTTGCCTTGTCAGAGAAGAAAGTAAGAGCCCAGGTCCTGTACAACCCATTGATTGAGGGCCTGAAACAGGACTGAGTGTGCACTGAATTATCTGATCATTGGAGGCCACTGGTTTTGCTCTGCAGATGGAGGAAGCTGTGGTCTGTATTCTTTGTTCAAATGTTACTGTATGTAGGGCTATTGAATATTGCAATGCAGCTTCCCATGTACTATTCTTATTGGGTTCCTCAGTCAGGCAGGTTGAAGGCTATATTTAGCAATGAGCAGAGCTGTGGATTAGATTTTCTGGCTGGATACAGTGAGATAAGGAACTCTAAAACTAGTAAAGTTATTTGTTTGGTTGTCTGAACTCAAACCAAACTACACTCCAAGTTCCCTGGCTGAATAGGGCTACTATTGACTTTGGTCTGCAAACTATTGGCTCTGTCTGTCCTTCTCTAAGAGTTCCATCACCCCTGAGCCACACAGTTTATGGGTGTTTTCTCTAACACTTTTCATTATATGGAGCCAGAAGCAGAGCAGGTGGAGTTGTGTCATTATGTCTCAGCTCTCTTGCCTGGGTGGGAGAGGGAGAAGCTGCTCTTGGCTTCTCCTAATTTTCCAGACAGGATCTCCAGTTGGGAGGGGATAAGAGCTACCCTCAGCCTTCAATTAATTCCCCTTCTTGTGAGTAGCACAAGAAGACCTGGTACTGATTATACTTTGGGGGCAATCAGCTCTTTCCACCCACCTCTTGGCTTGAGTACTACTAGGCCACACAGCTTTCATTAGTTATCATCAGCTCTTCTAGCTATATGGGGCTGGAAGACACTCTCCACAGCAGATGTGGTTGTGTTGCCTGGGAATGGACAAATCAAGCTCTAGAGATGGTAAAACTCTTAGTTTGTGGATCTGAATCAGCAGGTCTGCACCCCTATGAGTTCCCTGATTAGAGTGTACTCCCAACTTGGTTCTACAAATGAGCACAGCCACTGGTTGAGATTACTACTTAGGGCACTGCCGATATGAACTTGGTCTACCAAGATCCTTGTTGTGGTGATTGTTGAAAGCCAATTGTTCCTTCTCTATCACAGTCAGATTCCCAGTGGCTGCACCCACAGATTCCCCTGCAATTCTGAGATGTGAGGTCAGAGCAAGGGCTCTCAATAAGTGACCCAAAATGCTAGGGGAGGCTTATCTTCCTTCTTGTGTTTTATTTTCCCACTAGATGAACTGAATGCTCAGGGGAGACCTCTGCATATAGTGATGCACTGTCCTGGGAGAGGGGCAATGTAGTCAACATGGAGCTACTTCTTTTACCCTTTATTAATCTCTGAGGTGTAAGGAGGTACTTCAGCCTCATCCTTACATTTTAGGATTCTCTTAATGGTGTCTGGTTCTTGAACAGATGTTAGATCTTCTCATGAGAGGAATGACCTATGCCACAATCTTGGTGACATCACTCTGAGCTATATACATTTTTGTTGGTTGATATTTGTTTTCAATACCTCTATGCAGATACTATGTTTGAGATGCAGAAATTATGGCTTGCCTAAAATCATAAAATATAAATTTTCATTCATTGAATCTTGAATTTCCAATTTTTCTCCTCTAAAATCTACTGAGGCTACTAATCATAACAAAAACCAACATTTGTGAATTTGAATGTGGATTTAATGTTCAAAATAATCTTTCTTCTGAGGCAGATGTTATTAACATCTCTACTATATGGATAGGGAAACTTACATTCAAATAAGTTGAACTCTGCTCATTACTGTTTAACAGAATTATCTTTGAAATTCATATTTTTTAACTTGAAATTACATGTTCTTTCTACTCTACCAGATTGCTGGGCTCTACTCAATAGCCAAATCACTCTTAACTTCAGCACAAAAAGGCAAGTTGTGGGTTCCTCAATATTTCTTGTATTAAATTTGGAAGGAATAGAATGGGAATTAAGAAGTTTAAAATTATACAAAACTCTTTGTGTAACCAAATATATTTTTAAGTGATTCAATAAAAGGAGAAAGCATTCTTTGTGTTTTCACAAACAAAAAAGTTCAACCCTTAATCTCCTTCATTGTCCTCATTTCCACTCGTTACAGAAGCCAGTATGATCTGCTCTCCCTCTACTAATCCATTAAAAGTGTTTTTGTTTAGGTAACTGAGGTCTTAATTGACAAGTACAATTAAATATTCTCAACTTTTTCCTAAATGACTTTTCTAGGACATTTTCAATGATGTGCACAATCTGGTGTTGTTGTTTTTAGCCCTCCTTTTTGCTTTTGACTCAGCTCTTTATTTTTTCTTATTTTAAGACTGATTTTTTTAACTTGTATGATTCCTCTTACTCTGTATTCCTGATCTGTTTCTGAACTGCCAAGCCAAACTTTCATTAGCTCAGTGGATATTTCTCCTGAATTTTCTTCAGGAAACTCAAATCTTTACAAAATCCAACTCAAAATCTACCTGTAGAGTAAAGATCTATTTCTGGTTCTGCAACTCAATTAAAGACAATACTGACCTTATAAAAACATCTTTCATACATCTCTCTACTCTCTGACCTCATCTTTCACTACTTTTCTGCTCACCCAAATAATGACTTTGCACTTGCCTTTCACTCTGCCCAGAATGTGCTTCTTCAAGGAACTGTGTTACTCCCTGCCTTAAATTTAGGCATTATTAAGGCTTTCCATTTATAATGTCTACCACTCTTTTTCCCTCATCTCTTTTCCTGCCAAAGTTCTTATAATAGTACTTATCATCATTTTAATATTTATTTATTTTGCATATTTGCTTCATGCTTGTCTCTCCTATTAGAAATTAAACACCACATGATTGAAAATTTTTGTCAGTTTTGGCTGTTGTTCTAGCCAGAGAATATAGCACTTTGCTTCATTCATGCATTTCACTGGTGAATAAATCAGTGAATAAATCTATAACTCATTTTTTTCACATACTTTTTACAGAAAGAACTAAATATTATTTGTAATATATTATTTTCCAACATGACCTAATTCAGGCCACAGGCAATCTTGGTTTATTCTTAGGCAGTGTCGCCTTTTAAGTGCTATCATTGACTCTTTGCTGTTTTTCTTCAGATCTGGCCTCACAGTGCAATCTTTCTAATACCCATATCTGATCCCTTTAATTCTACGTAATAAAGACATTTGCCAAAAGATAGAATTCAAATCTGTTATCATTTTTACACCAGGCTCCTTACAGTCTTAGTCTAATACACAGTTTCATCTCTTCCCAGCCTCCTGAATTATTTCCACAGTATAACCATACAAACCTAATTATTGTTACCTGATCATTCTATTCTTTCTCATGTGTCTCTGTCATTGCTGAAAACATTTACATTTTGCCAGAATCTATGCTAAATTCTGATCCTACAAAAAATAGTAAGAAACACTGACTTTCTTCAATGATTAGAACTGGACAACTGGGTTGTTTTCTGACCAGTAGCAAGATTGATACCACAAAGAATAACAAAATATGAGTCCTTAGTTGGTTAAATACCTTCTAATTCACCTCTAAATTACTTCTAAAAAACTAACATACTGCAAGGAGTTATCAAGTACTCCCACAATGAAGAAAAGGATGAATGGAAATGTCAGGAAGAAGTACAAGCCTATTTCATTTCCCTCTAGGCTGTGACTCTCTGTGTTGGAAATAGCGTCTTATTTATCTTTGCATTCTCAGGATTGGAAACAACGGATAGTACATATTAAGTGCACAATAAGTACTTACCTGGTGAAATTATTAAACAGAATTAGACTCTCAATTACTGTGTTTTATTGAATTTTACTATGGGGACATAGTGATGGGCTATTAATCAATACAATAAATGCTGTAAACAGAGAGTATCCCAAAGTAAGAAATAGAAAAGAAAGAAAATAAAACACCTATACCATATATTCATTGTTCTCTTGGCCTTCTGGGAAGTACCCTAAAATTTAATTTTTGATTACAGAATTGCAATATGAGAAAAGTTTTAGAGTGAAGAAAAAATAAGATGGTAAAATATAAATCATAAAATAATATATTTAAGGGAATTATTATATTATACTTTAATCACATTTATTATGAAATCTTTGTTTTAAATGCAAAAAGGGGAAAAAAATGATAGTAGTTATGCAATTAAAAGGTGACAGACACTTTGCCTTGCCAGGTAGTTCAGTTGGTTGAAACATTGTTCCATACCAAAAGGTTGCTTGTTCAGTTCCTGCTCAGGGCACATACATAGGTTTCAGGTTTGGTCACTGGTTGGTAAGCATATTGAAGGCAACCAATCAATGTTTCTCTCCCACATCAATGTCTTTCTCTCTCTCTTTTCCCTTTTTCTCTAAAATCAAGAAACATATCCTCAGGTGAGAATGCAAACAAAAAGGTGACATACACAATGATAGGATAGGATGATATTGCTCAATGTATTTTAATATACTATGCCTATGATGACAACGTTTTTCAGCAAAATTTGCACTTTGAATAGACATTCCATTATTTATAAAGAATTCTTGGTCTTTGAAAGTAAACAAGTTTTCAAAGTTCAAGTTACAAATATTAGAATTCATCAATTGCATTTAAAAGTAGCCACGTTTTGAATGAAATCTTATCATTTGCAACAGCATGGATGGACCTCAAGGGTGTTATACTAAGTGAAATAAGTCAGACAAAGAAAGACAGATGTCATATGATTTCACTTATATGTGGAATCGAAAGAACAAAATAAAAAAACTAAAACTGAAACAAACTCATAGATATAAAGAACAGACTGATGGTTGTCATAGTAGAGGAAGGTTTGAGGACTGGGTGAAAAAAGTGAAGGGGTTAAGAAGAAAAAAATTGGAAGTTACAAAATCTTCACAGGGATGTAAATTACAGCATAAGGAATATAGTCAATAATATTGAGATAATTGTGTATGGTACCAGGTGGGTACTAATAATATCAGGGGAAACACTGTATTAGTATATGATTGTCTAACCACGATGCTGTACACCTGAAACTAATAAAATATACTACTGAATGTAAACTGCAATTAAAAAGTAAAATTTAGAAGCCCAGCCTGGTGTGGCTCAGCGGTTGAGCATCTACCTAGGATCCAGGTGATCAGGGTTAGATTCCCAGTCAGGGCCAATGCCCGGGTTGTGGGCTTGATCAATGACTCTCTCATCATTGATGTTTCTATCTCTCTCTCTCCCTCTCCTTTCCTCTCTCTGAAATCAATAAAGGTATATTTTAAAAAAATAAAAATAAAAATAAAATTTAAGGTAAAATAGAAGTAATTGTTGTTTTAGAGCTGAATTTGCACTTTTTTTGCTATTATGTAGGAGTAGATTTTCTCTGTACTTGTGTGTCCCTACCTTCTCTCCATTTTATCTTTCTGTGATTTGCGGGTTGAGTATTATACATCATGTGACAGATTATATGCTCCACTCTTGTGAGTAACTTGAAGTTTTAATAAATTGCTGAGAAATATTGTGCTTTGGCTGCTTAGTGTTCATGCATATCAATTTCATGCCAATAGTCACATAAGCCACATTGAATTTTAACTCTAGGGAACAATACTAATGTATCTGGATAACTCAGCTAATAAACTACATTATAAAATATGGCAATCAGATGTGTGTTTTTGGTCATGGTATGTGGGTTAGGCCAATATACAAAAGGCTGGATAGGGATGGAAGACTGGTTAGTATGAGAGCATGTTTCACTTAAGTTTACTGCAGAAAGCTGGGCTACAGCTGTATTTAAAAGGCCTTATTCTAGAGAATTTTGCAGGAAATCTACAGGAGAACATAGCTCTGGGCTAGTATACCATGAAATGCAGGAACAAAGTGGTAATATGAAAGAATCAGCTTTCAAGACTATTGCCTTCTTCAGGAATAGCACCCAAAATGATTCACTTTATAGGGAGAGGGTGTCTTTAATGAATCCACAAAAGCCAACACAGGAAAAACAATTAGAATGTTCGTATATACAAGGAAATCACCCGCATCGTATTTCAACAGCAGGGCTTCAGAAAGGTACCTTAACCTTTTGCTTCTTCTCCCACCAAACCCTAAGACAACCACCAGATAAGTAGGGAAAGAAGGAAAGAGGCAGAGGAAGAGAGGAGGAAAGGTAGGCAGAGAAATAGTGGGGAAAATAAAGACCCTTTCCACTGCTGCTCTGTGGAATTTTAAGTCAGGTTGGAACGTGTAGATAATCCATACGTGGGTGAGACTTTAGAATTCACTGAAACACCTGTGGAATGTGCCAGTTTTTGACAAGAGGGCAGGAGGGGAGGAGAAAGTCTTACAAAGTTTTCTTTAAGGCAGTGGAGACAAAGAGTAAATAAAATATTTTAAACTGGTACATTCTCCAACCTAGGTTAACATGCTCCACAAACATATGTAAACAAGGAAAAGTTTATGATGTGAGTAAGACATAGAAACTTGATCATAAAGAAGGCATGTAGCATGTCTTGATTTAAAAACCCAGATAGTACTTGATGATTTGTGGTAATGCTCATGTATGCTCATGGAGGATTAGGAGTGTGTTTAGTTAGTGCGTTCTTGGCATTTCTCTCCTTAAAAGTAACATTCATTTATTAATTTTGAAAAAGCAATATTAAGGACCCAGAGTTCAAAACAGGAATAATATCATGGCTTATACGCAAGAAATATATTTTTATAAATTTGTTTTCACCGTGGCAAAGATGAGGCTAACATTGGCAGGAGTAAGATGGATAGAGCTACAAAAACACACAACAATAAGTGTTTTTCCTTTTTATTTAAATATTATTGACCATCTATACTTGTTGCTAACCTATGGGATTTAAGTGAAAAAAAACATTTAAAGATGAATTCACCATGACCCTGGGATAGAGAAGTGTGAGTAGGAGGAGGCATGTACCAAATGGAGATTTGCGTAAGAATACCTAAAGCAGACTCCTAGAGAAATGTAAGGGTTATAAGTGCCCTTACCTCTCTACTCATTAAAATTTTACTGGCTCATTATAAAAACTTGGAAATTTTAAATGAGAAAAATCACTCATTATCTTATAACCAGGTGATAGTTATTTCAGAAATGATGGTGAGTATAAACAAATTTCACACACATAAAAAATCAAAATAATGTGTATATACATAAATACATGTACATATGTATACACACACACACACACACACACAAAATCTGCTCTCAAAAAAAAAAGAGCATAATTCCCCACTGCTAACATGTGGGTTGTGCAGAATACCTTTCATTCAAAGTGCACAGTATGGAAAGGGAGGGGAAAAGAGAGTAACTTTACAGAGGAGAAACCTGACAACTACCACCTCACAGGGGATGAAGGTCCACATCAACATCAGTGTCATGATAGTTTGTAGCCTTAATAAGATGAGCTGAGAATTGGTGCTTTGCATCTGCGATCCACGTCTCAAAAAACCCATAACCGCCATTAAATCATAATATAAACATCAGGCAAACCAAAATTCAGGCATAGTCTACAAAATGTCTGAGTAATACTCCTCAAAGCTGAACTGCAAAGGTCATAAAAAAACAGTATAATTCTATGAAACAGTCACAGCTCAAAGGACCCTAAAGAGCCCTGAAAACTAACTGTAATATGGTATCTCAGAGAGAATCCTGCAACAGGAAAACAAAAGAATTACAACAACAACAAAACATGTTAAAATTTAGGAAATCTGAAAGAAATATAAACTTTTAAAAGTAATAAGGCTTCAATATTTTCATTAACTACGACAAATATGCCATACTAACATAACATGTTAATAATTAGAGAAGCTGGGTGTGGAGCACACGGGAAATTTCTGCACCATTTTCACAACTTTTCTATAAACCTAAGTCAATTTTACACTTACAAGTATATTTTAAAAATTTTAAAATGCTTTACTTTCTTACAGTTGTATTTTAATCTGTGTCTAGTATTTTCCTATTTTTACTTAATATTATATTCCGATAATGTTCAAATATCATTAAATCATCATGTTTTTATATGCATTTATTTTCATGCTATGGCTGTATCAGATGTTATCTATTTAGTAATTTCTACTGTTGGTCATTCTGATTGCTATTAAAGGTTCTCTTTCTTAAAACAAATAATCCTAAAATGAATACCTGTATACATGAATTGTTCTAACTTAAGGTTTTTGCTTGTTTTAATAATTTTAATTTTAATTTTTGTCTTTCTATTTTTAATCCATTGGTCTGAACTTGGTTTTGATTTATACATTACAACTGATCTTTAAAATTTTACATTTCTAGTTTATTGAATTACAATTTTTAAGACTGATACAGCTGGAGCTTCAGGTAGTATAAGTTAAAAATAGTCCCAATTAGGTTTTCTTACCTTACCCACATGATTCACATAAATTAAGCATTCTTAACACTATAATCTTAAAAAATATAGAAGTCCAATTTATTGACAGGACAGTAAAACCAACTACTTAACCTTTCTTTCCTCCTACCCTTCAGGGCTGGATCTTCTCTGAGTCCAGAATTTCCCACCCGGTTATTATTAGGCTCAGAATGGAGACACTGTCTCCTCTGAATTGTGACTTTAATGTTCACGCATGAGGAATGGGTTGAATCTAAGGATATTATCACCTATTTATGACATTTGTTTTATTCTGTGATGAAGGCCTGTACCTTTCTGGTTCTACATTTCATTCTTCAGAAGCAGATCTACAATTTTTTTATTCAGTACCTTTGAGAGTCTGACAAGATTTGCCTAATTTTCTCCTAAAAACCCTCTTCAAACACAATGTAGGTGAAATAATTACATATGTCCTTCATCCCATTTCAAGTGAAAATATTTGTAAAACTCCAGGTTAAAAAAGTATATATTCTAGATATAAAATTTATGGTCAAGTTATTCTGACCAGTACAATCATTTTGACTCCACTCTACATTGTATATTAACTATCTAAACTTCAAGATATTTACCATGAATTTAAGTTCTTTTGCAGAATTATGACAAATAGCCTTTGCAGGAAATGTCCATTCAAACACTTAAACTTGTTCTTTTTTCTCTCTCTCCATTTAGGTAAAAATTAATAGACCATTAAGAAAAAAATCCACACTGCTCTAAAATAATATTTTTTATCTGGTGAGTCAGGGATCTTGGTGCAGCACACAATAATATCCCAAAAGAATAATCTTACAAAGGAATATTATTAGAAAAAATACAATCAAATTAATTGTCAATTATCCATTATATACTAAAATGCTTTAATTGAATAAAACAAATGTGTGTGCCCACACTTCAACTATAAAGCCAACTTAGAATTGTGTAAAAGAAAATCAGTTTGGTTTTTTGGGAGCTGCAGTTTTAAAATTTGCTCTTATTTATTTCTTTTAGCATTTCTGGATGTTTCTTTAAAAAAAATTAAAAAAATAATGGTCTCCAGAACGTGATGGTCATTTTCTATTGTATCCCTTGTCAGAGAACAGAATACAATCACTTCAAACTACTCATTTCCATCAGAGAAAATGAAATGCCTCCAATAAAAGCATCTTCAGAATGTTGATAGGTTTGAGAGCAAACAATAGGCAAAGTGAAATAAAAAAGCAGTGTAGAGTGAACAGAGTAATTTATTCAGGTAATTAGAAAGAAAATTATGTTCAAGTGAGTACAATAATTGTTTTGAGGTCAGTAACTCAAATTTGTAATTAAATACACTTTATTTAGCACATGAATAATCATGCCTCATTCTTCTATCTATTGGGCATCAGAGAAATGTTAAGTAAAGTTAAAGCAAATTTTCAAACAAGAATATTTTTTTAAGTTTGAAAGTCAAACTTACTTAAATTTAATGAAAGTTAGAAATTCAGATTTTATAACCTAACATTATGCCTTCACCAAGTGCTTTGCCTTGACATATTTAAACTATTTGCTGGAGTAAAGAAAGGCAGTTTACCTTATATACTCTTATTCTTTTTGCTTATTTGCTATTCCTCTTATGTTTTTGGTTAGTTATACCATTTCTATAATAAAATTATATGAATTCTAGCTTTGCCTGTCCATCAGTCTAAAATCAATGGAATTCTAAACAATTTGGAAAATAGAATTAACAGGCCACATTCCATTTATTATATTTAAAGTATACACTATTATATTATTTTTTTTGTTTATTTTTATTGTTGAAAATATTACAGATGTCCCATTTTTTCCCTCCATTGATCCCCTCCTCCCCACATCCATCCCACCTCCAGGCTTTCCCCAGAACAATGTCTGTGTCCATGGGTTATGCTTATAAACATACAAGTTCCTTGATTAGTCCCTCCCCACCTACTCCCCCCTCCCCACCTTCCCTCTGAGATCTCAGTCTGTTCCATGCTTCTATGTCTCTGGATCCACTTTGTTCATCAGTTTATTTTGTTTATTACATTCCACATATAAGTGAGATCATGTGGTACTTGACTTTCTCTGACTTATTTCATTTGGCATAATACTTTCTAGTTCCCTTCATGCTGTCCCAAAGGATAAAATATCCTTTTTTTTTTTTTACAGCTGCGTAGTATTCCATGGTGTAAATATGCCACACCTTTTTATCTACTCATCTACTGATGGGCACTTGGGCTGTTTCCAGATCTTCGCTACTTAAATTGCTCTGCTATGAACATAGGGGTGCATCTTATTGATGTTATAGAAAAATGTCTTATCAATTTAAGCCAGTTAATATAGATGATTCATTGTAGAATCCTGGAAAACTTGTAGCCTAATGTTTTCAAACTCTTAGCTCCTGTCTTTAAGGGTCACCATTAACTTATACCCTTTCACACTTAGATAATTATAAAGCTCTTTTTTATGGATTAAAATATCAGTCTTAGAAGACCAAATGGAAGTGAGGTTATCTCTGGATATATGGATATAAGACTATTTTATTTTGCTATTTTATCTTTTTTATTTAAGTTAAATTTATTGGGGTGACATTGGTTAATAAGATCATACAGGTTTCAAGTGTACGTTTCTATGATACATGATCTGAATATTCCGTTGTGTGCTCACCACCCAAATTTAAATCATCTTCCATCACCACATATTTTATATATCTGGAAAATTCTAAAATTTTATAATTCCATAGGATTAGTAGCAGGTCTCTCCTCTTATAATCAAAAGAAAGTATAAAGGTAGTCCAAAAGTAAGACCCATAAAAAGCAACACTATTTACAGGTTGGACATACAACTTAAAATTATCTTACTTTTTTAGTCTTTCAGTAGATACCTAGTAAGTGGCAAGAGGTATAGCATTGATAAGCTCTGCCTGCTTTTAAAGAATGTAAAGTCTCACATGGAAAGAATTAATTCAACATATGCATTGAATGCCTACAAAATGCCAACCTTTATTCAAGAGCTAGGATCCCAGCAGTGATTAATTCAGACTCATATGCTATGCATATTAATAGATCAGCAACAAAATATACAATACCTGAATCCAAAGTGACCTAATGGACCAAACTAATCCACCTAATAAAATGAGCTCCTGGCAGTAGGAAAAAAGAAATACACTTTCTATTTCTTAAACAAAAGAATAGATAAATGTGAAAGGAAACTGCTATTGAACTTGACTATTTGGAGCAGAGCAGTTTGATCATTATATAAAACCCCAGGACATGCTAGGTCCAAAGTGAATTTACATGGTGTAGAATAAAATAATTAAATTGTATAAAAAGGAAACCATAATGCAATCTTTCCTGCTCAGTTGTAAAAACTGAGACATAATGTTATGTCAGAATTGTACCTTGAAAAGAAGATACACCATTTCCTTACCTATCTTTATAGAAGTTCATTCTTCTTTCTGACTCACCTTCCTCTTCCTCCTGTAATATTCCCAGTATTGACCGATATGCACAATTAATTGTTATTAAGATATTTTCTGTCAGATGGCAGGGGATTGAGAGAAGAGAGAAGCAATTGCAAAATATACTTTCAAGTATATTCATGTCAGAATAAGAAATACGTTACTTATAGTCACTAGAATCTTTAATTCTGCAACTAATGTGGCCAGAGCTGGTATTTATGACTACTTTCTGCTACTATTACATATTCTCTTTGGTGTAAAAAAAAAAAATGAAGAAGAAAAGAAAAACGTTTCTTAGATGCTCATGGTTCTTTGCCTGGACTCACGTTTTGGATTTCCAAATTTTCAAGTGCAAGTAAATTAAAGACTACACCTCAAGAGTAGCTGATTGATGAATTTCCTCCATCATAGTCCCAGTAAATCAGGCTCATAAAAGCAGGAAATACACTACCATCCGAAGAGGCCAGCAAAGTATCAAAACAACAAAAGAATAGTATACAATGTATATTTTTTTAAATCTCCAATGTTATTTTCACATAAGTAACTAAACTGCTGCCTAATTCAAGTAAAATATATTTATTTGTTTTCCCCATGACATTTAGAGAGCATAGCACAACCTTGGCACTCTATTACATCCCTGCTGATTTGGAAATTGAATCCCCATACAAATTGTCATCTACCATTAGAACAAAAGCAAGGGCAAAGCAAGATCTATTAGGCCATATATGTCAGTGTTCCTCAATGTCTTAAAGTTTCACTTCTGAATACCACTCTTCTTTTGACAGTCAAATTATGCTTCCCAAAATTATAAATACAATGTCATGGTTGTTTCAAATAGTTGAGACTGAATTTTGCATATACTACTCACCAAGGAAACCAGTAAATATTATGTGCTAAATGCTAAAGATGTTAAAAGAGAAAGAAATTCATGTGGGCTGAGGAAGTCAGGACAGACGTTCTCTAACAAGTACATGATACAACTTTTATTCCTGGAATGAAGAAGACTACTTTCCATCAAAATTTTTTTTTTTACAGGTAATCTGTTTTTTGTGTGTGTTTTTTCCCCTATTTTGGTAATCATTAAGATTTTCTCTTTATCCTGATGTTTCATAGTAATTATAACATATTTGGTGTAAATGTATTTTTATTTATCATTCTTGGTATTCAGACTGTGATTTTCTGACCTGATGAGTCCTTGGGAAATCTAAGTAATGACTTCTTCAATTTCACCAATTCTTTTCTTTTCTTTTTAAAAAATATGTCTTTACTAATTTCAGAGAGAGGAAGGGAGAGGGAGAGAGAGAGAGAAACATCAATGATGAGAGAGTCATTGATCAACTGCCTCCTGCACGCCCCCTACTGAAGATCGAGCCCACAACCTGGGCTTGTGCCCTGACCAGGAATTGAACCGACATCTCCTGGATCCTAGGTTAATGCTCAACCACTGAGCCACCCCAGCTGGGCTCTATTCTTTTCTTTCAAAATTATTAACTTATGTTGGGATTTTTCAATCAAATCTAAATATCTGTGGGCAGAAGGTTATGTTTTTTTATCTTCTTTTTTTAACTTTTATTTATTGGTATTAAAGAGAGAGAGGCTGAGTGAGAGACAGACAGAGAGAGAGAGAGAGGGAGAGAGGGAGAGATCAATTTGTTGTTACACTTATGCATTCATTGGTTGATTCCTGTATGTGCCTTGACCTGACTGGGGATTGAACCCTCATCCTTGGGTTATTGGGATGATGCTCTAACCAACTGAGCTACCCAGCCAGGGCCCTTTTCTTCCTCTTTTTTCCCCTAGGACTTGTCTATTGAGGGGGAGTATTTTTAGTACCCTTTAAAATACCAGCCTCAAAATACAAAGCAACAACAGTCTGGTAGCCTTGCTCTAAGTATTATTCTGAGTTCTTTTTAGTTTTCTGGCCAAAGGAGATAATTACTTTGTATTTCAGATAATCTGTAACTTCTTGTTTTTACTGTTATATATTCTTTATCATGGTTATGTGTTGGGAACAGAGAAAATGCATCAGAGTGTGATCTTACTCTGTCATTTAAGCCAGAAGCCCTTTATATTATCTTTTAACCCTTCATTTATTAGCTTTTTTTCTTTTAAAGTACATTTCATATTTATTAAGTTTTTCTCACTTTCCATTGTTTTCTTTCTTTAAAAATTTCTCATCAAAGTATAAATTTTCAATGACATATTTTAGCCAGGCCGGGCGTGGCTCAGCGGTTGAGCATCGACCTGGGATCCAGGCTATCGGGGTTCGATTCTCAGTAAGGGCACATGCCCAGGTTGCGGGCTGGGCAGCCGATCAATGACTCTCTCATCATTGATGTTTCTGTCTCTCTCTCTTCCCCTCTTTTCCACTCTCCAAAACCAATAAAGATATATTTTAAAAAAAAAATCTTCAATGACATATTATAAACTTACATTTAGAAACATATATCCCATTCTAATGTACTTTGTATAGTTTCATGTATTACATCTCTATACATTTAGTTGTTGGGGTTAATATGTATTGCGTTTGATGACAGTTGCACAGTTACATTTTCTTAGAATATAAACAAGAGTAGAGAGTGTTGGGGGAAATACAGAAGTTTGAAACACTTAGGGAGATCAACATGCTATGTGAAATAAAGCAGAGAGAATAGTGTAAATTATGAATATTAAAAAGAGCAGAGCATCCCATGGTCAAACCCTAACCATAGCCTCTCTGAGGAGTCAAACCCAAAGTAAAAAATAAAAAACATCAAAGAAAATGCTATTTTGAACAACTCACTAGCTAATGACAGAATTATATAAACATAAAATTTAAAAGAATCAAAAATAGATTGAAGAAGTGGAGCAAAGAGAAAAACCTGTGAAAAATTAATTCCCAGGACAAGAATGTTCAAACATGATAATAGTATTAGTCAGGCAAAGAGAAATGTGTGTCATCCTGGACAAGAGAAGAAATATGCTAATGTAATCTTCACTCAGGAGTCTGCATGTTAACAAGCACAGCCTAGCAACTAATCAGTCTCCAATATCCCAAAGCACTGTTTCCTGCTGTAGTAGTAATGACCTACATGGAGATGTTTACTGAGATATAAATATGTAAATGGAAAATTTGGGTGCAAATGTTTTAGGACACTGAGTTTTTAAAAAGGTATTAAATCACTAAATAATGGCTAAGAAGGAGCTTGTGTTGTAATATTTTCTGTTTGCCCTTAGAAGTTAAAAATTCCCCCTTTTACCTTCCACATGTCTTTTCCACACATAAACAATAGAAAATCAAAGCTGCAATGTCTTCTCATCTTTCCTTAGAAAAAAGTAAAAGCAAATAAACAAGAATATGTTTTGCCACTGATCATGCCAGTCTAGATGGAAGATAAAAATTACCACTTTTTTTCATACAAACTAGTATGAAAATATTAGTCAAAATTCCTTGTAAATACAATAAATGAGATGAAAAGTAAACTACTTCAGTTGACAAATATGTATTGAATACCTAGTTTATGCCAGATATTTTGGATACATGAGCAGACAAAACTAACTTAGATGACTCTCTTCAAGGAGTTCACATTTTGGTAGAAGACAACAATTTATCAATAAACAAAATGACTCTAGATTAAGTATATAGTACATTAAAAGATATTAGGGACTATGAGACAATAAACAAGCAGACCAGGCCTGGGCATGTAGACAAGGCTTTACTGAGAAGATAACATTTGACCAAAGATTTGACAAGATGATGTAATTGAATAAGTGGATATCTGAGCAACAAGAGATCCAGGCAGAGACAAAAACTAATATAAAAGTCTCAATTCAATCTTAAATATTCTCACCACAAAAAAAGAAATGCTAATGATGTGACATGATGGAGGTGTTAGGTAATACTATGATGGTAATCATTTTTTAGTTTATAAATGTATCAAATCATTATATTGTACAACTTAAACTCACACAAAGTTATAGACTAATTATATTTCAATAAAGCTGGAAAAAATAAAATTAATTTTGACTTAAGCAATACAAAAGATAAAAATACCATCAAATATGATAGACAGCCCTGTCCGGTGTTGTTCAGTTGGATGGGCATCATCCCACAAACCAAAAATTTGCCAATTTGATTTCCAGACAGTGCACATATCTGGATTTGTGACTCCATCCATGGTAGGAGGTGTGCAGGAGGCAGCCAGTTGATGTTTCCCTCTCACATTGATGTTTCTCTCTCTCTTCCTCTCCCTTCCTCTCTCTAAAAATCAATAAAAATATATAATGACAAATAATAGAATAAAAATATAATATTAGGGCATTTTAATATTTCAGCTATTTTTATTTAACAAACTTGAGTCTGTATGACTTAAGTCTTAGGTTTGGAGCTGCTGTAATTTTAAGATACTACTCTTCTTAATTAGTCTTTTGTTTACTTGAAACTTGCATCTTTATTATTCTGCATAGTGAAATACCATATGCCAACGATCTCAACAAAATTAAAGTAATCTTTTATATAATTTTTATATTAATTTTTGTTTTTCAACTCTTCATGTTAAATAACTTGCATTAATAAAAGTAGTATTTCTTTTAAACCTAAAAGTAAACACTGATTAAATTGAAAGAATGTAAAAAATCTGCCTCAAAGATATCCTAGTGGAACCTAAAATTCCTCTATAGAATTCTCAACAAATTGCTTTTTAACCAAACATGCCCACTCAGTAGACAGAGAAGACTACTCCTTGTGAAGTCCACATTATATACTTTCTCATTCTGGTAAAAGTTTCTCTCTCTAATATCAACTTTCCATTCTTCTATGAATTTATTATCTAAATATTGAGACACTATATTGAAAGGCAAATTTCATATCAGAGATTCTCAAAGCCTTGTATGTGCTGAAGCATGTGGGGAAACACAGAGTAAGTTATATAGATTATAACTTTTCTCAAAACAATTTGAATATGGATATATTTTTTCTCTTTAATGTATGTGTAACATCTATAATATGTATGTCTAATAGTCTAAGGAAGACACTTTGAGAAAGATTACTTTCTTCCTCAAACTATTTCAAAAAACCCAAGAGGATGGAACACTTCCAAACTCTTTTTACGAGACCAGCATTAGCCTGATTCCAAAACCAGATAAAGATACTACAAAGAAAAAAAATTACAGGTCAATATCCCTGATGAACATAGATGATAAAATCCTCAACAAAATGTTAGCAAATTTGATCCAGCAATATATTAAAAAGATCATACACCATGACCAAGTGGGATTTATTCCAGGAATGCAAGGCTGGTATAATATTCACAAATCAATAAACATGATACATCACACAAATAAATTGAAAGATAAAAATCACATGATTGTATCAATAGATGCAGAAAAAGAATTCAATAAAATCCAACATCCATTTTTGATAAAAACTCTCAGCAAAGTGGGAATAGAGGGATCAAACCTCAACATAATAAAGACCATATATGACAAACCTACAGCCAACATCGTACTCAATGGGCAAAAATTAAAACCATTTTCCCTAAGAACAGGAACAAGGAAAATGTGTCCACTTTCACCACTCTTATTCAACATAGTACAGGAAGTCCTAGCCACAGTGATTAGACAAGTAGAAAACATAAAAGGCATCCAAATTGGAAAGGAGGAAACAAAACTGTCATTATTTGCAGATCACATGATATTGTACATAGAGAATCCTAAAGACTGCACCAAAAAACTATTAGAATTTAATAAATGTAGCAGGATACAAAATTAACACCCAGAAATTGATGGCATTTTTATAAACAAATAATGAACTGTCAGAAACAGAAACTAAAAAACAATCCCATTTATCATTGCAATTAAAAAAATAAGATACCTAGGAATAAACTTAACCAAAGATGTAAAAGACCTTCACTCAGAAAACTACAGGACACTGAAAAAAGAAATAGAGGAAGATATAAACAAATGGAAAAATATACCATGTTCATGGATTGGAAGAATTAACATCATTAAAATGTCCATATTACCCAAAGCAATCTATAAATTCAATCCAATCCCTATTAAAATACCAACAGCATATTTTACAGATCTAGAAAAAAACACTTCAAAAATTTTTTATGGAACCAAAAAAATCCCTGAATAGCCAGGGAAATCCTGAGAAAGAAGAACAAAGTTGGAGGGATCACAGTACCAGATATCAAGTTTTACTACAAAGCCACTGTAATCAAAACAGGCTGGTACTGGCACACGAACAGACATATTGATCAGTGGAACAGAACATAGAACCCAGAAGTTGACCCATGCCATTATGGTCAGTTAATATTTGATAAAGGAGGCAAGAACATACAATGGAGTAAAGACAGCCTTTTCAGTAAATGGTGTTGGAAAAATTGCACAGATACATGCAAAAAAATGACTGGACCACCAACTTACACTATACACAACATACACAAAAGTAAATTCAAAATGGATAAAAGACTTAGTGTAAGACATGAAGCCATAAAAATCCTAGAGGAAAACATAGGCAGTAAAATCTCAGACCTCTCTCATAGCAATATGTTTGCTGATACATCTCCTAGGGCAAGAGAAACTAAGGAGAAAATAACAAATGGGACTGCATCAAAATAAAAAGCTTCTGCACAGCAAAGGAAACCATCAACAAAATGAAAAGGGAGCCTACTGTATGGGAGAACATATTTGCCAATGACATATCGGATAAAGGGTTAATATCCAAAATATATAAGGAACTTATACAACTTAACAAAAGAAAGACAAACAATCCAATTAAAAAATGGGCAAGGGACCTAAATAGACACTTCTCCAAAGAGGACATACAAATGGCTAAAACACATATGAAAAAATGTTCAACATCGCTAATCATCAGAGAGATGCAAATTAAAACCACAATGAGGTATCACTTCACACCTGTCAGAATGGCTACTATCAACAAGTCAACAAATGACACATGCTGGTGAGGGTGTGGAGAAAAGGGCACCCTAGTACACTGCTGGTGGGAATGCAGACTGGTGCAGTCACTCTGGAAAGCAGTATGGAGTTTCCTCAAAAGATTAAAAATGGAAATGCCATTTGACCCTGTGATCCCACTTCTAGGGATATATTCTAAGGAACCCAAGACACCATTCGCAAAGAACTTATGCACCCCTATGTTCATAGCAGCACAATTCACAAATAGCTAAGATTTGGAAACAGCCCAAGTGCCCATCAGTAGATGAGTGGATAAAAAAACTGTGGCACATTTACACCATGGGGTACTATGTGGCTGTGAAGATGAAGGACCTTTTGGCCTTTGGCACAGCATGGAGGGAACTAGAGAGTATTATGCTAAGTGAAATAAGCCAGTCAGAGAAGGACAAGTACCAAATGATCTCTCTTATATGTGGAATAAAACAAAATAAACTGATGAACAAAGTGGATCCAGAGACATAGAAGCTTGGAACAAACTGAGAGATCTCAGAGGGAAGTTGGGGAGGGGTGTGTGGGCAGGGAAAAATTAATCAGGGAACTTGTATGTTTATGGGCATGGCCCATAGACATGGACTTTGGTGTGGGGAGAGCCTGGGGGTGGGATGGATGTGGGGTGGAGGGCATCAGTGGGGTTAAAGGGGGGACATCTGTAATGGTTTCAACAATAAAGATAAAGTCAATTAAAAAGAAAGAGAGAAAGACTACTTTAATATTCCAAACAAATCTACTGTAACTGCGAATTTAGAAAATTTGAATTATCATGTCTTCATACTATTTGTCCTTTGAGGGGGAAAAAAAACTGCTCTGCTTGAATTCCTAATTCTTTTGCTTCTGAGTATTCTACTTGTGCTCTTCCTTATTTAATCATATTTTCCTAAGTCAGTCTTCCATCTACCTGATTTTTAAGTATGGGGATTTTGTAAAATTTTCTTTTCAGCATCTTTAAATAATGCTCTACAGAGTATTTTTTTCAACCTCACCACCACAATTATCTTCTCTACATGCATGGCTTCTGAGTCTACAGTTTTATTCTGACCTCTTAATCTTTTGACTTTAATGAATGTTGACCAGTTTGTATAATATCCCCATCTTTATAAGCAAATTCCAATGTCTTAAAATTGTATTTTTTTCTATCCCTTCTCCAGATCTTTTATTCAGCTGTCTCTAGTAGAATCAAAATACTTTCAGACTACCATACTAAAACTAGCAGAAATAGTTTTAGTTTCCTTTTATTTTTTACACATAATATTCATTTTGTCTCCAAATTTTCTAAGTTTAACTTTAGTGTCCTCTTCAAATTTTATTTTGGTTCAATTGTATTTTTGTCCTAGTTCCTGTAATTAATTGTGAACAGGCTTTAAGCTAGAGTTTTGCTTCAAGCTTTTTCTGAATAAATCCTTCTAGTGATGCCATGTTCTATGCATCAACCACTGTTATGGGCTGAGATGTGCACATGCTTTTCTCTAAATCTTTGCTTGTTAAAAATGGTCTATTAATTTCAAAAACACCATTTCCCATCATGAATTCTTTTTTATCTTTTCATTCAAAATATATCACTCTAGTATGCTAAGTAAAATAAGCCAGCAGAGAAAGACAAATATCACATGATCTCACTCATATATGGAATATAATTAATGAAATAAACTGATGAACAAAGATCCAGAGACATAGAAGCATAGAACAGACTGAGGGATCTCAGAGGTAAGGCAGGGGTGGGGGAGTTGGTGGGGAGAGATTAGTCAAAAAATTTATATGCTTATATGCATAACCCCTGGACACAGATAATAGTTTGGGGAAGGCCTGGGGTGGGGTGGAGGAAATCACTGGGGGAGGGAAAAGGTAGACATCTGTAATTTTAAAAATTAAATTAAATTAAAATAAAATTAAGTTGAAAGATATATATATATATATCTTTCAACTTAATTATCTATCTATCTATCATCTATCTATCTATCTATCATCTCTATATCTCTCTCTTTTCTAGTTATCCAAAATACTCTGTATTTCTACTGATATGCTTACTATTCTACTCATTTTAGGAAAATTAGTTGTTCATATTTCTGCCTGTCCTTTCAGATTGTAAGCAACATGGTGCTTTTTAAAAATAGTACTTGGATTTGGTATAACACACACACACTCTGTTTTCCTTCAAGAATATAATAACTTCACAAATATGAGCCTGCATTTCTTTATTTTTAAAGTGATAAATTTTTCCCTGAATTTAAATAACATAGCATGCAGGAAAATTAATAGCACTGTGCTTGTAAATTCAACTATATTTAAACCCCAGAAACATCTCCAGTCTCTTTTTATATACTCTTCAGAATCTTTATAAATACCAGCCATATACTAGAGACTTTATAAGTATTGTTGAGCAAGAGTGTAGTTATTTCCTTCCCATTCTTTCTCAATGATAATGAAGACCAATATTTATTCCAGAAGACTGGTGGTATTCTTTTTAGCACAAGATCCTATGAAGAATGGACACTAATTGTCTGTTGAGTCATAAATATTTTTCACAGTAAATCTGACAAATTCAGTTGACTTTTCCAATCATTTATTTTATAAAACTTTAATTTTTTAAATCATTTTTAAGAATTCTGTTCATAGCTCTAAAGCCAGATAACAATCATTAGCATTTATTGACCTTTTGCAGTAGTAATTTAATCTTTTGGGGACCGAAGTTGATTAATCACAGCATGACATATTGAAATTTGACATAATTCTTTCCCAAAAGCACTTATAGGGGAGCAAGTTCTAGGGCATTCAGTGTACTAACTAAGGTGAATATTAAAAATAAAATGTGCTCAGAAAAGCCTTCCAGAAATTTAAGGTTAGCAATTTTGGTAAAGTCTTTAAGTCTGGGAATGGTGTTGCAAGAACACATGCTTTAATCTCACCTCCATGGAGAAAATCCAAGAAAATTATGATTAATAATTTAAAAAGAAAGAAAAATGATGAGCATATAATTACAATGAAAATTCAACTGACTCTATCAATGGGAGAGAGATTTTTTAAATAGGGGTGATATTGAGGATTACCTCATTTAACAAACATTCAACATCTCCTAACATGAAGAGGCTACAACACTAGTAATTATATTTTTCAGATTTCATCAGTAAGTTATAGTAAACTTAAATTGTGAATTGAGATAAATGAAGAGAAAGAGACAGTACTGGAGATTACAAATTGTGCCAGAGGTGGTGAAGTTCTTGCAGCTCCAAATCAGCAGGAAACTTTCTGATTAGAGCAGAAAGGCCATGGATCTGGAACCATTATTTGCAGCAGGAATCTACTAATTTAGTGGGCTGACTTTTAGTTCCATGGTTTCTGAATGTGACAGGGAGCAGCTTCTAAGGAAGCCCATTTAACGTACTGTGGTTTTAGAAGCCAGAAGCTCAGGCTAGTGTAAGTTTCTTTAAGCACTCAAACAATTCAGTAAGCTGTTCAACACTACAAGATCAATCCCCCATCCTTATTCTAGCTGACATGAATTTTGTTCTCACCCATATCCTGACCCATAGAAGATTGTGTCAGGAATTTAACTACGCTCAACAATATGGAAATGTGAATTTCATAATCTAGAGAAAAAGATTACAAGAGATACAAGCGTGTGTTTGCTTTGTGTATAGGACATTGACTCTTCATGTAATACAATGACAAAACAATCAAGCTATCTTTAGTGGTGAAAACAGAGTTCCTATTGAAGGCCTGGCTTTCACAGATATAGCAGCTGCTATGGTAAAAGTATATATGGTGAAAATGAAGCTTATCCTGCAGGTTGTTAAATTATTTTCAGTGATCAGTTTCACAGGTCTTTCATCTGAATGTTAGTTAAAAGAGTTGGGCCCTGTGACATGCGATGAGAACATCTGGATAGAATTAAATAATGCAGAATATCATTATTCAAAATCTAAGGTTAAACAATCACTTAAGTCAGTATATTAAAATGAAATGACTGATCAAGTGAATATATATGTGCATATCTATATATATGTTTGTATTCTTTGTATAAACATATACATGTATATGTGCATATGTATGTGTATAAATACATATGCAAACACATATACATATGCATATGCACATATTTTTTGATAACCTGATATGTTTAGCTGATTTAAAGTATAACGATCCCTTTATGTTTTTGTTTTTGGCTTTGTCTTGTCTTGTTTTATATCAAAAAGAAAAAAATTCAATTTTTGTGCTACTGTTTCATAAAATATAAACTATGTTCAGTATCACTCACTTGAAGGAAGGAAGAGCAGGCAGGGATTTAAGATTTAATGAAAAATCCTAGGTTAACATATTCACTGTGTACTGTAAACTTTTCTCTTAGTTTTCCATCCAAAAAGAGGCTTGGCCACTTATCAGTGTAAATATTCACTAAAGGAATAAACATTTCCAGCTATTTGATTGATCTGCTGAGCTATTAGTAATTCGTTGTGATCCAGAAGTTGTCTAGAAGTTGACCAGTGGTCTACTGGTCAAAGTGAATTTTGAACTGATCCTATGTCACCACTGAGTTTTCTGTATTCATTAATTCAACTAATGAGTACCTTCCAAGATCCTGAATATATTAAAATAGACATCCTCAGCACTTAGCAAAAATCCCACATTGGTTTCCTGGCCTTTAAAGTAAGAGTATTATTGTAGGATGAGATAAGTATAACTTCTGGAATGAAACTTACTTAGCAAAATAGCAAAGTGATAGCAATACTACATTACTAAGTGAACTGCATTAATAAGAGCTACTACTAAACACTTGAAAAGTGTAGATAGTGTATCCACATTTAACTCATCTGATTGGTCAGCATAGGAGACAGATGTGTCTTGAACAATGAAAGTGGAGAAAATGAATGCATAGCCCGGAATGAAAATTTCCATCTGCTAAAGGCTTTTTTGCCCATTCTATAAGAGGAAACACCAGATGCAATTTAATTCAATCTATCAGGAAATAGCAGTACACCCTCATTTTTCTGACTGTGTATTATATCAATTCTCCTGTTAAAGGTTCCAATTAACCCACAGGGACCTTGTTCATTTCACTACTCCATAACATAGCATATTGGCCTATGACATTTATAGTGCTAAGACCTAGTGGGAAGAAAGAAACAGGTTCCCTGAATGAGTTGGCAAGATATATGTATTCTGGAGACTGAGAGATCAGCCTCATGAAAATTCAGTAGCCTTCCTCCTGAGTGAAGTCTCCAGGAGTCATTGCTTGTGTGGGGGTGTGATATCAAGATATTTCTTCCAGAGTGAAATGCAGATTGTAGATCCATTCATCCAACACCACTAAAACAGAAGCACAATGTTGTTTGATTTTTTCGACTTTGGAAACAAAATGTGCCATAGATAAGTGTACTATTCTGAGCCATTTTACTAAGTTGAAGGTTTCCCATCTTTTATAAGAACCCAAAGCAAGAACCTATTTTTCACTTTGTCCAGGGTTCATTTCAAACAGCATAGTCCCTACTAGTCGCCAGGACTTGAAGGACAATGTCAGAAGAAAAGCAGTAAAATCACAAATATTGGTTAGGCTGCAAGGCAAACACTCAAAAGCCAATTGAACTCAAGATTGAAATCTTCTGTATTTGTTTTGGAATATAGTTGGAAAATTTGTTGCAATATTAGAAATGTGTATGTAGAAAATAAAGAAGTGACACCTAAAATATATCAGTGTAAACTTCATAGATTTAACTATAATAAATATTGGTAATCATTGAGAAATAAAAGGTATTCGATAAAGGGGGAAATATAGTATATCAAAAATACTGTAGAGACTATCCACACAATTTTTAAAATCCTTGTCTAGGGATTAATATGTACTATTTAATCCTACTCATGTATTGATTTAGAATGCTGATTGGTACTTGTAGTTGTCAACAACATTTTGAAGTTTTACTTGCTAGAGGAGATACCTCCTTCTCTCTTGACCTCTGTGCTTAGCTCATCCCAATTCCATGTGCAGAATATTCTCACAATTGCGCTGGTGGAGAAGGAGAAACTTCTCCTTTGGTTTCTCTGTTGTTCTTGAGAGATAATTCAGAGATAGGGTTTCATATTACATGTAGATGAACCACAAATTATGTCATATAATAGGCAATGATCATAATTTCATATGAAGACAGGACAATGTACTGATACAATTTTGGGTCAGAGGTAATAATTTTATTTTTTTCACTCAAGCAAAGATAAGTCATTTAGCTCTGTGGATTCTGAGCCACCACAGCTCCTGTGCCTGAATCTTGACATTTGACATGGGCTCTCTCTCAGTTAAATTGTTCAGCATATCTTTTGAAGAAGCCTTATTGTAGATCATTATCTCATCTTTCGGTTTTATTATAATCCAATCACACTCATTTATATCCTGCCACACAAATCTTTTTCATTTTATTTACAATAATCCTTGATGGCAAATGTAGCTCAAAAGAAGTGGATAGATCAGTTTAACAAGAAGCCAAACTGTTAAGAAAAGAAAATTCTGCCTTATACAAAGGTAGGGAAGTTTTATTCTTCTTAAAGAAAATTATCCAGGTATCAAAACCTAGAGACAAAGTAAGAGAGAGATTTCCTTTCTCAGGAAATTCAGTTATTTCTGTGAGAAACACCCCAAATACTCCTTCCAATGTACCAAAGATAACAATCATTTCCTTCACAAAACAGTTTAAACATTCACATTCTGCTACAAAGTTAGATATTTTGCTTTTGCTTTAGAAAATCTAGATGTAATTTTCCTAATCTTTTCATTTTATTAAATTTATTGGGGTGGCATTGATTACTAAGATTATATAGGTTTCAATTGCACATGAAAGTCACATAAAATAAAACTAGATTACAGTTTGTCTCCAAACAGAAAAATTAATTCAACTTGAATCAAAGATCTAAATATAATATCTGGAACAATAAATTATATATAAGAAAACATAGGTACTAAACTTGTCCTTAGTCCTAGAAAAGATTTTATGAATTGACCCAAAAGGCAAAGGAAATAAAGGCAAAAATAAATGAATGGAGCTATATAAGATTAAAAAGCTTCTGTACAGCAAAAGAAACCACCAATGGAACAAAAAGGCAACCAATCAAGTGGGAGAAGATATTTGCAAACAACAGCTCCAGCAAGGGGCTTGGTTAATATCCAAAATATATAAGGAACTCATACAACTCAACCCCAATAAAAAATCCAATTAAAAAAAGGACAGAGAATTTTTTCTAATCTTAAGAAAAATGTATTTTAGAAATCAAAATAATAATGATTTTTCTGATATACTTGGTAGTAATTTCAGAAAAGATTTTTGATTATTTAAAATGACTTTTTAAAATAAATAATACACTGTTTACATGAAATGACTTTTTTTTTTTTTTTTGAGCCAAGGTATAAATAAATGAGTGTTAAAAGAATTGCATTGGACTTTTTTTCTCAGATAAATGACAAGTGGAAAAGGGGCAAGAGAGTTTCTTTAGATAGGTTGTGACAGTCACTAAATGGTTATATTAATAGATGGAGACCAAGTGGTTATAGTTATTTATGAGTGCAGTATAAAATAATTTGAAACAACACTGTTACATAACATGCAACTCATTGTTGAAATAGAATTGTAAGAAAACATTATAAATCACAAATAGTAATTGTTAAAACACAAAATTGTGGTAACAAAATGATAATGTCAATGAGGTAAAACTTATTTTACAAGGTATAAGCACATAGTTTGTTTTATTAAAGAGTATCACAGCTTAGCTGGTGTGCTCAGTGGTTGAGCATAGAGTCATAAACCAAGAGGTCACTGGTTGGATTCCCAGTCAGGGCACATGACCGGGTTTTGGGCTTAATCCCTGGTGAGAGTTGTGCAGGAGGCAGCCGATCAATGATGTTTCTCTCTCATCCATGTTTCTATTTCTCTATCCCTCTGCCTACTTCTCAATAACAACATATTAAAACAAAACCAACAAAAAAACAGTATCACAAAAATCAAATACACTTTTTTTTTTCCTTTTTGATATAAAACAAGAGAAAACTAAGCCAAAAACAAAAACATAAAAGAATCATTATGCTTTTAACCAACTAAACATCTCAGGTTATCAAAATTACATGTGTATATGCATATATGCATGTGTGTGTTTGCATATGTATTTATACATAAACATATGCATATATATGTGTACATGTTTATACACAGACATACACACAAAAGTATGGACATGCATACACATATGCCCTGGATCAATCATTTTGTTTTAACATACTGATTGATGTGGTTGCTTACGCATTAGAATTTTTTAAAATCAATTGGTTATGTGTTTTTCTTGGCATGATTTCTAAGTATTGATATTTTGAGGCAGATTTTTGTTCCACCATGGGAGGATTCATTGTATTTTGATTTTAAATAGTTAATGTTAGTTTGTATAATTTTATTTCAGACTATGCAGTAATCAAATTCTTTTGAGGGTGAGGTGCTAATTAGTCATTAACTCTGAACAAAGCATTATGAAATCCCCATGAAGAGATGATTAACAGATCTTTGAGACATATGATTTGTGCAGTAATATGCAGATTGTTTGCTGATATTTTCATTTCCTTTTGATGACTGTGATGTCCCTTTACAATTATTTAACTGTAGCCATTTTTAATTTGCTTATATTTTTCTGAAGGGATGTCTCCTTCATAACATCTATCTTTGAACATTATAATAAGTATTTCTTTTGCTATTTATTTTGTGTTTTTAAGCACATATATCATTTTTAATGTATGCATCTTCATCACTTCTAAATCACTTCCATATAATTGCAATCAACGTGCCTCAATTTATTATTGCTGAGGTTGCATAAGGAGTGATAAAACTCTCTAAAACATATTTTGCTTTATATTTAAAAATTCATGTTTATTAAGATTTGGAAATAAACATTATGGTTTTAATTTTCAAATGAAGAAAAAGCTATCCTCCCTTTATCTCCTCCTACTACTCTTCTCTATAGACATAGTGAATGTCCATATAAGAGAATTACAAATCTTCCTATCACATGTTAATGCCTCAAAGAGGTCATGCACTGGGAAAGAGAATTAAAAAACTAAGTAGACAGTTGAAGATAGCCATTTCTGTTATTGGTTCTCTTAGAGTAAGCACAGAATGCATGCAAATGAAGTAACTATGGTGCAGACATGATAGCTTTGCATTGGCCTACCAGCTGGAATTCCCACTTACCAAGCTTGGTGAAGCCATTACCACTTTTGCTCTTCAACCCGTGAGCAACAAGAACATTGAGCTCCCAAACCTTGAGGAGAGCATCTGGAAACTTGATTAAAAATTGACTGCCTTGGGCCTCTTCTGCCCTAGAAGGGACAACAGTTGATTTTTTACAGAATAAATACATATTCCAAAATTTAGGTTACTTTCCTGCATTGAGAGCCTTAGCTAGCATCATTTTCCAAAGACTTACAGAACAATTAGCCTGCCTAGGGTTTCACATAACATATCACACACATTAACCAAAGAAGATGCAAGAATGAGTCCAAGACCATGGTATCCACTGATTGTTTCAAAACTACAGTTTCCGGAATCTAGAGGACTGATAGAGCACCAGCTCAAAGGGTATGCTTTATGAATGAGATGGCATTTTTTCCACAAGTGAAAGATCCTTAAATGGTCATATAAACCCAGTAGGAAGAATTCATGGTTTAAAATCCAAGAGCTGGAAGCCAGAAGAGTCCCACTTACCATCCTCCTAGAGAGTGCTGATGGAATCAATATAGGTGAAAGCAATAGTAAGGAAGCAGTATTTCGGGAGGAGGGAAAATTAAGCTGTGTTACACATTTAACATTAGTTGTGGCTGACCCAATAGAAAGATTCTTTCAGTTTCCTCATTTGGGATGTGGAGAACCATGGATTGCCAAGAGAAAGACTTAACCTTAGGAGAGGTAATTTAGTGACTCATTTAGGAAATCTGTGCTTCATGTCCTTGCAACTCTTGGTTTTGAACATTTTATCACTCAGAGGAGAAATTGAACCTGATTATCAAGAGAGGGTAGGTAGGTAAGTAGGAACACATTTGACAGTTTTGACGCTTTTTGGCATTTCCTTGACTAATTTTAATGATTAATGGATAAATTGAGCAACGCTGAACTAAGATCTTGTGACCCATGTCTCTATTCTCTTAGGGAGGGGGGTCTAGGTCATGCCACCAGGTGCACCACCAAGAAGATCATATGAAGTTCTGGCTGAGCATAAAAGGAATCAAAATAAATAAAATAAGAGGAAACTGTGAATATCAGTTGTAGTCCCAAGATAAGTTACAATGCCAGAGCCTGCAGTTCATCTTCTAACCTGTCTTCAATTTCACTCAAGAAATGCTCCATCAAAATGCTGATGGAACTGTTCTAGGAACCTATATGAAGAACACATTTGAGCAATACAAGAAGTAGAGAGTGAATAACACTGTGATGTCCTTATTACTCCAACTACTGAGAGTGCTGCCAAAAAATTGTTCTCAGCTGTCAAACTTCTTCTAGAATTCCTTCCCTTTTGAAAACTACATTGTTTTTCCCTGGTCAGCTTGTATTCAATGACTAAAAAAAGCAAGGTAAGGTATAAAGAACTGGTCCCCTTCACACAAATTGGAAAAACTCTGACGGGAGCTCCCCATTGGGCTAGCCATATTAGTATTAAGCATCCATCACAGCTCTGCCCAATCCTACTTTTTTACTCTCTTTTTTACATATATATACATGGAATAAATCTTCTGGGTTCAAATTGCAATCTCAATGACTGCTTTTTTTAACAAGTTAAATGACATAACAAATTTATTACATTCCCAACAATATTCCAAAATTTTATATAATGTTAATTCTTTTTATTAATAGAAATATGCTTATGAACATGCTACTTAAGAGATATTAACTAGTTAAGAATATAGAAATTTATGTATTAGATTATCAGGTTATTAATAAGACAAAATAATATTTTTTAAACTATAAGTAATAAAACTATCCTGAAAATATGCATATAGGCAATCTGTTCCCAAAGTTACTGTGAATATCCTTTATCATCCACTTTTTTGACATAATCACGTGATATAATGACAATTTATTTTTTTACTCTTTCTGCCAGTAATTAGGTTCTGTGTACATTAAAAATATAAAATAATATTATTACAGTACCTAAAATATTTGTTGCATGTGTGGATGTTATTGATTGCAATATCAGCTCTATTGCCTCATCTATGATAACATAAAGCAGAGTATAAAGTAATATTGTATATTCTAAAGACTCACCAGACCTTTCCATTATTTGCTTTTAATTATAGTTGCAAATGCTTACTCCACCATTTCCATCAAGGGAAACCTTGTTTTAAATAAATGACTACTTTTTGATGAAGTGTTAATTTATACTAACATGAAAATGAAAATAAGCTATGACAGAAACTCATTAAGGATTCTTCTAGAGGGGATTAAGAAACTGAAGGAACTAACACGGTTATATCTTAAAATTAAAATGCATTCAATTCAGAAAGAGTTTAGAAAAATTACTTTCAATAACAAGTTTTCCAGTATAAAGGGTTCCAATTTACAAATTTCTTTTGTTATGACAGCAAGTACAGAAAACTGCCATGGGTAATCAAATGCATGAGCCTCAGGTAAAGATCACTGCTTTGTGATTTAACCTTTTCTCCCTTCTCCAAAGGCATATACAATGGTTAGTTTTACTTAGGAAATTGTAGGTAAAAGTAGCTTTTGGGCATGGAAAACATGATTACTATGGTTTTTACTGTTTTGGCTTAAAAATAATTTAAGTATTATGTTCTTAATTTTTTTTTACTTCCTAAATAAACTACCCACATTTTTATTTTATTTATTTATTTATTATTTTTAAAAAATATATCTTTATTGATTTCAGAGAGAGGAAAGGAGAGGGAGAGAGAGAGACAGGAACATCAATGATGAGAGAGCCATTGATCGAGCCCACAAACCCGGCATGTGCCCTGACCGGGAATCGAACCCAGATCGCCTGGATCCTAGGTCGACGCTCAACCGCTGAGCCACTCCCGGCCGGGAACTACCCACATTTTAAAAATGTCTTCCAAAATAAGAAGTGATAGTGTATATATTCTGGATAAAGCCCTTTGTCAAATATGGGATTCGCAGATATTTTCTCCCACTCTCTGCTTATCTTTCCTTTTCTTTTTTCCCTCATCACTATTTAGCCCCTCTATGCCCTCTTCCACCTCCCCCCTCCTCCCCCTTGACCATGTTGTTCATGTCTATGAGTTTTCTCTATATATATTTTTTCTTTTTTGCTAAGAACTGTCAAACTCAACAAAATGAAAATCAACAACCCAACAGAGAACAGACTGATGATTGCCAGAGGGGAGGGGACCTGAGAGACTGGGTGAAAAAGGTGAAGGGACTGAGAAGTACAAATTGGTAGTTACAGAATAGTCACTGGGATGAAAGGCACAGGAGAAGAAATGTGATAAAAAATATTGTAATAATTATGTATGGTGCCAGGTGGGTACTGGAAATATCAGGGGGGACACTTTGTAAAGTATATGAATGTCTAATCACAATGTTTTGTATACCTGAAACTAATACAAAATAATACTGAATAAAAACTGTAATTGAAAAAAATTAATTAAAAAAAAGAAGAAATGAAAATGGGGGGGGGGAGAAGTGATAGTGCAAAGCTAGGTAGATAATTAGCAATGATTTAGATGACATAATTCATTAATGAGAAGATAGCATCAGGAGTCTATCAATTTCCTTGAATCTTCACCGTATAAAAATATTCTAAAAGCATTCTACTTTATAGTGTGGAGAACCTAAAAGAAAAAATAAGTTATGTAAAGTCCTCTAGTATTTACTTGAAGAACATGAAATTATATATAATCATCTATGAAAATTTCTTATTATTTACTGACTTAAAAATGAAGATAAATTTACTTGAATTTAAGTGAATGTTAACACCAGGAAGGAAATTTCTTTGAAAAAGAAATAGTAATAATCCTGCCATTCAACAATCAACTTGAATGTGGAAACCTGGGAGAAGCTGCAGGGAATGGTAGAGTGTATCTCTTCACTGTGTAGACACCAAAGTCTAGGTCAATACTTTACACAGTAAGCAATTGAAAAGTAGCATACATTTGCATCTTTCAATATGATTCCTAGTCTACATTGTATGATTTCTATCTTATTTAATCCTCAATGAATGGAAAGAAAAGTATAATACACTCACATTTACTTTATTGAAACTTAATAAACATTTCTTCTATCCAATAAATTAATCCTTTAATTTAAAAAATGTTATTATAACATATAAATATAACAATAAGTTTATTTTAACACATGACATTGCAAAATATTATCATTTTATTATAACCATAGAGAATAGTTACATTCTACAAGCATATAGAAATTTATAAAAAGTCTAGCATTTACTGGCAAAAATTATTGGTTAATATTTTTATAAAATTATAATTGTTCCAGAATTGCTTATTAAATGAAGATGATATATAGAGAGAATTTAAAATTATAGAAAAATGAATATATTTTTTATTAGAAATTCTTTACCTTAGTAATATATGATGAACCCTTAGAGGACCCAAGAAGTTAAATGGGATGTTATTATAAATGAAATAGACATTTTATCAATTTGGAAGGCTATTTGTCATATTTCTGAGTTCAAAGATTACATATATTCAACATTTTATAAAATAGATCCCTGGTCATAAGCAATATTAATTCATCAATTGTGAAGCATCAAGTAGTTCCATAACCCATAATGAAAAAAACTAAACATAAAGCAACTAAAACAAACTTTACTATTACTCCTTAAATCATTATATGATTACTTATGGAAATGTTGGTTATATAAAAGTAATCAAAACAAGTATTATAAAATAAATATTATGAACATTTATTTAATACATATTTGTTTAATACATATAAGTATTATAAAATAAATAATATGAACAATTATTTAATACATATTTGTTTCATTATACAATATAGAAAACACTACACTATCATTCTAAATCTAGGTTGGACAAAAAAGAATGAAACATGATTTCTTGATTTCAGTAAACATACATAAGAAAATTAGTCATATATACAGAAATAAAATGAAAATGTGAGAATTTATGTATCTTTCTAATAGTAAGCAGTCAATGAACATTTGACTAATTGAGATGGAATATATTATAAGTGCTTTAAGAGTTCAGAAGACTATATGTACTAAAATGAGCTATGTGGAACATAATTCCTGGGTGTTTATGATTCCCTGGGAATTGTACAAGTTACTTTGTTCATTATCTCATAATGAACGCAGTTAATGGTTAAAGTTGGCTAAGTATGGAAGACCAAAAGATAGAGTAGGAAAGAAGACAATATCAATTGAGATGTGTGTCAACACTTGGTTTAAATTGAACATCAGAACTGAAGAGTACAATTGAAAAATTTTGTCAACGGTGATTGTAGAGGGCTCTGGATATTTGAAGAGATGTATCTAAAAGAGCAATTATGCTTTGTTAAGTAATTACTATTTTGTTTTAACATTTATTTCTATAAAAACTGTATAGAATAAGCACTAGTATTTTCTCCATATTATACACAATAAAATGAACAATAAATTAAATTAATTAACTTACTCCAGGTCACAGAAACACCCATTGTTCTAAAAAAAATAATAATTTTTGCCCAGCCCTGGCTGGGTAGCTCAATTGGTTAGAACATAGTACCTTTACACCAAGGTTGTGGGTTCTATCCAGGTCAGGAAACGTACAAGAACCAACCAATAATTGCATAAATAATGGAACAACAAACAATGCCTCTCTCTATCTCTCTCGGATCAATAAATAAAAATTTAAAAAACACACACACAATTTTTGAGTAAGAAATTTGATTACAGAGCTTCTATTCTTTTAATGTTTTTAAATTTTATTTTTGTTTAAAATATTGCAGATGTCCCTTTTCCTCCCCAATGACGCATTCCACCCCGTCCCATCCCCCTCCACAGTCCCTCTCCCCACCATTGTCCCTGTCCTTGGGTTGTGCATATATGCATATAACAGAGCTTCTATTCTTAATCATACAGTATTTGTCCATTGCGATGAATTAACTTGACTCTTTGCTTTAATATTAATTTTAGGTAGAATGTCTCTAGCTAGTTTATTGGCCAAGTATCTTGGATATTGAATTTAAATACATATTATTTATAATTTATGAAATCTATTATCAGTTCATTGTATGGTTCACAAATAAAATTGCAATCATAAAAATAGTATATATTTTTCTTATTAGACAATCTCATAAGATATTTATCTATATATTGTAATTTGTTTCATTAAAATAACTTTTATTATATAAATGGTATTTATTATTTAAAGTATCAAAATATTTGCAAGTTATATTTTGCAGTATTAGGCTTTCAATATAGAGGTTAGTCAATTAAGCCTTATTTTAGTCACTTATATTTTCATTTCTCACTTATTTCTGGATTACAGATATATTCTAATTGTAAAAATGTCAGTTATTTTAGAAATAATATAGTGAGAGCAAAATGTTCACTTGTGACATTACCCAATCAACAAAATAGAGTTAGTTCCCCTTCCTAAACATAATTCCATCATTAATTTTGCTATGAGTCATTCTAGAAATGTTTGTGTACATCTGTATGTATTCATGCATATATGTAACACATATGAGGAGATTTTTTTGTGTGTAGAGGGAGGCATATTCTATATATTGTTTTTTATTTCAATTCTGTCAACTTAATTTTGTCATTATTAGATTTATGTCAAGATGTACATATATACAGAAATTTTGTAAAGAATGTATTGTATTTCAGTTATGAATGTAAATTTGTATTTATCTATTGATGATTTAGATTTCAACCATATGTATAATATATTTGTGTATGTAACATTAAAGAATACAATTTTTTGGCAAACATATATACAAATTAACTTCTAATAGCACTGTACTCAAAAATTTTCCTCGTTAGATGTATTACACTCCCATCAATCAACTTGACATATAGATATGTCATCAAACTTTAAAATTTATAGCACTATGATCTTTCATTATTTCTTAAATACCACACAGTAAAGAAATGAAAAAGTCAAGTAATGATCATATAAAATATTAGAATACGTATAACTGACTACAGAATAATATCAATAATATATCAAGTTTTTTTTAAGTTTCTTTATGTTTATTGTTGAGAATGTTACAGATGTCCCCTTTTCACCCCATTGATCCCCTCCACCCTGCATCCATCTCACCCCCAGGACTTCCCCAGACCAGTGTCTGTGTCCATGGGTTATGCTTATAAACATATAAGTTCTTTAATCTCTCCCCACACCCCCCTCCCCACCTTCCCTCTGAGAGCCCTCAGTCTGTTCCATGTTTCTATGTCTTTGGATTCATTTTGTTCATCAGGTTATTTTGTTCATTACATTCTACATATGATTGAGATCACGTGGTACTTGTCTTTCTCTGACTGGCTTATTTCACTTAGCATAATACTTTCTAGTTCCCTCCATGTTGTCCCAAAGGATAAAAGAGCCTTCTGTTTTACAGCTGCATGGTATGACATGGCGTCAAATTTTTTTTTAATTCAACTAAGAACACACTGTAGGAAAAGGCCAGCAAACAACAAGCAAACTCTGAAGGAGTTGGGTAGCAAGCTTCCCCAGAATCTCAGAAATCCCCTTGAAAACGAGGGAGACATTTCTGACAGGAACTGAAAACAGATCCTTATAGATCTGGGAAGCTTGCCCCCAGGAGGGTTATGGCCTTCAGAACAAATGTGAAGCATTAGCATAAAACAAAGCCATTTGTTTATGCACATTTTATAGTTTCTACTGATCACTGTCTTTCACACCTGCCTTTCTGTAACTCACAATAAAAATCGCTGGATGGTGAGGAGGGTTGTTGCAGCTCCTCCAGGGCCTCAGCCCTCTGCATCTCCACCTAAATTCTACATTCTCAGTGTCTCGAGTTTTCTTCGCGTCCCGTGAGCACAACAACACACAAATAACCCAGTTTTGCAAAAGAGGCATAAAATTATGTGAAAAATTCAGAAAATAATAAATCAAATATTAGTAAATACATGAAAAGGGACTTCTATCGCAAGGAATTGGAGAACTCTAAATGTTTGTATCTGTGTACGTGTGTGTGCCCTAACTTACTTACTATGGTTTCTCCATTCACCAAACAAAAGTTGTCTCTGCTATGGTGTCATCTCCCATTGTTTAAAACTTTGTTAATCAATCTTAACAAAGACAACAAAAATGCTGATTAAAACATGTAAGAAATAGTCTAGAAATTCTGCAAAAATTCCAAGGAAAATATAAAAATGGACTGTTATACACAAGTTTTAGGGTTATCTTGAGCACCTTTCAAGTAAATGCAACATTGAGAAGAATTAAAATTTATATATATATAAATATATAATATATATATATGTTTTAAAATAACTTTTTTTAACAGTTGCATAATTAACCCTAAGAATTAAGTGTGACTATAATCTTATCAAGCAGAAGATGTAAAGGGATTTGAAAAATGACACCAATAGAAATACATATGAAAAAGTTTTGAACATTTTTTGTTGAGTTATCTCAAAGGTATTTCTCTTCCAACAAGTTATGTTCTTGTTGGAAGTAAAAATGTTTATTCTAGTGCATAATCTACTTAGTATATAGTGAATATAGAAAATAAATTGATTTTTTATATATTAACTATAAATTTCAATATGGTATCTAATGATGTTTCAACTAATGTTTTTGAAAATTCAGTTATATAATAGCAGATAACAATGGTTTTGCTTCCTTGTCAAATTTAGCCTCTTTACCTCATTTTTTTCACATTAATTTCTAATATCATTGTTTATTTACTAGAAAACAGGACTAGTAACTAGTGTTTCATTTTTAAGCTCATTTTTGATTTTTTATTTGACGTATGTTTATATATCTATAATTTAAATGTGTATCTATGTATGCATCTATCATCTACCATCTATCTATATATATCTATCCACATATCATCTATCTATTTATAATCTATCTATCATCTATCTATCATCTATCTGTCTATCTATCTATCTATCTATCTATCTATCTATCATCTATCATCTATCATCATCTATCATCTATCTATATGTATCTATCACCTATCATCTATCAACTATCTATCATCTATCATCTATCTATCTATCATCTATCATCATCAATCTATCATCATCATCTATCATCTATCTATCATCTACCATCTATCATCATCTATCTATCATCTATCTATATCCATCTATCTATCATCATCTATCATCTATCTATCTCTATCATCTATCTAATCATCTATATCTATCTATCTATCTATCTATCTATCTATCTATCATCTATCTATCTATCTATCTCTATATCTATCTATCTATCTATCATCTATCTATATCTATCTATCTATCATCTATCTATCTATCATCTATCTATCATCTATCTATCTATCTATCTATCTATCTATCTATCTATCTATCTATCTATCTATCTATCATCTATCATCATCTAATCTATCATCTATCATCTATCTATCTATCATCTATCTATCTATATCTATCTATCATCTATCATCTATCTATCTATATCTATATATCATCTATCATCTATCTATCATCTATCTATTTACCTATCTTACCAAAAGACATTCTGCCATCTGTGAAGATTTTATTTTTCTATTGACATTAGTATTTCAAAAAAATAGAAATAGATTTCTTATGATTGAACCACAAAATAAAGTCCTGTGTGCCATGCTGCACAACCCTTTGAAAGTTCTTCTGTCATCTACCTTATAATATTTTATTTAAGATATTTGCTTCACTACTCACAAGTGAGATTGTTCTGTCCTTTTAAATTTTGGCATCAGTATCACACTGACTCTGTTAAAAGAATTTCAAAGCTTCTCTTTTCTTTCTGGGCTCTGAGACATTTTCAATAACATTTGGCATTATCTATTTCTTGATGATTTCAAAGAATACTTTGGAGCCCAACACTTTTTGGGAAAAGTAATTATTTGACAACATTCTCAGTTGTCTCCAGAGTAATTGGCCTGTCTGGATTTTCCATCTCTTTTACTGCTTATCAATTCCAATAATTGGAATAAATAAAATAATTCAGTAAATGAGACTTATTCTCTAAAACTGTAGTAATATAAAAAACTTTTCTGAGAGGAAGCATTAACTATTTAGAAAAGAGTAATAAAAAATTCTACCCACACACATAAAAATAGGTAATATATAAGAATAAACATAAGAAAGACTATATGGGCAGCACCTATATAAAAAACTACATAATATGAGCAAGAAAAAAATAGGTACATATATGGAAAGACATATTATTTATTTTTTGAATGGAAATACTACACACAAAGATGATTATTCCAAAAATAATCCAATTTGACTGTAAAGGAATTTAGAATATCACAAGATTTTGTTAAAGTATAGCAAGAAGAGAATATGTGCAGAGATAGCCCATACAGTGTGAAAAAAACAAAAGAGAAATGAGAATTACTTGACCTATACAAGAGCAAAACACACATTCTATGATGATATTAATTAAAGTACTGTGAAATTAGAAGTGAAATCATCTCATAGGGCAGTGATGTAAAGTGTTATTTAGAAACAGTTCTATTTTATGATTAAGATAACATTTTAACCAGTGGATACTGGATATTCTGCTTATTAAAGAATATCTATTTAAAATATGAATACAGACTGTCTCTGAGTTATAATGGTTCAACTTACAGTTGTGTTTTTTTTCACTTTTTGATAGTGAAAAAGCAATATGCATTTAGTAAAAACTGTACCTTAAATTTTGAAGCTTGATCTTTTCCCGAGCTAGTGAGATGCCTTAAGGTACCCTCTTGTGATGCTGGGCAGCAGGAGCAAGACACGCTCCCAGTCGGCCCTGTGATCACAAGGGTGAACAACCAATACTCCACAGTGTATTAGTTGTGTTAGATGGTTATGCCCAACTGTAGGCTAATTTAAGTGTTTTGAGCATGTTTAAGGTAGTCTAGGCTAAGCTATGATATTCAGTAGGTTAGGTGGAGTAAATGCACTTTCAACCTAAGTATTTTCAACTTACAATGGATTTATTGAAACATAGCTCCATTTTAAGTAGAGGATCATCTGTATATTAGAAAAATAGTTAGATGAATAAGTATTTCCAAAAAGGTGGAAATAACTGAATAAATGTAACAATTTTTTTAAAAAATTGATACCTACTTTAAAATAGGCACCAGCCACCCAAGCTCTGACACATGCCAGTCAGTGCCAATCAGACAGAGGGAACAGAGAATTAGGCACAGTTACAGTGCTATAGAAAATGCAGCCAATTAGTAATCATTCTGGATCCTGTGTTGTTCACTGGGAAATACTAGCCCAGACTCTGATCATGCATAAGTTTTGTGTATTGGTTAACATTTTCTTGACTATCTGTGTTGGATTTTGTATCAGACTTACTCTTGCATAACAGTGAATTGAGACTTTTAAGTTGTGTTCTGGGTTTTGGAAAGGTTTAAATAACAAAAAATATTCTATCCCATAATTTAATAAAACTCACTGATGAGCTATGCAATTTGTTTTATAATTTTCTCAGTATGTCTTAAGTCTTTATGAATAAATTTTTGAACGTATTTCCCAGTAAAATACTATATTTCATCTAGTTTTTCAATAGATAGTTATGGGCTTGTTCAGGTTAGGGTGTTCAAGTTTGTAGGAGTTTTGCATTTCCATAATAACATTGTGAAAAAAACTAGATAAGTTACAAAATAATAGATTCTTAAAAATACAAACAAGATAACTTCCAGAGCAATAAACCCTTCTTTCCAGGGAATAGATGATTGCGGATTCATGGGGGGAAGCAGGGCAGACCCAGCAGTGACAGAGGACATTTGCTGGAATAAAGGTGACATTCCCCAGCTTTTAGAAGCAAGAATTGGCTAGTGTGAGGGATCTGAATTCCAATGATTCTCAAGTCTTGGTGAAGCCACAGTAGTTTGCTAGTTTGTTTCCATGGAACTTTCACCAAAAAGTACCTTGAGTGGAAAGCTGGGGAAGTGCAGGGTGTGAACAGGACAGTTATAGCTTTTCGAATAATAGAAAAGTATTAATGAGGGATATTTTGTGCATCATCAAGTGAACAGGATGAAATTTACATTTGTTTTCTTCTCCATCCTTAACATTAGCAGTTATAGTATTTTTATACTGTAGCTATATCTTTATTAACTTTAATTGTATCTAAATCTGTATTTTTATATTATAGCATTATTATAACATTATTAATTTTGTTAGATAACAAAAGGATCATCTTTATATAGTGGATAAAAAATTAAATATAAATCATCATTAGCTTAAGATACAAAATTACAATATGACATTAAGTTGCAAAATTTAAAAATATAACCTGGAATATACACTTAGTGAAAAAATATAATTACAAATTATAGATACTAAGGATATTAATATTTATTGTATCAGAAGTTAATTAAAAGTTTAAAGAATAGTTGCAAAAATATTGATATACTAATTATATTAACTTTATTGTTTTATATGTACTTACTCTAAAATAAGATATGGTTTTTAAAATTATATCTTAACATTTGTTGAGCAACAAGAATACTTGTGTCCATGGAAAATAAATTTTACATTATTATTTTATAAATCAACTTTAATTAGGTTAATTAAGGATCATTATGTTTTTGTTATCAATGTAGAAAACTGTACAGGGTGTCCCCAAAACATCTATATACACTTTAACAGCTGATAGCTCAATAGGTGTTTCTTTCTTTTCAGCCGAAATAAGCTTTGAAGAAAGGAAATTTGTCCTAAAATGCTACTCGAAATTTGAAACTGCAATTGAAGCAGAAACACTGCTTTTATAATTATTCAAAGTGTATACACCCTTTAATAGCTGATAACTCAAATTTCACTCTTTTTCAGGTTTAACTGATTTGAAATAATGGGTGAAGCCAGACTAAGCTTTGAACAAAGAAAATTTATTCACTAGGTTATTTTGTGGGGATACATCTAAGATAAAGCTTATGGTACAAAACCGGCAACACTTGATGAATTGAGGTCACACAAATACCAAACAAAATGATTCTTGATGTTTGTGATTCCATTGGTTTGCATTACCAGCAGTGCCTGGACCAGAACAGTCATCAGTTTGAAAACGACATTGACAAAAAGAATTATTCATTTCTGTCAATTCTTTTAAATTTTGAAAATAAACTGAATGTTAATAAACACTGATGTTATAATCATTCAAAGTGCATATGCATTTTGGGGGGACAACTTATATACTTCTGCTCTTGTTACAGGAATTTTTAGATTGTATTTACCTACACATTATCTTATATTCATACTTCTATATTTTTTCAGTGATTTTCACTGCACTGAGACATGCCTTCTATGCTCCCTACCAAGGGTTTCTGTAAATTATCCTCAGATAACACCCTAATTGTAGTGAAAATGGGGGCTAAGAAATGCAGATTCCTTTTTTAACAATTCAATTATTCCAAATTTTGATATTTTACTTATTATTATGTATTTGACACATATTTTCATTATATTCTTCATATTTTATGATTGCAGTAATTAAAATCTAATTAATTCTTATACTCACTAAATATTTTAACAGTCTAATTTTTAGCATATTAATTGTAAGAAAATAATATAATATATTATAATGATAATACATTGATATCTTGAACTACTAGGGAGAGCACATTTTTAAAAAGCAAACTTTAAATATAGTGTAGTGCATTATTTCCTCTGATAATCATGGAATTCACTACTGTGCTCTTCATCTCAAAATTTTGTTATTTGCAATTATACAAATAGAAACAGGTAGTATGTATACTTTTAAGATTTTTTTTCACTCAGCATGATTTCCCTGATATTCACCTAAATTGTTGCATAAAATACTCTAATTTAGAGAGTATACACAGAATATAAAAATAGATCAATGGACTAGAAATATATTATTTCAAAAACAAACCACATATATGGCCACTTGACATTTGACAATGACACCAAAGGCATGCAGTGGGGAAGGAAAATATTAATAAATGTTGGTGTGGGCAACTAAACATCCATATAGCTAAAAGTTAACCTTACAACCTACCTCAAGCCATATACAAAATTTCAATTAAAATAGACCATCAATCAAAATATAAGGTTAAAACCATAAAGGTTCTAGAGTAAAGCTAACAAAAATGGTCTTGTGACCGATGTTTGAATGTAGAGTTCTTGGACAGGTTTCAAAATTCAAAAAAGAAAAGTTAGACGTTATAAAATTTGAAAAATATTGTTCACAAAGAATATCATTAAGAAAATTAAAAGGTAAATCAAATGAAAGAAGAAAATAAATGCAAGATATTTATGTGGCAAAAGCCTCATATTAGGACATTTAAGAAAATCCTAAAAATTGGTGAGAAATTTTCATATAATCCAGTTTAAAAAATGGGGAAAAAGGAGACACCTGTAATATTTTTAACAATAAAAATAAATAAATAAAATGAAAAAAAAAACCCCACAAAAAACGGTGAAAGTCTTCCACATGTATTTTCCTAATGTAGCTCAACATCATTAAGTAACAGTATTCCTGGAATATAAATTTAAGCCACATTGAATTACTATTCTACCACATCAGAATAACTAGAATTCAAAAGACTGATAAAACCAATTGAACAAGTGGATATTGACTAAACAAATTGTTCATATGTGGTTAGTGGTAGTATAAACTACAAGGAATGCAATGAACAGTTTCTGTCAGTTTCCAATAAATCTGAGCATATGCCCAATCTGACCTAACACTTCCACTCCTAAAATATACACACAAGAAAAGAGAGCATATATTAACACACACGTTCATATCTTCAGGATTAATCATGTTTTATTAATAATAACCTCAAACTGGAAATAGCTCAAAGGTTCATCATTAGAGAAACTGATTAAAACAACCTGTAAATTAATTCTGTTGAGTGCTATAAAGAAACATAAATGATGCATGCAACCACTTGGACTTAGGTTAACAACAATGACTTGAGCTAAAGAAACTACACACAAGGAGGTCAGTTTTTATATTGTATGCTTACATTTATATAGAGTGCTAGAATAAGCAAAAATAACTCATTTTAATAGGATTCAGAAGAGTGATTATACAGGCAGGTAGGAGAATTAAATGTCAAGGAACATGACAGAACTACCTGGGTGGATGGAATTATTCTCTGTTTTGATCTGACTGGTTGTTCTCCAGGAGTAGACATAATCTTCACCGAACTGCATACTTAAGAATTATGCATTTTACTTTGTTTAAATTTCACTTAATATACAGAGGAATGAAAGTACGAAAGAAAAGAGAGAAAGAAACAGCCCCCTTTTCTAGAAGTCTCATATAAATGAGAGGTGGAAAAGAAAGGAAGATAAACAATGACAAGATCACATTTCAGAAAGCCTTGGACACATTAGATGTATATCACATCTTATTTATCCATTTATCTATCAATAGGCACCTATGTTGCTTTCATGTCTTATCTATTGTAAATAATGCTGCAATGAATATAGGGTGCATTGATCTTTTAAAATTAGTGTTTTGTTTATTTCTGATAAACTTCCCAAAGTGGAATTATTGGGTCCTGAAGTAGTTCAGCTTTTAATATTGGGAAGGGGAAATCTCCATACTGTTTTCCATAGTGGTTGCACCAATTTGCAGTGCCAACAACAGAGCATAAGTGTTCCCTTTTCTCCACTTCTCACCAACATTTGTTATTTGTTGACTTTTTAATAATAGCCATCCTTACACATGTGAGGTGATATCTCATTGTGGTTTTGATTTGCATTTCCCTGATGATTAGTGATGCTGAACATCTTTTCATGTCTGTTGACCATCTGTATGTTTTCTCTGAAGAAATATCTATTTAGATCCTTTGCCCATTTCTTAACTGGATATTTTATGTTGAATTGTATAAGTTCTACCAAACATTTAAAGAAGAATAGATACTCATTCTTCTCAAACTATTGAAAAAAATTAAAAGGAATGAATGCTTTTAAACTCACTCTATGAATCCATTACCCTGATACCAAAACCAAAGAATACAAAAAAAGAAAATTGCAGGTCAAGATCTCTGATTAATATAGATGTAAAAATTCTCAAAAATAAAAATAACAAACCAAACTAAATAATACATTAAAGTATCATATATCAAGTGGGATTTATATAATGAATGCAAGGATGGTTCAATATTCACAAATCACTCAATGTGATTACACTACATTAACAAAACTAAGAACAAAAATCATACTATCATCTCAATAAATGCAGAAAAACATCTGACAAAATTTAACACTTATGATTAAAAAATTTCAACATCGTGTTTATAGAGTGAACATACTTCAACAAAATAACATATCTCGGTGTAATAAAGGCTATATATGACAAAATCATACTTGACATCATATACAACTATGAAAAGCTAAAATATTTTCCTCTGAGGTTAAGAACAAGATAGAGATGCCCACTGTCACTAGTTTTATTTAACATAATATTGGACGTCCTGGTTAGAGCAATAAGAAAATAAAGATAAAGTGCATCCAAATAAGAAAGGAAAGGGTAAAACTGTCATTATTTGCAGATGACATGATAGTATACATAATTATTTTTGTGATAGGCCTCTGTAATTTTTTATTTCAATAATGTATGTAAACTAGAAAGTTTACCCACAGTACAACAATGTTCATATACCTCTAAAAATATTTATTTTACTTAAATAGAATATGGCAGGAGATAGATTTCTAATTTCTAATTATTTTTCTTAAGATAAATTATTACACATTTTTTTCTAAGACATTCTTTATTTCAATTAAAAATCTGAATCTAATTAGAAATTTTTCTTTTTTTGCACTACCATTTCTTTTTCTGTGGAAAAATTAAAATGTTTTGTCATAATTCATGTTTTTGAATTTTATTTTAATATGTCTAGAGCAGGTTCCTACTTATTTTTCATTTGGAACTTTATGCATAAATAAGTAAATTTTAATTTTTTATTTAATTTCAAATTTTATGTTTCTTTATTTAACAGAAATGATACTTTCAATGTTCTGACACTGAAATCTTTCCTTTTGTCTTGCTTTAAATAATCTTACAAAACAAACATGTCCAACATTTTATTTTTTATTCTTTTCCACATAATTAGACCTTTCAACTCAGTATTTCATTACTCATCCACACCAATGGTATTATTTATCACATATTTTTCTTTCCTCATTTTATATGTTATGTTTTTGTAATTGGTATTTTCTCTATAGCTCCTATTATCATTTCCTATTGTTGCATTTTATTGATCATATTACCCTAATTTTCTTAAATATATTTAGCATCATTAACTTTATCTGCTATAACTGATAGCATGTACTGATGATTATTTTTATATTTTTGTTTGAAGGCATTGTATTTATTTTGGTCTGCAGTACCTGTTCTATGGGAGGCATTAGCTATTCTTTTCCTTAAGAATATTAGAGAAAGGCAGACAGGCAGTCTCCACTCTGATTCACATCAAGTGATTTTTCAGGAGAATGAAGAGATGAGCCTGTGAAAAGGGAAGCCAGGTATCAAATAACTACAGAGTCTTCTTTACTTCTGCATCAAAGCTAAGTGTGTTACTCAGAGTTTATTTTTTATTTATTTAGAAGAGGCAGAATTGCAAAAGACATTGATCTTGGTGGTCAAAAATCTGCCCTGGATATTTTGCCAGCTAAATATCAAGGGAGTGAAATCTAAAGATAGATACATTGACTGGCTCATATTTTCACTGGTCCTCAATACTAGCCAAACCTTCTGTGACTTGAATGTCACCTGTGGAGTTTGTCATGCTGTATGCCATCACGTTGGAGAGGCAAGGAAAATGATGAAATATTTTACACCAGAAATGCTTTCATTGTTCTCTCTGGAAATCTCCTCCTTTAAAAGCTCAAACTCCCTCACCAGCTCCCAGCTTATTTACATTATGGTGATCAGAACAGAATTCAAATTATCCTTTTAGCTTCTCACATATGTTGTTGTTTTCATGTCATTGTCATTTCTGTTATTGTTGTTAAGTATAATAGGCCAGGTTCTCATCAATTTCAATCCAAACCCATGCTATTTATTCTCTTGATTTTAAAAATTTATTTCATATTCATCTTGTAAACTGTCCCAAAATTTGTACATGTAACTTTTTTTCCTATTTTAATATGTGGGCTTAGAAATAAAAGTCAGATAGAAAATGACTTAATGTTGGAGATAATAGGTTAATAACAATAGAACAACCTAATTCCCAATTTTAGATTTCCACCATCATCTGACAATCCCTTAATAGTTTAAGACACTTATGATTTTATCTCTTCCTTTGTAATTAGATTCATGTGTTGTAGCTCATGAAATTAAGACTCAGTGGTACATAATTTCTGACTCAGAGAATTTATACTTGTAAATTAAATGAAAAATGAATTAACTTCAACTTGAATTTCTTAACTGTATTTTGTAATTCCTAGTGTAAAAACAATAGTTGTCAAAATGTGAAATCATCCATTAAATCACAGTTAAATTGGTCATACTGAGAAAGGAATAAAATACCATACCACTTAAATTAATGTACATTAAGAATAAATTTAATGTATATACTTATGTAATATAAATAAATACCTTGCATAATATATGAAATAAGTGAGTCAGAGAAAGACAAATACCATATTAACTCATGTATATGTGGAATCTAATGAATAAAATAAACTGACAAACAAAATAGAAACAGAGGCATGGATACAGAGAACAGACTGACAGCTGTCAGAGGGAAGGGTGGAGTGAGGAACTGTATGAAAGAAGGTGAAAGGATTAGCCAAACATATATGCATAACCTACAGACACAGTCAGCAGTGGTGATGGTGAGAGGGAAGGGGGTGGCAGGGGCTGGGTGAAGGTGGGCAAAGGGAGGAGGGTGGGGATATCTGTAATAGTATCAGTAATAAAAATTAAGTAAAAAAATAAAAATAAAAAACAGCTAGGTAAAATATTTTAGATTGACAAATATTTCACCTTATGCTTTGAAACTGCTACTAACTGGAAATCTCTTGACAGCTTATTTCCTATTATACCATGGGGGAAAAATCTGCTTTGTAATTTTCCCCTAGGAATAGATATGTTTTTATTTTATCTTATTAATATCTAGCATTTTAACTATCCCTCTTTTTTTTCTTGATTGCTATTGTTTTTCAATCTGAATGCTTCTTCAATTCTAGATTATTCTCCACCATTTTCTTTTAAAATAATAATTCTCATATTTCTTATTTTTTTCTTTCACAGTCACTAGGTACCTTAACTGATGTTTTTATTTTCTATCTCTATATCTGACAGTTTTTTTCCAAGATTATTCCTCTTTGTTATTGGATTATGGCTGTTTCTCTAAGAGCATGTCGCGTGTGCCATTGGTAATTTCTGTTAGTTTATAAATCCTGAACATCTGCCTTTGCTAGATTATAGGTGCAGTGCTTTCCCTTATCATTAAGAAAGCATTGACGGGGCTATAAGGGACCAGCTAAGATAAGATAATAGCTACTTCAACTCGCTAGCTGTCATAAATTTAAATTGTTTTGAAACTCAGTTCCTAGGGGATTTACTTTTCTTTCTTTTGATCTTTTATATGGGGAAATTAAAAAGATGTATAAGGTATACAGTCATCATCAGTGAATTTTGTCTTATTCATTACTAAATTTTTCTAAGGCCATTATGAGAAAGTTATATATACATATCTAAGTTACATTAAATATTCAAATTTTTTATATTATTTTAGAAACTAAATATAAGCATTCAGGTTTAAAAAAAGTATTTTCTTAATTTTTTAAATATGATCCTTGTGGCATATTTTAGACAAAAATAAAGATAGTTATATAACTTACAGATACATTTCCTAATCATATTTGCTGGTTATTGGTCTACAGGGGAAAATGCTGACAAGTCAAATATACATGACTTTTATATTAAATCTAAATTGACAGTGATACTGTAGAGCCTTACATCAAGATTTTCAAATTATAATTTTTTTCCAATGATAATAAAATAGAAATTTTTAATATCTTATTCTTCTGATCAATGAGTACTTGATTTATTTAATAATATGAAAGACATAAAATCCAATGAACTGGTTTGAGTTTAGCTGTAATAAATCAATAATAGATTATAAAAATAAGAACCTACAAGAACATGTGTACCCAACTATTCATGGTCTTCTTTATTCTGTTATCCTCCCTAAATAATTTTCCATTGAAAAATTAAAAATTAATAATAATAATAATAATTAAAACAGCAACACACATCCCTACCTGTATTAGAGAACTTCTGGAAAGCAGGTGAGGAGAGGAGTGAAATTAAATAGGAAATAAATTATTTGATCCATTACCCAAATGTAAGAGTTGTCTGTGGAAATTATGAAAACTTTTTTGTATGCTTACAATTAAAATTGCTTATATTTTTTACTTCTTTTTAGAGGGTCCAAAAAAGTAACTTTTAAAAAATGTTTGAATGCAATTATGGACACATCATTGATGCAATAAAGGAAATCTTTTTTCTAGTTATCACAGCTGCTAGAGGGAAAGGCGGCAGGCAGAAGCAGCAGGACACGCAGCAGGAAAGCCATCTGCTTCACAGACGGCTAGATGTAATTCTTTGGGATTGTTGATTAAACAAGTTGATTTAACTTTTTTTGAGAATGATCTGAGATCATAAATTCAGTTAATAGGTCATTTGTTATCTAAAAAAAGATGCCTTCATTTTAATAATACTTTTGCTCCCATGCTAAATTGCTATCTACGGTACCCTCAACTATTGCTGGATTTATAGACTGTGCTATCTTATTTTCATATAAACTATGTAATCAATTATGGACATCCCACATTATAGTTTCTTTCATCTCATAGAAAAATAATCAATTAGATATAATTTGTTTGATGCTATTAAACCTATACAATAAGCATACAAATACCTGGAGTTATCAATAATTTGCATTACTTAACTTTGGTTTCCTTTCTGATTACATTATCACTTGGTCTAATAGAGAAGAAGTGAAAGAATTGTTAAAATCACTCATCAACTTAAATAAAAATAGATTAAAGCTCTAACTAAAATATTTGTGGTTTTCTTAAAGTTCTTTCTCATTACCAATAAAAATGACATAATTTGGCCCTTTACCATCCACCATTTTAAAATGATTTAAATTAGATCATTAATAAAAATGTAGTAAAGAATGGCATGAGTAATTGAAACATAATTTCAAACTGAGTGTAGCCAAAGGATTCATTTTCTTCTCCCAAATATATTTTACAAAAGTAACAAGCAAGTAACTTGACTGGAATTTGATTAATTCTTCTTCCACTCATTTCAATTCTCTTTATTTTGCCCAAAGCAGAGGTAATTAATTAAGACAAAAATAATATGAGAAGCAATTAAATTGGTATAAATTTTCCTTAATTAAGTCTCTCAACTTGGCAGTTTATCATTTTGGTACTTTTTTCAGATATAAATGAACAAATTGTCAAATATGTTAGGGAAAACAGTATATCTAATATATCTGTGTATATACTATGACAATGCACCATTTGATAGTACAGAATAACATTATTTCTTTTTAAAACGGTTACTAATTTAACTAATTATAAAAGAATAAAATCCAAAAAAACTCTATTATTTTTCAAAAAGAAAACAAGTGCCCACCCAGTTTTGCCTGCAGTGTTGAAGGCCCCAGTGTTTGTGATTATTTGCAGATGGTGTGCTTAAGTTCTCCAAGCTCTAGCACCCCTTTGCCTTTCCCAGTCTCCTGTCAAAGGAAAGAGTAACTCTTGTTAGGGAAAAGAGAAAAATTATACTGAATTAGTACAAAGTAAATGATAAACTTAACTTTTTATGTTTGTGTCAAAAAGATTCATTAGCAAATTAAACTATTAAAAGATTAAGTTAACTATTTTATCAAATTAACTAATTTAGCAAATTAAACTATTAAAGACATACTAAGCCAGTGATTAAAAAATAATAGAATAACTGAAGCTGGTCAAAGGTTTGGTCATTTTTTTGTCTCTCATCTAGGTTTTTAAAATATTGGTAGGAAATATTTTATTATAAGAGTTCTTAAACTGAGTTGGGTTTTGGATCTTAAGAGGATTGGATGGAAGCAGGTGCAGAAACACCACAATGTCAATTTACACACACAATCTTGCGCTAGCTCCTGATTCTTCCTTCCCTTCTTGCGTCACTTCCTCTCTTGCTCTCCTTGTTCCACTCCTATCTCTTTGTCTCTCTGTCTCTGTCTATGCCTGTCTCTCTTTGTATCTCTCCCTCCTTCCATCTCTCTGTCTGTTTCTGCCTCTGTCTGTCTGTCTCTCTCTCTCGCGCACACACATCCACACACATCTTCCTAGGGCACATTTCTCTAGTTACCTGAACAGAGTAGCCTAGTTTTGCCACCCCTCATTCTCTACACCATTGTCCTTTTTACTTGGTTCATGATATTTTAATTGTCACTTGAAATTGTCTTTCTCATTGATTAGATTACATATCTATTTTCTACCTATTCTGACCAGATTATAAATTACATGAGAGAATGAACAATATCTGTTTTGTTAATTGCTACATCAGTAGTACCTCTAACAATGCCAGACTCAAGGTTGTTCAGTAATTTCTGGCTGGAAAAATCAAAGGGGATACTGTTTCTCTAAAAATATCAATGAGTTACTAATCACACACATTGAATCATTTTTTCATAAGTAATTCTTTTCTTTAAAAAAATGATTATTCCTTTAATGAATAAATTTATCCTCTCCATCTTTTTCATATTTGTACGTAGGCACAGGTTTCTCTCAACTAAGCTGAGTCAGATCGATTTTTTAAATTAACAATATAATTTCAATATTCCAAATGACTCTGTCTACTGTAATGGGGGTATTTACCCTTTAAAAATCAATACCCAGCCAGGCTGGTTGTGGCTAAGCAGTTGAGCATCAACCTATGATCCAGGCCATGCGGTTCAATTCCTGGTCAGGGCACATGCCCTGGTTGCAGGCTTGATCCCCAGTAGGGGGCTTGCAAGAGGCAGCCAATCAGTGACAACTCTCTCATCATTGATGTTTCTATCTCCCTCTCTCCCCCTCCCTTCTTCTCTCTGAAATCAATAAAGATATATTTTTAAAAAAATCAATGTCCATTGAAACAAATATTACAATGAAACTAAAATATTTGAATGTTATAAATAAAAAAGTAATTAAGTATGTAATTGTCTGAATAAGAATTGCTTTGTGCTCTTAGAACTTTCTATCTTTCTCTCATTAATTATAGGGAACTGTAATAACCATTTTTACTTCCTTTTAATACAATGAGGACAGGGCATGTCTTTGTCTTCCACTTTTCTTGCCAAACATAAGTATGGTCATTAGTAATACCTTAAGTACTGTATGTTAGAAAAAAAAAAAAATATGCCCATGCATTATTACTCAGCACTAAAAGTTTTTAGGCTCAGAATATCAATTAAACCTCATAAAATAAGTTAATGAAGCTGGAAATGAATATCAGCAGAAATATATTCAAGGCTTTACATGACAAATTATATTTCATAATTTATATTTTAAAACATTCCTCAGAAAAGTTAATGTTAGTAAACTTTAGTCCTTAGGGTGTGTTTTCATTTGCTATTATATGTGGTAAATAACGTGTTTACCGAATGCACACAGAGCATGCATTTTTTAAATAGATTTCAAAATAAGTGACATTATAGAAAAGGTGCTATTGTATAATTTACAGGGTTTAACTTATTTAATTTTTAAGAAAAAAATACTAAAATATTTCTATATGAGACATATTTTTCCTTAATATTCAGCATTTTGAATGTTGTCATGAGATTTTAAAGTTTTATATACTGCTTATGTACTAGCATTGTTCTTTGTTATCATAATAACACATTATAAGACAAAATTAACTAGAATTGAAAACAAGACAGCTGATTTTTGCCTTACCGAGTTTGCTTAAAATATTTAGATATAGTCCTTGAAGTTACAATCTGGCATATTTTGGAGATCAAAATTTAAAACTGCATCTCAGATGCAATTTATGGAAATTATAAAATATCACTATCTAATAATCTGCCTTTCTGAACTAACAAACAGTAATCAGTTCATTAAAAACTATTTTCATAAATGCTAAAAATATTTTTTGTTTAAAATTTATAAAACAGTGTGGGTATCTGATTCAAAATCAAATGAAAATAATTTTTCAATTTTACCTAAGAGGCATATTTGAAAGATATCCATATGACCAAGCAAAAATTGTAAAAGAACCTAAACAATTACTATGCTTACTTTACCACCACCACCACCACCACTAATATTAAAAATCACAATGTCAATAACAAATCATTCTTATTGCACAATATCTATGTGCTAGGAATTGTTCTATCTCATTCAATTTTCACTGTAAACCTAGAAATTAACATATTTTACCTCCCTTTTATGATGAGTAAACCTAGTTCAGAGAAATAAAGTAAGTCAAGGTCATAAGTTAAACGCCAGTCCAGGAATTTTGGTATAGCAAACAAATATCAGTCTACAAAAAGAAATAAATTTCTTAACATGAAAATATTAATGTGTTTCTCAGGATATAGCTATTTATTTTAGTACATTTTGCTTTTATTGATATATATATATGTTTGGAATTTTTAGGGTCTTACTGTTCAAGCCTTAGGATAGAAGCCCTCCAGAATCTAAGCATCAAAAGTCTGTAGACCCAGCTGCTCTGCAGACTGAATGTCTATTAAAGGAAAGTACACTGCAGTAAGCTACTCTCTCTCTTTTTTAGAATATGTTTGGGCCCCTTATTTTATATATAAGATCTTTTGGTATTTGTCTGGACAGGAGGAAGGGATCTACATTTAAACTGGTAGCCAAATATACCTTTCTGGATTTATGGGTTATATGTTCATAAGTCACCTCAGGAAGTCACAGAATCTCCATTAAAAACTGGCTGCACATTTGTACTGACAACCTTATTTATTCTGCTTCTCTTCATTAAGTTGTTTTCTACTTTTCCAGTCTTCCTCATCATATATTGTAGATGATTTTATTATGCTGAATGCAAAGAGAAATTAAGAAAAATGAAAAATATTATTTTAAAGCTAGCTTTTTATTAATGACTTAAGTCATAAAAATTGAGGGAGGGGGGAAGCCTTGAGCATTACAAATATCTTGTTAAGCTTATTTGTTGTATGAGAATAAAATCTCACATTGGTTATGGTGCTCTTGTGTATTACCAATCACACAAGATTGGTAAAAAAGGGTAACAGAATGTTGTCAAATGTTGTAGTTGTATAATTGATTATCTTAAATTTTAAATTTTATCCAGGTAAATTCATAGGAAAGATAAACATGAAATTCTATATTAAAGTTTACTATTACTTAACATTACATGGATATAATGCATGAATTTAAGGTTGTGGCATCTGCTATCGTAAATTAGAACTTGCATTTCTGTGACAATACAAATAGAGGTTTATTTCTAAGAAGAATAATAGGCTGGTGTTGTTTTCCTGCTCAAGAGCTGAAAGAGTTTGTTTTAGGATGTCATTAATGCACAAAAGTCACCCTGGGAAGAGGTATGTAACCATCAGAAGGTGAAATAACATGGAAGAGAGATTGTGAGTGGAATTCATGAGGCAAGATGGAAGTGGCACACTGTATCTCTTCTTGCATGCCATTGGCTAGGAAGCCATCCCAGGGCCACAGCTAAATACAGACCTGGAAGAAAGACAAGTGAGTTTAGGAGGAAGAAAACCACACATTTTGTTAAGTAGCCAACATCTTCTCCCCAAATTTCCAGTTACATATATTTTATTTATTTTTATTTCTATGTAGTGAATTGAATAGAAGGTTTTATGATGCAACCATTTTTTTTTTCTGTTAAAAAATGAGAATAATCAATAATAATGCCATTTTATGGAGCTTAAGGATACTAGACACATATGCATTTAGTATATTGCCAACATATTGGCACAAAAATTATATTTTTCCAGAAATTAGTTATATTTATCAAAGATTATTAGATTTAATTATATTGATTTTTAAATTTTGTTTTATTTTACTTTATGAGATGTGATTTAATAAGACTTGCTTCTGAATCAATAATTTTAATTATACAAGTTTCAACTAAATTTGGTTGTTATCATAAATGCAATACACTATTATAAGTGTTATAAGTAAAAAAAAAGAAAAATAGACCTAAGAGCATTATGAACAGAAGGTGACAAATTCTAAAATGAATAAAAGATAAAGGGAGATTTGGTATTCAAGGATTCCAGAGAAGAATTTGGTTAACAGAATAGTGAGTAACAAAGCTTCTCATCATTCTATTAAACAAGTGGGACACTTTTTTTGAAGCTGTAGCAGAAATAATGGTTTGAATAATTCTCATGCATGAGCCAGACAGGGAAATAAATTATCAGAGAGAAGAAATGTGTTTTTTAAGCTCAACTTTTCTTAGGAGCAGAATTAGACTAGAAAAGAAAAAAAAAAAAATCAGACTGTTGTCTAGGATGTGGTTCAAGTTGGAATTTGTCCAGAAGTTATGGCAACATAGTTACATGGAGCTAAGGAATCTTAAAGAATATTTATTTCTTAATAGGGGCATGTATTAAATCATTAGAAGAGCAAGAAAAGTTTCATCCCAAGGGGAATATAAATGAGCTGATAATCAGAACAATGCCATTACCCCCTTTAAAAAGTATTATTACCTATGTTAAGTGTTATATACCTAATTTTACTCTTGGGAAGAATTCATTTCTCAACCTACTTGTATCAATGTACTTCTTAATTGATTTTAGCATATGTGTGGAACATCCATTTTAAGTAAAAAAAGTTAAGAAAAGATAGATTAGTCTCATATTTCATAATAAAACACATATGATAATTTAAAATAAGTAATAATTGTAAATTTTCAAGCAAGTGACACCATTACCACCTTCAAGGGAAGAGTCTCATTACCTGGAGTACAGCAAAAGCATAACCATGCCTGCCGCCAGGGAGCAGCAGTCCCAGGATGTCAACCTGTTGCATGGTTTGCAGACCTCAGAGTGACCAAGAAAGACACAACTTACACAGGCACTGTTTGGAACTATGCTTTACTCACAGAAAGAAGAGGCAGAGTGGGGCCAGCTTCAACAGTGAGCATTGGTTCCCCAAGGCCAGAGGGTCTCCCTGGAGCAGCTGCTGCTGAGAGTGATGGTATGCATGCACACTCTCACGACCCCTCCCAGACCCCACTCCTGCCTAGGCAAAGGATCCATTTCTTCTCCACTGGGAAGGGATAAGCAGAAGTCCACATCAAATACAGAACAGGGAAAGATATTATCAAATAAGGCATTATGTCCCACACAGGTTCCTTATCTTCATATCAGAAAATGTTCCAGCACCAAGACACACTCTCTTGCAACCAAACACACTCTTCTGCAAGAGTCAACAGTCTGCCCACAATGCCTTTCCCAATATTCCATCCCTGTCTGTTGCTCTGCCACTGAAAACATAACTGCCTAGAAATGTCATTTCTTTACTAAGAGCTTTTCTCCTTTCTCTTTGATTAAAACTGGCCTCATCCAGCACCCTAACTCACCTGCCTCCTTCTCCCTCGCACGACCACTCCTTTAATCATTAAGCCCTTAGGACAATTAGGTCTGATCAGCATAAAATTATCTTAGAAACAAAGGCTCAGGTCTGTTGACCCCAGAGACAGAGTTTTGGTCAAACTAGAGATAATATCTAGTTGTGTTTTAGCTCTAGGCCCAGAAAATCAGCAAAACCAAATGAAGTGACACTATGGCTGAAATCAGGACCAGATTCACTGATCAATAACCCCCTAGCACCAACCAATCAGGAGAGACCATGACCCTGACCATACCCTAACTCCTTTAGTCATCATGGTTAATGATTCCCCCCCCCCCCCATATAACCCATCCCTTGGAAGCCCTCATGGAGTTGGGTCTTTGAGCACTAGCTCACCTGTGTATCCAGGACTGGGCCACTTTCCAAAAATAAACCCTTGCTTTCTTTGCTGCAAACTCTTATTTGTGTCTTACTGGGCTTTGATGCATGCAGGCAGATGAACCCCTTTAGTTCGATAACAAAAACAGCAGATAAAGCACATCGAATCTGGCAAGAATGATACTATTTGCAATAATATTGATCTATATGATGGGTAGCTTAAATAAAAGTCTTGGAATTTCCTAAGTGATGGAATAATAAAGGTGTCTTTTGTTAGTTAATGAAATGGCTTTTGAACCCCCACCTATAGATCAGGGCTGGTTGTTAGAAGAGCCAAACATGTAATTAGAGGGTTAGAACTTTCAGTCCTCCACCCTACTCCTTACCTCTGGGGAGGGGAGATGGAGTAGAAGATGAATAAATCACCAATGGTCAATGATTTAATCCAGGGTTGGGGAACATAAGGCCCTCAGGCAGTATATGGCACACAAAATCACTTGGTCTGGCCCTGCCAAAGCAACCACAGACAGGACTTGAAGTTCAATAAATCTAGGAGCTTTTTTCACAGCTAATTTTTAAGTTGATAATTTTGTATGGCCCTTGAATGATTTTATAAATATCCAAATGGTCCTTGGCAGAAAAATGTTCCCATCTCTGATTTAATCAATCATTCTTATGTAATGAAGCCTCATAAAATTCAAAAGAACAGGGTTCGGAGAGTTTCCAGGTTGGTGAACATGTGGAGATTTAAGAAGAGTAGTGGGCTCAGACAGGATGGACACTCCACACCCTTTTCCCATACCTTGCTATAAACCAAAATTAATTTTAGATTGTTATAAAGAATAAAAAGCATTTATTTGAACAAAAGATGCTGCAGCCTGGGGGACACAGATTCAGGTAGCAACTTAAATTGTGCTGCAATTTAAGGAGATCTCTCATGCCTTTCACACCTCTTTCACATCTTTTATAGAGAAAATTCCTGCCAAAATTCCCAATTTTATGCAAATGAGTTTTCTAAATTGTGCAGTCCAAATCATGCAATTTTGATCGGTCAGTATAGATGCAAACAAAGATACAATTTATGCAGTTCTGATTGGAAGAAGCGGTTCTCAGTCCCTTGGTAGAAAGATGAAATCAGGGTTTCCCTGCAGTGGTTGACTCAGATGGCATAAACAATCATGGCATAGTGCAGGAAGCAGAGGGTTCAGTCTGAGGTTCTTCCCAAGACACAGAGAATGTGAGGAGCCCCGTCAGGAAATTACCACTAAGCTTTTATTATTTATAAAATTTGGGCCTTTGGTTGACCATGAAAAGTCCATCTTAGAAGGTAAATTCCTTCTTGGGGTTCACGTCAAGTGAACCTTTCTTCTTGGGGTTCACATTTCCTTGGGCAATCTGGATGTTCCCGAGTAATATTCTTTTGTAATAAACCAGTAATCTAGTAAGTAAAATGTTTCTGTGAGCTCTTTGAGGCACTCCAGCAAATTAATCAGACCCAATGAGGGGGTTATTGGAACCTACAATCTACAACAATTTGGTTAGAAGCACAAGGGACAAACCGGACTTATATCTGGTTGTCTGAAGTGAAGGGTGGGGCACTCTTGTATGACTGAGCCCTTAACCTGTGAGATATGATGTTATCTCCAGGTAGACGAAAAAATGCTCCATACATTGGAATTGATGAGCTGAATCATAGTTTGTGATTAGAACTGAGACTGATACAAGATTAAAATTTTAAATATAACTATTAATAAATTATTGTTTCCATATTCGATAAGTAAAGAAAAACACTGCTATAGGCTGAATGCTTGTGTCCTCCTAAAATTCCTGTTGAAAACCTAATGCCCATTGTTATGGTATTAGGAAGAGGGGCCTCTAGGAGGTGATTAAGTCATGAGGGTGGAGCCCTCAAAAATGGGATAAGTGCCCTTATAAAAGAGGCACCTGAGAGATCCCTCACCTCTTCCACCACTTGAAGACATAGCAAGAAGTAGGCAGTCTACCACTAGAAAGAGGACATTATTTTGATCTATAGTCATTCTTCAGTATAAGTGTGGGTTTTGTTCCTCACTTTGGGTACCAAAGTCTATGAATGTTTAAGTCCCTTATATAAAATGGCCTCAGTATTTGCATGTAATCTACCCACATCCTCTTATATACTTCAAATCATCTCTGGATTACTTATAATGCTTAATACAATGTAAAAAATTGCTATACTGTGCTGTTTAGGAAGTAATAACAGAAAACTTCTGTACAGGTTCAGTACAGACACAATCATCATAGGCCTAACTCCATCATAGATGTCAGTAACAATGTGACATTTTTTTCTGGAGTATTTTCTATCTGTGGTTGGTTGAAGCTGTGAATGCAGAGACTATGGATGTGGAAGGCCAACTGTGTTTTACTACTTTCAACAAGGCAGATGTGTGGATCTTTGTTAAAACACAATTCCAACTTTTAAAAACAATGTAACAGCCTGGCTGGTATGCATCAGTTGGTTTAACATCGTCTTGTGCACCAAAAGGTCTCTGGTTTGATTACTAGACAGGGCACATAGCTGGGTTGCAAGTTCCATCCTCCTTCGTGGTGCATGGGGGAGGCAGCCCATTGATGTTTCTCTCTCTTGATGATTTGCTCTCTCTCTCTCTTTCCTCTTTCTCTAAAAATCAATAAAAACATACTTTAAAAGAAAAGACAATGTAACAAGCTTTCTCTCCAATCTATGAAACTAAAGCATAGGTATCAAAACTAGCAAGCAAAAAGGATTTCTAAACAACAGGGTTTCAGCAGTGGGATTATAAATTATAAATGTCTGCCCCCGATGTTTTGTATTCAGGCAAGGATGTTTTGAACTATCATTGATTTTGCTCATAGAAAAAAAATGATTGTAATGTGGACTCCATTTTAAATACTATCATATGGATGCTTCCCTCTTGGTTCTTATGGCTGGTAAAACAATTAAAATGACTTAAGTTAGATAACAAGAAAAATCAAGTTTAATATATATTTACTGGGAATTCACAAAAACATGAAAAATTCCAAAGACAGGAAGGCAAAATGAGGTATATATGCCTTTCTGAACTAAAGAGAAAGAGCTAAAGGTCTAGGACTTTAAAGAAAAGTAAGGCAACAAGGAGATGAAAATTTAATGTTTAGTAAACAAATGTTTGCTGGGCCATCTAGAGACATCAAGTCATACTAGCTTCCTCCTTGTCTGTCACACCTAGCTCAGAATATACTGTGGTTGATAGTTCTTCCAGGAGCAAGCCTTCTATCTCAAATTCTTTTGGGAAACTGGGAGAGGTAACAGAAAAACTTCTTGAGTCTTCTGTTTTTCTTTAAAATAATCAGCCTACACTAATCATCATGCCAAAGAGACACATTTTGGGGTGATAAATGTTGCTCCCTTACAGTCACAAGTCCTGGAATTGTAATAGGTATGTCCCACATAAGAGGTGATCAATTTCAGGTTCCCATTACAGACAAATTCTTATTATTATCTCATTTATTTAGTCATGCCACCTTAGCAAGCTACTTTAAATTATAGAAATGGTCTGTACTATATTTAACTGACTTAAATATTTAAAAAATTATATTGCACATTTTATAAAATACCATGTCTATTTCTCTTATACAACCAATAAATTATGGAGAAAGTATTTGTGACACAATTTTTTGTTTTTTTATTGAAAATGACAAAGACTACAACTGATAATATGTACCATGTGCACTAGTTTTACTATTTACTTCACTGATTGAAAGAAATCACAGAGGAGAAGAGCCTAAGAAAACTAGAGCAACAACTAGAACTCTTACCAATTCACAACTGCCACCTCCTCAAGGACCACAAGAAACCAAACATTCAGATATCCTACTCCAAGATGGCATTCAGATTGCCCTGCAATTCTGGCAAGACTAAATACCACAGAAACCATCACACCATGCACTCAGGCTACCACTTTCAATAAACTAATGACTAGAAGAAGCCAGGAAACCACTAGTCATAAAATTCTTAGGATACAAGGAGATTGATATTCCCACAAGAAAGAATGTTGCATGAAAGTTAAGACCTTTTTCTGCTAAATATGATAACTAAAACAGTGGCTATTTTCCTGTGAAAATACTTTTAGGACTAATTTCATAAACTTCACACACTTGTTCACCAGAGTCACCAACAGAACTGCAAGAGCCTATTTCATCCAACTTGGATTCATTTGCTCATAATGCATTCTATATTTCCTTATATAACAATATACCCCCCCCTTTTTTTTCATTCTTCTATGTTCTTCCACTGTGCACTTTAAAATTCCTCTTTACTTTCTTACACTTATTAAATTCTGGCTTTCCTTTGAGATTATCCATTGTCAAGAATGGTAATGTCTACCTGTCAATCTCTTCTGAAGGAAAGACTACTTTTTCTCACACTTCCTGCCTTTTCAAGAAGGAGATGGCCATGAGAGGAGGTGGTACACCTGAAAAATTGGCTTTTAATTAATCATGCTAATCAACATTCAGGAATTTAAGGTTTTTTCCTGGTTACTTGCAACATGGTACATAAGGAAACATGTAGGCAGACTTCCTTCAACAAAAAAGAAGTTCTAAGAAAGTATATCAAAACACATTGTAAATGCAAAACAAAGCTTCCTGAATACAGAACAGATTTCTCACCCCTATCAAGTAGTAACAAGTAGTGGGGCCCAGTTTTGGCTACTTGAAGGAGCTTACTACTCAAACCAGAAGAATTATATTATATCTTTAATCTTATTATATAATGGCCTCTTCACAGTTAATTCTCTTATCATTTACTTAAATTAAAAAAAAATATTTAAATTTTACCTTGTAAATCTCAGTGTCTGAAAGTTAAGTCTGTGAAAAAGAGTGGGGTGTAGCTAGATTATTTGGAAGTGGTCTGATGAAGCCAAGTAATTGGGATAGATAGGTATATGGGACAGAGAATATGGAACAGCCATGGAAAGATGTTTGCTTATGAAGTTACCACCGCAAGCTACTGGTACTCAGCACCCCCAGCACTCAAAGCCTATATACAGGCCTGTCTGAGGGACAAGAAGCTCTGTCATTTATTTCCCCAGCACTTGTGTACCACCCCCATCCCCATTAGTTGAAGGCTATTGATGGAAGTGTTAATTGCCCCAAATATCAGAGAAAGTCCTAAGGAAGAAAAGCAGAAAGATAGAGTCGTGAAGGATATCTGAAGTTAGATTCTGTTTCCCTACACAAAGCAGTCCATCATAGTTATTGTTGGTGTCACAGGTGAGTCGAGGGAAGATGGCATAGGGAACAAAAAATGACTGCTCCACTCAATACCTTCCCATTAATCACTGCCATCCTTTTTCAACTGTGCACATACCACACATACTGAAAAGCATGGAGGTGTGTGATTTTTAGTAATTTACACTCCTTTTTCTTTTAAGAAATACCAATTCTGTTTTAGCTCTGGCTAATAAGTTATATCATTAACTATCTCACTTCATATGTAATGTCTATCCAAGTCCAGAATACCATTGCCCATTTACAGATGAAGTTAGCATATAGCTCATCCTCCTCTTCTCCATCTCCACTTCTCTCACTATTATTGTTGTAATAATTTTACCTCTTCCTACACATATCCACTTCCATGGTACACACTTTGCTCTTCAAAGCAACTGTACCAATTTCAATGTATTAAATTCAGAAAGCCTCTCTCAAGTGGCATGGCTTATATCACCAGTCCACATATTATAATTTTATTCATTTCAATAATTATTTGAGATATTGATTCATCTACTACATTAATCCCATAATTGTTTCTTGGTTCATTGCCTGCTTTATCTATTTAAAAAATTTAGTGGTCTTTCCATTGCTCACTTGATCTCACTTTTAAATATCCCTATATTCACTTTTTTCCTTATTATATCCACCTAGTGATAACAAATTCAGGTGAAACCACAAACATTCACATTTTGTCAGCCTGAAATTAAGGAATTAAATGTTGATATGGGGGATAACACATTACCCCTGATATTTCTTATTTTATAGTCATAATGTTGAACCTTAACATAATTTTCACTTTTACTTGGCTTTCTCATTTTCCTAATTGACTATCTTATCTTTTTCTTTTCTCTGAAAAACTCTAACAAACTCTCCTCCTGTCCATAATTTCAACTGATACCTTTACCTTTTAATTTAGAGAAGATAGGGAATAAATTAAATGAACACTAGCTTAGCTTCTGAAGACCAATATATAAACTGTCTTATTTTTGTGCTCCTACTTTTCATTTTCTTTCCTATGGTTGGGAGATATATCCTGGCCCTTTCAAAGGAAAGTGAATTCATGAATGTCTGGGTTTCAACTGCTCTTTTTAATTTTCTTGCATTATCAATTTCTCTGTCCCACATGAATCATTTCAGCAACATCCAACAAACTCTACTATGTCCCATCTTAAATTGAAGAAAAATAATTAAATCCAATACTTATCTTTGAAGTCATACTTACTTCTAGCTATTATTTTCTTTCTCTTTTATAATTGACAGGATTATTATTGGAAATTTTCTTTACTTATTGACTATTTTATTAACTTTTATTGATTTTAACATTCAACAGGTAGGCTTTTCTCCAGAGAAACAACTCACCCAGCCTGTTTGTCTCAGTGGTTAAGCATCAACTCATGAACCAAGAGCTCACGGATTCAATTTCTGGTCAGGCATGTACCCAGACTGTTGTCTCCATTGTGCAAGAGGCAGCCAACTGATGTTTCTCTCATCATTGATGTTTCTATCTCTCTATTCCTCTCTCTTCCTCTTTCTAAAATCAATAAAAATGGGAGAGGGCAGGAAGAGATTAAACAATGAACTTATATGCATGCATGCATAGTCCATGGACAGACAATAGTGTCGGGAAGGCCTGGGAAGAGGGAAGCTGGGTGGAGAGAGTCAATGAGGGGAGAAAAGGGACATCTGTAATACTTTCAACAATAAAGATAAATTTAAAAATCAATAAAAACATATTTTAGAAAAAGATAAACGAAAACTTAAATGTAGGTCCATTGGCTGAAAGATTTATTATTAATTACAGTTAAATAAACATGAAATAAGATTTAAATATAAATGTGCATGTTTAATAGCAACATTTCTAGAAGAGGTGGTTATTTTCAGGAATACAAATTATATAAGTATAAAATGTATATAAATGCATATTTATAAAATATTAATATAAATCCATATTGCTTTACTATACTGACTCATCATGTAGTCATGGGAAGTTTATATTTTTAAAAATTCTGGTTTGATTAATAATAGGACATCACAATGTAAATTATCAAAAACAATAATTTTAACTGTTATCTTAAAATTAAAATAAGAGTCTATTTTTTGTTTGTTTTGTTTTGTATTTAATATTTTACTTGCTATATACTCCCCAAATAGTGACTACACTCCTCAGTTATTTTGGAAATCTATCATAAATTTATTTTAAAAATTTTTTTGTATATCTTCTAAAATGAGATCTTGATGGTGCATTTATATTACCCTTAAGATTTTAATTTTTTCTTCAATAACTGGAAAAGCATTCAAGTTTTTTTGGCTTTAGTTTAGTTTTGTTTTTTTTGTTTTCAGGAAAATTGATGTGAGGCTATATATTACAAAGTGGGTTTTGCAGAGTTGGATGTACTTATACACGTATAGTGAAAATTCTTAAAATAAGCTATAGTCCACTTCTCAAAAAGTATTATATAAGAATCTTAAAAAACATGATATTAATACTTTAATGTCATTTATAATATTTTTAATGAAAGATTTAAATGTTAACCTTTAAAAAAGAATAAAAAATTTCACAGAAAAGAAATATTACTACATAGATTTTCTCCATGTTCTTAAAAATTATTGGACATGTACAATACACTGACTTGACTAATGTGAAACTGTCTTTGGAACACCAAATATAAATTAACTTAATTGCTTAAAATATATATAATTACCAAATGAAATAGAAATCATAAAGACATAAAGTTACACACCTTTATAACCTGAGCAGAAACTGTTCAATATTACATTTTAGAAAATTGAGTGTAGGCTGGTGAAGAGGCACTCATTGCAGCTGTTTCTAAAATTCCATATTTTAAAATTATCTTTACAGAATGCTCAGATATTTTGAATTTCATATACTGATAATACTGACATATACAACATTTTTATCCCTTTTGGTTTAGAGTTTAGAATAACATGAATTTCAAATAATCTTTGACACAAGGAGACAATGTTAAATGATCTAGCTGCCATCAGAATGAGAAGAGAAGCGAACATGAACATGAAGATAGTGACTTTCCAGTGTCTGATTCTTTATAGATGAGCCAGTTCTTTTGCAGACTGATTACTCTGTCATTCATGGGAACTTATCTTTTCTGGGGCTGTCACAATTGGTCTTTGACATTAACAATAAGATTAACACCAACACTGACTGTCACAACACCAAACAGAGTCTAGAAAGATAGTAGAGAGCTTGCTCTCATACAGTTACATTTATTTTTTATTTTATTTATTTTTAAATATATCTTTATTGATTTCAGAGAAAGGAAAGTAGGGGGAGAGAGAGAGAGATAGAAACATTAATGATGAGAGAGTCATTGACTGCCTGCTTCCTGCACACCCCCAACTGTGGATTGAGCCCACAACCCGGGCATGTGCCCTGACCGAGAATGAAACCTCGATTGCCTGGATCCTAGGTCGACACTCAACTGCTGAGCCACACCTGGCTGGGCTCAAACAGTTACATTTAAAGTAAGACCAATGAATCTGTACATCCAATTATTCTCTAGCTATACCCAGGGGGGAAAAAGATTGTTGAAGTTATATTTACTATAAGTTCACAGTGAAAAAGACATAAACAATGTAGACTGATAATTATTAGATTATTTATTGATAATTAATTCCTCTTTTTTTGATGATGAAAGTCTTTTTTTTGTGTGCTTGGCAATACCTAATTTCTGAGCATGAAAAGTGTAAGTTTTATTACTTTTAATTCCCTCATCTATTTTTTTTATTCTAGTATCTACATCAAAGAGGGAATCATTTTCATAAAATCAAAAATATGAAAGACCTCTGCTATTAAGCAAATATATTGCTCCTATTTTCTTAAAATCTATAAAATATAGGGTAATTTTATACTTTGTATCCACCTTTACACTTTTATGAAGGAAACTTTCTTCCTAGTGTGTATATTAATTTGAAAGAATGGTGTTGCTTAATGTTGAGATTTTCCTATAAAAGATAATGAATTGTGGGAGACATGGCATGAAGTTAATAAGATATTAGTGATCATAAAAACCAAGCTGAGATCTTTGAAAAAATGTGTTTAAAAATAGTCTTACAAAAAAAATAATATTAGTTTCCTAGTCTCTGTGACAAATTACCGCATACTTATTGGCTTAAACCAGCACATATTTATTATCTGCCAGTATCTTTAGGTTAGGAGTCCAGGCACAGCTTAACTGGGTTCTCTGCTCAGGGCTTCACAAGGCTTCCATCAGGATGTTGGTTGGGTTATGATATGGAGGCTTGACTGGTAATAATCTGCTTCCAATATCATTCAAGTAATTCGAAGAATGTATCCCCTTGCAGCTGTAGTGGGATTTTCTTGTTGTTTATAGGCCTGGACTCACCTCCTAGAGGCCACTGTGGTTCCTTGTCTTATGGACCTCTCATAGGCCATTTCACAATATAGCAGCATATTACTTCAAAGCCAACAAGGGAGTCTCCAGTCTGCAAATACTGAGTCTTATAAAATGTAAACTGATAAAGGAAGTAACATCCTATTCTATTCATTAGAAGTAATTGATGGGTTCCATCCTAATTCAGAGATGTGACCCATTGAAAATCACTCTAAGGCCAGGACTACACAATATTATGAAGATATTTGTGTTGTTGTTGTTTTTTAAATCACTATGCTTTTAAAATAGTAAGAAAAATGGTCAAAAAGATTGACATGACAGTTCAATTTTACTCAGGATATGAATGAGATTTTAGAACAGAAGCATGTCTAGTTCAGGGAATTTCAGAAGGTAAAATTCCACTGTATTTTATAGTTGGAAATTTGTGTGTACAAAGAAAGAGTGTTTTAAACATTAACCATACAGTCCTTGAGGGTAGAAACTGTGCTTTATTCTATTTGCTCTTCAAAGTTACCTCTCCACCCTTCTCCATCATATTCTGTGTCTCCGGAAGCTAAACTTCATGAAATACATCAATGGATGCATTTATTGTCTGGTTTCCACTTGGATTTGGTCAAAGGGGGTACATGTGAAAAATCAGAGTGAAGAAAGAGAGTGAAGTAAAAAGAATAATTGATTTTTCAAAATCCCCTCCTGTCAGCCACTACTCTTCCTGTTTCTTTCTGCCTCTACAGGCCAAGGGTTAGTTTCCTGTGGTTGTTAACCAGGCCCTAAGTTCCTATTAACTGCCCATATCTTTAGAAATAGTCCTGATAGGAAAGATAGCATTTCTAAATTAGACTGTTTATTACTCACATATCATCTTAGATCCAGTTTTCCATTCCCCAGTTTTCCATGGAGTGACATGATAAGATCCAAATGTCCACCTGTTCATACACTGAGGTTATACCACAAGAAAGGGATCTTGAAATTATTAAACTCAGATTTTATTTATGGTGGCTGGAATATTGGCCCAATCTTCTCTCAGGAGACAGACCTTTGCTATGGAGTAAAAATAAGTAACCTTCTGAGAGAGTGGTGAAAGCCTCCCTATGTTGTAAACAAAGGACAAATGGTTCTGTGAAAGATAAATATTTAAATATCTATAGAACAATACATAATCTCTAATTTCCAAGATATGTTTGTTTTTTAGTCATTTTAACAATGTTTTTTAGTGGTCTTATAAAAGAGTATTCATGGAGATTTGTCTTCTAACCCCCTTTATTCAATTTTTAGCATTTATCTTTTTTCTATTTCCTGCTGGGGCCTTGTCTGATATAATTAATAAGTAGTTGAACTGAAGTTTTAACCCATACAACCTGTCTCCAAAGACTGACTTATTAATCACAATGGTTTATGTCCTGGATCTATGAACATTATTCTGTCACCTGCAACAAATGAACTATTCACCTAAAAATCTTCTAGCTGATACACTAGCAGGATTCTGTAATTGAATTATTATTTTCAACATCTTCCTAACAAAATAGTCTGGAAAATATGGGCAAAAAATGAGAGATATAAATAAGTTAAAAACAACATTATAGTTATTAACTTAAAATGATATTCACTGAGTTCAGCATTTCTTTATGGTTCCCCCAAATTGTATGTGAACCAGGCACAAAGCCATGTTGTTCTTCTCTAATCTTCAGCTGTGTTTGTTATAGGTGATTTTCTTCAGTTCATTATCCTCTGCCTTCACTTATACTGTAACAATAACATAAAAATTATTTTTCAAGTAAAATAACCTGGGATTTTTCTGCTTGCAAGTATTAAATAAAAGTTTAAATGAATATTCATAATAAGAAATGGTAATACTCATTTCTCTGTCCTTTGGAAAAGCCTGGCTAGGCTATTTATCTCATTTCTTCTTTTCAGCACATGAAATGGACAATTTTCACAGCCTCTCACGCATTTACATTGGCTCCTCATTACTAGGTTTTGTCCAGTGCAGTGTGGTTGTAATTCATGTAAGTATACTGCCTCTAGATTTGTTCTACAAAAAATCTTTGTCCTATTCTCATGTGTCTTCAACCAGCTCTCTATGATGGCAGTCTCAAAAGTTGGATGGAGAATAAATCCCTAGGTCAATACTTGGAGGCAACTACAAAACTGAATTTCTCAGTAGCACTGAAGTATGACATAGTAAGAAAAAAAATTACACTATGAAGCCAATGAAATTTGGGAGTTGCTTTTTAAAGTAACAAATAAAATAAAATACTCTAGTTAAATGCCTAATTTCCTTCAGTTATCTTCCATTTAATAAAACACAAGTATATTGGTAACAGCTATAAATTAATGGTAGATAACGACAAATTAAGTCAGGTATTCTGTCTGTTTCAAAACACCCCTCTATCGTGATCATTATCATCAGCAGCAGCATTAACCCAATCAACCTCCCAAATAGCCAAATGCTCTACCTAATAATATCATATATTATTGAAAGAACTGAGGTATGTCTTGTATCATTCTAGACTAGTTTATTGAGATCTTTTGAGATGAATACTCCAAACTAAATCTAAAGGATTCCACCTTGACCACAGTCAAATAGCCGTTTTCAAAATGGGCTACATTTGACTCTTCCTCATCAATTGATTTATTTCTCTTACCATTTCTTCATAAGTTCTTTCATTTAATGTTTCTCTTATGTTAAAACTGAACCATCAGAAACATAATCATAAATTCAAATTCCTATTTTTTATAAAAAATAAAACTTATGGTCGTATATGAACCATTAATCAAGCACTCTAAAGTTTTCTAAACAAATGAAATTACATTTTCCCCTAAAGTAGTTAAATATTTGTCAATCTTAAAATATGTTAAATAAGAACATTTCAATCAGTAGCTGCTAGTCATGGATGAACATATTTGTATATTAAGAAAACTATGTGGGGTTTTTTGTTTTGTTTTTATATTTGTTCTTGCTTTAACCTAAAGGAAAATGACCTGTGGGCAATTACAATAATTCAGTGAACTATAGGTATTACTTCTAAGAGAAATAAGTGGATGTGGGAATTTTAACAGATAAAAATCTATTATCAAAATTAAACATTGAATGTTTATTGATGGAAACAAAATGTGTTGACTGCATTAATGAGCAAGGATTATACATAAACTAGTGAAAATAGAGAGAAGGCAAAGTTAAAGGTCTTATTGGAAAACTATTCTGTACCGAGATGTTTTATTAGGTGATGAAGGGGTTTTCTGAAAGATTTGCAGAACTATTGTTTAAACCCTTTGAAGATAGATAAGAAAAAGTCTTCTAAATAATTCTCTAAATATAGCCCTGCTCAATTGCTTATTGGCAATAGTATTATTCTGAGTAATGCCCTGAAAAAAATGCTCTGAATATCCTCTTTCCCTTTTTTGTGACATTATTTGCATTTAATCCCTTCATAGATATAATTATCCTTCTAAAATAAATGAGGTTAAGTGTATTTGTTTTGTTTTTTAAATATATCTTTATTGATTTCAGAGAGAGGGAGGGAGAGAGAGAGAGAGAGAAAGACATCAATGATGAGACAGTCATCATTGATTGGCTGCTTCTTGCAAGCCTCCAACTGGGGATCAAGTCCAAAGTCCAGGCATATGACCTGACTGGGAATCAAACAGCAATCTCCTGGGGCCTAGGTGGATGCTCAACCGCTGAGCCACACCTGGCTGGGCAGTGTAGTTTTGTTTTAATGAGTACTTCTAATTTCTTTCCCAATGATTATGGGAAGTTTATAGGGAAAATAACAATCATTGAGTTAATTAATATGCTTGATAAAATCTTTGAAATTTCTATGGGATTTTAAACTATATATCTTTTTGTGTATCAACTCAGCTTATCACTCTACAATTGAACACTTTTTTAGATATCATTTATTATTTTTGATGAAGTAAAGTATTTATGAGCAGATATCTGAGTGAGAGTATTTTCCAAGTACATATCTTGGGCAAAAACATTCCAGAAGAAGAAACAGAAATTTGAAGTCTCAGTGATATTTGAGGGAGGCACCTGCTTGACTTTCCTCAGGAACTGGAAAGCAACAAAACCAGAAGGATTACAACAAAGTGAGTGAGTGGCTGGGTGAGTCAGAAGATAAATATAGTCAGCTCAAGTGTTAATATCTGAATCATGGTAAAAACACTAAATTTTATTATGAGGTGGAAATTTTGGAAATATTTGAGCAGATATATACTTAAAAGGTTACTTTGGTTTCTGAGAAGTGGATGAATATTTGAAAATAATTGAGATGGAGAAATTGAGGCAGGCATATGTGGAAGAAAATGAAATTATCTTTGGACATGTTTATTTTATCAGACATCCAAGATGAAATGTTTAGTAGGCAGTTGGATATATGTATCTGGAATTTAAAATAATGGTCAAAGCTGGAGATATGAATTTTGTAGTCAGCCCTCCGTAAAGAGCCTGGCTAATGTTGCTCAGTTGTTGACTATTCACATAGGAACCAAGAGGTCATGGTTCAGGGCACATGACCAGGTTGCAAGCTTGATCCTCAGTAGGAGGTGTGCAGGATGCAGCCAATCAATGTTCCTCTCTCATTGATGTTTCTCTTTCTCTATTCCTTTCCCTTTATCTCTCTTTAAAAATAAGTAAATGCATATTTAAAATAAATAAATAAATAAATAAATAAATAAATAAACATTTCAATAAAGATAATATCAGCTGGAAAATGAATATAGATAAAGCAGAAACAAATGTACTATAGGAGCTCCACACTGTTCAGCCTTTATTATTTACACAATAGAGAAGACCAGATGGGGGCCGGTGAGATGAGTTTCTGCACTCTGCCAGGATCCTCTAGGGGTTCTCTGACAGAGGGGAGGGGGAGGGAGCCATGCTGCTAATGGCCTGCATGCAGGCCAAGGACAAGCAAAGAGTGTGATGAGGTTTGTTAGCCATCAAGGGCGTGGGATTCACTCGGGTCTGTGTTGCTCTGCTCCTTGTGGTTGCTGTCCAAGCGGACACCATTCCACTGACTGGGAGAGGGGATTGGGCTATATCTTCACTTGACCCCACAGAACTAAGCTTACACTTTGAGATATGAAGATAAGAAGGAATATCCAGTAGTTTGGAAGTACCTATAAGAAAAGTAATTCTCTTCTGATAGGTTCTATTTTTTTAGTAAACTGAGAAGCCAGGAGCTGAAAGTGTGTACCAGGGAAGGCTACTAAAGATTTAATAGAGTTTGAAATGTATGAAATATTGGAGTGTAAGAGAGTATAAAGACTAAGGAAACGTAAAGTGATTGGCAATCAGCATTGAGATGCCCCCTTAGACTGTGTAAGGAATTTAAAGTCAGCAGGGTTGTGTGTTTTTCACCACCATTATCCAACTATTTGGCAACAGATAAAGAAAATGGGGGAATCTGAATTTGAATTTGAATTATTGTTTATGATTTACCCAAGATGTTTGACAGAGAGCAAGGCATAAGATATATTTGCTTATATATTTACATGAATAATTAAAATGGTGGTTAGGGAGAGAAGTAAGAAAATGATTTGGTGGGTGTGGAGGGAGAGAGTGATGGGGGAGGGCAAGGACAGAGATGATAAGGACAATGGATTTGAGGTTCTGGTAGAAATCAAAATTCCTAAATTGGCATTCTATAGTGAGTTAGTTGGAAAGTTAATATGTGGTGCTCTGAATGTCAAATGCTTGAAACTAAAATTTTAAGGCCTTGCAGATATCAAGGTCTTCTTGAGATTGACCATGAGAGTGGATTAATAGATGGATTGAAAGATAAGAAATTGAAGGGAGAAGACATCTCAGACATAAAAAATTAGGAATATTGAATGGAAACATCTATAGAAATTGATATTTTAATAATAATGCACGATAAAGATAAATGATTGGGAAGAAAATGTGATCCCAGTCTTTGATAGATGGCTTAAACAATGGGGCTGGTGGGTAGAAAAGATCGGTACTATCTACTTCATAGTGAGTAGATGAGAAGGTTAAAAATCAGGAGAAACCAACACTGAAATGTCAATGATGAGTAAGGAGAACTCTTATTCTGTCTCCATGCTCTGTTATATGTGAGCTATGGGAGAAAAGGAAAAACAGCAGACCACTTGTGGGAGTTGCACAGGACACAGCAATGTTAAATGACAATCAGTTTTGGATAGAGAAATATAAAGTGACAGGAACATAAGAAAACCCATAGAGGGTAAATAAATAAATAAATAAATAAATAATTGCTGCTGATAGAGTTCAGAGGGATAACGGGGATAATGGATGGTTTTTAAAAATTAATTAATTAATTTTTAAATTAAATTTATTGGTGTGACATTGGTTAATAAGATTATATAGGTTTCAAGAGTACAATTCTATGATTCATCATCTGTATATTACATTGTGTAACTTTGTAGAATGTGACATTGGGCCAAATTTAGAGGTGCATAAAACTGTATAGAGATGAGAGTGGTTACAATTTTAATTTTTTTAAGGGAACTAAGGCTTCACTGGGTTAATCTTGATGGTATCAAGGAGGGGCTTGAATAATCAGTTAATATTGTCTTCTTTGTTGGCATTAATCCCTTAGGCTAAAAACCAAAACTAAATTAAGTATTTTAACCTATTTTTGTTAAATTCCTTTCATTCTAGTTACAACTAATTTGCATATATTATTTTATTTTTCCTAAGCAGTAGCCAAATAACACTACCTAAATTAATGCTAGTGCCCTTTCTTAAATTATAGTTCAGTTTCTAATTTACTCTACTTGCTGAATCATATTTCTGTACAAAATATTAATACTCAACTATTTTCTCAACTAACTTAAAGTTATGAGTTTCATTCGTCTGAAACAAGGGGGGCAGGAAGTCATTGACTTTAACAGAATTATAGTAATTTTTCTATAAAGAGATAGCAAATAGTATTAACTGTATCTCTAGTTGTTTTTTTCTCTTTACATATTTTCTTACTTTTAAAATATTTTTTCTTGTTTCATGTTACAGAAGTTGTTTATTTATTAATCATTTTCCAGGATTCATATTTTTGTGTTACTTGACTATGTTACATTTTCCTGTTCCCCTCTTTGAAGTTTTTTCTTATTTTTATCATTTCCTTTTGGCCTTACTCTATTGCTCAAGATTTTAGAGTTGAATACTGAGACTGTTTTTGAAGCTATGTTCTTAATTTCTGATTAACATAACTAAAATATTAAAGAAGTGACACTGTGTCACACAGTGTTTTTGTATAATTTTAATTACCCTTATATTTTAATTATTTTGAAATTTCCCTATGCTTTCTTATTTAGGGCAAGAGATTTTCTATATATATTTTAAAAATATGTTAAGTAATTATGTTTATTGATTTTTAATTTAAAATTTTAACTGTCAGAGAATAAACTTCTATGGATATTTTTGAGGCTTCCCTCCAGACCTAATACATGTTTGACTTTTTAAAATGTTCATTTGTGCCCTGCTTGGCGTGGCTCAGTGGTTGAGCGTTGACCTAGGATCCAGGCGATCAGGGTTCAATTCCCGGTCAGGGCACATGGCTGGGGTGTGGGCTCGATCAATGACTCTCTCATCATTGATGTTTCTGTCTCTCTCTCTCCCTCTCCTTTCCTCCCTCTGAAATCAATAAAGATATGTTTTTTTTAAAAAATGTTCATTTGTAATTCAAATATTATATATAAATTTTATATGTGTAAAATTGTTTGGTTGGAGTTACACACAACATAAATACATCTTATAAAACATTGTAGGGTAAATAAAAAGGAATACAAATTAGGTTAACAAACAGAAATACAATAAAATCAACTATAGGAAAGCAGCATTGGATGGCTTGTCAGAAATTAAGAGCTTCACTTGTATTATTTACTAATTATTGATTGAAAACTTAGAAATGTAAAACTGAATTCAAGGCTGCCTAGACAATAATTATTCAAATTAGGATTCTAATGTCTATACATTTTATTTTACAACAGACTTCAGGGAATGCACTAATATTTTAACAACACTATTCTATATGCTGGTTATGAATAAATGTAGTTGGTACTGTATAAATTTGCATGTGTATCTGTGAAAATCACTACTCAGAAAATTTTCCATAACTATTCCATTGTGGGATTCACTTAATTTTCTACTGACAACTTGTCTTAGCATTATATACTATTAGGGAAAAGAACCTTTAGAGATTGTGAGCCAGGACCAGAAGAACGAAAATGACTATGACAATCAGGAATCAGTTTGTTAAAATGTATGATGAACTTGGCTCCTAACGTCCCCAGAGTAATACCAAAGCTCATAATGGCTTGCATGCCATGTACCAGGACCATGGGAACACTGAGATTAGGCAATATTTTAGATTTTTATTAGTGATTATTTTCCTTAGAAATAATAGAACTAGTTGTTGTTCAAATTTATTAATAACAAAAATTTAAGAATTGGACTATATTTCAGAGTGTGCTCAGCAAGCTCCACATTACTCAGAAGAAGAACATGATGGCTAGTAAAACTAACTGAATTCCTCGATAGCTCAAAATAATATGAAGCTTGCTGTGCACACTTTGAAATACAGTCCAGCTCTTAAATTCTTATCAGTAAATTCATGTGAGCAACTAGTTCTATTATGGAACCCAGGCCAGTGTGTAGGACCTATTTATGGTAATATTAAGTCATACAAATAATAATTATCTTTGCAAATGTTAGGACTCTTTCTAACACAGAGCTCATGTATTGGATCTAAAGACTTAACAAATCCAATTGCCATGTGAATTTATATAAAAGGTTACTTTTATTTTATTTTTTTTATTGATTTTGAGAGAGACACATTCACTGTTGTTCCATTCATTTATGCATTCATTGGTTGCTTCTTGACTGGAGATGGAACATTGGCTCATGAGGACAATGCTCTAACCTACTGAGCTACCCGGCCAGGGCCTATGCCAAATATATATATATATTTTTAATGTTTTTTTCCCTCTTGTGACCCACACTTCCACCCCCAGATTCCCTCTGAGATTAGTCAGTCTGTTCCATGCTTCTATGTCACTGAATCTATTTTGTTCATCAGTTTCTTATGTTCTTTATATTCCACATATAAGTGAGATCTGCCTTCCACATTTGTATTTGGAGTCAGAAAAATACCTCAATAAATTGTGTTATTTCACTTATCCTTTGTTTTCAAATGTGTTTTGGAAAGTGAAATTTAAAAGAAAATTTTAAAAATATGAAAATGATTTCTACACAAATTCATGACCCTAAAACCTTAAAAAAAATTTTATTACAGGTTATCACTTCATTCACTATAGATATTATATTTATAGCAAACCTCATCACTTAAGTAATTATATTTTACTTAATATTAGATCTTAATGCTACAATCTACTTCAATAATTTTAAAGTACTTAATTTTAATTAGAACAATTTTATGTGAAAAATTTGTACAATATTAATGCAACAAAAACCACTAGTTGAAAAACATTTATTGAAAAGCTTAACACAATTATTATAAAATACAGGATGGGACAAAAGTAGGTTTATAGTTGTGAGTATGTGAATTTTATTCTTGTATTATTATTTATTAATTATTGTATTATTTTCCATACAGACACTGTAAACCTACTTTTCCCTACCTTGCATATTAGTGAAAATAAAAGATTATGTATACAAATATAGATAGCTAGTATTGGTATTTCTTTAAGGGATAAATATCCTTTTTTCTAAATTGATAAATAGTTGAAAACCATAAGTTATTAGATTTTATTCTAATAATTATGTCACCCAATATTTAGACTTCTAAATTATGAAGCATATGTTTAAGCCCTGGCTAGGTAGCTCAGTGGGTTTGAGCATCATCCTGGTACACTAAGGCTGCAGGTTTGATCTTGGATCAACGCACATACAAGAATCAACCAATAATGCATCAAATCAGTTTTCTCTCTTACTATCTCTCTCTCTCTAACAGAAATCAATTTTAAAAAGCACATGTTTATATCTCATTATGGTTTATCATAGAAAATATTCAAAGTGACTTGAAATATGTTTTCCTGCATTATAAACTTTATTATGGTACCTAAAAATCATAACTAAGAAAAATATAATTATCTTATTTATTATTAAATTTATTACAATGATTTTGTTTTTCAAAACTAAAGTTAAAAAGATAGATATTTTGTAAACCTCATTTGTAATTACTTTCCATGTATAAGCTATAATTTCTACAGTTATTTAGAACTCAAAATCTTTAAATTATAATTTAATAATTTTAAATGCTGAGGCATTAATTAATGCTGATTTAAATATTTTATGCATAGAGATGCTTTCTAAGTGATCATTCAGTACATGTCTTGATATGTTATATAGCTTAACCTTAAGAATAATCTCATTGGACTTCCCAACATAATTGCTGACCTTTTTCAATGCAAACACTCTGAAGGTACATGTTCTTTTGAGCAGTGTAGACAATTTTCTACCTAGAGAAATATCACTCCCCACGTTTGATAAATTCAATATCATTAATTAAATTAATTGCTAGCAAGTGTTCCCCAAAAGTGCCATTTTCTGATCATAGTAGATAAACATAAAAAGATAACATGTTTTATTTGCATGTATATGCAGCTAAAACTATAAATGTTTAACCAATACACCTTCATCCCCAGACACATACTGTGCTACATATGATGAGATGTATATGTATTTTGCCAAAATACTTAAAAGGAAATATAAGAATTGCTAACATTTCAAGGCAATCTCACCATAATTTACCTTCCAGGATCCCCCTTTAATTATTATGGGCAAGGAAACTTTCTATTTCTGCTGGGTTCCTTTTTCCATCTTAGCTGACAAATATTCTCTTGCTCATTCTTTTTTTTTCCTTTTTTTAATATATCTTTATTGATTTCAGAGAGAGGAAAGGAGAGGGAGAGAGAGAGCTAGAAACATCAATGATGAGAGAGTCATTGATCGGCTGCAGTCTGCAACCCGGGTATGTGCCCTGACCGGGAATTGAACCCTGATTGTCTGGATCCTAGGTCGATGCTTAACCACTGAGCCACGCCCAGCCGGGCTCTTGTTCATTCTTAAATAGCCAAAAAGTTTGTTAAAATTATCAGCCTGTCACGAGCCTTAATTTAATAGGATTTTTTTGGGGGGGGAGGTAAAGGCTTTTTCCCTTGTTCAGTAGCCACAAGCTTTGAAACATTGGAAGCAAACGGGTTGTAAGGTGGATGAAAGCCACGCTGACTTTAGGGTAAGAGATGTGTGAAGGGTAATGACTACAAATGGTGAGATATGAGATTTGAGTAAAGAAAAAAAAAATTCATTATCTCATTTCCTCAACATCAGTGATATTGAAAGGTTTATTTTTATTTTTATTTTTGCAAGGGGCAGTTTATATTACAAGCTTCTTATATCTACATCATTATTCTATTCTTTGATATGAACAATTGAATTTTTCATATCTTAAGTAAAATTTAATCCATAAGTGGCTTCTAGACCATTTGCCTTACCATCCCTTTTCTCATTCACTTTTTCAAAATATTTGCCCATTGTAAACCTCTCTTGTAGAAATTTGCATGTGAAAGGCAGGCTTTAGGTTTCCAGGAGGTAAGTTTGAAGTCACACAACCTGCTCCTTGAACTTTCAGTCTAACACATAAATGTTTATATATTCTAATTAAGTAAATTTTATTATTACCGTGTTATAGCATGCCTTCTACTCAAATACTTTCAGTAAGTTGCCCTACTTGCAACTGAACTAATTAATCAGCTATTTCCTAGGAAAGCATAAATAGGTGTAGACAACTGGAGACTGGTCCGGACAACTCAACAGAGTACAGACTAGCAAATCTATCAGAATACTGAGTCAACACAAATTCAATAAGTTTAATAGGAAAGGACATATTTTTCAGCATCCTGTTTTATGGCTTGATAGATTAAAATGAGTCATGAGTGTGTGTGTGTGTGTGTGTGTGTGTGCATGTGCATGAGTGGGTGGTGTGTGTGTATAGAGAGAGAGAGAGAGAAAGTTGGAACTGAATTTTTTCTACTTGAAATTTAAAATGGTGGTGTAAATTTCCTATGCATCCAAAATGTATTATTTTACCAGTAAAAAATAATCTATGCAAGCAGGAAAAGTGGCTGCCTCTGCATAGAACAAGTACTGATCTAGATATTAATCCTAGATATTGATATAGATGTCTAGATATCTAGATATCTAGATCTAGATATTAGACCATCAGATCTAGATATTAAGCCTGAGTGACTAGGGCATATACTGTCCTCAGTGATAAGGATCCCCTCCGGATCTCATATTCTTTCATGCCAGCTACTGTTCTATAACCTTTGAAATTCAAAGAAGTTAGGAGGTCATTTTCATTCCACAAAGAGGCTTCTTGGCTTTTGTGTAAAGGTTTGGACATCTGCTTATCAACAGCTAAGGAGATGGCTGGTATTTAACAAAAATAAAAATAGAAAAAAATTCATAAAATGAAAGGATATACTCAAATCCTTTCAAACTCTTGCTGGTATCTTGTTAGTTCATTTATTTGTCAGATACCATGCTAATGAATTTATATCAATTCTAGCATTTAATATGCACAAGAGAACTTTAGGCAGAAACTAGTTTTATTGATAATTTACTTCGGCTCACAGAATAAAATGGACTCTTTTACTTAAGATGTAAGAAGCAAAATTTGAATCAAGTCATTCCTCTCAAGGCCATGTTCTAAAACAACTACACATCTTCAACACTATAAAACAGCAGTGGTTAGCAACATTTAAATGAAAGTCTTTCTGTTTAGGAAACACACATAAAGGTTTGCCTTACCAAATATTCTACCACCCCATATTTTTAAAAGAAAACATATTTGTACATGATTCAGAAGCAATTTAAAAAATTATAGTCACCATTATTCAATATAATCAAAAGTTCCAATTGATACAGTTGGTTACCTTTGTATTGCCATTCAAACCAATCATGTTGTTATGAACGTTGTAATGAACCAATGAAAGAGGTCACACTCCAATTAGATCACCTTCTTTTATGCACATGTGGTGTTAATCATTCAACAAATTTTACAGAGTTATTATCTAATAAATGTTTGTCTGTGAAATAGCAAAATACCCATTCTTTTTTCTAATTATCTTTTTTCACAATAATCCACTTGTCTTCACTGAATTGTGGAAATTATGGAGAGTATTGTGTTTAATTATTATAATCATTTCAGGCCTTGTTTATAAAGAAAAGCTGTGCTCGAAACTTGCTTCAGAATTATCAATAATTCTGATTTAAAACACACACACATTTTTTGAGTTATTAATTGCTGGTAACACATCACCCCAAAATTTGAAACATAGAAACAGCAATCATTTTATTATACTCATGGTCTGTGGCAGAGATTCAGGCCAAGTTCAAGTAAGCACTTTTTCTGCTTTGTGTGCCTCATGTGCTTTAATAAGGTGCTTGATAGAATTTGCTAGGCAACTGGGTTGGGCGGGCTGCAGGGTCCAAAGAGGCTTTGCTCACATGTTTGACCCATTGGTGTGAATGAGTGGAAGTCTGAGCTCAGCTGGGCTGCTCTCTGTTTGTATTATTCACAGAGACTTTCCATGTGGTCTCACTATCCCTATAGTTAAATGTCTAACATAGCAGTTCAGGAAATGTTCTATGAAAGACGAATTTATAGCCATCTTTAATCCATCAAAATAAACAATAAGTTGGGAAATACTTTAGAAGTAATTATGTTGTTTATATACTATACTTTGATTGAGTATATTTCTATTTAGTTCCAAATCAAAAGAATCTGTGTGCATGATTATGTATATAATTATATAACAAATTATAAAATTTTCTTAATTATACTAAATATATAGAAGAGATAAGATACAGCTTTTTAAAATGTGTTGCTGTAGGTTAAAGTAATTTCATTGTTACATCATTTTAAAAATCATAGGTTTTATTTAAATTAATTAATCTTATATATTATTTAAAAATATATATTTATCCACCCATCAAATCATTCACTTTAAAAATGTAACCTTATTTAAAATAAGCTCCTGTACATATATACATACTATGTTTTTTACTCCAATAACAATACTTAGCCTTGCATTATTTTGAAAACCTTCCTAAGATCTTTAGCAAAATCATTGTAATAGCTTCAAAAATACAGCTCTATCTTTCTTCCTCTAATTTTGTGAAGGAAGGAAATTATTTGGTTATCAACCAAAACCAATGGAAGCTTCTATAAATCACTTCAATTTACAGGCATCTTTTGACATTATAAAGCAAAAATATCTGCTGACAGCAGACCAGAACTACTTTATTTTGAATGGCTAATTTAACATGCAGACCAGTAAATGGAATCTTTAGTTAAAATTTATTAATATGTTCTTAAGCATTTTTTTTTTTTTGAACTATCCATGTACAAGAAAGTCAGCATCCGCTCCTGACAGCTGTCCGCTATATGCTTTTTGTAAACAGAAAATGAAGCAACATCCCAGTCATTCTCTCTGGTAAGACAGCTTTCAGAGCTTTATGCAAATAACATGACCCTCTAGCTGTGGCACATTCTTCAAAAAGACACCTACCTTCAAAAGTGACAGCAAGTAATAATGTGACAAACGAGCATGCAGCCTGCACATGTGCCACATATTTCACCTAGAATCCTTGGATGTGATAAAATTAACTTGACCTCTATTGCCAAGGACATTATAATCAGTGGAATAGAGCCATGTGAGAAGTCGGCTTTTAGTTAAAGATTTTAAAATCAATTTTCCTTTGTATTTTATTTTTTTGGCCTGAGATAAACTCACGTAAATAATTGCTATTGTCTTCATTTCAAGAAGAAGGAACTGTATTAGCTGATCATCAGGAAGAAAAAGAGAGGGCATATATGATGTACGTGAGTAATTAGACTGTAGGTGGGCAATATAAAACTTTAATGAATATTGATATTAGGATTAAAGATCTTGGCTGATTGTTAGCCTAGCTTGCTAAACCTTCTTTTTTGTTTTACAATTGCCTTTTCCTTTTTTAAAGAGAGAAGACAAATATTATACCTTTTCCTTTTTATTGATGAGAGAATTATGCAAAGAAATATAAAATATTTCCTACTGATTTTGCAAAATTGGTGATGTACAAATGAACTGTTTTCAATGTACCCTTACACATGAATGCAGTAAGCATAACATGAGAGCTTTATTGTATCTTAGCTATAAGAAATCAAATTTAAGAAAAAAAACAATAGGACACTTTTCCAGTCAACCTTAGGGGACTTTGCAAAAATTAAAAAGTCCTACACTAAAATAACCTTTGTGGCATCAAACTGAGATGTAGGCCACTAACTGGTATGGCTTTCAAAATGCAGCATACGTAGATTTGGGCATTTGCTTTATACTTATTTGAAGCTACTAAAAAGCATCATATCTTTACAAAATTTATATTCAGAGTTCAGAGGTTTTAAAGATATGTGGAAAATGAATAAGAACTAACAGACATTATAATTACATTTCCACTAATGAGGTTGTGAGAGAAATTAAATTGAGTTCATTATAAAATAAATATACATTCAAAACACAAACAAAAAATATTGTTTATTCCAGGTTCAAAAGAGTCTTAGCAACCCATTTCTTATATTTGTTGAATAAATATTTAGTAATTAGCAGGAAAAAAGCTTACGTTTTAATTATTATTTGAACATGACATCAGATGTTGGAAAGGTTATCTATATACTTGAAGGAAACAAAAACAAGTTAGTTGATTACAAATTAATTTTTAGTATTAATTAGTACTTCTAAAGGCCAAATAGCATTTGAAATTACAAATTTGACATACAAATGGGAAAGCGCTCCTCTATTTTACTAGATAGCCCATCTGTTCATGTATTTCAAATTATATATAAAAAAGAGTAGACAAATAAGGAGATTTTCTCACTTCAAAAAATATTATAAAAGTATGTTTACAAAAGTATGTGACATTTCAAGTGTTCAGAAGAGTAGAAAATTATAGTTGTTTTCTCACTATTAAATTTGACAGACATTGAATCTTATATATATATATATGCATATATATATATATATTTAATCCTCACTAGAGGATATTTTTTCCATTGCTTTTCAGAGAGAGTGGAAGGGTGAGAAAGAAAGAGAGAGAGAGGAACATCAGTGTGCAACTGAGCTACATGCTCTTGGCTGGAATCAAACACGGGACCCTTCAGTCTATGGGCCAATGCTCTCACCACTGAGTAAACTGGCTAGGGCTGAATCTTATATTTTTAGTTATTTACTATTATCTTTATTTTAATTAATATTATGCATACAAAATTGCTAAGAGCAAAAGCTTTATTTCATCCATTTTTTCTGCAAACCAGAAGCAAGCACTTTTGAGGATGATTTTAGCTGTTTAATTTAGTTTTCACCTTAATGTCTCTAAATAATATGTTTATTTCTTTATCTTTTAGTTTTAGGCAATTTCCAAATATTTGCATTTGGAGAAAATGTTTTAAATCTATAAATGCTATCAACTCTTAAACAAGTGCATAAAGCCATGCCTTATCTTTCCAAAAAAATAGCACTATAAATTTTGTGTGCTCAATAGTTAGATTTTACAATATTTAATGACTATATAGACAGTATTTACAAGTAATTCACAATAATTTATTATGTACACTCTATTCTACAGCTTATTTCCCATTCCAGCATATATTTTTTATATTTATTAAGTTACCATAGTTGTTATTTTAATACTTGTTTAGCTTTCTGTATACTATTTTTTTAGAACTAGAGAGAGGAAGGGAGAGGGAGAGAGAGAAACATCGATGTGAAAGAGAAACAGTGATTGGTTGCCTTCCATATGCACCCTGACCAGGGACTGAACCCTCAACCTGGGTATGTACTCTGACTGGGAGTTGAACTCAAGACCCTTTGGTGCATGGGACAATGCTCAAACCAACTGAGCCACACCAACCAGAGCTCTATATACTCATTTTAAAAGTTCTAGTCATGTTTAAAATCATATAACTTTCTCTTTTCATAAGTATTCTCAGTTTTATTCTTTTTTTATATTCTCTATTTAATGACGTATGGTTAACATACTTGTATTTTGTTCTTAGACAAATTAGTTTTTTCTTTAATTCTTTAAATGCATTTATAACAGGTAATTTAAAATCTTTGTCTAGTAAGTTTAACATCTGTCTTCTCTCTGGGACAATTCTATTGATTGCGTCCCCCAACCCTCCATGCTATTTTAATTAAGTACTGAGAAATAATCAGAAGTAAATAACTTCAAATTATGCATCTTTTTACACTTGCGTGTTTGATTACTTTTTAATATATGACAGGATTCTCTAGCAACTCTTCCTTCCTCATGACCATATTCAAATTTGTTGTTTCTTATCTGAAGGAATGTACTTAGTATTTGATTACACATTTTAAGATCTAAGTTCATTAAATTTGAACATTATGGTAAATGAAAGTATGACTTTTGAGTCTTTAATGGTAAATGAACTACCAAAAAAAGTTTGGTTCCAGTTTTCTTTTTGTAAAATATTATCAAAAAAATTAATTATTGCCAATGTCTTTGCGATTTTCCTTCTTTTATATTCAGACTATGCCTTCATAGAAGACAAAGTTACGTGTGTGCTTGTTTAGTACTATACTACAGAAATATATAATAATCATAGTATTATATTTATTAGTATAAACAATGTAAATTTATTTAAAGAAATAAGCATGCTTTTATGAGAGTATATAACAAAAGATCCCTGAGTTACAGTAGATGGTTATGAAATGCATTCTAAGAAAATTTTGCTCAAATAATATTTGAAAGTGTGAAATAATATATTTTGCTGTGTTGTTGGTTTCAAAGTATCTCCAATTATTTCCAAGTGGAAATAAGTAGACAGCTGGAAATGTGTTTCTAGATCTCATAGGAGAAATCTCATTTGTGATATAAATCTGAGTTATTGGTGTTTATGAGAAAATTAAGGATCTGTGTATAACTGAGAGAAGTGGCTTGTGAAGAATATAAAAATAGAGAAGGTAAGATTATAATATTTATATATTGATAATAAACTTATGTTTTAAAAAGGAACAGAGTATGAGCTGATAGATGTTATGTTATTTAAAAATCAAGATATATATCATCATGAAAGTTAAAAAAAAATTGTGTCGAAAACTGGTTAGTTGATAGTGGTAAAGCTTTGTGCATTAAATCAGTGAATTTTTTCAGTAAATCATCTCACCTCTTGGTCATGCTCTGTTCCTGTAATCCTTGGAAATAAGAGTAGGTAAAACCAAACCCCTGCCCTCACAGAAGTCACATTCTTGTTCAGAAAGAAAAGCAATAAAGAAATAAGCTAACATGGCATATAAGATGGTAACAGGTACTGTGAAGACAGTGTAGTCTTAAGGAGTGAGTTAGTGTGTCTTGTTGTTCTGTGTAGGGTGTAGAGAGAAGGCTTTGCTCCCAAGGTATATTTTGGGAGAAACCTAACAATCATAAGAGAGCAAATTATGTTAATAACTGAAGGAAGAATTTTTAAGAGAGAGTGAATAGCAAATGCAAAATGTCTGAGGCAGGAGAGGGCTTCTAGAGCCTCAAAGAAGCCACTAAATACATAGTTAAGCAACTTAGAGATGATTTGGTACTAAGGTGATAAACATAATGAATGAAAGATTATATAGGACTTTGAAGGCCTTACTAACAGTTATTGACTTTATTCTTTGTAAGCTGGAAAACCAAAGAAAAATTTAGGAGGAGACCAAAGTGTGACTGATTTTTTTTTTTTTTTTTTTAAGTGCATTTGGCTGCTGAATTGAGAATAGACAGTAGTAAGCTGAGGAAAGTTTCCTCTTTATCCGACGTGACTTGCATTAGATTTTAGCTACGGAGATGGTAAGAAATGCTTGGATTCTGAATATATTTTAAGGTAGCACTACAGAATTTGCTGAAGGATTGTTGATAACCGGATTTATTCAGAGTGGATGGCAAAACCAGTCTCTAAAATATTGACTAAAGTTAATTTGAAACAGTTTTAGTCAAAACAATATTCATTTAATTATATAAATCACATATTAATAAGAGTTTTTATTAGAGTTCTCCAGGTCAATGAAAGCTTTCTTTAAATTTAAATAATGCAAACCCACTGAATTGATAAAATTTTAACTTAAAGCAAATATCTATAAGATTATGTATTTTGTTTAGAATCCTCAAAATTAAATTAATTTCATTAAGTATTAGGAGGATAAAATAAAAGCATACTTCATACTATCTTGTTGACCCTAAAGATTTCTGGAACTTCAGGTTAAACTGCAATAAAACATGAAGAACAAACTACTAAAGAGTCAGGGTGAACCTGTAAAATGATTTCAACAGAATGGAAAATTCAAGTGAAAACTGAAAAAGAAAAATGTAATAAAAATGTGATATTTTTAAAAGAGCAACTTTGTTTTCCAAAAACTAAATTTCTCCATTAAAAATGGGAACATAGATTTGAAAAAATTACACAAAATTAAATTCATAAGCACACTAGCAGTGTAACCTGTGTTATGTCTCTAAACCATCGCTTAACCTACCTTAATATTAATTACCATTTCCTAACTATAATTCCTTTGAATTTTGTGCCGATGATCATTTTGGGAACATTACATTCAACATCAGATTCATTTATTTATGCATTCATCTTCTATCTATTTACTGAGTATAGTCTGTGTCAAGTACCATCCTCTCTTCTGGGGATAAATAGTGTGTATTTGTGTGTGTGTGTGTGTGTTTTGCCTTTGTGTATATACACATGCATACATTCTCATCCAGCTCAAACTTACAGTCTAATAGTTCAGTCAGTCCTTGTAAAATATAAAAGGGGGTACAACTTTGACCATGATAAATGCATGTATCTGCAAGTTGTCCTTTCAAGTTGATCTCTGTTAGTTAAGGAGCTGTTGTAACTAATAAAACTCAATATCTCAGTAATTTCACAAAATAAATATTTATTTATTCTTTACATAGATTATGATTGGTGATAAGGTGGGCATGGTAGATTCAGGCTAACAGAACTTCTGTTATCTTCAAGTTACTGCTGCCCACATCTCCCTTGTCATTAGTAGCTGACAATTGGAAAGAAAGGATTTTAGTGGTCATTTTTGAAATTGTTGGACAACTTTTGCCTCCAGTCATTCATTGTGGCTCTGTTACATTACCACCTTTAACTGCAAGGGTGACTGAGAGATGGAGCCTAGCTCTGAGCTCAGAAGGAAAGTGATATAAATTTTGTCAACAGCTAACTGATTTCTGTTATATTTGGATATTCATGGCTCTAAAGGATGTTAAAAATTTGGCTCTAAGATTTTGTATGTGTTTAAATTCACATTGAAAGGAAGAGATTATGTCTCTGAATCACATTAAAAAATGAAATCACTTTTGATAATAAACTAGTAATCATAGAAAAATTTAGAGTCTCTGAACAGTGTGAAAGAATTCAATCTATTGTTTTTGTATGACCGAATTATCTCTTATAGAATATTCTGAAGTTCATGAATACCTTCCTAAGGGAAAAACATGCTTATGTACGCATTTATCCTGAAATGTATTCTGATTTTTATGGTATATGGGTTTACATTTTCTGTCCAAGAAATTGTGTGACACAACCTACTTATGTTATAGGTAAGTGATAGTTTTTTAAGTGAAGTTTAAGTGATAAACCAACTATAAATTGTCAGGGAAGCAAACAATCTTGCTCTTTCCACTGCCTCACATTATCGCATTATATGAATCTTATCTTGCTCTGAACAATAGTTACTGCCAAAAAGACACACCAAGTTGTACATTTTTACTGTAAAATGTAAAAGATCGGTGATTGTTAAATTTAAGTTATTTTGCAACATAAATATGTTTTTACAGTTAATTTTAATCACTCATTTAAAAATATTTTGGCCAGAAACTGAACATAACAGGTATGGTCTATCTCACACAGCCTAACTGAACACTCCCACATCTTGAACTCACATATTCAACATTTTATAATCACTCATGCTCATTGTTTGTGTGAATGAAATGTCAGTCATTAAGCAAATTTTTTATTGCAATTGGCTGATATAGTTAGTTTGTATCAGTGTTTACTAAACTTGAATGGTAATTAGTCTCATTATTTTCCTTCCTTAATCTTAACTTAAAAAAATAATTTTCCTCTCAGTATTCCTTTTAATGAAGCACCATAAATTATAGTCATTTAGAGGATTAAATCTGCAAATCATCCTCAAGTGCAATAAAGGGACAAATGGACATTGTGGCAGAGAGGAGAGGTAGCTGATGTGCAGTTTCTTACATTTGAAATATTTATGAAATTGGAAGATAGTATCAAAAGATTGTGTGCTTACTTCCTATTAATACAGACTTTCAATAATTCAACATGCAGTTGTTAAACATTTTATGCCTGCGTTATAGGTCCTGGGGATACAACAGTTAATAAGAATGAAACTCAGCCTACCAAGAGCTCAGAGCTCAGAAGACAAATATAGCTCTAATTTCAAGTGAACAGTGTTGTATTGGAGGCATGCATGTCATGCTGTGGAGAAAGAGAGCAGTGAGAAGCTGCCTGATGAACTGAGATTTTCATAGGACATGGCACGTAAAAAAGGCCTTGAAGTAAGACTAGAAGTTCAGCATAAGAAGAAAAGGGAGCTGACAGTGCAAAAGGAATTACACAAAAAATGTAGCACAAAGACAGGAAATCGAATGCTCTTTGCTCAAAAACTGATGGACTATTAGATTGTAATGTCAGATTATAGAAAAGCATGGAAGATACGTACCAGGTTTTGAAGCCCAGAATCATTCAATGCACAAACCACTTTGGCTTATATTACTTAGTGAAAATGTAGTCACAGTTGGCCACACTTAACCAACGCTCGTTTTGTGAACATATGACCTGTGCAGTTGCTTAGACCCCCTGTTTAGAAGGACCTTGTGTTTGTTTCAATTCTCTGCCCTTGCCATCTTGACATTTTTAATAATTTTGACAAAGGACTCTACAATTTAATTACTCATTGGGCCCTGCAAATCATGTAGCTAGCTATGTACCTAAAAGCAAAGGAAGATTGGCAACATAGTCTAGTCATGTGCCTTTAATAAAGGTATAATTGCTTTCGATGGGTATTTAGCAATCCTTACCAAGGCAAATAGGACAAAGCAATTGTATAACCCCAGTTAATCAGTGAGAGGTTATGTGACATGCTTTTCATAATGAGTTTGTTTCTGTGACTCCAAGCCCGTTGATTTTTTTCCTTTTTAAAATTGAATTTTTATAACTTTTTCCATAGACATATATGTGGGACTTGAAAATATAGTCATGGAAAAGTAATGAAATTTTGTTTATTTTTCTTTTGTGTTTGTAGTTATAGTTTCCCTTTCCCTGAGAATACGGTACAAAAGTGATCCACTAAACAAAAATTAAAAGAAATTTACTCATCTAGTCCGGCCTGGCGTGGCTCAGCGGTTGAGCGTCGACCTGGGATCCAGGCGATCAGGGTTCGATTCCCGGTCAGGGCACATGCCCAGGATGTGGGCTCGATCAATGACTCTCTCATCATTGATGTTTCTATCTCTCTCTCTCCCTCTCCTTTCCTCTCTCTGAAATCAATAAAAATATATTAAAAAAAAAAAAAAAGAAATTTACTCATCTAGAAGCAGTTGTTAGTTTTCTCACATGTGACATAAGTTAAAATTTAACTTTTCTTTGAAGAGTTAGCTAACTCGATTACATAATAAGAAAATAGAAAATGGAGCTTATCTTAAGATATAAATTAGAAAAGAGAACTGTTACTCTGTGTTTACAAGAGAGAATACTGGAAAGAGATGATCCCTAATCAACATGACAGGCTAATCAGGAGGTTTAACTGAAAGCAAATCCCCAAGTAAACATTTTGACAACAAAAACAACAAAAAGTAAAAGAAAGAATAAAAATGCGATTAAGAAGCCCCCCAAAAATATAAACACAAGGCTTTAGATACAGACTACCTTTGGTTGTTGTTGAATCTTAGAGCATTTATATTTTAAAGTAATCTATGTAAGGCAGCATACATATGTGAGAGGAATCAAGAATAGTTAAAGATAAATTTTAAAAAAAAGAATAGAATTAAGACTTGAAATAGAAGGCCATAAAAAGAAAAGAGGCAGGCAGAAGATATTGAAGGAGAAAAAGAATGAAAGGGAATACCTCTAGATATTCTCAGTTTTGCAAAATTTTCATTAAGATGCCATGCCTAGTTAAAATCTTTTTTCCATGGAACCTTTTTTTTTTTTTTTTTGATGTTCACCTCACACTAAAGTGGCACGTATCTGCCATCTAAGGTATATAGGAACACAGATAAGTAGTGCTTATAGATGTGATATACTACATGGATAAAACCCCTGGCCTAGTTGAAGATCATGTACTCTGATTATTGATCAATTACTGAAAGGAAGTAAGAGCTACAAGAAAAGAAAACCCAACCAATCTGTTCCCTGTTTCTTCAAAATTTGCAGTCTTTCTTTAGAAGTTCCTGCATTATAGATTAAAAAAAAACCCAAAACTATATAATTGATCCCTGAAATTATATTATTCATGGTGGCCAAGACATGGAAACAACCAAAGTGTCTTTTCATAGATAATTAGATAAAGAAGATGGTGTATATATATATAATATGTATATTATATATATATACACACACACACACACACCATCGAATACTAATTAGCCAAAAGAAATAAGGAAAGATGAAATACTGCCAATTCATGGATGGATCTCGAGAATATCATGTTAAACAAAACAAGTCAGACATAAAAAGTTAAGAACCATATGATTTCACTCATATGTGGGATATAAAACTGAAAGCAACAAATGAACAAATAATGAAATAGTAAAAACAAACAAAAATGCATAGACACAAACAGCAGTCTGGTGGTTACCAGAGTAAAAGAAGTCAGCTATATGGTGACATAAGAAGATTTGATTTTGGGTGGTGTACATTCAATACAATGTACAGAAGATGTATATAATTGTATATTTGAAAACTATGTAATCTTATTAACCAATGTCACCCAAATAAATTTAATTAAATGATATTCATTAGTTATAGGTTTTAGAAATAAACTGCTATAAAATCTTCATTCTATAAAAACAAACATATGTCCACAATTTTATATGTTGAACAGTATACTTAAGTTTGCACAAATAATTAGGGAATTGAGCTAGGAACTGAGCTAAAGAGTTCCTGATTCCTAAATTCAGGTCACTGTCCTGGAATGGAAGGAATACGGGTAAAGTGGACAAAGATGAAGTCAGTTATGCAGACAGGTTTTAGATTATTTATGGCCAGGATGGGAAAGAATATAAACTTTTTCTAGGCATGTGGTGAAGGAATGAAAGGGTTTTGAATAGGGGTGTTTTTATATTTCTGGGTCAAAAATATCTCAGACTTCTTATTGCAAAAGAATATAGTGTAGAAGTAAGGAGAATAGTTGGAAGCTATCTCAATAGTCCAGGTGACAAATTATTGTGGTTAAACCTAGTTGTAAAGTTCTTGAGGTTTAACTGGGCTAGAGCTATATTTGGAGAATAGGCCCGAGAGGATTTGTAGAAGTATTAAATACCAAATATAAAGAAAGTGAGAAGTCAGGTATGAATTGTAGGATTTGAATTGAAAACTGACTGATGATTTCATTTACTCAATGAGGATAATATTGTGAATCAGAAAAGAAACAGGAGAAAATGTCAGAAGCTCATTTGGGGATGTTTATTAAATGTTTATTTCAACATTTCTATATGTTTGAAGATGTTTATAATAAATACATGGTGAATAAATATTTTGTTTTGAAAATACAATATCATCATAGTGTTAAAAATGAGTCCAGGATTTCAATTACATAAAATGTAGTATTCATGCAAGACATCTGGCTTAAGCCTGCTGATGAAGGTGGAATTCAGTGGATGGCATTATATCTGTATTCACTTTTTAATGGGGCATGTAATTGAAAATTGACATTCTGCAATAGTTTAAGGCACACATGGGGCATCTAAGTCAAATTGTGGAGTAAAGAGGTGAATATATAAATCTGGAATGCTGGAACAAAGGGGAGAAATCAAAGTCTGATAATAGAAATGTAAGAGATATAGAGACTGAAATAGAGATACAGAGACTATGATACAGATAGGAAAAGTAGACAGTGATGGATTGCTATGACATTCTTTTTTCATGGTTTTGACATAAATACATCAATAATGAGAGCCTGGCATTGGAGGAAAATGCTGTGGTTATTATCTTCTATAAGCTGGAGATGAAAGTATGAGATGCTGCTATTAAAACAGGCTATCTGATTTCAATAAGAATGATGTGATTTTGGGGCCATAGGCCAAATCATTGCTTTTAGTTTCCAAAGGAAGGGTTGACATAGTTGCCAGAACAGGCAGAAAAACTGGAGTGGTGATAAAAACAGCCCAACCTGCAGAGATCTTTGATGATAGTGGCTCCATATCCAACTACCCATAATAAAATAGATGGCAATTCTGATAGTAAGTTCTTACCTGATCTCTGTAGTCATAAAAAAAAAATTGGTAAACCAAGGTTTGATTTGACTTACCACAATAAAGCATCTGGAACTTTTATTGCAATCTCATTTGATAATCCTAAAGCCCCTTGAATACAAGTACATTGGTGCACATGAGGGAAGACTTCACAATAACACACACCTACAAAGTACCTTCCTTCTAGCATTTGGGACACAGAAAATGGTAACTGTGAGCTTGGAAACAGAAACTACTCAGCCTACTGGGAATTATTAAACACTGACTCTGAAATAATCCTTGGGAATTCAGAATGTAACTCTGATCTACCTCTTAGAGTAAAGGCTTGTGGAACTTAGGTGATAAATGACATTTTTACCTGATTCTAGCACACAATGCATACAATTCATACTCATGTCATTTCCCAAATTCTTGAGCTATAATTAAGGTATGTATGCTTATTTATCTTATTGTCATATTGACTCCCTGAATCAAAGTGTAAGGGTTATTAGGGGAGAAATAAAAAATGGAAGTTTTGTATCTCTAACATTCCATCAAAAGCATAAACCAAAAACAAGCAAACAAACAAAAAAAAAACATATCTGTGGTAGAGACAAAGATACTAGAAATGTGATGAATTTATAGAAGATATAGGTGTAGTATTTCATCAACATTTGGGGCTGGGGTGCTCTGCTCCACACATGTGACTTGCTTTGGCAAATGATTTGCTAGCAAATGAGTTGCAAGCTGAGGCTGGAAAAGCAATTGACCAACTTGCTCTTTAGCCCATTTTGTTCATCTAACTAACCATCAAGGCATGCCCTGGAGCCTGCAGGAAGATAAAATGTGTGGAGATAGGCTGGTGGAAAGCTGAGTTATCGGATCTGAGGCCATCCTATACCATCCTGCTCTCTGATCACAAATGTGTGAATAAGGTTAGTAGGCAGCAATCAAGCCTTGCCCAGTGGAGCAAAACCACCCAATGGAACTTAGACTTACAAGAAATAATAAGGTTGTTGTTTTAAGCTAGTAAAATACTACATATCTCAATATGCAGTGTTATTGGAGACTGATCATGTAATATAAAAGTGGATTATGTTCAAAGAGGAAGTAACTTTAATTTCAGCTATTCATCCAAATGTTTTCTCCTTACTTGAGGAAATTAAACATAAGTCAAATTCCATGCACTTGTTTTACAAGTAGTTATAAAACTGCTTTTAAAAATTGCTACTGATCTGGAAAATCTCTCTGTGTGTCTCTCTCTGTCCGTCTCTCTCGTCTCTCTCATCTCCCCTTTCCCAAATACTCAGAAGAAGTTTGCTTCCACATGGCAGGAGAGCAATATATCTTCTCCATCTTGCTTGTAAATTTAGAAAACAGTTTAGTTTGCAGAGTTATTGATCTTTGTACTGTCCCCGAGGACATCACACTTGTCCACCAAGAACAGAACTTACTCTGATAAGAAATCTAGAAACTATTTCATTCCATGAAATTCTGTGTTTCTATAAAAAAGAAAAGAAAAGAAAAGAAAAGAAAAGAAAAGAAAAGAAAAGAAAAGAAAAGAAAAGAAAAGAAAAGAAAAGAAAAGAAAAGAAAAGAAAAGAAAAGAAAAGAAAAGAAAAAGTTTCTTTACTCAGTGAATATTTTTGGAGATCTAGTGACCTGGATACACTGAGACATACCATCAAAAAAAAAAAGTTGTTATATCTTGAATCTTCTATTCAGAAAGAAAAACAACAATGCAAACAAAGGCACTTTTTAATTTTAGAAACAACAATTCATTTTTGGATGTATTATGCTGACCATTTTCTGAGTTACTAAGATGCTTTTATTTTTACCTTAGGGAGGCTTGTCAAAGGTCTTAAATGAGAAATAGGCAGCTATGTCACCCAACCTTCAGAAACAACGGATTCCAAGGTGATGAAAATGTTTTTGACAATTCAAGGTACTTCAAGGACCCTGTGGATACCCAATACAGAGAATAAAAAGGGAGATTATTATTTTTGATAGCAAAGACATAACAGAAAACATTCCACTTTTGACAAACACATTTTAACGTACAATAGGTCTAGATAGAAGCCAAATGCCTAGCCCCAAGACTCCAAGTGACAATGTGTCCCAGTGCCCTTAATTATCTGATTTACTATTATTCTATAGAACAAACAAAACCATTGTCCCCCCAAAAGTACTATATTCAGAATAATTTCTGAAAGCAGAAATAATTTGCATGAACAGAGAGCTCACACTGGAAGTCAAATATTTCAGTAAGGTAACATAAAATGTTTCAACAGTGATAACATTTAATAAATTATTGCATCAACAAATGGCTTATACCCTCTAGGAATGAAGTTTGGGGCTGCACCAACAGGTAGATAACCTATCAGTATTGGGGTAGAAAGCTGAATGATTATGTAAGAGGGAAATCACAAATACCAAATATGTCTTAAGACCATTTGGAAAAATTTGTACTGAACTGTCTCATCTATTAATATTTTTAAATGTAGTTTATAAGATCCTTTATTTATATGCATAAATACTATACATAAACATATGAATGATGTTTTTCAAAATTAGCTTTTTCATATATTTGGGGTCAGTGGCACTTAACTTTATTTATTTACTTATTTTAAACAAATACTTTTAAAAAAAATATGTTTTAATTGATTTGAGAAAGAGAGGAAGGGAGATGGATAGACTGCCTCCTGCAGGCCCCCTACTGGGGACCAAGACCTTAACCAGGGAATGTGCCCTGATGGAATCAAACCACTGACCGCTTGGTTCATGTGTTGATGCTCAGCCACTGAGACACACTGGCTGGTGGTAGTTAACTTTAAATTAGCCCATAAGTTAAATAAAGATAATGACAGTAATATGAAAAAAAAAAAAATAGAGGAGGAATGGGGTGGATTTAGATTTACATAAAGTAACTACTAAAGTTTTAAAATGCCCCTCCTAAACTTTTAAAGTTTGTTAAGAATCAACTGACTATGTTTGTATGGGTCTATGTCTGAATTCTATTCTCTTCCATTGATCAATGTGCCTATCCCTTTTGCCAGTATCACACTGACATAATTACAATGATGATTATTTTGAACTTTAAAATGGCTGGCATGTTTTTAAGACATTTCATAAGAAATCTAAATTATTAAACATGTTAATAATGTTAGATTATTGGATTCTGAAGTACAAATTCATAAAAGAAAATAGAAAAAATGGCTTTATAATGGTATTTTCAACTGCATACTTAATTTTAAGATACACACTATATAGTTAATTTCCTAGATATGAAAATATTTATTCAAATGACAATAATTTTTATTTGAAATTACTGATTTTAGAATTTTCTCAGTCATTCTGTCTCAGGTTCTAGTAGCTCTATTTCATGGTTCAGATCTACAGATTCTATAAAATAGTTCTGCTGCATATGTGTGCACTCTAGTGTTTGAAATAACAGGGAAACCCACCTTCAGGAAAATCTCTTTTTGTGACATGAGAACAGAAACATGAACCAGCATGCCATGCAAGCAAATTTTAAGCCCTTGTTTGTTTAACACCTATTAATGTATTCATTGGTCAAAGCAAGTTACATGAGTGAGCCAAAGACAAAATTTAGGAAGTGTATTCTACCCATGGAAGTAAAGTAGGAGTAGTTATTTTAAAATATTTAACCTATGATAATCTGTCTTCTGAAGTCTCTATGACATACAAAATAGAAGGTCCCCAAATGGTTTGTCAAAATCATGGCATCAGGTTTGAAGTCCAGGTTTTTGAAATCTCTATGAAAACTTGAGGCAGCTCTTCTTTATCTGGGGTCCTCTGAACCAAAAAGTGAAGTTCTTACGTTCTCTTGCACTCAACATTAATGTGTAGAACAAGGAGCTCTTAACCTTATGGAACATAGAAAAGTTCTTGGTCTCAACAATTCTGGACAAATATTCCTAGGTTTTCTTATTCTGAGAGAAAGAAACAGTTCTTCATTAGGCCCAGGTTTGGTTACTACAGCTCTTGGCTCTGCCCTCTGGAAATTCCTTCATTTTGCCTCAGGCTTCATAGCCAAGTCTGAAGAACTGATAAAAAATAAAAGAATTAGAGAACATGCCTTTTGGGAAGTCTGAGAAGCTCTCTCAATCTGATTCTTGTCTTTGAAAATTTAGGGACAAAAAGACTTCTTATAACTTGAGTAATTTTATTTTCCTGTGATCTGAGGGCAGTAATTTTGAAACTATAGTTTTCACAAATGTTTTAGCTTTAAACGTCTTAAATTTCAGTAAGTTCCATTTGCCAAGAGCCACACCCTCAATTATTTTCAGGACATTTCCCCCTCAAGGCTAAATTGTAAATCATTTGAGCTAATCAGGCTGCTGTAAGACCTCATTTTTTTCTTGAGTACTTTTTGTTAGACATGAATTAATTTCTTTCAGTATTGGTAACTAAAGTTCCTGGAGCAACACACCTACTTAGAGCTTTTTTTCTTATTATATACAATAACAGTTATATTTTATTTGATGAGAGAAGTTTTATTTTTGAAACCTGTAAGTTATGGGTTTCCATATTTGCTCAAAATTCTTTTTACAAATTGACAAATACTTTTATGAACTTATCTCTGTGATAGTAAATTATGAAATACAGCTAGTAGCAACTAGCTCATTATTTCAACATTTACCTCAAAATCTCCAAGCCCTACATTGAAAATACATTAGTGTTATAGAAATAGATTTGTGTGTGTATTAGAGTCAGGAATATAAGTTTGATGTGTGTATTAGATTTGAAATAAGTAACTTCATTCTGTGTGACCGAGTGTAACTGTGAGGCCTGCCTGACACGATAAGATTAACACTTTGTATCCCCGGCTTCCAAGCAGGCCCCGTGCTCTGTAGGACCCTGATAAGACACACTGAAGACGCACCACACCTTCAACTGAACTGTTAAAAGCAGCGGCTTTTCGGCCACATCCTGGGATGCTTGTCTGCCCCCCACAGACTTCGTCCCCAGCTCCGGGAAAGCTGACCCTGCCTTGCTCTGCCCGCACCTCTCTGCGAGAGCTTCCAGAGGGCTGCAGTGACCGACGCCGTCGCGGACGCACCCCCAGACCTCATGTGTGTCTTTCAGCGGATCCTCCGGGTGGCCTGCTGGTGCCGTGAACCATCGGGAACTGGTAAAGAAACCCTGTGTGATTTGCTTTATGTTTGTCTCTGTCTCCCTTCTTGAAACTTGAATTATTGGCTCGGTCTCATTGAACTAAAGTGTCTCTAGACCCTCACGGTGGTATAGCCACGTATTGGGAGTTAGACCACCTGCGTTTATGTCTCCAGAGAAACTGGGACAATTAGGAATATTTTTTGCCTTACAGAGTATCACAAGCAAAATTTCACCAAATATTTTGTCACTAAAGAAAATAAACTGCCAATTTTCCTACCTCTGGTATCAGTTTCCTCACTTTAAACACTGGGTCCAAAATCCACAGCCATGTCTTCTAGGTTGTTTCTACAAACACCAGTCCAACAATTTCTGTTGTTAATTTTTATATCAACTTTTACTACATAAGAAAAGAGAAGCAAAGAAGTAAAAGTTCTAGCTTCTAGCAATAGATATTTATTTTGCTCATAGCTTTTCAGTTTAGCTTAGAAGTCTCTATTCCCAAGTGTTCCTCCTGGGACCAAGGCTGAAGGGCACGACCCACTCAGTCACAGCTCTTCTAGAGATAGCAGATGTGTGAGATGACACATTAAAAGCACTGTTGATATCACATCTGCTAACATCTCATTGGCCAAAGCAGTAAATGGTTGAACACAAATTCAACTAGTAGTGAATGCATTTCTGTCATGGAATTCAGAGAGTTCTATTTTTCAATATAAATGTGCCTTAATTAGTATTTTTAGACTCCTAGAACAGAAAACTAGGTGGCTTATAAACAAAATAAATTTATTTCTCACAGTCTTGGAGGCTGGGAATTCTGGATCAAGGCACCAGCAGATTTGGTGTCTAATGAGAACTTTGTTTCTGATAGCTGTTATTTTGCTTTCTCCTTACATGGTGGATAAGACAGGCGAGCTTTTCCAGCTTTCTATTTTGTTAGTTTATGTTGTTCATTAGATTCAACATATACGTGAGATTATGTGGTATTTGTCTTTTTCTGATTGGCATATTTTGCTTAGCATAACAATCTCCAGGTCCATCCATGGTGTTGTATGAGGTAGGAGATCCTTTTTTTTTCTTCAGCCCATAGTATTCCATTGTGTAAATGTACCACAGCTTTTTTTATTTGCTTATCTACTGATGGCCGCTTGGGCTGTTTCCAGATCTTGGCTATTGTAAATAACACCGCTATGACCATAAAGGTGCACATATTCTATCAATTTGGTTTTGGGTTTTTTTGGATATATTCCCAGAAGTGGGATTGCTGTGTCAAAAGGCAGCTCCATTTTTAATTTTTTGAGGAAACACCATGCTATTTTCCATAGTGGTTGCACCAGTCTGCATTCCCATCAGCAGTGCACAAAGGTTCCCTTTTCCCCACATCCTCATTGGCGCTTGTTTGTTGATTTGTTGATGGCAGCCCTTCTGACAGGTGTGAGGTGATATCTCATTTTGGTTTTAATTTGCATCTCTCTGATGATTAGTGATTTTGAGCATTTTTTCATATGACTATTGGCCACCTGTATGTCCTCTTTGGAGAAGAATCTGTTTAGGTCCTTTGCCCATTTTTTGATTAAATTGTTTGTCTTCCTGGTGTTGAGTTGTATGAGGTCTTTATATGTTTTGGAAATTAACCCCTTATCATATGTATCATTGACAAGCATGTTCTTTTTCTTTTCTTTTTTTATATGTCTTTATTGATTTCAGAGAGAGGACAGGAGAGGGAGAGAGATAGAAACATCAATGATGAGAGAGTCATTGATCGAGCCCGCAACCCAGGCATGTGCCCTGACCGGGAATCGAACCCCGATCGCCTGGATCCTAGGTCAATGCTCAACCGCTTAACTATGCCCGGCTGGGCCAGCATGTTCTTTTTCTATTGGAAGAAAAGCAAACATAAATCCATATTTCTTATCATATGCCAAATTTATCTCTAATAAAGATATTCATAGAAAATAAAACATGAAAATATTAATAGCATAATGAAGAGGACACTTGAATATTTGTAAAATCTTACAATAGGGGAGATATTTCTTAGTAAAACCTTCGCCTATACCCTATGCCCCCAAAACATTCAAAAGCAAACTGGGATAGTAAGAGCTCTTAAATTATTCATGCTCTGAAATTCATTTTTAACATAAGCTTAGGGAATTTTAGGGAAGTTTTAGTTCATGGCACTAGATGCTTGATATGGTTTACTATTTTTTTTTTCAAGAAATTACCAATAAACAAATTTTCAAGTAACTTATGAATATTAGAAAGTTATTTAAAGGATTATTAAAGGTCAAATTTTAGAGTGAATTTAAGTTGTTGGGATCACTGATCAGGGTAGGTGTGGGAGGCAGCCAATCAATGTTTCTCTCACATCGATGTTTCTGTCTCTTTCTCTTTCCCTCTCCCTTCCTCTCTCTCTAAAATCAATTTTTTTTTTAATATATCTCTATTGATTTCAGAGAGAGGAAAGGACGGGGAGAGAGACAGATAGATCGAGCCCACAACCCGGGCATGTGCCCTGACAGGGAATCGAAGCCCTATCACCTGGAACCTAGGTCAACGCTCAACCACTGAGCCTCGCCCAGCCAGGCTAAAATCACTTTTTAAAAAAGTAATTTAAATAGTTGGATTCAAAGCATTGAATGAAAAATTATGTCAGGATTTTTATCAATGTTTCTGTTCTTTGACTAGTGAACACTATATTAATCTCTCTTACTGATAATTCACAAAAGGAGGAAAAACAATACCTTTAGTTCATTACTTATCTCTCCTATATGTCTTAGAATCTATAATAGAAAAGATAGAGATACTGATCTATGTGAACTTTTAAATTTACATATCAAAATATATTATTTTTAAAAAACTAAAAATGCCATATAAAAGAAAAAAATGTATTTTAAGTCGTTTTTATCATAAATAATGAGCATTTATAAAGCAGTTTTAAAAAAAAGTGATAGAAAAGATTATGTACTGGCAATTATCATAAAATAAAATTAATATAAGCAATGAAAAAAGGTCAGTGTTTAAGTAGTCACTAAGTCTAGGAATCTCTTGGTAGATAGAAACATAAAAATTAAAGCATCAATTTCATAATATTTTAAAAATCAAACCTCAAAGTAGGTCATCATTGGCAATAAAAATTATTCTTAAGTTGGAAATCTGTTTCTACCACTACATATAATATATTTCAATATAGAGGAAACTATAGAAAAATATTTGATAGGGCCTTAATCAAAGCTATAAATCATATTGTCAGGCAGAAAACTATTCTTCTCTAAATTTTTCTATATTTTTTCTAACATAAAACATGTAGAAGTTATTTCCACTCTTATGAAGCCCAATGGTTCAAGTTGCTTCTGTGTAACTTGCTCACTCATTGATCAAATACAGAATATAATTTTGAGACTGGCCTCTGATCATATGAAATTATTAAATATTCTAAAACTTTTAAATAAACTAATAAAATTAATTAATATGTGCATTTGTGGTTTCTGTTGAACGCAAAATATGTAATATTATCTGCTATCAAAAGTTTTATTTATGACTCTGGTTCTATTTTATTTATCAGTTTATTTTGTTCATTATATTCCACATATGAGTGAGATCATGTGATACTTGTCTTTCTCTGACTGGCTTATTTTGCTTAGCATAATACTCTCCAGTTCCATCCATGCTGTCCCGAAGAGTAAGAGATCCTTCTTCTTTACAGCTGCATAATATTCCATGGTGTAAATGTGCCACAGCTTTTTTATCCACTCATCTACTGATGGGCACTTGGGCTGTTTCCAGATCTGAACTACTGTAAATTGTGCTGCTATGAACATAGGGGTGCATAAGTACTTTCTGATGGGTGTTTTGGGTTTCTTAAGATATACTCCTAGAAGTGGGACCACTGGGTCAAATGGCAGTTCCATATTTAATTTTTTGAGGAGCATCCATAGTGGTTGCACCAGTTTGCAGTCCCACCAGAATAGAAGCACGGAACAGATTGAGGAATCTCAGAGGGAATTCAAGGGTTGGGAAGTGAGTGGGGAGAGATTAATCAAAGAATTTAAATGAATAAATGCATAACTCATGGACACAGACAATAATATGGGGAAAACATGAGGGTGGGGTGGATGTGGGGTAGAGCGGATCAATGGGGGAAAAAAGAGGGACATCTGTAACACTTTCAACAATAAAGATAAAAAATAAATTAAAAAAATAAAAACAAACAAAAGTTTTATTTAAATATTTTATTCATAATTTAAGTCTAAATTCTAGTAAAAGTGATATTTCAATTTTATGTTTACCATATGACAATGACCATAATTTCTACTAACTCTTTCTAAGAAAGGAAAAACAACATTAAAAAAATATATAGCTTTTAGAGTCATTCCAACAAAATTTATTAAATGTTTTAAAAGTTAAGCAAATAAATTCCTTGTTTAAAAATCAGGAATTGAGCATTGACCTATGAATTAGAAGATCCCGGTTCCATTCCAGTCAGTGCACATGCCCAGGTTTTGGGCTTGATCCCCAGTAGGGAGCATGCAGGAGGAAGCAAATCAATGACTCATGGATGTTTCCCTCTCTCTCCCTCTCCCTTCCTCTCTCTGAAATCAATAAAGACATATCTTAAAAAATCATTATATTACCTATTGCAACTCTAGCTGAAAAATTTAGCTTATATTAATATTATTTTTGTTAGATACGGTGTCATTTCTGAATAATTACTTATATGTCTTTTCATGCCTCTAAAATTAAAGGAAAAAATACTTAAAAAGTCTATCCTTTGCATGAGACTATTTTCCTTCTTTACTGAAGGTATGTGAACAACATCAAAAAGTGTTACTCTGTCTTTATGATTTCCTTTAGTTCTGTTTTTTTTATGGCATTTTAATTTATTTTTAATTACAGTAGACATACATTATTATGTTAGCTTCAGGTGTAGGACATAGTGATTAAACACTTATGTACCTTACGAAGTAATCACCATGAGTCTAGTACCTATCTGGCACCTTGCATAGTTATTATGATATTGTTGACTGTAGCCCCTATGCTGTACTGTGCATTCCTGTGATTAATTTTATAACTAGCAGTTTGCACTTAATCTCCTTCACTTTTTTCACCCATCTTCCCTTTCATTTGACAACTATTAGTTTGTTCTCTGAATCTATGAGTGTTTCTGTTTTGTTTGTTTATTTATTTTGTTTTTTTTAGATTTCACATAGAAGTGAAATCATACGGTATTTCTCTTTCTCTGACTGATTTCACTTAGCATAATACTCTCTAGGTCCATCCATGTTGTTGCAAATGACAAAATTTTATTCTTTTTTACAGCTGCATAATATTTTATTGTACATAAGCACCACATTATCTTCTTTATTTATCGTTGAACACCTAGGATGCTTCCATATCTTGACTTTTAGAAATAATGCAGCAACAAGCATAGAGGTGCACATATCTTTTTGATAAGTGTTTTTGATATTTTTGGATAAAAACCTAGAAGTGTAATTTCTGGGTCATATATGTAAGGATAAAAAAAAAAAAAAAAGCCTCTCCTTTTCTTTGCTGTGGTCTTGCACAATTTATGAGAAACACCTGGTGATTAAATGTGGAGATTGCTGACTCCCCTGATTCAAGCTGCCTCTCTATTCAAATGGCAGAACAGATAAGGGCTGTGTTAAAGGCTGCACTTCCCCCCCTCACCTCCTCCTCCCTGTTGTTTTATCAACTTTGGGATAATTCACACCAAAGGGTCTCTAGCTAGTAGAAAATTCTCTCCCCACTCCCCTTCAAACCCCAACCTCCCCCTTTTAAACTCTTTGTAACTTTTGCTCTAAGCATGTTTTATAGACCTGTGAAGATGCTGATAAAGACTCCTCCCTAGACATCTACTGGACTGTCTCCTGGAAAGCAAACAAACTGTAACTTTTCAAGACACCCCCCACTCCCTCCTTATCTGATCAAGTTCAGCCTAAGTTCCCCCTCCCTTCCTTGTTGCCCAGCAGCAGCAACTGCTTGCTCTTTAAAAGTGCAAGCCACTCTTTTCTTCAGCACCCTGTATTGGCTAACAATGCACTGGCCTTCCCACCCTTGGAAAGTAAAATAAATTTCCTCACTGAATCTCTTCTCTTAGTCGTGAATTCTTTCACAATCTCGACTTGCTGCCTAACATCATGGTAGCTCTATTTTCAATTTTTTGATGATCTTTATCATTAGAAATTTTTCCTTAGTGGCTGCATCAGTTTACAATCCCACTAATTGTGCAGTGGGCTCATTTTTCTCCACATCTTCACCAGCACTAATTCCTTGTTTTGTTCATTTGTATTGTTTGTTTATTTTATGATGGCCATTCTGACCAGTGTGAGGTGATATCTCATTGATGTTTTATTTTGCATTTTTATGATGATTGGTGACATTAGGCATGTTTCATGTGTCTCAGCCATCTGTATATCTTTTTTGGAGAAATGTCTATTTAGGTCCTTGGACCATTTTTAAGTCAGATTCTTTTTTTTTATGTCATGTGAGTTTTTTATATATTTGGATATTAACCCATTATTTAGCCTTTTTTGACAAAACAGCAATTCTTCCTGCCATAGAATTTCTTTCTTATACCTTAGAATGATAGTCTAATTGCTTTTACATAACTGTTTTGTCATAATAAAGTTCTTATTGAAAATTAACCATGTTATTGGTCTATATAAAGCATCATACATCTACATTTCTTCCAGGTTTATAATTTTTTTTTCCACACACCCTTTCCTCACTTATTGATGAACAAAAAATCTATCTCTTCCCACAAAACAATGATTGTTATCTGGTCTAATTTTAAAATGTATATGGCAACACACTCTATACTGCCATCAGAGGATAGTTTAAAAACAATATAATCTAAACCTTAGGTTTGCCCTAATAATGTAAAAAATGAAAGTGTTTCTTTATTTAAAAAAATAAGGTGTTTCTTAGAGATAGTCATTTCATATCACTTTTTCATATCTTTGACTTGAAGCAAATTTTATACTAGTCTGCTACACTTTTGTTATGGATTATTTTTTAAAGAAGCACGGTATGCATGAAAACTGAATAGAATGCATAATGTATGGGAAGATGAACAGTGAATAATAAATTTTTAACTTAAACAAGAACTTATTTCTCTTCAGGCTCAATAGTTTGATCAAAACACTGTGTTTTAAAATGCAGCTTATAACCTACCACACTGAAATAGGTAGCAGAATGTGTTTCAGATAAGATGTGAATTAAGAAATCTCATCCTTTGGTTACATGTCTCAGGGAGTTGGGTTTTTCCCTTTAATAAATATTTCAATCTAAAGAGAGACACCTCAGTAAAATGAAAACAAATGACAGTGCTATCTCCAAAGAGACAGTGTATTATTTTAAATTGGATGAAATGGCCCATGCTCTGCCCTATGACAGTTAGTTGCTCAAAATGAGACAGTCAAAAATAGAGTTAAGTCATTCCCATGGACATGAAATTGATTCTCCATTTTTTTGTTCTAATTTGAGATGAAGAAAAGCAAAGGAAAAAGAGCACCAAACTTAAATAATATTTTTACAAAGTAAAACAATAATGAGAGACATAGCATGATCTTAAACAATGCCATTGCAACTTCCAGCTAGCCTTATTGATTAATACCCTAATATTCTTTGTTATAGGTATTCAAAACATGAAAAACAAGAGTTAAGTAGTTATTAATAGATAATTAATTTTTATAAATGAACTAGTATTATCTCAGTTTTTACATTTCAATGTAAAATTTTTATTAGAGAATAAACTGAGAATTGAATTTGAAACAAACAGTCACATAGCTTCATATATACTCCTGGCATCATGCAGCTTTATTGTTTTATGCATATTAAGAATCCCCGTGTTGTCAATGGTCTGTCACATTTATTCTGAGCAAATTCCAAAACTTTGTAAATTCTCAGGACAACATGTCCTTAAATTTTCACATTAGTCACCATATAATAGAAGTAATTTTGTAGAGGAATATATCAGTGCATGTAAATATTTGGCAATAGGATTTCCTCCCTCTTTTTCATTCTCATTTCTTCTTGTTGGGGAAGAGTCTTTTTTAAGCATAAAGAAGTACAACCAAGTTAGGCTATAAGAAGTGCTTCTTATTAGCAAGATAAAGTTTGTTTACCTTTCAGATTTCTGTTTTTCAAAAATATGAAACTTGGGTAAAACAAATTTTACTTTGTCTCTGAGGAATTTATATTCTGGAAGAGTTGACATAGAAGTGAAGTTGTGGGGAACAAAATTACAACATAGTGAGATTGATTTCATTTCAGGAAAAGTACAAAAGTATACAATATAGAAAATCATCCCAGGCTTCGGAATCACTGGAGTCTTTCTGGATGAGTACTGATGATTCAAACAATGGGAAACAGAGAACTAAAGTTGTTCAAGCAAAAGGAGCAACATAAAAGACTTGTAAGGAGAAAGAAGCATTGCTCTTCAAGGGAATATAGTTCAGTTAGACTGGGAGACCTACACATCATCCAAGAAATGAAGAACTTCCATGGCTTGTGGGGGGATTCAGATCTATCTTTATTCTAAGGCCAATGGAGAGTCATTGAAAAATTATAATACAATCAGTGGAGCTGCTGTGGGAGCCAGACATAGGAGTGAGTTCAGGCAGATGGGGAGAGTCAGGGAGACACATATGATGGTGCAGTAAATTGATCTTGTAATGATCATTTTCCTTTATACCAGTGGTCTTCAAGTGTGACCCTTGGACCCTGGGTGGTTTCGGAGATAAGTTCATAGGGTTCACATGATAAATACTATTTTTGTAGTAATGCTAAGACATTATGTTCTGTCCTCATTGTGTTGACATTTGCACAATGCAATCTTAGGGGTAAATCCAGTTTTATTTTAAAAAGTCATTGGTAGAGGAATAAAAAGAAATTAAATATATTAAATCAATACCCTTCAGTCATATTTTTCTTATTTTCTGTATCACAAAATGGGAAGTCTCCAGAAAAGCTGAACACAGAAGTGCTGGGTTTTTGAGCAATATCACTGTACAGTTCTTTTTTGACTTGTGATCTAAACTAGAAGCTTTTGTTTTCATAGAACATGGTATTTACTTAAAAGAATGACTGAAGACAAAGAACAGTTTTACAATCTTTTTTGTTTCTATATGTTTTCTCAATAATAAACAAAGAAAGCCTGCCACTTCAAAGAATATAATTAATAGTATTTGTTGATCTAAAATATAATGTGTTCAAAACAGTCTTTACTTGCCCATTTCCAGTTCTGATCAGGATCATAGAATTCAAGTAACTTACCCCCAATTTATAGTGCCAGTATGTATTTGTTAAAATTTTAATCTCTATTATTTTTTTATTAAAATTCCCAATATTAGAAGAAAAAATTGATATACTGATGTTCTTATAAATTTCAGAATTACAAAGATGTCAGCATTGAGCTATCACATATAAGAATGATAAAATGAGCTAGATAGCACTTTTTTTCCTAGAAGAAAACAATTGTTTGGGCCCCACACTAAGAGATTCTGAATTAGCCATTGTGAGATTTTTTTAATGTTCTAGGTGATTGTAATGCTTCATGAAGTTTTCAAAACATTGGCCTAGATATTGGTTTTCTTGAAAATTAATTAAGCTATGCAAGGTAGCAATAATAAAAACTTTGTCAAATTTGATTACATCTACAGGTACTTCAGATTTCTGTACACTATACATGTTTTTTTCTTAATTTGTCATTGAAAGAATTTAATGTCCTTGCAAATATATTTTATGCAGTGATGAATTAATTATTACTTTCATGATCCAAATCCCTTCAAAGATAGCTAATTTCCCAAGAGGTATAGGCCCTAGACTACTTCCAAAGGAGGACTGGATGTAATGAAAAATGTATGATTGCAGGCCACTAGTCCCAATAATAAAACTTATCAACTTTTGAATCTTTGCTGCAAACTATAAATTGCAGCCAAACGCCCCTCTTAGATTGAATGGTTACTTAAGAGTTATGATCACCTTAGAAAAACAAATTTGTGGCTTAGAATAGAATCTTCATTTTTTTCTTTTTGGCAAAGATACTAACCAAATTATTTACCTACTGACAAAAAGAAATGAAGTGAAATATTTTAAGTTTTGATTAGCTATTCAACTTTTGGAACTGCATCAGTAATGTTTATATTCTGCACAAATCTAACATTAGATGTGTATAGCTCTGAGATAGGATATACATAATGTATATTTATGAATTAGTTGCACAATACTAAATGTATCAATAGAAACAGTTTTGTGTTATACAATCTACATTCATTTACCTATAGTTTGTTGATCCATTTGCATTTTTTTACTTTTTATTTTTTTCCTAATTTTCATATTCCTCCTGATATGTAAACATGCTACCCTATTAATTTAAATTCAGGATTCTGGTTCACTAGATAGCCTAATGCCCTTGTTATACAATTGCTCTTCTTTGTCATACTATAACTGCAATTTTATGAAATATTGTAGTAAGTATAAATATAGATTTAGTAATGAAGTAAATCTATTAATATAGGAGTGCCTTCAACTTCTTAGAGTGCATACTTAATAGAACATACAGACAACTAACATACTAGAAAACCTTTGAGAATGAAATTCACTATATGCATGCAATTTAAGCTTTTTACTTGAGAAATATGCATTTCTATAAAATTAGCTGAACCTATTTTTAAAAAGAGTACACAAATTTAAATTTCAAAAACTAAGAATTTTAGATACACAGATTTTAACCATATTAAATTAAAGGAAGGTGAGACACTTCTGACATTCAATTTATCTTAGTTTGCAATAGTGAACATTTGAGGCAGCTGTTTACTGAATATAGAATATATATGATAGAATTCATGGGTGTGTATCGTACTAGTAGTTAAATAGCAAGTATGAAAAATAACTATCCTGCACCACTTTAGCATTAAAAAATTCATTGAGTATCTCCTGAAAGGAAAATTTATCTTAAAAATCATAGATGCAAGTTAAGCAAGTCCACAGTTTTTGTTCAGGAGTTATAAGTAATAATTTTTAATCATGCATCAATTTACCTTCTTGGGACAAAATTGTTACTGAGATTTATTTATCTACTTGTAAATTCATGAGAGCATAATGTCAACTTAACTTATATATTAGGATATATATTATTTTCTGCACTATTAAAATGTAAAATATAACTAAATAATGCTTAAAACATTTTGCTGAATGTGTGTAAAATTGTTGCACTTAAAGATGAAGAAAGTGAGTTTCTCAGAAGAAAATAACTTTCCCAATGCATGTTTACTAAATCAGGACAAGAATATATTTACTTTCAAAGTCCCTGGCTGGTACAGGATGCACGATAATAACAAATCAATTAAGACAAAATCTTTCAGAGTAATTATGACATTATATCAATTTTAAGATGTACTTTTAGCTCTACTATAGATTATAGGTATTTATTATGGCTTGGTTTTATTTTTCCATATTTAGTGTCAAGTGGTTAGATAAGGTTACCAGAATATTCTGTATGATTATTCTAGATACCCAAAACATAGTAAATGCATAATTTATTCCCATTTCAAACTCTAATGATTCTTAAGCAACTGGTTTAACTGATAATTACTTTTCCATTTCAATTCACCTTAAAAAGTAAAGAAGTTATATCATTGATGCTTTTTTCTCTATGGCATTATATACAAAAATCAGGTGACCCATGAGGGCAATTTGAAACTACAAAAATAACTTTGATTAGTTTCTGTGTTTTTTAATCTAATAGCTGCTTTTGAATTATGAACAAAGAGATCCTCTCTTGCTTCTCCTATTCAACAACATAACAGAAACCATAACTAATACATTAAGACAAGTAAAAAAAAAAAAGAAGGGCTTGAAAATGGGAGAAATTAAATTGGGTTTATTAAAAAAATTCATGATTGATTATGTTGGAAATGCCAGAATATCTATAAACAATTCTGGCACTAATAAGTGAAAATAGGAAGATCAGAGCCTACAGCATCAGTGCACAAAATTCAATTGTTTTTCTATGTGCCAAGAGTGAATAATTGGATGTAAAATTTGAAACAACTACCAGTTAAATTGATACTATATATTGAAACGGTTTGTACTATATCTAGTAAATTGTAAAGAATGGTGTAGAAAAAAACTAAAGGGAAGAAATAAAAAATGTGTAAGTAAGTGAAAAGTTATTCCATGTTGATGGCTTAGAAGAGAATATTTTTCAGAAGTCAGCTCTCCCCAATCAGATGAACAATGTTGGAGAAGCCATAATGTTTTTTCAATAATTCCTATAAAGTTTAATAATAAAGACATTATGGTATTGGCAAAACAATGGACACAGAGATCAATGAAACATAATGAAGAGCCAAGAAAATAGACCAACACAAGTATATACAAATGATTACTTACAAAAGCACAGGACAAATCAGTGGAGAAAGGGGATAATCATCTCAACAAATATGTAGAACATTTATAAGTTTATATTTTAAAAAATGAGGTTTTACATATATAGTAAAAGCATGATACATAAAACAATTAATAAATTATACTATATTAGAAAATAGAATGAAAAGACAATCTACATACTGTGAGAAGATATATGTAAAACACATATCTAATAAAGAATATTGTCATGGTTAATTTTGTATGTCCATTTACCTGGCCATGGAGTACCCAGATTAAACATATATCTGGACATATCTGTGAGAGTGTTTACAAATGAGATTAATATTAGAATTGGTGGACTCAGTAAAGTAGATTGAACTCTCTAATGTGGGTGAGCATCACTTAATCCATTGAGAACTTGAACAGCATGAAGTGTGGTGGAAGGAGAAACTTATTCCGTTTTGTACCCTCACTGATTGAGCTGGGACATCTCATCTCATCTCTGGCCCTCTAATCTGATTAAATTTAAATATGCTAATGACTATTTCCAGTAGTAAAGTTAGCACTGATAGTCAATGGCATGAACTCTCCCTAAATATGCAAAATATCTGCTTTGGATATTTCTAATTAACCACTTACAAAAAGCAAGGAGTCATGTAATTTTGTGTATTATGCTTTCAAACATTTTTGAAAACTAATGAATGTAATGACATTGGATGGTTATTCCTTATGTTGCTGGACAAAGTTGGGAAAGAAAAAGATGAGCTCAGAGATTCACATTCCCAACTCACACACCACAAAGCTGACCTAAGTGTTTCTATGTGTGTCTTAAAGAAAACTCTATCTCCTGGAGCCACAAGGCTCAAATTGTTGAAAATCAAACACCCCGCCATGCCACTGGCTGAATCACAACAAAAGTTAAACTCTCAAAGTTGCAGAGTGTCTACTATTAAAATGAGGCCACTGATTGGGAAACAATGGCATCCTACATGTTGAGATCAAGCTGTGTGAGAAAGCCCTGATGAAGCTGGGTACATGAAGGTCCTAGATTCTGATCAGTCTTTTTTGCTGGTGGAAGAGGTCTCCCAACTCAAGTGGCAGCAGAAGCCTTACTCTCAGTAACATTGATCTTTCTGTCTCATCTGAGGGAATCAATCCTGAATTGTGTTTCAAAATTCTAGTAACCTCCACAAGTTAAGTGCCATACATAACAATGCTGATTTTGCTCAGGACACACCCTGCATCCCCCCTCTGTTTCTAAACTTATAACTTCTAAACTTTAAACTTATAACTAGGTTCAAGTTCAGACAGACAGGTACAAGGTGTGACCCAGGAAGAGTATATTATACTCCAAAAGAACTACTTGGGTTTTCTAATTTATACAAAGAGTAATCTGAGGAATATATGAGTGAATGTATATTAAAGGTGTGGGATAATAGTAGAAAAGACATAAAATGTATAAGGCCAAATTTATTTACATGAACTTACTCTGTAGTGTTTCTGCATTTAATGTAGCTTGGTAGTCAAAAAGGATTCTAACAATTTGGTTAGTTGGTTACTGAAATATAGACCAAACAATGGCAAACTAGAATTGACAGAAGTGCCTTGGTTTAATGTGGAGGAACAAAGTTAAAGGCTTAGGGAGATTAGAATGTCTGAGTGGAGCCTGGCCAGGCGTGGCTCAGCGGTTGAGTGTAGACCTAGGATCCAGGCGATCGGGGTTGGATTCCATGTCAGGGCACATCCCTGGGTTGTGGGCTCGATCAATGACTCTCTCATCATTGATGTTTCCCTCTCTCTCTCTCTCTCTCTCTCTCTCTTTCTCTCTCTCTCCCTCTCCTTTCCTCTCTCTGAAATCAATAAAGATATATTTTAAAAAAAAAGTCAGAGTGGATTTGTCATTTAAGATCTGCTCACTTACACTGTGAGAGTCCGTAGACACACCTTTTACCAATACTGTGAAGAATATAAATTTTGAGAGGAACACCGGCATCCTTGATGAGCTCTGTGATCACTCTTCTTCATAGGTAGAATAGACCTCACAGTGGGAGCTGCAGTCACTAAAATGGGAAACCAAAAGGCAATGAGAAGAATTGGATTGCAGGATGGCAGGAGTCACGTGGTGGCATTCAACTGTCAAAGGCAAGGTGGGTGTGGTTACTGTAATGGGCAGCAGAGTCAACACAGCAACCAGAATAATCTTGTTCCCCCAGTCCTATGGCATTGGCTAACAAATCATGGTATTTCAAACAGCATTGCTTTGGATCAATTAACTCACTTCACAGCCAAAAAAGTAAGTTAATGACACCGTACACATGAAATTCACTGGTCTGACCATGTTCTCCATCATCCTAAAGCAACTATCTTGATAGAATGGTGGAAAGGCCTTTTGAAGACTCATTTATAGCACTGACGAAGTAGCAATACCTTGCAGGGCTGAGGCAAGGTTCTCCAGAAGTCTGTAGATGCTCTGAATTAGTGTCCAATATACAGCTATTTCTCCCATAGCAAAGTATCATGGGTCCAGGAATCATTGGGTGGAAATGGGAGTAGCATCACTCACTATTACCCCTAGTGATCCACTAGTAAAATTTTTGGTTTTTGTTCCCATGACTTTATGCAATACTGGCCTAGAGTTCTTAGTTCCAGAAGGAAGAATGTTTCTACCAAAAAATACAAAAATTATTCCATTGAACTGGAAGTTAAGACAGACACCTGATCACTTTAGGTTCCTCATGCCTTGGAGACCACAGGCAAAGAAGGAAGTTACGAAGTTGGCTAGTTGATCTTGACTATCAGGGGGAAACTGAACTACTACTTCGCAACAGAGGTAAGAAATAGTATGTCTGGAATACAGAAGATCACTTTAAGGCATCTCTTAGAATTGCCATGCCCTTTGATTAAGGTAATTATAAAGCTACAACAAGCTAATTCCAACAGGACTCTTAATGGCCCAGACTCTTTAGCAGTGAAGGTTTGGGTCACCAAGTCAGATGAACCACAACTAGTTGTAATGTTTGCTGAAGGCAAAGGAGAATGGATAGTTGAAAAATGGGGTTATATATACCAGTTATAACCATGGGACCAGTTACAGAAATGAGAACTGCAATTGTCATGAAGATAGCTTCCTTATTTTACCATGAATATGTGTGTGTGTGTTTCATTTCTCTTTGTTCTCTTATCATATAACATGAGATGTACTGATTTTACATTTTAGTACTTAAGTATTGTTAATTTTTCATCACAATTTTATTACACAGGACTTTACTTCCCCTTCTGGGGAAAAGATTAGTGAGTTTTGGGTAAAGATATTTGAATCATCTTAGTGGGATTATGACCTTGTTATTATCTTTATTTTCATGTAATGTTTTCACATAAAAAAATTTTTTTAAATAGAAAAATTAGGCATTGACGATGTTTATATTTTTCGATACATATGGTGTCTATACTATATGGTATGTTGTTTTTTTAAGTTGTTTATATTGAATTTAATACTTTAGGAATTTAGTCACATGTATTTACATATGAAAATACAACTTCAGACAGTAGTTGGAAAAATGCTATTATCACCAGTCTTGTGATTTCATAAACAAATCATAACTGCAGAAAAGCAGTTTATCCATATTCTGTTTTAATCACTCCTATTCCACATGTTTAATAAGCTCAGTGAATATTCTGAGATTGCTGTTTAGTTGAATATTCTCATATAAAAATTTATAAATTATGTATTTGCACTCTCTTTTGAGTCAAAAATGATCATAATTAATAATAATCCAAAAAGATATATTATTTATTTTTTAGGGTATAATATTATGTTTTTCATATTCAGATGAGTTACACAAGGTTAAATGTTCCTATATAGTTGTAATCAGACAACTTACAATTTTAGAAATAAATCTTAGAAAGAATATTTACACAAAAAATTAGAAGATAAGTTGAATGACACAGTGTGGTGTTTCTAATTTTACAACTTACAGTTGAGATGTCACACATTCTTCCGTTTTTTTAAAAATTACTTTTTTTTGTTGACAGTATTACAGATTTCCCTCATCCCCCCCTCTTTTTTGCCCCCCTCCACCCAGTCCTGGCCCCACTCCATGCCTTCACCACACCATTGTCTGTATCCATGGGCTTCTGTGGTTAATCTCTTCCCAACCCCTGTTTAAAACAAAAAAATCAAGTTTTTTTTTGTTCACTTTATAAATTCTTCAAACTAGAAGGATTACCCATGTCCAAAATGGTATGTTACATGCTTTAATGAAGAAAAGTACAGAGACTTAGGAGAATAGATAAGATGGAGACACCCTTTGGAGCAAAGCACAGGGTAAATTGAGAAAGGGAAGATGATGAGGGGGTTACTCAATCAAATGGTGCATTTCCCTACATTGAGCGTTGCTTGGTAGCTCAGAGAAAATTGACAACTAATACTATTTCACATTTTGGTGATTTTATTCACTTGATTATCAATTGCATGTGAACATTTTCCTTTGTTATAAGTACACATAATGGAAGACTGTGCACATTTACAGTAAATCCCATCAATACTCCCATAGTCCCCAACCCCATTTCCTAGTTAGGGATTGCTGCACGCTTCCCACCTCCTTCCTGGGAATGTCCTTACATGGACATTCCTCTTTCTTTTTCATTCACAGCTCACATCCCTTTTCTCAGAGTAGGAGAAGGAAGATAATTTAGATTGTCAGACAGGTAATTCTCACTTAAAGTGCCTAAAGAAGCTCTCTGAACTCTAAGGCATGTCAGATATTTTAGACTGACTTTGCCCTGTGGGTAATTTTGTGGGTTCCTCAGAGACTGACCGCACCAGACCTTTCCGGGTGTGTGGGCCATGCCTCTAAGTCTGTTGCAGCTCATTCCTCAGGAATTCTCTTAATTCTAGGGTCCTTTGCTAGGTCATACTTCCCTCTTGGGCAGGCTCCCTTGTGAAATGAAGCCAAGCTGAGTGTACTGCAGAATCCGTATGTAGTCACTGGGGTCCATGCTCTTGTTTACTAGTCCCAGAAGGGAGAACAGTTATTTCCCAGATGCAGCCCTTAACCTGCTACCCCACAGGTCACCATATCTTTCCAAGCATGGTTTGGAAACAGTCCTTCTTGTCCTCCAATTACCAGAGCATGTAGCACACACTCTGCGTTGTCCTCATAAGGTCCTCCTCACTGTAGAGGGAATTAGAAATCTCATCCTTTCATCCCTATATCCTGTTTTTATTCTGGGGAAAGCCACATAGACGTCTCTCCAAGTGAAGTCATCTTTGGAATTCCCCCTTTTAAAAAATGTTTTAGTGGTGACAACCAAGGAGGTGTGTGTGTGTGTGTGTGTGTGTGTGTGTGTGTGTGTGTGTGTTTCGCACTGGATCCAAACAGGCTGAAGAAAAACTGTGGAGCCAAAGGTGGGTGAGGTAATTCCTTTATTCAGCTGGCAGCAGGGCTAAACAATACACAGGAGACAAGCCACATCCCTGGGGAACAAAACCGAACCTCTGAAAGTCCCGGGCAAGTCTTATAGGAGCCACAACAATAGTGGCTCTCAGCCAAGGATGGGTCAGAATTAGCTAACACAACATCTGTTACATCTATGCTATGTCATGTTTACATAACTGGGGCCTTAGCTGGAAGAAGAAGGCGAGAAAGCTAAGTGTTTTCACTTTCCCTACAACTATCTGTCTCAAGAGTTTTTGGCTTTCATTGTTCATGCTTCGGCCAAAATTAAAGAAGAAAGAGTCCCATTTTAACATCAAGTTACTGTGATCTGCTTCTGCAGTAGAACTGTTGTTTGACATTTAAATCTCCTCTTACATAAATCTCTCACTGCTAGAAATAAAGACATAGAAATTTAAAAAAATTCTTGATGTAATTTGACCATTTGCTATTTTTTTAATTCAAACATTACAAATAAATCTCACCTTTAAATGTCAGAGACTATAAACTTCCATGTATAACTGGTATGCAAAATTGTGAAGCTTCTGTTTGATAAATAAAGCCTTAAGAATTCTCTATTGAATGTTCATATGACCAATAAGATGCATTATAGACAATGCAACTACAGAATGAAGAAAAGTCATAATTCCATAAACTTTCTTAAAGTTATTGTAGTGGATTGAATGATAGTCCCCAAAATGTATAGCAACATCCCAACATTGGAAGACCTGAATGTGATCTTATTTGCAGCCCTGACTGGTGTGGGTCAGTGGTTAAAGTGTCAGCCTGCGCACTGAAGGATCATGAGCTCCATTCCTGGTCAAGGGCACATACCTGTGTTAAAAGTTTCACCCCATGGCCCAGTTAGGTCTCATGTGAGAGGCAACCAATTGATGTGTCTCTCTCACATGGATGTTTCTCTCCCTCTCTTCCCCCTTCCTCCTTCCTTTCCACTCTAAAAATCAATGGAAAACATATTTTTAGTTGTGGATTAATGAAAACAAAAGTGTTTTTTGCAGATGTGATTATATTAATTTTTCTGAGATGAGGTTATCCTGGATTATTTAAGTGTGCCCTAAATCCAATGAAGAGTCTTTACCAGAGACACACAGAGGTAAGATATAAGGAGAAGAAAAGAAAGTCATGTTAAAGAGGGAGGCAGAATTGGATTGATGCAGCCACCAGGAATGCTGACAGCCCCTGAAAGCTGGAAGACACAAGGAAGGATCCTCCAGGGTGAAGGTAGCCTTCTTAACACCTGATTTGGACTTCTGGTCTCCAGAAGGGTTACAGAGTAAATTTCTGATGTTTTAAACTTCCTAAGTTTTGGTAATTTGTTACAGTAACCTCAAGGAAATAATGCAGGTATGTTCTTAGAAAATTAGTTAGGTTAGGTTAAACGATTCTAAATATAACCCATTTATAACCCAAATACCATTATTTTTTATTTGTCATTAATGGAACAATCCAGGAAGGATGATTAAGGGCAGAGAGCAACTTTTCTCAACAGACTCAGCTCCTTTCATCTTTTGTCTCCTTCATCCTTGGTCCTTGCTATAGTATGTATTCAACCTGGAGAGGAGGAACAGAGAGGGTGAAGAACTCAACACATTCTGTGAAGAATACCACACATCACTTTTGCTTCCATTCTATAGGATGCCACATCTAAAGGCAACAGAAGCTAGGGACTTTTCTGCTTTGTGTTTGGCTATAATCTTATAATTATGGAAGAAAGAGAGAAATATTTTGGTCAAATGCTAGCAAAATTTGCCAAACAATGTTTGCCAAAAGTAAAATCAAATTAATATTTTCAAATCATTAATAACATTTACACAATGTTAAGTGTATATACAAATATGTAGCTTTTCATGCCCTGTGTTTTCAGAATGTTCATAATGTACATCATTTTTCTAAGTTAAAATACTTATAACAAAGTAATTTGCTAGATATAATACACACATTCTACTTGGAGAGAGAAAAGCACAAATCTAATTAGAAAATTTTCTAATTTAAAGGTACTAGAAGAATTTGAATCAAACTGTTTCTTAAACTTTATCATTACTTAGTGTATTTTAAGGGCATTGAACAATCAGAATATGTCACCACATTTTTATTAAAACATTTATAAAGTCAAAGTTATAAATCTATCTTAAATAATAACATATGTCAGATGAAGAGAAGAAAACAGAAAATATTGTGTAACCTCTTGAATGGTCAGTAGCAACAAAATATACTTCCCTTCTAAAACAAAAACAGAAACAAAAAACAGTGATTTCTGTTAGACAAATGGTAAATATGAAACTTGCTTTTCACCCTAGTAGCTAATTCAAATTTTTGACATATGTATTTTGAGGATTATGTTCAGTTTCTTCTACAAAAAAAGATATACATTAAGTTTTAAGAACCCATTAAATGCTTTATTTAAATAGCTAATTTCATATTTCAGTATCATTACACTTTATTTAAATAGCTAATTTCTAACTTTAAATAAGCCAATGAATGTTGTCAGAATAGATAAAGTGACACACAAAGCAATTCACAAAAGATGGTGTGAAGGTTATTTTTTTTTTTTTAGGCTGTTTGTTATTTTAATAGATTAGATTTTAACAAGACATTGCAAAGATTTTTGTTTTTGTTTTGTTTTTACTGTAGCAATGCCCTATCTTGGGTTTTACAAAGCATTAGAGAGAGATTCATTCATTTTAAAGAATTACAATATTCTCAAGAAAGATTAACTAAACTTTAAATTAATTTTATGTATCATCCCTAGGCACTAGTATTTAATTATTTAGTCAAATATAAACCTAGATGATTTCATGAATGTATTTTGTAGATGTGCTTAACATTTTTGATCAATTGAATAAGTAGAAGAGATTGTGAATGGGCCTCATCCAATCAATATGAACAACATGAGCATAACCATGGTTTTTTATAGGAGAAATTTTGCTCAAAACTATAGTATCAATACATGCTAAGTTTCCAGTCTGCTTGCCCTACTGATTTCAGACTTTCTAGCCCTCACAATAACAAAATCACATGAGTCAATTCCTTATAATATATCTCATATTTTGTATATAAAGTTTATATATATATAACTTCATATGTATATATGCATATATAACTTACTATATATATTGATACAGGAATATTTTATGAACACACACAATTATTGTTCCCTATTGGTTTTATTTTACTTTAGGGTTATGTACAGCATAAACAGATGATGATGCTTTCTTTTAAGTGCATTGACCTGTTATTAAATTTTATAGAGGCTATTCTAATATACCAAGTATCAAGAACCCAAGGAGGAGGTTTTTACCTACAATGTTTAGACAGTGTGTCAATGCCAGCAGTGTTAATAAAAATTACATTTTAACTTCAAATTCCCTGGTGGAGAAAGTAATGCAGTCATATGAAAGCCCATGAAATCAAGATTCTATAACCAAAATTTGTCAGAATTGGGGTCAACCACCAGGAGCTAGACATTTGAAATGACAAAGAGATAATAATGGTTTCTCTAAAGATTGGGTGTGATAGGAGTGAAAAAGATCATGGCATAAGTTGTTGAGTCAGAGGAGCTGTAATGCCATGCCTACTTTATACCTTATGAACTATGATGCCAGGAAACTCAAAGTTTACAGATTCTGTTTACTCATCTTTAAATGGCAAAATAATATTTTTACTACTTACCACACAAGATTCTTTTGCCTTTTTTTTTTTTTAATCCTCACCTGAGGATAATTTTTTCAATGATTTTTAGAGAGAGTGAAATGGAGGGAGGGAGAGAGAGAGAAACATCACATGAGAGAAACACATTGATTGCTCCCACAAACGCTCCAACTATGTCGGGACCCCAACCTGCAAACCAGGTACATGCCCTTGACCGGAAATCTAACCCAAGACCTTTCAGTATGTGGGTGGATACTCTAACCACTGAGACATACATACTGGCCAGGGAAAATTTATTTTAAGAATGAAGAAAGTGCTAATCTAGGTAAGAGAGTATGAAGTTCAAAAATAATCTTTATAGGATTCTTTTGTAAATCCTGGTGAGCTAATAAAGTTAAATCTAACAGAGGGTATTGTACTTCTGCTGTTTTTCACTAGTATTTAGTTCTTTCTGTGAGTGACTAATAGAGAATGTTTGGACTAAAATAAAATGGCCATCAAGCCAAGGAAGTGGGAAGTTCTAGCTCTGCTTTCCCTAAGACTTAGCTGATGCCTGCACAAATATTAAAATACATCCTCCCCAATCAACTTTAAACATTTTTATAGCAACATAACCATAGAGACTAATCCAAGAAACTAGAGTTAAAATAAAGTAATTTATAGTGATACTATAACTGGTGCTGTCTGTGTAGGATGTGTCATTAAGACTATTGCCTATGAATGTATTTCTGTCTGTGCTTCTAGATGGGAGAAGATACATGGCTCAGCACTCCTGGAAAAGAACAATTCTAAGTTATATTTCTTTTTATTGGGTTTTCACAATATATAATATTGAAATATTATATAATAGTATTTCAAGTATAATAGTATCTACATATTAGCATTTATTAAAAACTAAAATGATGTTACTAGTAGAAAGAGGAGCAGAAAAGCAATACAAAAAGACACCAAGAAAGTCTTCCCTTTCCAACTGCGTATATACAATTAGATATTTTAAAATTTACTCTGTATAAATAAGGTTAGTCTAGTTTATGATGTGGTGACAAATATATTCCAAATCCTCATGCCTTAAAATAGCAAGAAATTATTCCTCCAAGCTAATGGATACTATACCATGTGGAATATCGCTAGCCATGGTAATAAGAGAGAGATGAACTTTTACAGTTGCATCCAACCTCTTCATCATTAACACTCATTAAATAAGAAATAAAATGCTCTTGTTTTATGCCACTAAGATTTTGAGGTATTATTGCAAAATAAGCAATTCTCTCCTAACTGACCTAGATATTGATGCATAAAGCAGGACATTTCTGGGCCTGGTTCATCAGTTCGCATGGAAGATATTAACTTTGAATCTGGAAAATAATGATTAATACTATCAGTGGCAAAGAAAGTAAAGTTGTTCCTAAAAAATGTAGTAAAGGATCAGGTCTCTAGCGAAATTTTAGCTCTGGGCCAAGAAGTTGGAAAACACTCAATAGCATTTATTTGTTATTTTCTGTATTTGATAAAGTACTGCCAGAAAGAGAAAAGCTCAGGGGTAAATAAACAACACAGATTATTGGAACTAAGAATAAGAATTAAGAAGAATAGAGAGAGACATGATTACTGAAGTCTTACAAGTTTATAAAAAGAGATGGCTTTTTACATTACCCTTTTCATCATTGCAAAATAAGAAAAAAGATAAAAATTTGAGCATAAAAATTTATTACAATTTAACAACATGAAAACAAAATAAAAAAACCTTACTTTTACCAGTGGCTAAAAATTCTGAAAGGACTAGTATGTTATAGTACATGCATAACCTAACTATTGTGTAGGGTCTAGTATTTTTAATTCCATAAGGTGACAATCAGAGAATTGAGGCTACTGGTATAATCCACAAATCAAGGACCTCTAGGCTCAAGTTATTTTTATTTGGCCCGATCATAGAGGCAGCAAACAGCAAAGTGGTATAGCAAATTTGAGAACTGTCTCAAAAAGCCTCATTTCCTTTTCTATTGTCATATGGAGATATCCAGAATCAAATATATAAAATTCTTAAAAAGTATTGAGAAAGATTCACTTGCTTAAATTAACAAATACTCTAAGATACAAAATAATTCTTGGACTTCTAAGTGCTTGAAAGCAGGATGTCGTTTGAGAAATACGCTTAACTCTGAAAAGATTCATATTGCCCAATGCTCATTTTAGAGAAGCAAAAAGACTAAAGGAAGGGGAGAATGTCTCTGAGGAAAGAACAAGGGGCTGAGAAGGGATTATAACTTCAGTAAAATGTAAGCCTGCACAAAGAATCCCACCTGAAAAAGAAGAAGAAAAAAAAGGAAATATGATTGCCTGCCCTATTATTCAGTGAAAAATATTTTAAAAAATGGATTATTCAGAGCATTTGTTGATGTAGGTCTCCACTCAAGTGGGCTGTATATTTGGAGTAATAAGTCTACATGATACAGAAAATCCCAAGCATAAAACTGAAATCTCAATGGACTTTGTTAAGTAGAAACACCCAGTTACAACACAATAACATACATTTTGGAATAAAATAAAGCCCTTAAGATTTCTTTTGAAAAAGTGCATCTCCCCTGGTTTGACAGAAAGAATTATTAACAGCAGAATTATTAGCTATAGAAAATAAAACAATGGATAGAATACTTAAATGGAAGGCTAGAGTTTTAAAACTGGATAAGAAATAAAAAAGATCTAAATACAAAGTGAATAGGAAATAGAACCAAATAGAAATTCTAGAGAAAAACAGTATAGCAACTGAAATAATATATGTGATAGGTGGATAAGTAAAATAATAGATTATATGCAGCTGAAGGTGAACTTAGCAAAATAAGATTATATATATATATATATATGTGTGTGTGTGTGTGTGTGTGTATGTCAAGAAATGAAATACAGTAAAGAAGTATAGGAATATGAGCAATATGTTGATAGACATGATAGAGTTAATAATAGTAAATAGTTATGACATACTTATAATAAAATTTACATAAACAATGAATGAAAATGGGAAAATATATTAAATATATAACAGATAATAATTTTTCAGAAATATATAAGATATTTATATATCTTAAAAAAGATAAGTAGATAAAAATCTACAACTATATAGTTTTCATGATTTAAGTAGTTCAGCAACTAAAGAAAAATAAAACAATGGAACACAGAGTTTAGAAACAGATCTACACATGCAAGAATAGTTGATGCATGAATGAGGTTGCATTACAGACCAGGAAGAACATAATGAACAACACAAAAAAATAAATGAGATGATTGGTCAAGCATTTGGAAAGAAATAAAATAGATATCCTGTCTTACAACATATAAAATAAATTTCAGATCAATTAAAATTATAGGTAAACAAAAATAAGTAAATGGCAATATAAAAAATATTTTTATAAACTTTGAGAAAGGATTTGTTCTAAAAGATTGAAAAAGATTTCAAAAGTGAAAAATATTATGAACTTGATTGCTATAAAGAATTTCTATATACTCCACTAGCAAAATATAAGTAAATAAAATTAAAACTTAAAACACAAGCTAAAAACATATATTTGAACCCTAAGTAATGTAAAAAATGTATTTGTTTATATGAAAATCACTTAGAATTTAAACTAAACTTCTCTATTAGAGAAATTAAGTTAATTTTATACAACATTTTGTACAAAAGGTTGGTAAAACTTTAAACCTCACAATATTGCATACTGAAGAAATTGTGGAAAGTTTTAAAAATATTTTGCTGAAAATGTAAATTGAGAAAACTTTTCTGGAATATATATTTCAGTTATAGAATTCAATAGACAGGTGCCTGTGCTAATGACTTCATATTTCCATAATAAGGTACACACCCTTGGGAAAATCATCCATATGTAAAATTCAGACAGTTGTAAAATTATTCATAAAAGCAATGTTTGCAATGCTGCAAAAAAACAACAACAAATATCTTCAAAAGGGAATGGGTATAAGGATCCTTGTAAATCATACAAGGGGATACAATCTAGCAGAGAGAAAACGGAAGTGTGGCTATAAATATAAGTATTTATAAGCCCCAAACACAAAACATTTAGAAAAAAATTTACGCAAGGCAACATATAGTAAAACATGTTTGCTAATAATGTATAACATACATATTTCTAATATTCAAAAATTTTAATTTAACAATATATTATTTGAGAATACATGCAATTTGAGGAAAGCTATAATACAAAACAAGGAGAAGTGTTTACTTGTCCAGTGCAGGCAAATCATACAATTAGGGAGAAGGTATATGGAGAAAATAAAAATATATACAACTTAATTTGCATATTTTAGAAATGACAGAGGGATACAAATAACATATGATTTCACTTATATGGGGAATCTTATGGACAAAATAAACTAACAAACAAAATAGAAACAGACTCAGGATACAGAGAACAGACTGACAGCTGTTAGAGGGGAGCAGTGTTGGGGGATGTGTGAAAAAGGTGAAGGAGTTGAGAAAACAAACTTCACAGACAAAGACAACAATATGGTGATTGCCAGAAGGAAAGGGAGGTGGAGGCAGGGAGGCAGACAGGAGAAAGCAAAGGGAGGATACTTGGTGATGGAAGGAATCTTAAATTTGGGTGGTGAACACACAATAGAATATAAACTGATGCATTATAGAATTGTAGACTTGAAACCTGTATAATTTTATCAACCAATATCACCCCAATAAATTCAAAACAAAAAATTTGAAAAAAAGAACTGACAGATGAAGTAAAAAATTATGTTTGCTTCAATAAAAACACATTTTTAAATTCCAAAAAATGATGATGGGGGTTTAAAGGAGATCTTTTTATCCAGAAGGCTTCAAGAAGTTGAAATGTGGAAACTTCATACTGTTTTCCACAGTGGCTGTACCAGTTGACAATACTCAGCCAAAAGAAAAGATGAAATATTACCATTTTCAACAACATGGATGGGCCTTGAGGACGCTAAGAGAAATAAATCTGACAGAAAAGTTAAGTACCATATGATTTTATGTATATGTGAGACATAAAAATGAAAGCAACAAATGAACAAACAAAAAAAACAAAGATCCCAAAACTCATAGACACAGATAATTGTATGTGGTCACCAAAGGAAAAGGGGGTGAGGGAAGTAGTAAAGAGTAAAGGAGGTGAAATATGTGGTGATAAAAGATGACTTGACTTTGGGTGGTGGGCACACAATGCAATAGACAAATCATGTATCATAGAAGTGTACACTAGAAACCTATATAATCTTATCAATCAATGTAATCTCAATGAATTTCATAAAAAATAAGAAGTTGAAATATGAATAGATCTCTAAAGATATGTGGGATTTAGACAGAATCACAAAGTAACCGGGCAGATTTTTTTTACAACAAGCAATTTTTTATAAGAAGAAGGAGTACAACCTAAAATAACAATAAAAGTATAGCTGTTAATACACCAGTAACATAGTTGTTTATTATTATTATCAAGTATTATGTACTGTACATAATTGCATATTCTATACTTTTAAAAAAAATTATCTTTATTATTAAAAGTATTGTAGATGTCCCCTTTTTTCCTCATTGGCCCCTTCTACCCTGCACCCACCCCTCACCCCAGGCCTTCACCACGCTATTGTCTGTGTCCATGGATTCTGCATATATGCATATAAATTCTTTGGTTAATCTCTCCTCACACATCATCCCATTCCCATCTTCCCTCTGAGATTCATCAGTCCCTTCCATGCTTTTTTGTCACTGGATCTATTTTGTTTATCAGTTTATTTTGTTCTTTAGATTCCACATATAAGTGAGATCATGTGATATGTATCTTTCTCTGCCTTGACCAGGCAATTTTAAATAATTTGATTTGCCTTGACCTCACTTTTCTGATTTCTAAAATGACTGAATTATACCAAACCATCTCTAACCCTACTGTAAAATTCTAGAATTTACTGGTTTTATAACAGTATTCAATGTTGAGGAGTGGGGGAGAATGAGTGAGGAATACAGCAGGAGTGACAGTTTGAGAGATTTTGCAATGTGCTTACAAGAAACAATGACCACAGTTATCAAATTGAAAGAAAATTTTAAGGAACCTTTTAGTCACACATAATTCTACAATATGTAATTAACATATTTTTCATATTTAAGAACACTCAGTGGTTTAGCTTTGTATTGCTTACCAAATCAAGAAAAATACTTTGTTTAATTAATATAAATAATCATTTGAATACCTAAACCTCTCAAGCTCAATTTTCCCATTTCTTACCTTACATCTTAACTTTATTTCTCTATGAAGTGAAATTATTCCTGTTACTAGTATGCCTTTCTCTGTCTCTCATTCTTTCTCTCTTTATCTTCTCTGTCTCCTTCTCTCAAGATGAAAGATGATGATATAGATAGATGATAGATAGATATCAGTATATATAGGTCTATCTATTATCTACCTTTCTATCTATCTATCTATCTTTGTGCTTTATTAAGCCTCATCTTCTATAATCTATATCAAGCATCTTTCCTAATTACCTTTCTTGGAAAATATATTATTTTGAATAATCTTCAGTAGTATTTATAAACATATAGATAAATAAATTTCTACTTATGGATACTATTCATTTTCAGTATAATAATTATTATTTTCAAATGATGATTTATGAGTACTTTATAATTAGAAATTATTGAGTCACCAAGTTTGTTTTAAAATTAAACAAATTCTACATATTCTAAATTTTTGAAGATCAGTATATATTCTTTGTATATTTTCATTGTATGTTCTCTACTTTAAAAGCTGTAGTATTTTTCTAATCCAGTTGTGAGCCTGGCAATATTTGCTATAATTTACATTTATTTACTTAGCTTTTTGTTATTATAGTTTGTTACATAAAAACTCAATTGCTTTTTCTTTATTAAATTTTTATTTTCCCCATTTAATGACATAGTGTATTTGATATAATCAGAGAAGTTAAAACGTTTACTTAATTTTTCCACTATTTGTATGCAAATTCTTAACACACTGGGTAAAGGGGTTATTATTTGCTAAATTATTTCAAAACCACAAAATATTAAATGTACCATAATATTTGACCTGAAATTTAGAAATTATATTCTGTGGTATTTTTCCTAAGAAAAATCATCCTCTTTTAATTACCCAGAATTTAATATTACATCAATTTTTTTCTCCCTCCCAAAGGAGGACACCTTTAATTTTCAGGTAACTTCACAAGTTAAAGCTGCTATGGTCTCTCTCATTTTCCTACTTTTCTTGATGTAGCTTCTTAGCTAGTATCTTTCTTATCTTGCCTCCCCAAGGCAATGTTATAACAGATTCTGGCAGAAGTTCAGTAATTGCTATGAGTTGCTTGATTTTGTTCTGCTGATTGTCACTGAAAACAATTGAACATCATATTCTTGAATATGTTAGTGCTATAAACTAGCCCTTTACTTTTGACAACACTCAGTTCCAAATCAGTGACTTTTCAATTATTCTTATTCCTTCCATTTTTAATACTTTTCTGCTTGAGAGGATTGCTGTTGATGTCTCAATTGGTGCTTAGCATTTCTATAATGCAGGTGAGCTTATTTTGAAGAGTATTTTAGAGAAAACTCCTTGACTCTGTTATTGGCCTTCATTGCTGTGCTAAATTTGTATGCTTGATTTAAAAAGAAGCTTTCGTATTCTTTCTATAAGAGGATGAGTGACAAATATTGGCTGTAGTCGCTTAAAAATGTACAGTACAGAGTCACATATTCAAATTTGAGAAATAGAAAACTGTTTAACTTTGTTTAACAAAGCATTTCACAGATTGGATGATAGAATGATTTATTGCCAACTATTACCATCTGATGGAATTGACTGGCTGCTTAAAACACTAGGGAAATAAGGGTGTTTTGGATAGAATGCCTCACTTAAGCACAATTCATTATGTTCTAACTATTTCTAAGAACTATGATTTCATCTGTTGTAGGGGTAGGCTATCATATTACACAAGAAGATGTAACTATGAAGTGCTAATAAAAAAAACTGAGGAAGAATACGAAGCAGTAGAAAGCAAACTGAAGAGCTCCCTTTAAGAGAAAGCCTTACATAGACAGTTCTCCAAAGAGGACATACAGATGGCCAAGAGACACATGAGAAAATGCTCGACGTCGCTAATCATCAGAGAGATGCAAATTAAAACCACAATGAGGTATCACTTCACACCTGTCAGAATGGCACCATCAACAAATCAACAAACAACATGTGCTGGCGAGGGTGTGGAGAAAGGGGAACCCTGGTGCACTGCTGGTGGGAATGCAGACTAGGGCAGCCACTATGGAAAACAGTATGGAGATTCCTCAAAAAATTAAAAATGGAACTGCTGTTCGACCCAGTGATTCCACTCCTAGAGATGTATCCTAAGAATCCTGAAACATTCATCAGAAAGGATATATGTACCCCGATGTTCATAGGAGCACAGTTTACAATAGCTAAGATCTGGAAACAGCCCAAGTGCCCATCAGTAGATGAGTGGGTAAAAAAGCTGTGGGACATTCACACCATGGAATACTACGCAGCTGTAAAGAAGAAGAATCTCGTACCCTTTGGGACAGTATGGATGGACCTGGAGAATATTATGCTAAGTGAAATAAGCCAGGCAGCGAAAGGCAAATATCACATGATTTCGCTTATACGTGGAATCTAAAGAACTTAATAAACTGATGAATTGAATAGATTCAATGACATGGAAGCATAGATGAGACTGAGAAATGTCAGAGGGATGGAGGAGGGAGGGTGGGTGGAGGGGGAGAGAGTAACCAAAGAATTTATGTGCATATATGCACAACCCAAGGACATGGACAATGGTGGGGAGAGGGACTGGGAAGGGGGAAGGAATGGGGTGGAATGGGTCATTGGGGAGAAAAAGGGACATCTGTAATATTTTAAACAATAATAAAACTTAAAAAAAATAAAATAAAAAAATAAAGAGAGGGGAAGTACAATTTACTAGAAGCAGCAGCTTGAGCAAAGTCATTATTTTGAAGTACTCAGCCTTCCCATAGTAAAAGAAAGTTATTTCACTAGTTCTAAACTCTTTACTCACTTTCTTCTTTCTTCTCTCCAAAAAAAAAAAAAAAAAAAAGAGAAGGCCTTACAACAGAAACAATTACATGCTAGTAGTCAGATGGGAAAAATAGAGTTAGTAAGCAGAAGGGCTTTATATAGAAGATTAAAGTTGGTTTTTTTAATCCTCACCAGAGGATATTTTTTTTCTATTGCATTTCAGAGAGAGTGGAAGGGGGAAGGGGGAGAGAGAAAGAGAGAGAAAAACATCGATGTGAGAGAGACACATTGATTGGTTGCCTCCTGCTCGAGCACCAACCAGGGCCCGGGATTGAGCCTGCAACCAAGGTAGGTGCTCTGGGCCAGAATCGAACCTGGGACCCTTCAGTCTGAGGGCTGACACTAACCACTGAGCAAACCAACTAGGGTTAGAAGATTAAAGTTTTAAGGTAAAACAGAATAAAATTACAAGTAAAAATTTAAATCTCTCTGTATGAAAAAAATATGTATAGTATGAAATGCAAAAAAAAAGTATCACTACTCAATATTCATGAATGTGTTTTGATGAAACCTAAATGAGCAAGAAATAAGCCATGATGAGGGAAAGACAAATGTATATTAGAAAATACCAAATGTTAGAACTATGACAAAATTAAGTGTAGGCACTTTCTAGATTTGTTACCTATCTCAAGATAGGTAAAAATCTTTTGAAGAATTGTAGAGAGAAATGCTGGAATAGATTACTATTTATTAAAGAGACTGGATGCTTTAAATCTGTGCTTATTAAGAGATAAGGTGTCTGTTATGTTATATTTTCTTTGAGATAAATAACACCACTACCAAATTATTTGAGAAACTTCCTTTAACTCTTTATCTTAAAAATCAATTCAATGAGATTTTTAAAAATTATTATTATCACCATCCAGTTTATTGGGCTTACTTTGGGTGGTGACGAATATGTAAATAAACAGTAATAATAAAGCAACAAATGATCCTAAAAATTATTTCCTTCTTAATTTATATATTTAATTTTCTATCCTATTACAGATTTGTATCAAAGTAGTTATAACTTTTTAAAAAAGAGAATCTCAGAAAACATAAATCCTTAATATTCTTGAAAGCAGTGAAAACTGTGTAGAAAGCATAGAAATGGACTGAGTTGAAAAGTGATGCAGAAGAGTCAAAATCAGAAAGTAAATAAGTTGATTTTACTTATTATTTTTATGTATATATCAAACAAACTCTGAGGCAAATATATACATCAAAATTTTATGTCTATGATCTATGTTCTGATAAGTGTAAAAATAGCCCATTAATTAAGGAAAATATAAATATTCCACATGTCAAAAACATTTTGTTATAGTTTTTCAACATTTTTTTCTCCTGTAGTGAAATACAAAATAATTATGCATTTTAAATTCAGTGATGTCCTGGACTAAATAAAATAAACTGTTTATTGAATTGAATTCAATTTCATTGAATTGAATTCAAATCAGATAACTGATCTTTCCTCCAGTTGTATATCAACTTCTTTGGATTATGCATATTGGAGAAAAAGTTTGAGCAAAAGACATTTGTGAAATAAAATTCTTTATTTCATTTCATTTAAAATTAATATGGTTCTAAGATGTGAATTTTTATTTTGACTCATTTAACTTTAATGTGCTTCTAAGGTGTGGATTTTTATAGGAGGATATCAATAATTTTATAGAAACTCAGAATGCATAAGAAATAGGAATATATGAGAGATAAGCTCCAAAAGTTACTATTGATTGAAAAAAGAATTCTTTATAAAGATAAACTTTAAATATTTTACTTCTCTAAATTAAAAAATAAGGATGAAAAAGCCGGAAATTTAGGGTTAAGTGTCCCTCTCCTTTCAAAGAAATTTCAGGTATGAAAAATCTCCATGTAAATATACTATATATATTAAGGATAGTATAACAATAAAAGAAAATTTTAGTTTAATAAACTTTAGATTAACTGTTAACTACAGCTAATTGTATGTTTCTAAATTATTAGGTATATGGGGTATTCATCTTTATACTATTTATTTTGTTTGATAAATTCCTTGAATTTTGAGTAAACTTTCATGTTTACACTTTTTACTTAACTAAATAATCCATGTCCACTTTAGGAATAATATTTAAAATGAATAATCAATACTGAAAGAGATTGATCACCACACAACCACTACCAATTACTATAGAAAATATCATTTGCAATAAGGGGAGCAACTAACCTTCTGGGGATGACTTTAGGGACAAAACAATATATTTAATTACTTTCCATCTCTGCACTGATGAGGCTGTTTAAGACTTTCTTAAATTTTAATGTGATTTTAATTTTTAAAGAAACAATGCCTATGTTTAATTATACTTCTTCACCTTTATGGGCAGTTTTTTATCTCTGGATACAGCAGTATCTACAATGTTGTTCCTTCTTTATACACAGGAAGGAAATTAAGCCCAGAGTAGTGCTAAGTGACTAGCTAGAGGTCAAAGAACTTCAGTGGAATGGCTGTACAAGCACTGGAACCTCAGATGTCTCTTCTAATCTTATCTACCAACTCAAAATCTTTATTCTTAAACTGCCTAGTTTTCCTATAACAACATGAACAAGCACTGAAGACTTCCATGGGTTATAGAGAAAATTTATGAATTTAAAAATTTTGTCTTAATAATTTTATTCTTTGTCAAGCTAGGCACTTGTGAAAAATATATTCTAAAATTACATTATGATATATTTAGAATTCTTTCAATTCAGAGTAGCATAATATGTAGACACTCAGTATTGATTCCTTTTAGACTGAATTGTACAGACATTGCCCTGTCATACGTCCTTGAATCAGTATTGCAGAAACCAATTGCCCTACCCTTAACCTCCTTCACGAAGGCTGATTTTAGTTATTGTGTGTATGAGGCCTGTAAAATAGCAATGTCCCCTTGGGAATCATGATAATGGAAATTAAACAAACACAGGTACTGAAGCAAGCTTAACAATTCAATGTCACAAGCAAGAAAACATATGCAGTTTTAAATTTTATCACAATTAACTCCTCCTGTCAGTTGATTATGCACTTTAACTGTCAATGTGAAAATTGTAATTATCTATTTACATTCAAAATTGTTAATGATATAAGAAGTTTGCAATGAAAACTATATAATATTGATTCAAGTCCCTTGACAGAAAAAGAATGTAAAGCTAAAATGTCAGCAAAGCATCCCCAAAGTAGCTGTTGCTTTTTCTATTGATTTCTCAACCTTGGAAAAAGACAATGAGTTCTCAAACATGCTCTGAGAAATACTCCTTAGAGGGAAGTCTGAATCTGTGTACCCATTGTTTCAAAAATAATATTATTGTCCTTTTGAGTTCTATTATGACATGAAGTTCATTTCAAACTTTGCATAGAAGATGTTAACCTTTTTCAGATATACACTTACATAGATTTGTGTGTACATCTCAATATCTTAGAATATGCCTTATGCAAAGCAGGGAATTCCTTGCTACATTTACATCCCATTTTGTAGTGTATCTACTATTTATCTTTTTCAAAATTTAAAATTGTTCTTTAGTTTGTCTTCTACAATCTTATGATTCTGCTCCAGGTATGGTGGAGTTGCTTGTAAGAGTTTAAATCAAGAAAAAAAAAAAATAAGAAAAATCTTTATGACACTGAGCTAACATTGAACAGCAAGGTCTTAGAGAAAGAAGGCGCTTAACAAATGTGAGCCCTTCTCTTCCTCTATCATCTGTTCCAATTTTATTCCCAAAGCATTTCTTGAAAAGCAAGGCAGTGGGATGCTGCTAAGGGTCAGAAAAGCTGACAGAGCTTTAGGCTTACTCACAGAACTGAGGAGACAACAACAACAACAACAAAAAGATTAAGTTTAAGGGTGCCAGACAGATTGTGTGGCAGGATAGTAAGAAGCTAGAAAATTTCTGGGCAAGTAGAATGGGGAAACTGAGACAAGAAAATTAAAAGGCCAAATAATTGGAACAGCTTGTGAATCAAAAGACCTTGCCCGGCAGGGCGTGGCTTAACGGTTAAGCGTTGACCTAGGATCCAGGCGATCAGGGTTCCATTCCTGGTCAGGGCACATGCCCAGGTTGCGGGCTGCAGTAGATCAATGACTCTCTCATCATTGATGTTTCTATCTCTCTCTCTCCCTCTCCTTTCCTCTCTATGAAATCAATAAAGATATACTTAAAAAAAAAAAAAAGAAGACCTTATCTTCCCCAATGAAGGACACTTGAAAACAAATGGTTTATACCTCTCCTTCCTAACCAGAGAATACATAGCTTCAATCACCCTGGTCTGGGAAAATAGAGAATAAAAACCCAATTAATGCCATTTGTGCCAGCTAAACTCAAGAACAAATGAGGTCTGATGGGCACATAACAAAACCCCAAAAACATTTGGTTGGTATCACTTGAAGGGGGATGTTAGGCAGGAAAGATAGCTGCTAGAGAGGAGGAGGGGAAGGAGGGGAAAAAAGGGAGATTATCTCATCCACTGAACAAGAAGTCAGCGGTCTTGGGACTTGCCAAGATAAAATCTCCAGATGCTCTCCTAAATTCTGGGAAAAGCCATAGAAATGTAAAAGAGGCCTTTGAAATCTAGTCTATCCAGTTGGGAAACCTTGAAACCTATAGGGGGAAAAGTATAAAACTCTTGAATCTCACCAGGTGGGGCACCCAGAATTGTTGAGTTGCCCACTTGTGATTTATGCAATGTATTCTTAATAAATTTCTTTGCTTTGCTTCCTTAATAAATTTGCTTGTGTTGTTTCAACACTGCTTTCTGTCACTCATCTACTGAATTCTTTCTTGTGAGCATGACAAGAGCAGGGGAGGGAAGAGCCAGCCAGCCAGCCCCTTTGACTCAAGCAGCTCTCTGACAACAATTTAATTCAAGATCACTAAAAAGAAGAAGAAGAAGAAAAGGAAATGCATAGAAATGAGATGTAACTCAACATCAATTTGTTCCTCAAGTCATTTGTACAAGTCAAGAGGGTAAAGGGCCAAGTTGAAAGAGACTGATAAGCAGAGCAGACTTTTCAGAAGCCTCAGAGTACTAAAGAGCCTAGCATTGGAGTTCAAGAAGGAACAAGGAGGATCTGAGAAACAATGGCCCCTGGAGCTCAGCTGGGATGACTCCAGGGCTACGCCCTATGAAGGTGGCTTTTCAAGATAAGCTGAGGCTTGAACTATTGAAAACTAGCCTCAGTCCCTGACTGGCTTGAAGGAATTTACTTCACCTCAAACTCCCACATAAGATAATGTATGTCTTCTCTGTAGAGGAATAATATAATGTAGCAGGTGCTGGCTGTCAGTTCCCACAATCTCCACGGACCTTTACTACTTTACTTTAGGTTAGCTCCATTTTCAAATGCAGAACCTGCATCTCTTTGCATGAGAACTTTCTCTGTCTTCCAGAGTCCACTGGTCCAGCATTAGTTTAGCTGGCCAGCAATGGTGGGGTATTAATTGCTCTCCACTCACCAGAAGCCAAATTTATGTTGTGACAAATACAGCAGCTCTCTTGCCCATTGTGTGAGATATCTCTAGGTTTAGATTATTTTCCAGACTTCCTCAGTGGGCTTAAGCTCCAATTTTCCCCTAGTGGTGACGGAATTTATTAATGCATATTTCACTGCCTTCTTTCCCTTCCCTTCCCTGACTTCCTCTCTCCCGTACTGGCATTTCCTGGACTACTCAAATAAGCTGCTTGCACTCAAATTCTTGTCCCAGGTTTTGCTAACAGAAGAACCCAAACTAATACAACCATTCCATAAATTTATACTTTACATAATATCTGGTTTTCAATCAAAACTATTTAGGCACACTAAGAACCAGAACAAAGAGTGTGTGTGGGGGAGAACAGAACAAACAGACGGAGTGGCAATAGATGCTGATTTCAAAGCACAATCTTTAAAATAACTTATATTTAATTATCTTCAGTAATTTCATAGCACACATATTCACAAGTGAAGGAAATCAGAATATGTCAGCCCCAAACATGCCTCTTCACATAAAAATTGTTTTGGGGTAAAGGCAGTTCAAAAAATATTAGGTGTAAGAAGAGTGCTCTCATCCTCCCATTTTCCTTCTTAAAAGCAGGAACTAAAACCCCATGTGGACGATGCCCTTCCTACACCAGAAGGAAAGAAACATTCTTATCATCAGTGAAGGAAAGTTGAGACCACAAGAATTCTGTACAAACAGACCTTAAAATTAAAATAATATTAAAATAATTCCTGTATTCCTTTAGCCATCTATGTAGTTTAGTTACTTTTCCACAATTGCCTTTCTTTTTTCGAACTAATATAAAAACATTTAGGTTTTGCCACTTATTTAACTATTCAGTTGTCAGTATGTAATATTCATATAATGTGATAAACATAATATGAGCTATGTTTTAAACAGTGTCATGTAAAATTTATATTAAATAAATGTGTATGCATTTCTTCTGTTGATGTGTTTTATGCCAATTTAATTCTCAAGTTATGAAAACCCCTAAAAGGGTACAGACAGAGTTTTGCCCCTCCTAAGCAAGTAAGAGTTTTAATAGTATCCAATCAATTACATATTCTACAATGTTTTTGTTGTTGATAATAAGGTTTATGATGATAGAGACATAAAGCTTCCTATTTCATATTGGTGAGTTCTAATGTTTGCACCACCCAGTTTTCTTAGCCTAGTGTTTGAGTACCGCTTGGTTGACTTGTTGTCACGTCTGTATTTATACTTTTATTAAACACTTCTAAATTTAAAAAGAACAGTGTATGATTTACCCAGTCATTCTCTCCAGGATAAAAATTTGCTTTGGGTTTTATTCTTCTCCTACCCTTTTTACAATAAGGTCCCCTCTATTTTCCAGAGATGTTGTAAAGCGATCATGCCTGCTATTGAAGCCTGTCCAATTCATATTAAATGGATTTTTTTAATATGTGAATTTCTTATTTTGAGAATTCTCCAAGTCCCTCCTCTCATCTTACTGCGCTAAATACTTTGTAAGCATTTAATAAATCTTTTATTGCATCACTTCACAACCTTTCTTTGTTAGAAAACTATTTGCTCTGTGTTGAGCCTCACTATGTTTTTCTCTCATAAAAACAAACCTTTGATCAAACATACAGCTTACAAAGAGGTAGATATGAAGGGCTAAAAGAAGGACTTTCTATCTCATAAGCCAGGCTAGTTTAAATAATCTCAGTGCTGAGGTGAGGGATATCAACTTAGTCTCATGTCTTTATTTGCTTGTATTACATGTAGTTTTCTTCCTCTCAAACTAAAATACAAAGAGAAAGTACTTCCAAGAATTTTTTTGTGAATATTACCCCACCTTAAAATTAGTTTTAAGCACAGTGGTTTTAAGTACATACCTCAAACAATAACTGGACATATATTTTGTTAAACGTTTTCTACCAAATACATGGTATATTTTTCAAATTTAATTTCATTAACCAATAATTAGAAAATCATAGTATGTGATATTCAAACAAACTTGACTTGTGATTAATAATTTATTTTGCAAAACAAGCTGTATGTAAAAACATTGTAATTATTTCTTTATCCACTATATCTTTTTCTTTTTTTCTATTTGATTTATAGTAAAATGATTAAATGTACCTGAGGGCTATGAGTTTGTGTTCAGGGAATAAGAGAGAAGCCTTATTTGTTCCACTGCCAAGCCTCTCACTTTCTTTAAAAACAATGAAACAATAATAGCCAAAGTCACTTAGTTACTTGACCTAAGAAAACATTAGATTGAATTAGTAAATAATTCAATTATTCTAATTTTATATTTGTTTCAAATCCTATGAATTACCAAGAAAGAAAGAAAGAAAGAAAGAAAGAAAGAAAGAAAGAAAGAAAGAAAGAAAGAAAGAAAGATGACTGTTTTGAAGCTTTGAGGAGAAGAAAAAAAATATTATAACTTGCATGGCATTGTTTTAAACATTTAATCATATGTGTAGCTATTTGGGGTTTTCTGTTTTTTTTTCTTCATATGTGCCCTGTGACTACTTCAAACTGCTAACCTGATGGGATCTGGGAACACATCTCTTTGACTCCTTAACCTCTTCTTCACTTCATAGTACTTTGCCCTGTACACAGTGCAAACTCTAATAAATAATTTATGGAGAAAGATCTAGTAGCAAGAAAACCAGCCTGCAAGAAGTAGAGTCAAACTTATGGAATAGTAATTAGGGAGAGACTCCTTGTCAAATGTAAACCCAGCCAAAACCTTGAGGGAAAGCTTCAAAGGGTTTTGAAGTGAACTCCCCTAGTCAACTGTGACCTAGTTAAGACTGTAAACAATGATATAAAATTGTTTCTGTAGGATGTTTCACTCCATCTACCAAAATGCCATGTGTGACCAATAAAACTATGTGAAAAATTATAAAGTGAAATAGGTTTCTATTTGCACAACTCTCCCTCTATGTAGTTCTTTTATTTTTCTTCATTTAAATGTGTTTCTCTTTCTCCCTATGAACACTCACGTCTTTCCCTATTCCTCTCATCCATGTTCAGAAAATATGCTCTGCTCAGACACACATCCTTCTTCCTTTACTGCAGCGTGATTGACCAATCCAGCGTCTCATTTCATCTAGACACACTAAAGTGGATTTTTTTCCTGTGTTTATTAGATGAAGTGATTCTACTTTTCTAATTCTAATATTTTCTTCCATGTGGAGAGAGCTGTAAGCTCCAATAGTATATATATAGCATACTTTTGCTCCAACCTTCATTTAATCCCATCCTTGGGAAAGTAGAGCAAAAAATCTGAAAAGTTTAGTGATAAGAAGAATCTGGGAATATGTACACAGGATTCTTCCTCTTGTCCTTTTCTTGAGAAAAATGTTGCCACCTAAAATCCATATTTTCCTCTGTTTCTCCATGCCAGAAATCTCTATCTGCTTTTAAGTCATTTTTAATTCAGGGTTTTAGAATTAGGAGAACACTTGCTCAGGTACGTGAACTAGGCCCTCCAATTTAGCCTATATCAGAAAGAAAATGATATTTTGGCCTCCATAGACTGACACCTTTGTTTCTCAGTGGTTAGGAATTTACATGGCATATCAATGCTTCCCAGCAGAGAACCACCTTGGCATAACTGCAATATTAGAGTGTTGGTCTAAAGAGGCTTGCAAAGAAAACTGTTTTCCTTACTGACAGGCACATGCTGCCCTAGTCAAAATTTTGTATCCTATTCAGATATACACTGATAATTTCTGAATATCTTTTCTTATGTTACACACCTAAAATGCTATCTATTCTCTCCTCTTGTAAGAGTAGACTAATAAAAAAATAAGCAAAGAATATAATACAAAAACAAAAATCTAACAAAACTAGTGGATGACCTGAAGCTTGTTCCAATATGTCCCCCTAAGAAGATGGTCATGAATTAATTCAAAACAAGATAAGAAAAAGCCCCTAACTTTGGTTCTATAGCAAAGAAACTAGAATAGCAAAGGGTCATATTTATCTTTACCTCAAATAACTGTGCCCTCCACCTGACCTCATGCTTTTGAGGGCTTGATGTGGCAATTTTCCTACCACCCACATGTCCAGAGGATCATGGGTCAGTCAGGTCAATGGGATGTGCAAATCCAGAACCCACTTTTGAACCCTCTTTGAAGGCCTACTTTGGGTACACACAACCGACCTCAGAATTTTCTAAATGTGCTATATGCATGTTTTGAGTCCTGAAAAAGTTGGGAGCTGGCCTATAATGGTCTTCCTGAAAATAAATCAAAGAAAGAAGTATCAGAGATTTCCTGAGAAATTCACAACTCATGGAAAGAGAACATTTACTAGAACACCTGTGTCTCATTTTTTATCAACTAAAGTTGAAATCATTGTCAGCCCAAATGTTTTTCTTTCTTTTTTTTTACACAAAATTTCTTGATGGTATTTTGATCAAGAGTTCACTGAGATCAACTTGGAGAAATTGACATTTGAAAAATATTGGTACTCCCAATTCAATAACAACCAGTATCTTTTTATTTATTTGCATTTGATTTGTTTTATCAGAGATTTGTAGTTTTCTACATATATATTATGAACATATATTATTAAAGCAATACCATGTGTTTCATATTTTGCTCCTATTATAAATGATTTTGTGTTTTAATTTCAAATTTTAATTTTTAATTATTAATATATAAGAAAGTAATTGACATTTGTATATTAACCTTGCATCTTGGAACCTTACTCTACTCATGTATTAATTACAGACATTTTGTAATTTTTTTTGTTATTGATTTCTAGTTTAAATTTTGTGGACTGAGAACATAGTTTGTATGATTTCTATTTTAGCAAGTTTGCTACCTTGTGTTTTATGGCTCAGAATGTGGTCTATCTTGGTGATTGTTCCACCTAAGAGTGAGAAGAATAGGCATTCTACTGTAGTTGGATGGAATGATTTTAAAATATCAGTAGATCAAGTTAACTGATAGTGCTGTTCTAGCCAACTATATTCAACAACATTAAGTTATTGCCAAAGAGTGAGAAACTCTAAAAAAGAGCATAAAACTATATCCTGGAGGATGGAAAAAGAAAAGGAAAGGTAAAATTCTTTAATGATTATGCAGTGGGATTGAATTTCTTTCCCCATATGGATTACAATAAAGATTACTTTCTTTTCATTTTAAGATAAGACAGTTTTTATTTCCTCATGTATTCATATAACTATATAAAATAAAATTTCTCTGTAATTTAATGAAATAGTGGATTATAAGAAAAATTTGTATTTATGTTTTCATTTGGAATACTATTTATCTACTATATTTAGAGAAAATAGTAAAATCTCAAATGTATCTTAGAAGCATTTGAGTTATGCTATTTTTTCTTTGCAACTACAAAAATATATACACATACACACACACAGATATGTATATATATTTAATCTTCACATGAATATATCTATTATATTCATTTTTAGAGATAGAAGAAAGAGTGAGAGAGAGAGGAACATTGATGGGTTGCCTTTTCCATATGCCCCAACTGAGGTTCTACCCCACAACCTAAGTATGTGCCCTGACATGCAAATGAACCCACAACCTTATTAGTGTGTGGGATAATGTGCCCACCAACTGAGCCACCTGGTCAGGGCACATATTTTTATTTATAACAAAAATTTTTGGATTTCTTTCAAATGATACTTGTTCCCATTTCATGTTATAATTTAAAGTGTTGTATATTCATGTGTGTGTGTGTTTGTGTGTAATTTTTATCAGAAATTAATAAAAAGCTATTTATAGATGACAAGAGCATTACTGGCAAACACTTTTTAAGGGTGAATAGTGAAAAAACTAGCATGGTTATATTTTGTGCCAGCAAGAGAAGTTATACAAGTTGTCTAAGGCTGCAGTAACAAATTACCACTGAATTTTTGGCTTTTAACAACATACATTTATTCTCTCATAGTTCTAGAAGCCAAAGTCTGAAATGAAAGTTCTGCCACTGTTGCCCTCACTCCAGTGGCTCTAAGGAAGAATCCATTCCATGCCTCCAATTTCTAGGGGTTTTTAGTATTTCTTGTTATTCCTTGAGCTTTTACTGTTTTCACTTAAATCCTTCTCTTTGTCTTCACACGGCCTCTCCTTCTTTTGGTGTATATCTTCTATTCTGTGTTTCTATCAAATCTTATAGAGCCTCTTTCTTCTTAAGACTTGTCATTGGACTTATGGCTCACCTAGATAATCCAAGAACAAGTACCACCCCTCCAAATCCTTAACTCAAATCACAATGAAAAGAAAAATAATGCATTTTTAATATAATATTCACAGTTTTTAGGTGTTATATATTGTTTTGATTTCAACATTAAGGCCATTGTAATCTGCCTTCTGGTCCCCAAGGATTCCTATCTATCCTACATGTAAAAGTTACTCTTCCCCCCTCCCCCCAATATCCCTACAAGTATCATCTTATTACAGCATCAACTCTAAGTCAAAAATCTCATCTCAATATTATCTGCTCAAAAGCCTCAAATCTCATTATCTAAGTCATATGAATAAAATGTGGATGAGACTCTAGGTATTGACAAAGATTCTCTCCTAGACCAAACTCTAGCCAAGTTGTGATCTTCTCAAAGAGGCTTCAAGCTTGGCCTATGAAGACTTGAATTAACATTAACAGTTTCTAAAAGGTGCACAAATATGCTAATCACACACTGACTAACTCATTGTAATTGCCCACTTCCCAAATCTATTTTAGCCCCCTTTACCCTTCTCCCCAGTCCCCGAGTCTTCCTTGAAAATGCCCACTTACCTCTGCACAAATTAAAGTTGAGTTCAGTTCAGGCTAAGCTCCTTTCCTTATTGTAACAGCTATTACTGATTAAAATCTTCTCCTTGCCATTTGAACTAGTGTCTGCTTATGTTTATTTTTGACAGTATGATGCACCCTAGGGCACAATTCCTCCTCATCTGTGGATCTCTTCACCTTAGGTAACAGGTTACCTGGTTCCAAAGTACAGTGGTGGGACAGACAGCCATAGGATAACAGTTATAGACATTCCCATTCCCATTCCAAAAGAGTAAAAATGGTAGAAATAAAGGGATTGTGGGTCTCAAAAAAATTTATAAATCAAGTAACACAAATTCTGGGAGGTTTCAGGCCCTGAGAATAATCTGCTGTGACTCACTGCTCCACTCTCTAGGCCTATTGTGTTGTCCTATGACCACCTGGATATACCAGCTATTGCCTTTGTACCTGTGGTTTCTCTCTCTGGAACCAAGGCTGTACCTTAAAAGTTATTTTTTCCTTTTTCTTGAAAGATAGCACATGTTTAAAACTGAATAGTACTATCAGCTGTTTCTTACTTGGGCAATTTTGGAATTCTGACATTCTCTCAATTCATTCTTTCTCCCTGTTTCATCCAAGCAGGCAGTGTGTCTGGTAATACAAAATTCTCAAAAACCATTTAGTTCTACTATATATGAAAAGAGGCGTCTCCACAGTTTTTTCCTGGATAATGCCGTATCTATTTCTGGCTTTGCTGAGATGAATGAGTGTATTGATGTGTCACATGCCTAATTCTTTCAGCAAATGTTTTTTCAGTCACACCCTTGGTCTTCTTTCCAGAGCAAACATTCATAACAGTGAATCTCCTACTATCGGCATACTTTGTTATCTGGATAGGTTGAGACTTTCTAAATGATAATGTTTGCACTATATACATATATCTTATATAGATATATTATAGTGTATCTTAAATCCTTTGATATTCCTGACTAAAAATACACATATTGAAGATATAACAAAAATTGAAAAATTATTTTTATTTGAATGGTATATAATGATTTGTGAATTTTGATATTTTCATTTTGTATCTGCGCATTCCAATTTTATATTCAGATGCATTTAAAGTGTTGGATCACATTATTCCTCTAAGTAAATTTAGCTGTCTATTATTTAATGAAAACACATGAACATTTCTAAAAAGTATTTATTATTTTTTAAACATGAGGAGGGAGAAGTGAAAAGGCACATATGTTTTTTACAATGCCATATACCTTTGGAATTAATTGTTTTTATGGTAATGCTAGTGCAAATCTGGAAGGACTTATAGGCATTAGGAAGAAAGGAAAGTTGAGTTAACACTCAAAGCTTATAACTGCTATTAAAAGGGTATTTATATTTTTAAGAAATCATAATATATTTTAAAATTCCAAAGGAAATTAATCCAATCCTTTTGTATATGTAAGTCAATCTTGATACATAAAAATGCTATTGTTGCTTTTCAAGAATATAATATTTCTCCTAGAGTATTCCTTCATATTCTACAAAGGATCACCATATTGAGTAACTATTGAGAGAGAGAGAAAACATCCCAGCTGATCCTCCAAAACAACTAACTCTAAGATATTTTCTTCTTAGAATTACACCAAAGGCTCATGATTGTACCTGGAAAAGAATACATTTTTGTCAGCAAAACTGAAGGCCCAGCTCCTTAAAAGCAGATTTTTTAATTTACTCATGAAGCTTAAGGGACTTTTCATGTGTCTTTAACCCTGGCTCTTCACATGTCAACTCATTGAATTCCCAGGGGCTGTATATTAATCCACTTTTAGAAATATGAATCTAAGACACAAAAACACTAGAATAGGGGCTACAACTCAGGTCTGCTATGCAGCACAATCCAAGGTCTTTACAAGGTCTCCCAATGTCTCCTTTATTTGACAGAATATTTCTTAACAGGCCAGCATAAAAAACTGTTTACAAAGCTTATTTTTGAAGCACCTGCTCTTCTGAATGCTTCTTATCCAATTGTCTTCATTAAAGTGTTTCTTAGCCTGTAATAAGCTCATACTCTAAACCCAAGCCCTACTTAGACCACCTAGTATGGAGGAAATCTATTTTGTATTTAGTCCAAACCAGTGTCTTAAATAAAATTATTTCATAGTTTCTCATTAACAAGACATATGCCTTTATCACATTAGAAGTATGGGAACAGCCAAGGCTAAGATACATACAACAGGTATTAGTTCATGCACTAAAATTGTCATGACTAAAAAAATTATCACCTACTGATTTTTGGTAGACTAATAGTGTTATGTTTATGTTCAATAAATTTAACCATTTTATACTAACTCCTAAAGTTTAAATATTTTGAAATTACATATTGAATTTTTGAATGTATTAGCATATTTCAACTTTTTTTTTCTGGCTCAATATGAAATTTACACATTTTTGTGAAACATATATTACTTTGTGTCAGTGAACTTAATGAAGTGCAGGATATCTTAAGAAAATCATTGAAAGTGAAGAACTGTGTTCAATTCTAGATCATACTCTCATAATTTCTAATTTCTTCAGCTTCAGAAAGGAAAAAATTCCACATCTGTGTATTCAAAATCCCATTTAATGAAGTGAATTTGTCCAAGCCATGAACATGGTAAATGTAATATACCATGAGATAAACTGACATGAGGGGTTTTGTAACATACAGCCCAACAATTTTAATCTTATATCTACTTAAATTATTAAATCCCAATTATAGTGACTTGACTGATGAAGATAGAAGGTAAATACTAACACATAATATATTTTTTCTCAGACTTCTCATTATATATAAAGTTATTTTGATTACACTCGCACACACAAACACAGACACACTTTCATCCTCCAATAATTATTTGGGTTTTGATGGTAATTTGGCTTCAAGGACTCCTCTGAGGCATAGAGTATCCTTCACTCCTGAAAGGTAGACATTTAGACATTTTAAAAAAATTTTTTTTATTTACATAAATTCAGATAATATCCAAATATCTGGGAACTGTTCAAGTACTTCAGTTTTATAAACCACAATTTACAGCTTGGTTATAAGATATTAAAAATATATTTTACTTATTAAAGACATTTCAAGCAGATGTGTCCTTGCAAAATATTATTTCATTAGAAGTAAATCACATATTTTTAAGTGCTGTAACCTTGTTTTTAAGAATAGCACCTATGTAAAAGAAAGGGTTTTCACTCAGAGCTGTGACAATTTTCTACACTTATATGCAAAGCTCAGATGTTCAGATATTAATTCCCCTTAGTAGAGAAAAAATTACCATTAATAAAAGCCATTAATACAGCACTGCAGATTATGCAAGATCAAAGAAGAAAAATGGATTAAGGAAATCAAATGGAATTTGACTGTGAACAATTAGAAATCCCATGTGTTTCCGCTGAAATACACATATTTGATCTGTAATAATAACAGCTGGTGAATTATTCATTCAAATTTTAAATCCACAGAGGTTGTTCTATTTTTCAGTCTTTCGTTTAATGGCATGTGTCTCTCCTAATCTACATAATATTTCTTATCAAGTAAGTTCTCTGAATGTAATTTTTGGTAAAATAGCCAAAAAGAAATTTGTTTAAAGAAAATGCAATTAGTACTAAAAATAATGGGAATGTGATTGTCATAAATACAGTGACCTAAATCTAATACCAGATACTTTTTAAAAAATTTAGAAGCCATTTTAAAACCCATGAATGAAAAGTTTAAATATTATAAAAATAAAATTCTCACAATGTCTAGTCTAATATTATGCTATTGGAAAATGACAGGAAAATATAACCACTTCACCTAAAACAGGTTTATTTTCTTTCCCCCTTATCATTGTCACTTTAATTTTTAAAAATGTATTTATATTTTTAAGTCATTTCATTTGTTGAGCTAAAGTCCATATACCTTTTACCTGCTTTTTCAAGTAGAACTTTGAAAAATATGTATTTAGTATAAGTTTTGCTTTAAACATATATATACTTTTTAAATTTTGTGCACATATTTATAATAGACGTTTGCATAAAGCCAACATCATTGATGAAGCCAATACCTAGGCCCATTCAAACTTCCTTTCCATCACTGAGTATGGATCACGCATTCTCTTTTATTTTGGACTCCTAGACTATTATACCCTTTGTGAACACTCACTGATATTTCTGCTTCATTTTTATACTTTTCTTTTACATTTTAACCTATTTCCAAACACTCATTCCTGCATCTTTGGAGTTTAATTTTTAGTCAACGATTTGGGCAGAGTTGGTACTCCAGCACCTCAAGTCCTCAACACTTCCACTCTCTGTTGATTGATCTGTAGTTAGGCTGAGATGCACATTCAAAGGTCAGCCACTTGTTACATCTTTCATGGCCTTTACTTTCCACCAGGCCCTCTTGGGTGTTTCCTGGGCACCTGTGCAGTTTCCTATTAAGTAGGTAGGTGTGAAGAGCATATATAGCCATTCTATGGCTCTTTCATTTCAGGATCCCCTGATTAAATTGTTGGCTTGTCTTCATTCACCCCAACCAGGACCACAGCCTTAGACTATAGACTGTGTAAGTTTTATTCATTTTGTTCCCTATCTAGTTCACTACTATTAGAATACAAACTGTGGGGTTTTGCCTTGATCCCAGATCCATTCTGCCCACTCTGAGCACAAAGCTGATTATGTTGGTGGTTAACCACATCCTTGTAAAACTAGCATTTGTATCAACTATGGAGGAATAGGTGTAGCCTTAAGCAAAACAACCACAGAGCAGAGCTGTTCTTTCATGGTCAGTCAGTTTTCCAGGAATAAATGCTTCTCAGTTTGCTCTCTGCCAGTGATCTATTTCCTGACCCTAGACATTATAGATTTGGTTAATTTGGTCCAGTCTATTGCAAAGAGGATTTCATCATCTTTATATCACCATAGTTGGAAATTCCTGGAATGTGACTACTGAATTTGCCATATGTTTCCCTACTCTTCATTGCCCTCACCTGACATCACAAAGCCTGAGGACAATTAAGACTACGGAACATAACCCAGGGCATAATAGCAAATTAGGTGGTTGGGCTATGTGAATATCTGACCTGTAGTTTATGGTCCCTGAGCCATCCAGATTAAGCCCAATCTGTAAATGCACAAGTACAAACCCCAATCATCTTTAGTGAGACCTGAACTGCTACAGGCAAAATATATCCCTGCCAGAGAAGTTCGAAGTCATTGCTTCTTACAAAAATCACTTTTGTGGCAGTTGTGGGGAAGGCTTCCACGGCTTGCCAAAAATCAGATGTTATGCTTATTTTATTAGTTTTTAATTTTTAAATTTAAACATATCACACACTACTCTCATTATTTGCATAGGGATCTACATTCACCTGTTTTATTCTGGAGACTTACCTCTCAGTTGGTTTTTAGACTCTTCCCTTCTTATTGTCAAATTTCTGGATTCCAGGTTCAAATGGATTATTTGTTCTTTTTTAGTTTAATTAACAAATTTTAAAGACTAGATCATCAATTATTTTCAATATGAGGAAGATGAAATTTTGTTATGTTGATATTTGAAATTACCTTTATTCTCTTTTTAACTTTATATAGATATAGAAGCCTAATTGAAAATAATGTCTCCTTGGATTTCTGAAGACTTTATTCCACTGCTTTCCAGTAACATGGCTGTGGGAATGCTCAATACTGTTCTGCTTCTTCAATCCTATTTTTCATTCTCTAGAAGAGTTACCATTTTGTTGGGTTTTTATTGCTGGGTTTTAAAATTTCTAAGATCTGCCACTGGTAACATTTTAAAAAATGCTGTCAGATAGTCAATGGGTTTATCAATCATGGAAAAAATGTCATTATTTCTAAAAAGTTTTTGTGAATAAATTTTTGACATTTTCCTCACTTGCATTTTTTTTTTCTAATTTCTTGTGTTCCGGTTTTTATTAGTTGGGTACTAGTCACAGAGATTGATTCTTTAATTTTCTTGTCTTGTGTCTCATTTCTAGCTCTAATATTGGTTGTATATTTTCATGTTTCATCTCAGTTTTGAATTTTTTGCTTTCAATTTTTTTTTCTGAGAGTTTTTGACCTTGAATAGTTTGATGAATAGTTTGTTTTGTTTCATTCCCGAGTTTTTAAAATTTATTTTCTTATTCTTTGGTCATTCTTTTATATAATGTCTAATTCTTGTTATTGTTATGGTCCTGTGTTTTGTTCTTTACCTGCTTTATCACCGTTAACTTCTAGTGCCATATTCTATTTGCTTTGTTCTTTATCATTCCTGTCTTGTCTTACTGGATGTCTTACTGGTCAATTTTCAGGCTTACTGATATTGATTGGTTGGGGTCCCTCACATTCTCACAGTATTTATAGGTTCTATTTCTGGAGCTCTCCTGGTATTCTTCCTTAGACAGAAGAATACCCAGTCTTCTGCTTAGGGAAATATGCTCCTAGCTGTTGGGTTTAAAGGTGAACCATATAAGGAAAGGACATATAGATATTAACTTAATGACATTGAATTTACATTTTCTTTCTTACAAAATGGCTGTCTCTTTTCTATGATTTCAGAATTCGGTTTCCACAATTGCTTTGTAGCCTAAAGGGAGTCACTTAAAGGGGAAAAAAGCAGAGGCTGTCACTGGTATACATGTGGCTATGTAATTGATCCCTCTTTTTTGTATGTCTTCGTTCCTACTTTAGAATAATATCATATTTATATCTAATATAAAATAAAAATCTAATCATCCTAGTTCTTTTCTGGTATATTAGCGGTAATGATACATAGAAGAATGTGTTGAAATCTTGGGAATGTTGAGGAACAATTATCAAATGACTTAACTATTGAATATTTTAGCATTTAATGCCATCATTTGTTTATCTAAATTTTTTTCTAAATAATTATTGATTAATTCAAGCACTTTTATTGTGAATATTTCACACTTTTGTACATTCAGTGTGAGGAGAAAAAACTACATTTACTTTCTTTTATTGATAGCTTAGCTTACTTAGCTGAAGAAGAAAGTCGGTAGAGAGCAAGGCCTTTTTCTGATGTTATCATCTGTGAGAACCAATTCTACACTCCACAGAAACAAAACAAATCAAAAACTCTCCTAACAGAAAATTATTTAGAAAAATTAGGGGAAAAACAGCATAGGAATATTTATATCAGGCATATGGAAAGATCATTAATAAAAATTGTGATTCTTATATCAAACAAAGTAATTACAAGTCAAAAAATATTGTATATGGAAGAGAAGGACTGATTTTAAATCCAAAAAGCGAAAATTTATACCTTGGGTAAAGTTTTGGTAAATATTATTCACTAAATATTATTTAGGCTCATGAAACAGTAACTTGGGCTCATTTTACCCTTAATTAAAGCAAAGTTAGGTTGTGCCATAAGGATTCCCATAAGGATTCCAAAGCTCCAATGGAGAGTCATTACAGATATGTAACCTATAATATGTAATATGTACTTGAAGTTGTTCACATAAACAAAAATCATTCTTAGTTGAATTCAGCAACAAAAGTGAGAAAATATCATAAGTCTAATAATAATACTGATTACCTTTGTTTATAACTTTATTGTATATTATTTACCATGCTGAATATGGCTTCAGATATTAAGAAAACTACTTCCTTTATTCTTCAATTGTCAACTTCTAGCCTCCATTCACATTTGCTTTGCCTACAGACAAGTTGGAGAAATTATGAAATAAGTTAGTGAGAAAATGTCTATCTCCACAATTACCATGGCGATTACCTCTTGCTTTCTCCCAGATTTTTATATTGCTTAATGTTTATTACAGAGGGGAGATTGAGAAGGTCCACAAGTTCACATTTAGTATATTAGCATATTTATAAAGGCATCTAATCACAGTCAACTGTCTATGATGTTATACATATCCAAAAATTAAATTAACGTTGAACAAAGCTTAATATCCACTTCATGACAAAGGAGTAAGAAATGTGCATTTTATGTCTAATAATTGGATTTGAATATACTCAAATTTGATCTGATCCTTGAAAAGGTATGATTGTCACAACATTCTTTATCTTACTAGCATCCCTGATGGATACTAAAATAGGCTTAATTACTTCTAATACTATTAAGGAAAATGACTTAAAAATAGATTGTTTTCATATTATTTTAAGAAGTTATGTCTTATAAAAATGCAATTCATACCAAAACCAGCAAATGACAGAATGAGTATGGCATGAACAATGCATGCCAAAAAAATTTTCATAGCTATAGTAATTAGTTATAAACAAATTCTATAATATGATTTTAAATATAAATAGTTAATGTTTTTATTTGCTAAGGCAGCCATAGTATAATACCACACACTGGGTGACTTAAACAACAGAATTTATTTTCTCACCAGTTCTAGAATCTATAAGTCTAAGACCAAAGTGTTCGAAGATTTACTTTCTTCTGAGGCATCTGTCCTATACTTTCAGTTAGCTACTTTCTTATTTTGTCCTCAGATGGTTTTTCTTCTGTGAATATGCATCCCTGATTTTTCTCTATGTGTTCTAATCTCTTCTTATATGGCCACTAGTCAGTATGGATCAAGTTCCACTCTAAAAACTTCATTTCAACTTAACTACCTCTTGAAAGACACTATCTTCAAATGCAGTCACATTCAATTTATGAAATTTGGGAGGATACAATCTACCAATAACTATTACTTGACTCTATTCAGGTATACTGAACAATTATATATAAATGGTGGTGGCAGATATATACCCATATGCATATGCGCCAAATATTTTAAAATCAATGTTAGTCTTGGGAAACTAATAATTCAGTTTATGTAAATCATGAAGAAACTTTTAATCCAGCTCTCTAGATCTAAAGTGATCAAATTGCTATTTCTTTTTTATGCCTAATAAATTATTTTTTTTGCAATTCTTTGTATTATTCAAATATTATTTCAATAATTCTAACTTCAGTCATATGAAGTATTGACTTTTGCTCTTCACACCGAACTGCATTTTAGAAGAAAATGCCTTTGATTAAAAAGACATTTGATCTTAGGCAGCACTAAATCAGAATTATACAAAATTAACATTAATGTTTTTAGTTCTATTATAGAACTTATGATGTTTCCTTTAGACCTTCTGTTTGCACACTATAGTAGGAAGAGACAGCTTGGATGATGAATTTTAGATTAAGCATTTATTTGACAGCCTCAAGAGTGATGTGATTGGAAAAAATTTCAATTTAATGGAATAGGCAAATAATATATGTATGAAGTTCTTATGATATATGTAAAGAATGTGGCTTATTTCTTTTCAAAGAACTACTAAATCAGAGTATACCAAAACACTTTCATCAGAAGCATGCTTACACAATCTTTCAGTCACAAAAGTATACAACAACCAAACACATCTGATAGAAGTCAAGATACAATTAAGTTTTTCAAGAAGCTAATTCATAAATTCCTGGAGATTCTTCTAATTGTTCTGTAGACTTTGATTAGGAGGCTTCTGTCTGCTCATAAGTTGAAAGAAATCAGTAACAGCCTCAACACATTTTAAGTGTTTAAAATAAGTTAGCTCAATCCAAGGTCAACTTCTCAGATTTAGGGTTCCTTGGTAGAGCCAGAATTCAAGCCTACATAAAGTAACTGTTAAAGTCCACTCTTTTCTCACTGTTAAGTTAGTTGTCTCATTTTCTTAGTCTTTTAGAAAAATATTACTTGCATAAATGTTGAAAAACCAAATAAAGCTCATCACAGTAAACATAATTACTATAAAAATTCCAAGTAATGAGGAGGGTTTCAAACTGAATAACTTAAAGTACACTAATTTGAGAAGTAAAGCTGTTACAAGGGACATGGACATGAGTACAGATACCTATGGGATACACACAGAAAGAGAGAATGAAAAAGGAATTTGAAATTTCTGTCTGTAGCTCAGAAAACAGGCCAGAGTCAGGGGTAAAGTTGTGAAGTCCTTAGACTCCAGTAAATATTAAAGACACACATTGGAAGTAGGCAGAATGAACAATTGGCTCAAAAGGAAGTCATGAGCAACAGAAATATTCATGGGATAGGCAGAGGACAGGGAGTAATAAGAACAAGGAGGAAAACTAATTATAGAGAGGTGTAAAAATAATACAGGAAAAAGTGGTGTCACTCAAGTAAACAGATTTGAGAAAATATAATGGAAACATGACAAACTGACAAAGTCAAAATAGGAAAGATAATATAAAGTATTCCTTGAGTACAGGCTTTTCAGGTCACTGATGGCTTAAGGAAGAATAGTCATTGTGTAAAAAAGGAGTAAAGATTTCAATGGACCTAGGAAATAAGAAAAGTTCAGTGCTTGAAGAAAGCAAAGTGTTTGTTTTTTAAAAAAAATGTTTGAATTTTGAGAAGAGTGAGAGGCATAAAAGTGGTCAACAAATTATTATTATTTTTTATTATTTACTAAGAATGAGACTTGTCAATGTTCAAAGGATAAGAGCTCAGAGTAAGGGGAGAAGTAGATGTTATAGGGAGTGAAAGAGGTTATTTATGGATCATTTATACTTTAGAACCATTAAAGAGGCATTAAGAGTGCTGGCTGAAGAGTTAGATGCTTCAGATCAAATCCTAGTTTAGCTTCCACTAGCTATGTGATTAGATTAGGTTACTAATCACAGGCTTCACTTTACTCATTTTTATACTGGAGATAATGATGATAGTACCTACTTCCTACAGTTGCTGTGAATACTAAAGTGTTTCCTAATGTAAACTGCTAAAAACAAGGCCTGATAAAAATAAATATTCAATAAATGCAGACTGGCTGGATGTGAAGAGTTGGAACATCTGTCATGAAAAAGTATAGAGTTAGTTGGTCTTAAAGGACAGTAGTGTGACTATAGAACATCATTAGCATTTCAAAAAATTGAATGTTGTTATAGTATTAATAATAAAAATAATATTAATAACAAGTACTTATAGAGGGCTTTCTGTGTGTTCCTCACTGACCAAAGGGCTTAATTATACTAACTCATTTAAAATCTAAACAACACTCTAAAGTTAGTGGTAATAACCTTATTATGTAAAAGAAGACAACTGGTGCCAAAGAGACTCATAACCTGCCCATGGTCACTCAGAGAACAGGTGGCCTAACCAGGATTCAGTCCTAGACAGGAATCCAGAGTCTGGGCCTTAAATATCATATTATTCTGCCTTGTACAGAGATTTTAAGATGTATTTCTCATAATTCATATGCCTTAACTTCACTCTGGGAAATGCTGATAAAGACTGATTGATAAGACAGGAGGAGGAAAACCTCAGTCCTGGAGAATTCTGTGACTTAAGGCCCATGTAGATGAGGGAGAGCACACAGGAATGTGTTAGGAAAAGTTTGACAAAGGCAGGGCTTGTGACAAAATTGTCATTAGAACAAAAAGTGATAGAATATAGCATAACAGAAATCTTGTGGAATTCTAGATTCAACTTTACCTAGTTTACAGTCAGTCACTTTGACTTTCATATCTCCATGTTTTTCTTCTCTATACATAAAATGCTATCTTGTTACCTTGATTTGAAAAATCAATACCCTTTTTAAGTACCTCATTATCATGAGCTAACTTAGTCCCTCAAAATAATGTGACTTCTATAGGAGATAACATGCTTCCTCAAGAGGTAGAAATCCAAATTTTATAGCACATTCCTTTGATTAAAACAATCGTGTACTATCATTTACTCTAAGACATACAGGGCATAGGGAGTTTTAATTTTAATTAAATGGCTACCATTTTCTCCACATGAAATGTTGTAAAATTCACTTCTTTAGAGAAAGTCGTCATTTAGCTTTTAATGAATGCTTACTCTTCATACAGTACTTGACTTTGTATTTATCAAAATATATATACTCAGACCAAAAGATATTTTATAAATGGCAATATTATTTTCCATAATCTGACTGCTATGAAACTATTTAACAGTGGATTTTATCTAAGGAAAAGAATATGTAGAAAATGTTTTTCCCCCTGAAATAAACATTTTAGATTCTTTCCTAAAACCCACTGAATATAACCATCCAGGGGTGTTTATAATAACAAAATACTTTCAGGAAAGCTATATATTCTCATTTCTCAATCAAAAGCCACTGCTATACATGATGTAATGCACAAAAATTCAGTGGAATTATTTATAACCCAGATACTTCACCTAACATCCGGCCCAATTTAGCAACACCTCTATAATATCTCGTTTAGACATCATATAATCTCAAGCTCAGTCTTCTACTTTTTATATATCTAGCTATTGATAACAGTAGTCCAAACTTGTAAAATGCTTTGGAGTTTCTAAGGATGATATAGACAATACCTCATTTCTGTGAAATGAGAAATCCTGGGAAATTATCCGTTTCACAATTAAGGAAATAAGTACTGTGAGATGTATGGATTTTCATAAGATTATACTGTCAAATGTCAAGGCTGAGAAAAAATTTAAGCCTGAAGATTTTACTTTTGTACTACTATCTATATGTAGTTTTCTTATGCATGGGGTAATCATAGGAGATTTCTACTACCATGAATTCTATTAACATCTACCTGCTGTTATAAATATATACCAATTCTACATGGCTTGCCAAAACTCTCTCTGATGCTAGACTTGACTGAAATTTTTACTTTGTTATGCAAAGGACCGTGACAGACTAGTTGCCTCCCCCACTATCCCACGCCTCCTTTCTGTTCTCCTACATCTGTATGTTAAAAGTTTTAGCTGAGCACAAGATTTTATTTTCTAATTCCTTTTCTGTTTTGCCTTTCCTTTCAGATGTGTCACCCAATTTAGATTCTGACTCTAAAATCTCTCAACTGTATACTTTGCGCCTCATCTTCAAACTTTGCCAAATTTTATATCATCTTCATCTGCTTCTGAAAATTTTTATAGCTTTTCACTGTTATCACTCTCTTCAATATTGTTTTCCTTCCTCTATTTCATCTAGGACAGTCATCCTAAAACAAAAATCCACCTCTCTATTTAGTAGTCTGCTCTCACCTTTAGGATGAAGTGCAATTCCTAAACATAACTCACCATCATTTGAGCCTTTTCTATGTTATTTGCAACAAATCCTGCCACACCCTTTCAGAAACTCTATAACCATTCTTGCACACTTATTATTAAACCTCCAAAGCATTAGCTCTCTCTCACCAGCTTCTATTTTTTATGCAATCTTCTCCTCTGCTGGGATCCATCTGCATTTCTCTCATCACCATAGTTTTCTAACTCTTATTTGTCAGATTATTTATTCAGTTCTTGATAGAAATGTGAGTCCCTTGATTACTGGTCCAGCTAGTTTAGCTGACTTTATTATATAATACCTTCACTTATTACAGTTGGTTGCATTACAGTGAATGCAATGATAGCTCATCTTTGAAACACTAAAGTGTCTTTATGTACATTAACTATGTTTTATCTCACTGTAAATCTAAATCCAGCTCAGTGTGTTGCAGAAATTCAACACTCAATGGACTTTTGTTGAGTTAAAGGGAGAATAGAGAAATGAAATTGTCTTAGTCTGCTCTCCCTGTTCTACAAAATATCACACACACAGAGACACACATGCATACAAACAAACAAAAAAATCCAACATTTATTTTTCACAGTTCTAGAGATTGTGAGGTTTAAGTTCAAGGTGATTACAGATCCAGTGTCTAGTGAAAACTGCTTCATGGCTTACGGATGGTCATGTTTTCCTTTTATTTTCACATGGCAAAGAGCAAAGAGCTAGAGCAAGTTCTGTCTCATAAAGGCATTAATTCCAGCTTTGACCAGTGTAGCTCAGTTGAGGCACCATCCTGCACACTGAAAGGTGGTTGGTTAGGTCTCTGGTAAGGGCATGTAGGGGAGGCAACCTATCAATGTTTCTTTCTCCTGTTGATGTTTCTCTCTCTCCTTCTCTCTCTTTCTTTTCCCCCTTCTTATCTCAAAATCAATTTTTAAAAGAGAAAAATAAAAATAATAAAATGTAAAGACATTAATTCCATTCATGATGGCTTCTCCCTCATGACTTAAGTACCTCCCAAAGACCCATCAAGGCATTAGAAGTGAGGATTTTAAGGTATGAATTTTGAGAAAACAAAGCATTCAGTCTATAACAGAAATCATACTTAATTTTGAGAAAAAAAAATTTCAACCACTGAAGACAGTAGTACTCCAATCAGTGTCTCCAACTCCCTAAAAAATGATTTCATTTCCTTTTGCCATATTTAAAAACAAATGCACAATACCCACTTGAATATGTTAGATCATGTGGGTTTTGTAACTTGTGATGCTCAAAGCTGATCTTGCTATATCCAATGGTATCTGAGTAGGGCTGACAGCTAGGAATGTTTTTCAACTTTCATATGGATATTGCAGTTGAATTAATTCCATCTAAGTCAAAACTGCCTTTCTGACAGCCTAGTCAGGCCATTGACTTATCTTCTACTTTTTCTCTCAACTTAAACTCCTGGTATTTTTCACTTAAACTGCTGGAAATTCACAACTCACCTGTCCTGTACCTCAGCATTTGGTTTCTGAATTTAAGTACAACAATAAATTAGGAGATGAATTATGCAATATTGCCAGTGGCTAATATTGTTGTTTTGTTTTGTACTCTAAAGGCATCGAGTGATACTTGTTGGTGAATTTTGAATACAGTTTTTCTTTATATTTTTTGTATTGCTGAATTTATAAAGGATGCATAGGAAGAGTACTGAGCTACCAAATACTTCAGATCTGCTTTTGTTTTACCAGAGACTTGAAATATGGCTCCTGACCTTGTTAATCTGTCCAATTGTATGTTTCCTTTAAGAAATTTATGTGGCCAAACACTGAAATTTGCAATAGTTTCTGTATCTCTGACTGCCTTTCATCTGAAGAAAGCTCTCACTGTGAATTCTAAACCTGCTATTCTTACAACTTATAGATGATTTTTTACTTTTCTTATCTGTTAAAAAACTTTCTTTTATTCTTAAAATAATGCTTATTAAAACTTGGTTATCAAAATAAATATTTTTATCTTGTTATAAAAATGTTTCAATGATAGATACTATGCTTCTATAATACAATAACTTATATTAAATAAAAAGAAAAAAAAAGTTGTACATATAAACACATAAAATATACATATATATGAATATATGTGTGTGTGTATATGTATATATAATATCTCACAGGTGTTGTAAACTTGAAATATAGATATTTTAGGTTTCCTGTTTATTAATATGTGAGAATGAGATCATTAGATTCTTGTTGTAATTTAGTAGTTAAAGCCCTCTGAGTGAAAAAAAAAAAGGACCAGTGGGTAAATGCCAGTGGGCGTGGGGGCCAGGAAACAAAACTTTAAAATAGAATTCCTTCCAAAGAATTCTTTGCTATATAATTTTTTAAAAAATCCTCACCCGAGGATATTTTTTCCATTGCTTTTCAGAGAGGGTGAAGGAGAGAGAGAGAGAGAGAGAGAGAGAGAGAGAGAGAGAGAGAGAGAGAGAGAGAGAGAGAGAGAGAGAAGAGACATCTAATGGTTGCCTCCTGCACTCGCCCTCACCTGAGGATTGAGTTTACAACCGAGGTGTATGCCCTTGGCTGGAATAGAACCTGGGGTGCTTCAGTCTGCAAGTTGATGTTCTACCCACTGAGCCAAACCAGCTAGGGCAGTAACAGTATTCTTTGATTTAGCTAGGACTTTTGTTCATTGAGATTTTCATTTCAATTTAATCTTTACTTCTCTCTCTCCACACACTTTTACATCTATACCTATATCTATTTTTTTTATTTCTGAAAAGTAGAATAAATTTTCAGCTGATTATGAGATAATGTACATATCACTATTTCTAAATAAACATTTGACTTTAATGTAATTGACAAAAAGGAGGGAAAATCTGCAGTTTCAATAACTTAGTGAGGAGTGAAAATAATCTACATAATTATGGGTCTCATCAATCAACCAGGGTGAAATGGTGACGTATAAATCTTCTGGAAATAAAGCTTTGTCATAATGAAATAATGTCTCTTGTTTTGATTTATTTTGAATTATATCTCTACTAATTGTGTAGGCTTTTTGATGACTTAAAAGGAAAAAGGAGTAATAAAAATCCTAGAAGAAAATGTAGACAGTAAAATCTCAGACATCTCTCATAGCAATATTTTTGCCAATATATTTCCTAGGACAAAGGAAACAAAGAAAAAATAAACAAATGGGACTAGGTCAAATTAAAAAGCTTCTGCACAGCAAAATAAACCATCAACAATATAAAAAGAGAAGCCACTGTGTGAGAGAACATATTTGCCAATGATACATTTAATAAGGGGTTAATTCCAAAATATATAAAGAACTTATACAATTTAACACCAATAAGATAACCCATATAAAAAATGGGCAAAGGACCTGAATAGGCACTTCTCCAAAGAGGACATACAGATGGCCAAGAAACATGTGAAAAAAATGCTCAATGTCACTAATTATCAGAGAGATGCAAATTAAATTCACAATAAGATATCACCTCACACCTGTCAGGATAGTTTTCATCAATAAATCAACAAACAACAGGTAATAACAAGGATGTGGAGAAAAGGAAACCCCTGTGAACTGTTGGTGGGAATGCAGACTGGTGCAGCCACTATGAAAAACAGTATGCAGTTTCTTCAAAAAATTAAAAATGAAACTGCCTTTTGACCCAGTGATTCCACTTTCTGGGAATATATCCTAAGAAACCCAAAACACTACTTTTAAAAAATATACGTTCATTGCCTTATTATTTATAATAGCCAAGATCTGGAAACAGACAAAGTGCCCATCAGAAGATGAGCAGATAAAGAATGTGTGGTACATTTACACAATGGAATACCACTTGGTTGTAAAATAAAATAAAATAAATCTAACCTTTTGTGGAATCTTTGATGGACCTGGAGATTACTATGCAAAGTGAAGTAAGCCAGTCAGAGAAAGTCAAATACCATATGATCTCACTTATATGTGGTAGCTAATGAACAAAATAAACTGAGAAACAAAATAGAAACAGAGGTATGGATACATGGAAAAGACTGATAGCTGTAAGAGTAGAGGGGAGTTGGGGCACTAAATGAAGGAAGGTGAAGGAATTAAGCAAAAAACCCCAATGATATATATATCATATAGACACATACAACAGTGTGGTGATAACCAGAGGGAAAGTGGTTGGAAGCTAGGTGGAGGTAGGCAACGGAAGGAAAAACAGGGACTTTACTTGGGGTGATGGGCACACGATGCAGTGTGCAGATGATGTTTTATTGAGTTGCACACTTGAAACCTGTGTGGTTTTGAGAACCAATGTCACCCCAATAAATTCAATTAAAAATAATACTTGGATAAAAAAAATCATATGAAGTCATACATATTCTAGTAAAACAGTTTTTTTATTGTTTTTGCCATTTTCTTAGGCAAAGGCAAACTTCAAATATCTATACCTATTTCTATCTATATGTTAACTGAAATGAAAGTATGAAAATAAAATCAAAGCAAAAATTGCACAGGAGAATTTTAAATAGCCAAGAAAGACCTTTTCTAAGGCTGTTAAAATAGGGGAGAGAGGTCAGAACTCAGTTGGAGATCAAGTTCTCTAAAACAAAAAGCTGGAGAGTATTTAAGAGCTGAGATGGGAATTTTAAGCTATCTGTGTTTCCAAATTGGCTTTAGGAAAATGGAAGTCTTGTTTTTTTTTTTTTAGCAAAAGTAAAGCTTCTCATATCTTCATATCAGGAGGTAGTTTTACAATATGACATTAGCCTATCAAAGTTAGACTCCTTGAGAAAGACATTTTCTATCTTGTAAACCAGCTAGAAGCTTTTAAAAATATTTACATTTCAAAAAAGGAGGAAAATAAATAACAACTATAGATTTTCTAAATCAAAAGGTCTATGAAAAGGAATGTCCTAGATTCAGGAGAATTCTGTCTAAAATTTATTCAAGTTGCAGGAGACATTAGCCATTGTGGTTAAGGTAAATTCAAAATCTCTTTACTTTCATGAAGTTTAATCTGATCATTCTAACCCAGAATTTTTTGTACTTCCTATTAATTTTTCAACTAAGTTATACACTGGTATGGCATATGTTGAATCAGCCTAGGAGCATTTTTTATTGGGATGCTGTAATTTGAATCTCTTCTAACAAAAATGGAGTCCCAAGTTCACCACATTTCCACCACTACTTAATGTTTTATAATCATCTGATTTTCTATTTTCAGTCATCTGCTATGTAAATAAAGGTATATGGACTTAAAGCCACTACAATTCACTTGAGCTTGATATATTTAGCATTGTTAGTTACTATATTAGGTTCTCCAGAGTAACAGAACAAATGGTATGTATATACATAGAGAAAGAGACTTGCTTTAACAAATTGGTTCACACAGTTGTGAGGGCTGTCTCTCCAAAATTTGCAGAGCAGGCTGGAAATTCAGGCAGAAGCTGATATTGCAGTATTGAGTCTGCAGGAAGTTTATAGGAGAAATCTTTCCTCTCCAGGGGAATCTCAGTTTTTTTTTCTTAAGACCTCCAACTAATTGGATAAGACTCACAAACTGTATGAAGCACATTCTACTTTACCTGAGGATCATGAATAAAGGCAATTACCTAATATTATCCTCTAAGAAAATGATTACTTTAGGTATATGTAAAATGATACTTACTTAAATTCCTGGACATCTGAGAATGGTGCTTATTAAAATAATAGTTTGCAATACAATTAATTTAATGGGTAGTAAAAAACTCAAATTGAGGAAATATTTAATCTTTTCAAAAGCAGAATGTGTAGAATGTTAATAGCTTCTATTTAATGTCATATTCTATTTTTTATTGTCTCTATATTTTTTTCTTTAAAATATTTTTTATTGATTTGGGGGAAGAGGAGGAGAGAGAAAGAGAGGGAGCTGAGGGAGAGAGAAACTTGAGAGAAACATCCATCTGTTGCTTCCCATGTCCCCCAACCAGGGATCAAAACCACAACCTGAAGTGGGCCATGACTGGGAATCAAACGCTCCACCTTCTGGCATAAGGGACAACACTCCAACCGAGCCACACTGGTCAAGGCTTTTTAAAATATTTTAAACATCATAGTACTATATCTAATAGCAAACATTTTGATAAACTCCAAAATATGTCTCCCCAAGGCAACATTATGAAGATAGTACATGATCTTAGAAGACGATTTGCAGAAAGAAATGCACCACTAAGCCAACATGCATGTGTACCGCAAACAGTGCCCCAGTGTATGTGCTGCTTTATGCCTTGTTTTCCAATTGCTTGCTGACTAACATCTTTCTTGTGATAAGATGTAGATCTACCTAAACCTTTTTAATAGGTGCATATGACTTTTTAGAGAGTTAAATTACAGTTAAACTAATTTTATTATTGAACAGTTTGGTCATCTACATTTACTTGTATGCAAATAGTATTATAGATAACATTCTGATCCACACATCTGTAAGCAACATCCTTTAATACGCATTTTACAATTATTTCATTAAAAACATTATTTCATTAAAAACATTTAGTATGAAAAATAAAAAGCAATCTCAAAATAGAATTACTTGAAGGAGGCAATTCTTTGGTACTGGGAGGTTCAAATTAACTGTGCAATCTTTCAAATGCTAGAGAAAAACATTGCATTTTACTTTGTATCTGGTAGTATAATTTTGAAACATAAATTTAGTTACGTAAAATTCCACTAATTCTTGTTCTCCAAATTATCAACCTATGCAACTTTTCTGTTCTTGTTATTTATAAATTATTTTTTCATAGTACCACTATAAAACCCCTTCACCTTTTGATTATATAAACTTCCTCAGCTAATTCCTATGCTATTGCAATTCAAGTAGGTTAATATAAACCTTTCTAAAATCCTGTATGCTGAACATAAGTTTTATTCCTCCCTTTGATCATTCAAAAAGTAGAATTGAGGTAGGAAAAAAAATGTTCATTTCATCTTGATCATCTTGAATTAGAATGTAAAGCTCTTATTCAAAATAGTTTTATATGTACATAGTGTTGTCAATATATTTATTAATGTAAGAAATAGAAAAATCCAACAGTTACTAATTGCAATTCTAAAGAAAGAACTTTATTATCTGTTATAATTTTACACTCCATTAGTTATTTTTATGTATATCATACTCCTCATCATCAAAGAGTATCTGAAGCTCATTAACTATCTTGAAATGACAAATTACATTCTTCCTTTGACTTGAGTTTCTCTCCTTTTTATCTGTAAGCATTTTCCTTTTAAGATTACATTTAATCTTTTCTTACCCTTTAAGTGATTTACTTCTTAACTAACAGGAACAACTTTATAATTAAATGTTTTGACAGTAGAAAGGCTTTTCTATTTTGCTGAAGAACATGGTTTTGATTGTCCCACTATATAGAAAGTCTTTATCACCAGTGGTATGGAAATGGAAAGTCAAGGGAGATTATAAATACCAAAATAATCTTTAAGCCTGATTAATAAAAATCCTTTTAAATTTTAAATTTTAATGGACTTGAGATTTTCATATTTATTTCATTATGGTTGAACTCTCTTCCTCTGATAACTACTGTATAGAATATTGCCATACCTAAATCCTTTTAGTAAGAGAAACAGTCCTGCCATGTTGTCAGTAAATGATATCTTTCTAGTTATCATTTTTTTGCTGTGTTGAATTTCCAGGTTGAATTTTGTCTGGATCTCAATAGCAATGCAAACAACTAAATTTACCAGATTCCACAGAGCAGTTCCAGCATATGGGATAGTTTCAGGTTAGACCACGTTCCAAACCCCACAACAAGCTCTGGGGTATAGACTGGCCACTGGCGAGAAGGGCAGCCTCTTCAGTATTTGAAAATGTCATGACATTGAGAAACTGTTTATTTTATTTAGTATTAGTAGGGCTTTTATAAACTTGCTTTTATTTTTTTCATGTCAGTCTTGACTTCACCACTTGTTAAGAATGCAAATTTATCCAGATTTTAACAAGTTACACAGAAATAATTAGTTCAAGTGACATCTCAGGAGTGCTCAAATGGGTTTCTGTCTTATGATGTATTTTATAATTTAGGACATTGCTTTATCATTTTATATGCAGGCATGGATTGCACACACACATGCACAATACTGCCAGGGTATCATAAAACAGCAGCAATGCATTTTTGTTAATAAATTTTTTAATTTTACTTTTGAAAATATTTCCAAAGAAGGAGGCCAGTTTCAGTCCTCTTACAATTCCTGATAAGGTCCTTCCCCACTGATACATCTCTGGGAGAGGACACTTTGGGGCAGGGCAGGTTCTTTCAGGAAAATGCAAGGCTTTTTACTTTCCCCAAGTCATTCGACCCCAGGGAAAGCGTCAGCCCCACAAAACTCTGGTATTTCAGACATTTTCAATATCCTTTCCCTTTTTATTCAGCCATGAAAGCATTGGGTGCCCCACCTTCAGATTGTCCTCGGTAAAGTTTGGCACCAGGTTCTGTGTCTCTGCATCTCTCTGAGACACATGTCATGGTTCTCCCAAGAACGCTTTTATTCTCTGTTTCTATTGCAGCACTAAGGACACCTTGGAGATATTGTTCAGACAGCATATAGCTTTTCGGAGGGGGGCTGGTATTTGCTTTTGCACTGAGACCTAATGTAGCTAATGGACCTGCTTAAAATAACCAGTCAACTTGTTTGCTACAGGTTCATGAGATAAAGAACTGGTAACAAACTGTAAATCTCTGCACTGCATAGGAGGCGTATTGCTAATAGTTCATTTCTCTGCTCTCTTCCCACATACACCGGTTACGTGGCATTGTTCTCTCTCTCTCTCTCTTTTTTTTTTGCTGGAAATGGAAAGATACCTTGAGCTCTCACATTGTAATAATTCCTTTCAAGAATTCATTGTTCTTATTCTATCTCTAAGTTTTTCTTCTTCAGCTGTAGGGACTTTGTTCACTAATAATTTTTGTCTTTTTTTTGGGGGGGGGGCAAGCTCTGTTAGTATGTGTCTTATCTTGCACTTACTCTATTATCCTCATGTATGAGAACTATTATATCCTAATATATCGAGACTAGGGTCAATACCTTAAAATACCAGAACACCTAAGATGTGGCTGAGCTCAGATTCACACCCAGATGTGCGTGATGGCCAACTGTGAGGTCTTCCCTGCTACACTGAGCTTTCTCACAGGGAAATAAAGAGCAGAAACAAACAATTTTGGGCAGTTTTAAGATGACTCTACATATGATCTCTCATTATTAGATCAATCTAATATGTAATGCCAATAATCAGAAAATAGTGCCTCTCATTCTCTGGTTTTGTTTATAATTCCCAGTTTGCAGGGGGTTATACTTTTAAAAAATATAATAAAAATTAATTATTTGGAAAACTAAAATTCAAAAACAATCTAAAATACAAGCTCAATATTTTTATCATTAGATTCAACAGTCATAAAATTACTTTGGCAAATTACAAAATTTTCTCAATGTTTAGCATCAGTTTCTATGCTCACTTGTGAACAGTCATAAACAGTTTATGGAGTGAAAAGTCTGTCGACTATAATTTAAGTAGTACTATTATAAAGTATTTTGGGGTATTAATATATAGGTCCCCAAATTATCCCTTATTATAGAGAATATCCCAAATGAAAAAGTGTGTTTTCAAATCATCTCTTTTTATTTTAGATCACACTACTGTATTTTGGACTATATTTCTCAGTAGCAGTGTTATCTTTGTAAAGGCTACTTTAATAACCATTGGTTTTTGTTATTTGTGTGACTTATTACTGAAATAGTAATTCCCTTATATGTTTACTGAAGTTTTATTTCTGTACTGTTATTGCCATCTTTTCTGATATCTATACTAAATCCTTACTTTTTAGAAAAATAACTTCCTCTACAAACTTTAATAGACTATAAATAGAATGTTATTTTTTCTGGATTTCAGAGCACATTTTATGTTTTTAATAGTTAATTTACCAGATATATTCCAATTTTAAAAGTAGAGATTTGTGACTGCTCTCATAATTCTTTAATAAAATTATCTTTCCCATTACTGTCAGTCTTTTGGGAATATGCATGATCTTCAGTGTTAACATAACTGGTTGGCATTAATGACTGTTAGTCATTTGATTCTGTGCTAGAGACCTTAGATTTAGGCACAATACTAGCAGAATTTTAAAAATGTAATTCATCTTTATTTAATAGCATTAGTGAGTATTTAAATTCATGTTGCTCTTTTCTACTATTCTTTCCACACTACAATTAAGGATCTTTCTGCTATTATTCTTTGCTTCACTCTCTAGTTCTGCAGCTAAGGAGCATTACATTTCCTTTCTCTGTGGCATTTCAAATAATGAGGATATATCAGTAGCTTTAAGAAAGTTATTGTAGATCTGATTAAATCCTTGCAGATCTCAGCTTTTAAAAAAAGTATTTGCAGCTACTATGTCTTCCCACTTAATCATCCTATGTCATCTAGTTTCAAAATCTGATTGTCTTTCCAAGGTACCTCTCAGTTCCTAAAGAACTATAGCCTTTTCAGAAATCAAACTGATAGGCAAAATGATGATCTCTTTATAATCCATGTTACATGATTAAATGATTTATGATTAAAGTAATTAATAATAATAATTAAAACTTTTTTAGCAAGATGTATTCTGAAAGACAGGATCTACTAAATGATGAAATGTGTACTTTTTCCATTCATATTTTTAAGACATTTTCTAATAACATGTCTTAAAATCTCACTGTTCAGTCATTCTAAACATATCTTTACCACTCAACTAGTATGGGATACTAACTACTTCTTAATACAAGAGAAGTGAAAATTTTATTCAATTAGTTTAAAACTAATAATCTGCATTTAAAGTAGAGAATTTGCATATAGCTTGGAATTATTTACAACCATTCATTCAATTATTTATTTTTTGTTAAATTAGCAAAGAAGTTAAATTTTTGGAGCACCCTTTGTTAGTCTAAAGAAATAATATGGACATACAATAACTTTAGAGGCTATATATTAAAACAGTAGGTATGCCAATTTGTTTATGTGTTTGTTGTTTTGCATATGAGGCTTTCAGAAAACCTTTTATTTATTTAAGTAATATCTTATTGAACATGTCTGTGTGGGTTTCATGACCCCATAATGTAATAACGCAATGTGGAAGTAGGAAAGAGCCAGAAGTTTGTATTCTTATGGCTAAGAATTAGAACCTGAACCTAGAGCCTAAGTTTTCTCAATGAGATGTTTAACCTGGGACTTTGGATCTTGAGTTACTACAATACCAAGAAAAGCCATGAAATTATTCATTACAGCTGTAGCTTTGATAGTCCATTATTAGCAGAAGTAGTGGCTATGTCTTAAGGCCACTGCCCCTGTGTGTGCTGGGCTCTGATTCTCACTTTCCAGCCTCTCCAGCTCCTCTCATTTTTCTGTGTATGGCTCTCCAACATTTCTGTGAATTCCATGAAACTGTTGATATAAGAAAATAGAAATAATAGTACTTTAAACCATGAAAAAATGCATCTCCCAAAAATGTCTTGGCATAAACAATCCATTAATGGAATAGTGGTTATGTTCTAGTAAATATTCAGAAGTCATACTTTCCAGTCTTTGGTTTTGTCACCCTTAGTGTGTATCCTGGCCTCCATAATCCAAGTGGGAGTAATTTATTCATTACGTCTTCCACTAGAATGTAAACTCAGTGAATAAAGAGAACTAATGTTTCCTTAGTGTTTAGTCTTTAGTGTTTAGGTAATTGATTGACACACAGTAGGCAGTCAATTAATTATTTATGAAATGAATAAATGACTTCCATTTCTGTGTAGGTTTACTTGTCTTAAAAATAAGCAAAGGAACTCTTTCTCCTACAGAACAAACATCCCATACTTAATTTGCTACCATCCAGCCATTCAGAGTTCTGCTCTTTTACTGAAATCTAAACTTAATCTATTTATATAATCACTTTAGACTAGATAGTCATCGGATTAGATGATGTTTATTACAGCACCTAATTGCATCCTAAACTCTCAGTAACTGTTAATTATCAGTAATAGCAAAACATTCAACCAAGATTGCCCTCTAGCTCTTTGGAAATGTTATTCGTGGAGGCTGCAATTCAAGGTTGACATTCTGAAGAGGATATAAGAAAGTACTGGTGTAATTATTTCTATCTGTTTATATAACACCTGTGGTTTACTTCCAGTATTATTGCTGTCAGTATGTTGGATAACACTTAGCCTCTTCAAGAACATTTCAGTTTCCTTCGAGTTCATGAACATGGATTTTAGGGAGCTGTGTCATTATTTTGAATGTTATTTATTAGAATTGGAGTTTTCCTATCTTCTCATTATAATGAATTTAAATCTATTTATATTTGTCCTGAAATTTATTACCAAGCTATAGAAAATGAAATAAAAAGAATAGTCAACAAAAAAGTAATTTAAAAATTAAAAAAAAAAAAAAACTAAAGAGAAAGAGCTGTACTAATATTGTTGGTTTTAGGTAAGAATAATGTTAATGTACAATGATCCAAAGCCTTTCTGTAAAATTTAAAACTAAAATAACTCTGGCAATGTCATCAAGTTAGTATAAGAAAAAGAAAAACATCACTAAAATATATAGTTACCATAAAGAAGAATTTTTATAAGATGAAAAACTGAATAGGAGTTAGAACTGGGCAAAATGTGTTAGTTTTAATAAATGATTTCTTATGTCATTGTTTCATTTCTCTCTGTTAAGAGAATGAATATCTCTTTCACATTAAAAATATATAAAATCCCAAAAGAAAAACAAAATCTTTACTGAAATCAAATAATAGGAATTTGGTTACCAACCTAAGGTATTAGACTTGCCAATGGCTCAACATTTTTCTTGAATGATCATTACTTTGCCAAGTACTATCTAATGTAGGAGACATGTCGTGATGTTGATGTTAAAGCATCTCTTTTTATTACCTTTGTTTATTAGGCCACTACAATTTAATGAGAACATTACTGGATAGAAGATGATTTCTTTGTTTGTGTTGTATATGATTCACAATGAAGCCAGTTCTTGATAACTTATTATAGATTATTTGAGCTTGTGAGAAGTTATACAAACTATACCTAAAATATAAAATTATTTTTATTTCTATTGCTTTATCATCTAAAGTGAATTTTTAAAAAAATATATTTTTAGTCAAGTTTATTACCAAGCTCTTCTTCTTTGAGCCCAGGAAAACTTGCTTGTAAAACAGAAATAAGGATTTTCTAACTACTTTAAGGGAACCTGGATTTTAAAGCAAAGATGTTTCACAAACAGGTCTAGCAAGAAAAATTGAAAATTTTAATTTATTGAATATCTTGTTGATTACTCATTGAATCTGTAATTGAAATATCATTTACAGCACTGAGGAAACATTTTAGCACTTATAAAATCTGTCAACATTTTAATGTCAAGCTTAATGTGTTGTTAAAAAATAGATTTTATTCAATAGCATAAAAAAGCATTAATAAATTTATATCTGTTTTAATTATAGTCCTATCACTAGTACATCACAAGGTACATTTTAGTGTTTTTAGTAATGCCTATTATCTCTACCCCCAAGGAATTGTTTCAAATTTTTTATATCCTTCTCAAGTTTATTATGCCACTAATAGCATTGCCCTCACACACCCTTGGAACCACCATATATACATAATACCACCACCAAAAACAACAACATATACTCTCAGGGGATTTTCTACCTGAGTGATTCAGGCAGCTAAACTTTCAACTTTCTGTACGATGACATATGTTTTCAATGCTATATTTTATTATTATTTTATTCCATTTTTATAATTTTTGTATTTACTTGAGCAAAACAGCTTCTTTTTTGTTTGATACTATTTAGCCTCACATATATTTCTCAACCTTTCTGAATCATTTTAAATTTACTATTATTTTTATAATATGTCTCTGTGACATACCTTAGAGTTAGATTTGTTTTTGAAATACAAGTTAATTTTTTTTATTGTTGACACAATTACAGATGTCCCTCATCCCTCCCCTCCCACCTTTGCTCACCTTCACCCAGCCCCACACCCCAGTCTTAACCACATTGTTGTCTGTGTCCATGGGCTATGAATATATGTATATTTATTTTTGGACTAATCTCTTCAGTCCCTCCTACCCCCTTCCACTCTGAGAACTGTCAATCTGTTCCATGTATCCATGCCTCTATTTTTTTTTTTAGTTTATTTTGTTCATTAGATTCAACATAGAAGTGAGATCATATGGTATTTGTGTTTCTCTGACTGGCTTATTTTCCTTAACATAATAATTTCCAGGTCCATCCACTCTGTTCAAAGAGTAACAGTTCCTTCCTTTTTACAATGTGTAGTATTCCATTGTGTAAATTTACCAAAGTTTTCTTATCCACTCATCTACCGATGGGCACCTGGGCTGTTTCCAGATCTTGGTTGTAAATAATGCTGCTATGAACAAAGGGGTGAATATATTCTTTCTGTTTGGTGTTTTGGATTCTTAGGATATATTTCCAGAAGTTGGATCACTGGGTCAAGTGGCAGTTTCATTTTTAATTTTTTGAGGAAACTCCATACTGTTTTCCATAGTGGCTGCAACAGTCTGCATTCCCACCAGCAGTGTACCAGGGTTCCCTTTTCTCCACATCCTCACAAGCACTCGCTGTTTGTCTATTTATTGACAGTAGCCATTCTGGCAGGCGTGAGGCAATATCTCATTGTGATTTTAATTTGAATATCTCTGATGATTAGTGACTTTGAGCATTTTTTCATGTCTCTTGGCCATCTATGTGTCCTCTTTAGAGAAATGTCTCTTTAGATCTGTTGCTCACTTTTTAATTGAGTTACTTGTCTTCCTGGTGTTGAATAAGTTTTTTATATATTTTGTAAATTAAGCCCTTATCAGATGTATCATTGTCAAATATGTTCTCCCATACAATGGGTTCCCTTTCATTTTGTTGATGGTCTATTTTTTGCTATACAAAAGCTTTTTAGATTGATTTTATCTTATTTGTTTATTTTTTTTCTTTGTTTCCCTTGCCTAGAAGACCTATCTGCAAAAATATTGCTAAGCAAGATGTCTGAGATTTTACTGTCACTTTCTTCTAGGATTTTTATGTGCAGGAAGAACAGAGGCTAAATTTCTCAACAAAATATTAGCAAATCAGATCCAGCAATACATTAAAGAGATCATACACCATCACCAAGTAGGGTTTATTCCAGGGATGCAAGTTTGGTATAACATTCACAAATCAATAAATGTGATAGGTCACACAAACAAATGAAGGCTAAAAATCACATGGTTGCGCAGCCAGTGTGGTTCAGTGGTCGAGCATTGACCTATGATCCAGGAGATCTGGGTTTGATTCCCAGTCAGGGCAGTTGGCTGGGTTGTGGACTCCATCCCCAGTAGGGGGTGGGAAGGAGGCAGCTAATCAATGACTTTCATCATTGATGTTTCTACCTCTCTCTCCCCCTTTCCCTTCCTCTCTCTGAAATCAATAAAGACACATCAAAAAAATCACATGGTCATATCAATAGATGCAGAAAAAGATTTGATAAAATCCAGCACCCATTTATGACAAAAACTTTCAGCAAAGTGAGAATAAAGGTCATATATGGAAACCTTCAACCAACATCATACTCAATGTGCAAAGACTAAAACCATTTCAAGATCAGGAATAAGACAGGGATGTCTGTTTTCACCACTCTTATTCAGTATAGTACTAGAAGTCCTAGCCACGGCAATCAGACAAGAAGAAATAAAGGCATCCAAATTGGAAAGGAGGAAGTAAAACCTCCATTTTTCACAGATGACATGATATCGTACATAGAAATCCTTAAAAAAGAGTCCACCGCCTGGCCGGGTGTGGCTCAGCCATTGAGCATCAACCTAGGATCCAAGCAATTAGGGTTCGATTCCTGGTCAGGGCACATGTCCGGGGTGCGGGTTCAATCCCCAGTCGGGGGCGGGCAGGAGGCAGCCAATCAATGACTCTCTCGTCATTGATGTTTCTATCTCTCCCTCTCCCTCTCCCTCTCCTTTCCTCTCTCTGAAATCAATAAAGATATATTAAAAAAAAAAAGTCCACCAAGAAACTACTAGATTTAATTAATAAGTTCAGAAAATTAACAAGATATAAAATTAATATCTAGAAATCTGTGCATTTTTATACACCAATAATGAACTCAAAAAAAAAAAACTAAGAAAGCAATTCCATTTACCATTGCAGCAACAACAACAAAAAATAAAATACCGAGGAATAACTTAACTAGGAAGGTAAAACACCTGTAATGAACTGGAAGAATTAACATTATTAAAAATCTCAATACTATACAAAGCAATCTATAGATTCAACACAATTCTTATTAAAATACCAATGGTATATATCACAGATCTAGAATAAATATTCCAGAAATTTATATGGAACCAAAAAAAAGACCCTGAATAGCCTCAGCAATCTTGAGAAAAAGAACAAAGTTGTGGGGGGGGTCACAATACTGGATATCAAACTACACTACAAATCCTTTGTAACCAAAGCAGCATGGTACTGGCACAAGAGCAGGCATATAGATCAATAGAACAGAACAGAGAGCCCTGAAGCCAGCCCATGTCTTTATGGCCAATTAATATTTGACAAAGGAGGTAAGAACATACAACAGGGTAAAAATAGTCTCTTTAATAAATGGTGTTGGGAAATTGGCCGGGTATACGTAAAACATATGAAACTTGGCCACCAACTTACACCATACTTAAGAATTAAAAATATTTTTAAAATAAAATTGAGTCATTTAAAATGTGAGATATACAGGGTGGGACAAAAGTAGGTTTACAGTTGTTCATATGGAAAATAATACAATAATTAATAAATAACACAAGAATAAACTCTTTTGCATACTCAGAATTGTAAACTTACTTTTGCCCCACCGTCTATTTCTTCTCCTATATTCATTGTCTATTTTACATTAATGGTGCTGCTAAGCAAACCACCCTGAAACTTGGGAACTTAAAATAGTCATTCTTCAGTATTTGGGTCAGCTGAGCATTTCTTCTCTTGTGTTATGCGTTTGCTCATGCCCCTGCAGTCAGCTGTGGGAGTCAGCTCTGCTGACCTTAGTTATGTTCTCTGACATATTTTGGGTCAGATGGGTTAGATTGCTGTTCCTCAGTCAATATAGTCTTTCATTCTCTATCAGAGTGACATGGACTTGTTCACACTATGGTGGCAGGGTTTCCCAGAGCAAGTCTTCCTGAAATCCAAGCCCACATTTTTCATAACTCTTTTCTTACCACATTCTATTGGCTAAATTAATTCACAAAGATTACAGAGATTATCTACATTCAAGAAGATAGGGACTCTAACTTTGATCATTAGAACTACAACATCATGTTGCACAGATCATTTATGCAGAGAGAGATTACAGAGGACATAGATGCAAGGAAAGGTGAAATATTGAGGCCAGCTTTTAAAAACACTACTCTCTTAAAATTGCCATAAAAGTTTATGTTATGTTTTCTGATTTATAATGCATTTTTAAAAGCAAGATATTATGTAACAGGAAATCTGCTAACTCATTCCAGCTCTCACATGCTGCAAAAATTTATAATTTTTGTAAGCTGTAGCATTTCAAAATTATCAGGAAACACATATTTATATTCTGTTCTAATTCCTTAATCACTTGTTTTCTTAATTCACCCTTTAAAATTAATTTTATCACCAAACTTTTATAATTTGTGGGGTCTTATCATGGTTTCAAATAATACTGTAGTAAATATTCATAAAGGAATAAAAATATGAGTGGCATCCATGATATAAATGTGATTTTTCAGTTAGTTGGCCTTTTTCCTCCTTGTGTTTATTATAATTTTTTTCTCTGAGCTTGGGTCCCCCCCCACCCAGCCGCAGCCTAAGGTAGACAAAAATATTATTTTTTCTTTGTTTTCACTTCATTACAAACTTTTGTCTGATGTTTTCTCTATTTTTGTTTCTCATCAATTTGATCATGTTTGTATTTTATTCTCAGGAATTCTTGCAAAGTTTCCAACATCTAAGGGATTCCGACATCTTTCAGGTTTTTTCATGAATATGTAAGTATGTATAATAAATAATCAACTTTTACACAGGAAAGGAGATACTTAGATGTTCTCCTGTCAATACAGTGGCCCAAAGTTTAGAATCTTTTCATAGTTATTTCTCCCTTTTGTTGAACATATCAAAGAAAGCAATCTCTAAAACCAGTTGCCATAAAATTATTTGCATTGCTTTACATCTACTCTGGTTCTCTTAAAATTCTGCCCCCATATTTTAAATTAAATGTGGAGTGACAGCAATTTTCATCTCTAGTATGGATATCCAGCAAGTTGATAACCTGTGGCCTAAAACAGCACCTTGAGGAAAACCAAACACGGAAATTTTGTTTCTCTGTGTTTCTCTCTCTGATTGTGAAAGAACAATAACACCAACAAGATTTGCATTTAAAATTAGCCTTTGCCATGATTCCTTTCCAGCTATCTATCTATTTTGTCTCCTATTTGGGATTTATCTTGAGAAATGCCTGACACAATATAGGAGCTCATTAAGTACACTTTACATGAATAAGTGAGTGAATTAAAAATAAATAAATAAACGTGTGGCTCTGCTTTTCTCCTGGCCAGCACAGCTCTCCTCTGTCAGTAAAAAGCTCCCTTTTATCACTGAGAGCTTGACCCACTAGGGAGCTTTTTGTTTGATTAATTCTTACTCATTCCTGAGCCTCAAGGCTCAGCACCTTTCAACCACCTCTGAACCACAGGGTTGAAAGAGATTTCATCTGGAACGCTCCCTTTCAGCTCCACTCTCCCACTCCCTCCCTCTCTTCATACACCTTTGCAAAGATCTCCTCTAATTACTTCCCATGGCAACAGACTGCTTTTCTAGGTAGATTGATTGTTAAAGATTTTTCAGTGCCTTTTTTTCCCATTTTTTCCCCTGTATCTTAAAGAAATTTATAAAAGATGCTTGCATATAGAAAATAGTACTCAGCTCTGTGGCAGGTTTATACATTTTCATTTATATTATCAAACACAGGCGCACACCGAGGTTTGCTTAATTAGGCAGCCTGTTATTCAGAATAGTATTAAAGCACACAAGTGAGTGGGAATGTACATCTGTTCACAGTACAAGAAGCTTGATACTCTACCTAATAAGCAGTGTTAAGTCAAGTTACACGCCAAGACAAAATTTATTCTGCTTTGGTTATTGAAGAAAATTGATAGAGTCAATTCTCTTATTCTTCTTATCATTCTTAGGTATTTTTATTCCAAATGTGGTAATTTTTTCTCTTTCTGTATGAAAGCCCTTTAATTACAAACAACAAACATGAATCATGCAGCAAATAACTTAGCCACAATAGGTTGCTAATTTTTGATGATAATTTTGGATATTTTTGGCAACTCCATTTCTCCATCTTATTGAGACAGTGTAGGGGTAACACGGGACTTTGTCTTCAAGGAAAGAACTCCAGCCCTCCTGGTGTGGCTCAGGATGTTCGACTCCCAGTCAGGGGGCGTGCAGGAGGCAGCCGATCAATGACTCTCTCATCATTGATGTTTCTAGCTCTCCCTCTCCCTTCCTCTCTCTGAAATCAATAAAGACACATTTTTAAAAAATTAAAAAAGAAAAGAACTCCATCTTAGAGCCCTGACTATGACTCCTTGCTTTTGGTAAAATTCCATAGTTGAAATTAACCTAACCACATCCACATAGGAAAGACTGTAAGATGATAACATTCTTTCTTAATATCATGCTCTCCATGGCAAAATAGTTGTTTTGTCAATTAAATGGTAACTAGAATATTTGTGCAAGCAATATTTTACAGGCCTTTTGAGTGGTCTACTGACCATGGAAAAGACCTTGTGACTACCCCAGGATCAACCACCACGAGATGATGATAATGGGACAACTGACCTCATCTTCATTCCCAAGCCCTACACCCAACCCAAGGCCTGTATATAAACCATCCACAAGGACCCTCCTGGGAACCCGACTTCTCTTTTCTGGTCAACTCCCTTGTGCACAAGCTCTTTTCAATAAACTTCATCTGCTTGGTCTTGTACTGAGCTCAGTGTTCATTCCTGTGACATTGAGGCTCAAGAACGTGGCACTTAAGGTGTGGTATCATTATGGCTTCTTATTCAAAAAATTAATTGCAAATGTTAATATTTATTAATGATTTATGAAGATAATCTACTACTATAATGTACTCATTCTGGATGCTTTAGTTTGTCAGTGTTCTCACAAACCATTTATTTTACAAATCATACAATCTGTATGTTAGTGTCATAATATTATTACAATTTCATTTTATATTTCATGTTACATTAAGAATTTTATTAGAAGATATTAGAAATAACTAAGGATAAGCTTGGGGAAAAATTTTGTAAGTATCATTATTTACATGTACTTACTTGAAACCCTCACTTCTTTAGGTTTTCACTTAAGGTTAAGACAGTTTTGTTGAACACAATATCTGTGACTGAAAAAAAAGTCAAATTTAAAATCTATATAAATGCAAATGATTACTAGTAATAGACATAAAGGAATCAAGTTTTCCTTATTCTATAATATTGTCTCAATATATAAATACATCAATAATATGAATATGTCTCAATATATGAATGTATCAATAACATGTGCCCTTTAGAATTGAATGAATAATTCAATTTTTCTCAGAGTACATAAAAAATCACTGCCCACTAGTTTCCTATAACATTATTGCTATGTGTCTAACTTAATGGCTTGACAAAGGAAAATTTTAAATAAATATCTTAAATATCTGAAAGACAAAAATTAAGAAGAAAAAGAAAGAACTGCAGACAATATTCAACATATATCACACCTCAATCTAGACACACATTTATTTTTCACTTAAGAGATATATTTGCACATGGTCATATTATAAATATTTATTGATGAAAACTATTCAATCAAAACATTCAATTTTAGCAAAGCAGAGTTGTACATGCAACAATCAGCTCACTGTGACTTAAGGGCAAGTAATTACAATATGTAGGACTGAAAAAGTTTCTTATAGCTGTAATGAATTGGCAACTCAAATTGCTAACTGCAAATTGAACCAAAGCTGTGTCAGAACTTACATATGTATATATGTCTTATATACATATATGTAATCATATGTAAGTATTTAATTAATATATTAAAATATATGATATATCTTATATACCATTAAAGCATATTTATTATAGAATGTGTAATGATATACTATTATATAAAATATATAATAGATTATATATATATGAACACCATAAGTGAATCTTGACAGTAAACCCCATTACATAAAAGAATATAGAAGCTGATGTCCGGTTAAGAAAAGGTGGACAGAGGTGCTGTTTACTCTGCCTCCTCTTTTTCAGTCGCTCCATGCATCACAGTTTGAAAACCACTGTTCTAAATGTGCCTTTGCTACTTAGATTGATAATGCTCTGAGAGAAATGAGTGCTTACATGCTCCAGTTCTCTCTGTGATACCAAGGGAATTGTCACTTAGCTAGTTCATGTCAGAGTCAAGGCTGGTCACCAGACACAGGTGACTCATTTACTCTGCTTTCCACTTACTCAGCTATGACGAATGCTCCAATAATCAAGTGAATTCATACCCAGAATAGCATAGTCAAAATGCATTTCACATGGACATAAAATAATATTAGATAAGAAGATCATAAAATAAATATATTATTTCTCTAATTTTTTTCCTGTCAAGATTTTCAATCAAAAAATTTTAGTCATAATTTTAAGCACCTTTCCTCTCAGTAAATTAATGGGTATTTACAAGACAACAAATATCAGCTCCTTATTTATAGATTTCCCTCACTGGAAAGTTTTGATAGGGCATTTTTTAAATGCTATAGAAAGACTCTCAATCTAGTATTCCTTTTACTACCATAGGTTTACTCAGGGAAAACAAAACACATATATAGCTTATAATAAAATACAAACAGAATTTCTGATTTTGATATTATCTTTCTGTCTCAGCATTAACTAGATAATTGAATCAAACTTTTTTTTTTTTTTTTTTTTTTTAATCCTACGTTCCTTGTTATTATGTTGACTGAGAGTTTTTTCTCTTCATAACAAAATTTGGTGTACAGTAGTTCTCTGTAGTAATGGAGAAAACAACAGATAAATGAACATTGAGCCTATATTGAGCTATGCATTTTTCATTCTCTTCTGGTTTGATATGATTGCATTTTACTATAGCAACTAGGTTTTATCAATTTTCCCCTTATTTGTTCAATTCACTTAGATAACAGGGGCTTTGAGAAGAGAATTCAACTTTAATGTAAACAAATCTGATTTAAATGAAATAATATATGCTCACAAAAATATCACAAAATCTAATTTAACATTGTGCATAATTTAATAAGAACCTTTGTTTTAGGTCTTTGAATAATAACCCATCTTTTATTATAGCTTCATTGCTTTTTTGTAATTGTTCCATTAGATTATGTTAATGGCCAACATGATTATTTTATGTAATAGTAGTCAAATTTTGCAAGAATGAATTCAGATTGGTCTATAAAACTGTAAACTTGTCTGTAGAGAATTTTAAGTTTAAGTTATGTAGAATAACTATCCCAAGAAGTGGCAATGAATCTAATATTGATTTTTTAAAAAATGACAAAATATTATGTTGCAAAAATGATTCAAGCTGTGGCTATATTAATTTGAAAAATAAAATTTAAATTAATACTAGCATAAATTTATAATTAGTATGTTTTTTTTAATGTAATATTTTTAAAGAAGTTAATGACACATATGAGATAATATCTTTAAAATACTTGTACGACTTGAATTTTTTTACAGGGAAAGAATAAGTACCCACTTATACATTTGAACTTTTGTTAATTTTATTAATCTCTGAGTTTTTTGAAATAGGGTTTTGGTTTTAATACAGTCAAAGTAATTTTTTGGTTTCTTTTTTAAATAAGTGTATTATGAAAATTAAACAGCTTAAAAACAGTATTATCAGTATCTGAAGCACATTCTGGAATTAACCACTATGAACAATATATATTATGCACACACAATAGACTGGGAACCTCTTTGTTGCCAAAATAATGAAATTTTAAAAAGTGTTTGTTTAATGACCTTCTATGTACTTAAATATGGTAATGGTTATGATGAAGTCATTACAATGCTCCAGTAATTTCCATCTGATGAGGTAGGTCAGTTTATTTTACAAATTTTCAAATGAGAAAATTTGTAAAATATTTTTTTATTTCATTATTGATTTATGAGTAAACAATACTTAAACTAATATCATATTTCATATAAGTATTTATAATAAAAATAATAATTGTAACTTCTTGCAGTTATTCTACATAACTTAAACTTCTCTTACATATTACACATAACAGACTAGTGCATATGCTTATATTACTTCTAACAATAAACTTTGCAACCTAAAATTATTAATTTTACTAGCATAAAATATATAACCGGGTATCTCTTACAACATTCTCATTATACAATTGAAATGACTGAATTAAAAGAATGGCCTTAGAGTCAGTCTTTATGGGTTCAAATATTTGTTACATCACAAATGGCTATATGACTGCACACACAGGTGGTATGTGTGTATAACATTAAAATGATTCTTGTAACATAGTAAGAACTCAGAAATACTATCCTAATAATAATGTTCACAAAACAATAATTTGTTGATGTATCAAACAGTATTCTTTCATTTATTTGACCATTTGCTTATCCACAGATATTGAATTGGTTTATGTTTGTATCCTAAGTAAAAATATAGTGCATTTAATTTTTCCACATTATTAGACATTTGTTTAGTGTATACCTATATTTTTTGGCTAGGAATTCACCATCAAAGATGTGCATATTTGTAAGGCATATTGTTCTCTCAAGTGGTTGAAATGCTTTACAGTCTAGAATTAGATAGATAAAGCTTGATTTCTATTTCCTTTCCCAATGGAAAAATAACAAAATTTTCTTTAATTGTTGTCAACTTAATATGAGAAAAAGGTTATTTTTTTTAATTCCATTTTCTGAAATCTTATTTTCACATATTTTTAAATTAATTTCAAATGTCCATTCTTCATTTTTCTACTTCAGAGATAATCTATTCCATATTGATTTGAAGGAAGAATTTCACATATTTAGAATAGGGATCCTTTATTCACCATATATGCGAGAAATATTTTACCAGTTTTATATTTGTGTTTATTCCTTATGTGAGAGATATGACTGAGAAGGTTTTCTGTTTTATGTAATCAACTTATAAGCATATGCTTTTCAGTTTTACATGGCCATGACTTCTATGCTGTAAAGGCTTTTCTTAGGTCATGGATGTTTATTAACACTGCTGTCCTGCTTTACTTAAAAGAAAATAATAACTATAGTCTCTGTAAAATTATCTGTTAAGACCCACACTTTTTAAAAATCAAATATATTGAGGTGGCAATGGTGAATAAGAGTACATAGGTTTAAAGTGTACAGTTTTATGATACAACATCTGCATATTGCATTGTGTGCCCACCACCCGAAGTCAAATCTCTTGTCACCGTGTATTTGACCCCCTTTACCCTTTACTACCCCCAACCCCCTTCCCCCGGTAATCGCAATACTGTTGCCTGTGTCTATGGGTTTTTGTTTGTTTTTCTTATTTGTTCATTTGTTACTTTCAGTTTTATATCCCACATATGAGTGAAATCATGTGCATGTCTGTGATCATTGCAGCATTACTCACAGTGGCCAAGACATGGAAACAATTGATGGTTGGGTAAAGAAAATGTGAGATGGAATACTACTCAGCCATAAAAAAGATGAAAGCTTGCAATTTTCAACAACATGGCCGAATCCTGAGAATATTATGTTTAGTGAAATAAGTCAGATAAGACACACACTTTTGAATTTAACTAATCCTGTGGAGTACTTGTAATCCAGGTCCTTGTTTGGAGTTGGAAATTCAAGCTCACTGCTTCTCACATTTACAAAACCTTGTTAGAAATCAGGGGGAAATGTTTGCATAGTTACTTATAGGACACATATCCCATCTATTTTTCCACAGAGTACCAAATACATACCACCTAGTCAAGCCATATAGTTAAGAATTATACTATAATGACATAAGAGTAATGATCTACTGAATTTTTTTAATTAATAGCTTAATATTTCTTTATAATTCTAGAATAATTGTTTTTAGTCTCCTATCTTCTCTCCTTGAATCTTCCTTCTTGCATCCACAATGTCTTCTCAACTCGTCATTTGCTTAAAACAAATCAGATTGTATCCCTCCCCTTCAAAATATTTTTCTTCACATTTCATACAGAATGAAAATCACAGTCTTTAAAATGATCTAAAATAGTTTGTTTTCTGGATTTAGCTTTTTTTTTTAAAATAATTACTTCTAAAGCTTAATTTGCTTTTCTTGCACTGGCCTTCTTGCTGTGTTATAAGTACATCAAGCATACTTCCACCTTATCACATTTGAACTAGCAGTGTATTCTGACTCAAGTCTCCTAACCCCAAAATAAACTTGGCTTACTTAACTCTCTTCAAGAATTAATTCCAATATCATTCTCTTCATAAGAACTTCTCTTCTCATTCTATATGAAATTGCAACTTTAAGCACGATATTTCTTATGCCTATAACTTGCTATATTTTCTCTGTAGCAAATAAACTTTCTATCATTATGCTCTGATTCTATAACAAACTACTTTAGCTTTACTGGATTGTAGCAGCAATCATTTATTCATATTATGATATTGCAGATAGGCAACATGGGTTAAGATAATTTGGACAGCCCAGCCGGGCGTGGCTCAGCGGTTGAGCGTGGACCTAGAATCCAGGCGATTGGGGTTCGATTCCCGGTCAGGGCACATGCCCGGGTTGCGGGCTCCATCAATGACTCTCTCATCATTGATGTTTCTATCTCTCTCTCTCTCTCCCTCTCTCTTCCTCTCTCTGAAATCAATAAAGATACATTAAAAAAAAAAAAAAAAGATAATCTGGACAATTCTTCTAGATATAGTGGGCTCAAATGCTCATGATTCCAAGTCAGATGGTTATCATGGCCTCAGTTAGGGTGGCTGAATAAACTGAGTCCTTCATATTGTATATTATCTTCCAGTAGGCAAGCTTGGGCTTATTTATATAGAGATACAGATTCTAAGAGTGAGAACGGAAATGTTCAAATATTTTGGGAATCAGGCTCATAAATTGCTCAGTGTTAGTTTCTTTGCTTGTAATCCTAAAAGACTTAGGGAAGCAAAAATATTTCTTTTGCCTGAAGAGTAAAAGTTGCATCTTTAAGAAAATCAAGACTGTTTGACCCTAGTTTACTAAAACTCAGCTGTGTTCCTGAAATGAGCTCTTCTCTGTTCACAAACTTGAATAATTAGGCCAAGAAGAAAACTTAAATGAATTACACGGATCTCATTTATAAAATACAAAAGACTCATAAAGATAATCTCTAAATGGCATATCCAATATAAAGAGGCTTGCCTTCTTCATTGCCCTCAATTCATTTCAAGTGGGAAAGCATACCCTGTTTTCCAAGATAAAGAATCTAAAAAACTTTATATAAAATCTCTAAAGTAATAAATTGGAAAAATGAAGGAAAAAACAAAACACACACACATTTAACTAATCTCACAGTTCCCGAGGTTACAATGCTGGTCTAGAAACTAAATTTGTAGCATTATTTTTTTTAAGAGCAGTAATTCAATTTAAAAGATTGTTAAAAGCCATGGTAGAAAATTTTTCATAATGCTGATTAAATTTAGACTAATCCTGTTTACATTATAAATAGGGTGGGGGCAAAAGTAGGCTTACAGATATTTGTACAAAAAAATAATACAATAATTAAATACTAATACAAGAATAAACTCCGTGCTTTGCGTACTCACAGCTGTAAACCTACTTTTGCCCAGCCCTCTATATGCAATTGGAAATTTGGACATGGATTAAGAAATCTGAGTAATGTTGAGAAATATTTTAAGATTGTTTTTTCTTTATGCCCATTTTGCTCAACTCTTTATTATCTATAGTTGTTTTACAATGATTCTTTGGATTATCTAATGCGTGATTTTAGCATGTCATAATAAAGACATCATATCTTTTTCGAGTTATATTCCATATATATGCCTGTATATCCATTTGTTGTATTATTTTAGATGTTACTCTCCAATTTATATATAATGTTAATGGGACATTTGTTTCCACTCTTATTTAACAGAGTACTTATGTAGATTTCATTCAGTACTTGTTGCCTCACAATTTTAAATAACTGCATTTGACAACAACAAAGAAAAAATTTCTTAATTTCTAGTTTTCTTCAATTCTTAGACTTAGATGTTTGTCTTAATCAAAAAATGGTCAAAATGTAGCTGAAAATCTTTGGATATCATTTCTGAAACAAAGCACAACAAAATTAATTATGTCTGGAACTGCATAAACAAAAATATGACCTTTTGGAGGCAGTTATCTTACATAATTAATACAAATACTTAAACAAGTATAGTAGTTAGCATAACGTACTTTATGACATAAGGTGAACACAAAATAGTCTTTCATTTATTTATCTACAGTAAATATCTCAGTGGCCGATTTAACAGAGAAGACCTTTATTTTAAAAAAAATATATCTTTATTAATTTCAGAGAGAGGAAAGGAGAGAGAGAGATAGAAACATCAGTGATGAGAGAGTCATTGATCAGGTCCCTCCTGCAGGCCCTTGACTGGGGATCAGCCCTCAAACCGGGCATGTGCCCTGACGGGGAATCAAACCTCGATCGCCTGGATCCTAGGTAGACGCTCAACTGCTGAGCCATGCCTGGCCAGGCGAGAAGACCTTTAAATGGCTCAGTTATACATCTCCTAAGCAATTTTTATGTCAGTCTCCACATTATAGAGGCATGGTTTATGTGAAGGCTATTGTAATTTCTATTGTTAGAATAGTGATTTGTTTCAGTCCTCAATGACTAGAATCCCTTATATAGTCTGTGAGCTATGACAGCAATAATAAGAAAAAATTCACATGGTCCATTTACTAGATGAGGTGGCATAAGGTCCATCTGATTGCATATAAGTGGTTATTACAATAGGTCCTCAAACAAGAGTTATAGAAGAACTATAAATTTCCAGTCATCTATTTTCAAGTCATTTTATGAGAATTGCAGTTTCATGGATATTGGGCACTTCAATGCTATTGGGTTTGGACCAAAAATAAATGGCACACTCACAGGCTAGATAAGACTTTTGGTTCAAGTGTCAATGCAACCTACACTATTAATAAGGAAATATTAAAAAGGGAAAAGCACCTATTGGTAGCAATCAATTTATTTTGACCCTGAAAAATAGGAATACTAATTCACTGCATAAAGCAGAAGCTGTTATGAAATTCTAAAGACAGACAAGTTTTGGTGTAAGAAAGGCATGCTATAATGTATCAGCAGAAAGCCTCAAAGTACTTGTTATAAGTCCTTGGGCTGTCTCATAAGAAAAGTGCAAATGTGCACATAAAACCAATCAGACTGTTCACGTAGAGAGACAAATTTAAAGGAAAGTTGTTTTTGTCATGCCAAGACACAAAGGTCTAGGTTCCTTAGAGTGTGTTTGTTCATTCATTCATTCTGTTTCAAGACCTCTCACCCCTATGGGGATCCAAAGCAAAGCAAACTCACAGAGAATGACTCATGGAATAGGAAGGATTCCTGTGGCTTGAGAAAGGCATCCAGTTGGCTTGTATAAGGCACTACTGACAACTTTTCTGTGAAAGGTAGCTGAAGAGTAAACTGGAAGCTATCAAAATCTAGTTGTAAAAAATATTCTTGGGGTCCTATATATTTTCATTCTTTGGATATTAATCAAAAGTTTCCATTAAATGTATAAAATGAGGTAGTAGTGTTTTGAAAATGCATAATTGGTCACCTACTTAATAAAGCCATGTTTTCATTACTTATAAGTATATTGAAAATCTTTACGTTAGATGTGTATTAAAGGAAACAGCCATACATTTGATTATTTACAGCTTCAGTGAATAACAGTAAAATTGCATTTTGGTTGAATTATTGAACAACTATGCCTGCATGTCTTTAAGATATAAAGAAATCAGAAAATTAATTTTTAAAATATCCTATAAATAAACATCCAGAGCAGTCAGAATAAATAGGGTAAATAAATTTAGCACAGAGAGTAAAATTCTTTTTAGGAGGGTCAGAAATACATCTAAGACCAACAGAAGTTTGATGAAAAGATACCAAGAGGAGAAACTAAATTAATATCTTAGAAGTCAAAGTCTTAGAGAGAAAAAATAAAAAGCAAATGTTATGCTGTTTTTGGTGCTGCTAGAAGAAATAAGGAATTTCAGTCAAAAGATCAGTTTAACTTAAAATTATTTTCTATCTCTGGAAGTTTATATAAGCCTATATTTGTATGAAATATACTCAATAAAGGATGTATTTACACACAAACCTGCATATGTCTATGTTGATATGTCAATTGCTACTGTCTCTAATAAATTAAAGATATCTGATATATTAATTAAAAAACTCCAGAAACATATTTTCTATGAGGAACATAATATAAGACTGGCTTAAGTAGTTGACTTTCTTGAAATTAATTCTACAGTAAATATACAAAATAAGGCACAAGGAAAAGATAGTCTTATTTTTGCAATTGTTGATTTTAAATTATTTCTATATTTTTTAACCTTACCTCTTCTTTTTTTGTTTAAAATTAAGCATTATTCTGTTTTTTCCAATCAGTGCATTAATCAATATACCAAATCCTTTAAAATATCAATATGAATCTGAAAATTGGTAATTTATGTACCTTTAGAAAATTTAACATGGACTGTTACAAAATAGTATGTTTATAACCTCTTTATTCTTATTAACTGAGAATATCTAGTAGTGGGAAAGAAAAGTTTACTCCTTCCAGCTTTTTCTTTTTACTCAGGAAGTACTTGGTAGGCAATATTTTTTCCCCACTGTTATCATGCTACCTTTATTAAATTTAACAATAGACTAATTCAGTGAAAAGTATTGGAATCTCTATAAATTTGGTGTTAAAATTATCTATCTATTTGTCAATCTGTCTATTTCTGGGTTAAGATTTAATATATAAGAGCTCTTGAAAGTTGTTACTCCCAATTTTATTACAAAAAAAAAAAAAGAGAGGAAAAAAAAAGAAGGAAAAAAAGAGCTAAACAAGCTGGAAATGCCAAACTAAATTTACTTAGTTTTTTTGTACATATCAGGTAAATGAAGTCAGATAGAAACTTCTCTCTCTAAATCTGGAGAGAAAAAATAAAACAAAAAGTCACAGCTGAGAGCCCTTTACCTAAAGAATAATACTTATTAAAATGCTATAGTAATTGAGATAGCATTGTAATGGTAAAAGAATATACATGTATATCAATAGAACAGAATAAATGATTAAGAAATAGACTCATGCTGCTCTTTGATAAATACAATTCAGTGAGAAAGGATAGACTTTTTAACAATGGTATTAGAAAAATTGGAAATGTTTTCATATGCAAAAAATCTAGATAGAGACCTTACATATTTCACCAAATGAACAAAAATGAGATCATAGGCCTAAATGTAAAATGCAAAACTCTAAGATTTCTAGAAAAAAATACAAGAGAAAATCATGTGGACCATAGGTTGGGTGATATTTTAGATAAAAAGCAAAAGCAAAATACTTTAAAAATAAATTAGACTTTATTAAATTAAGAACTTTTGTCCTATGAAAGAAACTGTTAAGGCAATTAGAAGACATGCCACTGACTGAGGGAAGAAAATATTTGCTAAACATACATCTGATTAAAACAAAAAACAATACAAAAAACACAACAAAACAAATTCATCTCTAAATCATGCAAAGTATTCAAACTCAAAAATGGAAAAAACAAGCAATACAATTTAAAAAATGAGCAAAAGATAAGCAGACACTCTCAAAAAAACAAAGAATAAACTGAAGTCAACCAATATGATTAAAGGGGCATTAGCATAAGGACTGATGGAAAACATTAAATAAACATTTACTTGTATGGAAAAACTATATTAAATGGTCGTATGCTCTGACTATGTAAAAAAATATATACAGAAAGCAAATGATCACGTGAAAAGACACACATCTTCATTTGTCATTGGGATATTGCAAATGAAAGCAACAATGGGATAGCAATACACACTGATTAGAAAAGTCAAAATCTAAAAAGTGACAACACTAAATGCTGCTGAAGATGTAGAGCACCAGGAGCTCTGACCTCATTGAGGGTGGGAATGGAAGATGGCACAGTCACTTTGGAAGACATTTTGGAGATTTTTACAGAGTTTAACTTAGTCTTCCACCCCTCCCCCTCCATGCCTTTCACCCAGCTGTCTTAAAATACAGCTGCGCCATGGTGCCTTCTCTTCTAATTTGACAGTTATAAGAACAACTCCTGAAGAACAGAAAATTCTTTAGGGAAGGGCTCTCAGTTTCAAAAATATTTAGGAGAAAATGAAAAACATTTCAAGTTGAAATGCCATGTATGGAAAGGGGTGGAACATTCCCGAAAAGCTATCTGACATGTATGGAATGCTTATTACCAGGCACTGGGTGGGGTGAGTTCTCATGGCTTATTACATTTGGACTTCACAATGCTGAAAGATGAGTACAATAACCATAAGTTCATAAATGAGAGAACTGAGTCTTAGAAACATTAAGAGACTTGCCCAACATCATACAGGGAATTTGTTGTATTGTTGGTGTATTAGTTTTCTAAGAATGTTATACCAAATGACCATAAACTTGATGGCTTAAAGCAACATAAATGTATTCTCTCACAGTTCTGTGTGCAGAGCTGAAATCAAAATGCTGGCAGAATTCTGCTCCCTCCTGAAGCTCTAGAGGAGAATCCTTTCATTTCCCAAATTTTGGTGGCTCCAGGTATCTGTTGGCTTGTAGATGCCTAATTCCAGTCTCTGCCTCAGTCTTCACATGGAATTCTCCACCAATCTCTCCTCTAGATATTTCTTTCTTTTTCTTTTTTTCAATTATCTTTATTGTTGAAAGTATTACAGATGTTCCCTTTTCTTCCTCATTGATACCTTCTACCTCACCCCCCAGGTTTTCACCACACTATTGTCTGTATCCATGGATTATGCATAGATGCATATAAGTTACTTGGTTAGTTTTTCCCACCAACCAGCAACCCTTTTTCCCTAAGATTCATCAGTTTGTTCCATGCTTCTTTATTTATGTCTTTGGATTTATTTTTTACATCAGTTTATTTTGTTCATTATATTCCACATATGAGTGAGGTCATGTGGTATTTGTCTTCCTCTGACTAGCTTATTTCACTTAGCATAATACTCTCCAGGCCCCTCCATGCTGTCTCAAAGGGTAAGAGATTTTTTTTTTTTTTTTACAGCTGCTGGAATACTATTTTTTAAATAGTATTCCATGGTATAAATATACCACAAGATTGGTAGAATTAACATCATTAAAATGTCCATACTACACAAAGCAATCTGTAGATTCAATGCAATCCCTATTAAAATGCCAAAGCTTAACTTAGTCTTACCAGAAGACCCAGCAATCCTGTTCCCAGGTATTTACTAACTGAATTGAAAATGTCTGTTTACCCAAAACTTGCATGTAGATGACTACCATGGCTTTATTTATAACTGTGCCAAATGGGAAGAATTCACAGTGTTTCCATAAGTGAAAGGACAGACAAACTCTATTACAGTCATAACGAGGAATATTACTCAGCAATAAAAGGAAATGAGCAATCAAGTTACAAAAGGACACAGGTGAACCTAAAATGAATATTAAGCTAATGAAGTAAATCTAAAAAAAGACTATTCTATGATTCCAATTATATGACATTCTGCAAAAGCTAAAACAAAAAGACAGTAAAAATGTCAGCAGTACAAAATAAAATCTATGAGTCCAGACTGTTATAAATAAATGATTGAATAAAAAATTAATAAGGAAGAAGATAGGCATGTTCTGTATAGAATAATTCCTGATAACATAGATACCCTTGCCCTGATTGAAGGGGTGCATGAACCCCTAGTCCTTCAGTGTTTGCTATGCAGAGTGATTCCAAAGAGGCTAGCACAGAAAAGGAAGGGGTAACTTTATAGTGGAAAAACCTAACAAATACTTCCTCAGTCATGCAATTAAAGTCAATATTAATAGTGACAAAACTGTTGATGTTACATACCCTTAATAGGAGGTAATGAAATAACACTACCTGTTATCTTCCTCACCCAAACCCATAACTCCCGTCTAATCGGAGAAAAAATAGACAAATTCCAATAAAAAGACATCCTTACATAATACTCCTCCTCACAGTTCTCAAGGTCATCAAAAACAAAATATAAGAATCTGTCACAGAGAAGAAGAACCTAAAGAAACATGCCAACTAAGTGTAATGTTTAGTTGCAATCTTATAAAAGAAAAAATGTTAGTTATAAATTAAGACTTTTGGAATAAGCTATAGGCTTTCATTAATAATAATAATGTATGAATATTGGTTAAATATTTGTGACAAATGTGTCATCTTAATATAAGGTGCTAAGAACAGTAGAAACTAGGCACAGGGTAAAAGGAATTCTCTGTACTACCCTTTTAATTTTTCTATAAATTGAAAACTAAAAAAAAAGTTATTAAATAAACAAATTCAATATCTTCAGGAAATGCTTCTCCAACACTTGGTCAAGTTTCCACATATCTAATAAATGCATTTGAATAAATTATTATTAAAACATAGCATTTAATTATAGAAATGTAACAACGCTTTAGTTTTCAACACAGTAAAACAAAATGTTGGCTGATTTAGCTGCTGTCCTCATTTTCTGGTACATAGTACATATGTTGGCTCACATACATTCTACTTATTGGGATCACAATGCTACAGATACTTCTATACTCAAAGTTCTAAAATAAAAAGAAATTCATATGACACTTGGAGATGTCAGCAGAAATCTCACACAGTTAGTAAATGTCAGATGCTATTGCAATTCTTTTGCCAAGATTTATAAAAAAATGACTGGAGAAATGTTTGCCTTAGGGTTAAATTTTTAGTTTATGTATTGGGTTGTTTTCTTTGTTTACATATTTTCTGTCCCAGAGCAAAAAATGACAGTCCTTTTGTAACAATTTCCTGTTGTTTCTTCAGTAGAAAACCCCTGCCCCATACTTCTAAAATTCTCTCATTTTTCTTCTCTCATTGTCAGAGGATGGGGTGACCAATGAAAAGGAAACACCATGCAATATTGCAATATTTTTATTATTTAGATACTGAAAGTATTTTTTCATTCAGAGAGTAACTAATATTACTTTAGCTTTTGTCTTTGAGTGATGGACATAAATGTTTCTCTGGGACTGAAAGATGACAGTAATTTTTTTCTTACATAAAACCTACCCTTTGCAATATTTATTCTTAAAAATAAAAACAACCCACAAATCTTTGTGGAATAATTTCAGACACTCAATGTTTTGATATCCATTTGCTCTTTGACAAAGTCCAAGTTTATTAGTGTCAGTCTCAGTCATAGCTAGTTGTAGCAGGGAAAGGATTTTGCTTATTGTGACAAGAAACAACAACAACAGTATGTCAGTTTTTCTTCAAAAATTTTTAATAAAACATTTTATTTTGGCCTTTTATCATGTACCTGTAAGTATCAAACTAGTAAGAATGTCATTTGTAACAAAGATAGAAAGCATAGTTTTGGCATATCTTGAATTTTCAACTCTACTTCTACACTGACTTAGTTGTTTCCAGTTCAACATTATTCTATAACCTGTAACCCAAAATGTTACCCAGTCCTTTACTTTCAGGTTCTACCAAATATTTTTTTCTTCTTTATTTTATAATCTTTCCTCTATAATCACTTTTGTAACTTACAGAAATGCTCATAATCTCAGAATTCAAAAATAAATAAATTTATTTTTAACTCTAAAGATACATGAGAAAAGAAGCAACTTGCCTTTGAATACCGTTTGCTCTAATATAAACATATGGATAAATCATGCATATAATATGTCACATATATAGTTACATGTGATGAGTTAATGTTTCTGTAAACAAAAATATACTAGAATGAAATGGGATGTATGTAATAACTCAAAAGGTTTTATTGGAATTCACTGTCTTCCACATTTAGGTCAGAAGAAGCAAGTAAATGAAAAATTATATTCTGACTTACAGAGTGCAAAGAAAAAATTTCTCTATTTCATATTTATTTATTCACTTAATTGATAATAGCAGAATGATCTCAGTCTGCTTGAGAAAGTCCTAGTTTATAGCCTAGTGCTCTGACAAAATAATTGGTAGTGTCTCCTTTCTCTCTCAGAAATGTCTCCTTTAGAAGGTGTATTATAGAGTAATATAGTGTTACAATAGAAGGGATTACATTAATCACCTTTTAGTGGCATCTCCTTCTCCATCTCCTTAAATGTGAAGATTCTGCCCTTTAAAATAAGACAGCAAAGTCTGGCCAGCGTGGCTCAGCAGCTGAGCATCTACCTATGATCCGGGGAATCAGGATTTGATTCCCAGTCAGGGCACATGTGAGGGTTACGGGCTCAATCCCCAGCAGGGGGCATGCAGGAGGCAGAAGATCAATGACTCTCTCTCATCATTGATGTTTCTATCTCTCTCCCTCTCCTTTTCTCTCTCTGAAATCAATAAAGATATACTTAAATAATAAAATAAAATAAAATAAAATAATAAAATAAAATAAAATAAGACAGTGAATTAAAAATTTTTTTCCCTTCAATGCAATCTGTAACAGTACACATTTAAAACTTTGTTGCAAATTCTGATACCCCAGCATAGCAGTATTCAAAATCAGCCTCTAATTATAGTAAAGATTTTCTGTTTGATATACCTTACTCTGAAAATTGGAACAATACCAGTTTTGTATTTAAATTGAAGAAAAACATAGCAGATATAATTTATTTAAATAAAGAAAACCAAAGTATGTGTAAAATCTTATGAAAATTAATTTTATCAATTTTATCAATTTCAATGAATGTTTACTCTTGTATTTTTATTTATTTATTTATTTATTTATTTACTTATTTATTTATTTTAAATATATCTTTATTGATTTCAGAGAGAGGATAAGAGAGGGAGAGAGAGAGATAGAAACATCAATGATGAGAGAGTCATTGATGGAGCCCGCAACCTGGGCATGTGCCCTGACCGGGAATCAAACCCCGATCTCCTGGATCCTAGGTGGACGCTCAACCGCTGAGCCATGCCCGGCCAAGCTACCCTGTGTGTTTTGATTGGAACATTTAATCTATTTACATTTAAAGTTATTATTGATAAGTGTTTATTTATTGCCTTTTTTTATGCCTATGTTCTCGCCATTTCTTTTTCTTCTTAAAGCTATCCCTTTATTGTAATGCTGTAATGCTGGTTTGGTGGCAATGAACTCCTTTAGTCTTCTTTTGTCTGGGAAACTCTTTTTTTTTTTAAATTTTATTTTTGTTTAAAATATTACAGATGTCCCTTTTTCTCCCCAATGACCCGTTCCACCCCATTCCATCCCTCTCCCCAGTCCCTCTCCCCACCATTGTCCTTTGGGAAACTCTTTATTTTGCCTTCTCTTTTAATTGATAGCCATGCAGGATAGAGCAATCTTGGTTGCAGTTGTTGCTTTTCTTTACTTTGAATACTTCATGTCAGTCCCTTCTGGACTGAAGAGTTTCTGTTGAGAAATCAGCTGACAGCTATCCTCTTTTAGGAAATGCAAAAGAACAGGTCTCTTGATTTAGTAGAGATCTTTATACATTTTGATATCGGCCCTTTGTTGGTTTTATGTGCTGCAAATATCTGTTCCACTTGTTACTTAGCCTTTATTAGTACTTTATTTTAAAAAATTGATAAAAATACTTTCAAAAGGAGAATAATCTGATTAGTACTGATATCTGATGAGCTAGTTCTGTGCTGATTAAGAAAACCACAATCTCTAGTGTTCCTTAATTGGTCCTTTAAAATTAGAATTTTGGAAATTTGCTAAAGAATTACATAATTAAACTAATAAAATAAGTATTTAATATATACCATAAAAATGCAGTTTCCTTTGGTAAATTTAAGTATTTATGTTCATTTTACATAAGAATGGCAATATTACATTTGGATTGTGAGGAAGATTTAGATTTACTAATTGAAATCTTTAAGAAAAATTTCAGAAGTATTTTGTGAATTATTCTAAGTATTTAAACAGAAAAAAATATTTTAGAAAGTGATAGTATATGAATAATATAAAGTTTGATATTAAGAATGGCACTTTTTATAGTGCAGACTATTTATGTGTTTGAGTATAAGGTGTGCATGTATGTGTGTGTGTGTGTGTGTGTGTAGAAAATAATGCAATGGAAAGTCTATATGTGATTATTTTATTTTTCTTGTGTTGGACAGCAGATTAATATCATACTAAATTATTTAGAATTTAGGTTGATTATTTAACATGATATGTTTTACATATATAACCTAACAGATAAAGTTAATTATACACAATATCAATTTTATCTAAATTAAGGGGGGTGGAGGGTGGGAAGAGATTAACCAAAGAAGTTATATGCATATATGCATAACACATGGACACAGTAACAGGGTGAAGGCCTGGGGAGGGGGTGGGAGTGAAGTGGAAGGGGTCAATTGGGGGGAAAAATGGGACACCTGTAAAACTCTCAACAATAAAGATAAATAAAACATAAATTAATTTTAAAAATCAACTAATTAAATGTTTTATTTTTTTCAAATATTAAAATTTATTTCACAGGTCAAGTTTTTCCATGTAGTTTGTATTACCATACAATTGCCATAGCTCTGATTATTTTTTCTACTTTGATATGTTCTCACTAAATACCATACCCTGCATTGATTGGAATGTGCTTTTCAACAGAACATGCACTTAATTGGCACTGTTTCCATGAAACTAAATTAAACCTGATTGAACTGGTAATTTTGCTTAATAGGAACACTTGCAATAATTTGGTGAGACTCAAATGGGGCTTATGGGACCAAATGAAGCTCAAAGGTTGCTGCATCTTTTTGCACTTCCAGAACTTCTGTCACCAATTATCTAGTAACCACAGAGGTTTCATCACTCTGTGGGAGAAATTAAAAGCTGATTCTTGAATTGAACTTATTTCATATTTTTTGGTTATACCTGTTAGGATCTGTGAGGAAGTGCTACTTGTGTCTTTCTTCCCATTTATCACCTCAACAGCTCTCCTACCAGTGTGACATGGACTGGTGATGTAGGAGATAGTTCCTGTGTCCAGAAACTCTCTTGTTCTAATGGAAAAGCTGCATTTTCTATTCTCTCATATTGTACATGTTTGTCATTTCTAAATCATTTTAATTATCATCTAGTCTATTAAAACTATAAATCATTATTATGTTGCCTTATAATAGCTCTTTTTTCTTTCTACTTTTTAAATTCATTATTGACTAATTCCTTAATCAAAAAAATAAGGAATAAATCAATAAAAAAATTATTTTGGGGGAAAATTTATTTTTACTATTAGATAATCTATATTCAATAAGTGATAAAGAGATCTCAGAAAAATGACACTAATGTATTCATATAGGTTATTACGTTTAAACGTGAAAATGTCAATTTGAATTTATTTGTCAACAACAAAATTAATATCTAATGAAATGTGTAAGGAAATATTCTTACAGTAATTACTAGAAAATTTTGTGTTACACTTGGTAGATTTATTTTCTGAGAATGTACTTACAAGTGTATTTGCAGTGCAATTCTACAAATAAATGTTTGAAAAATAAAATATTTTTTATAAAACTATGTATTAAATATAAAATAAACATGAATAAGTGAGGTACAGAATAAACAGAAAATGATTTTATAAAGACCTTGAAAAATCAAATTATTTCCACTGTGATTCTTGCATGACATCACCCTCCAGTTGTTGCTCCTCACCCTTCCTGCTAAATGCAAACTGTCTAAGCAATGGTAGCTAAACCACAGTTACAATTCCCTGCCACTACAACTTGTGATTTATGCTACCTCAATATTTTAATATTTTCTTAAAAGTTTGAGTGGAACCTAGCCAGCATGGCTCAGTGGTTGAGCATTGACCTATGATCCAGGAGGTCAAGGTTCATTTCCTGGTTGGGGCACATGCCCAGGTTGTGGGCTCGATCTACAGTGAGGAGCGGTGCCAGACTCTCTCTGATCATTGATGTTTCAAACTCTCTCTCCCTTTCCCTTCCTTTCTCTGAAATCAATAAAGACATATTTTAAAAAGAAGAAAAAAAAGGCCTGGTAGGTGTGGCTTAGCGGTTGAGCATCAACCCATGAACCAGGAGGTCACAGTTCAGTTCCCTGTAAGGGCACATGCCTGGGTTGCGGCTCGATCCCCAGTAGGGGGCGTGCAGGAGGCAGCTGACCAATGACTCATCAATGATGATTCTCTTTCTCTCTCTCCCTATTTCTTCCTTGCTAAGAAATCAATAAAAACATATAAAAAATAAATAAAAGCTGACCTCTAATTAATCTCTTAAAATGTTTTATATTCTAAGTTTCTTACTCTATTCAGAACATTCATCTTAACTCATCTTTAATCTGTTCTCATGTTGCGTTGTTTTTAAAAATGCTATAAATGCTTGAACTGCTAATTATTGGTTGTTATCTTCCAAAGGAAGCTTCAGCACCGTGGCTAAGAGGTCAAGATTTATAAGCAAAAGCATTAAATAGTTGTTTAATTTTGACCAAGTTATTTTATCTTACTAGGCTTCTTATTTCTTTTCTAGAAAGTAATGGATCACATTTTATTAATTGATTAATAAAAATTATACATTGTGTCCCTATTTTATACCAACAAGTATATTAAATGTTAGGTGTGTACTATTCTTTCAAGCTGAAATAAACCTTGACCACATGAATGGTACATGAAATTAAAACAAATACTTTTGTATTCCATATGAATCATACATAAAAATTCAGATGTGATAAAAGAGAGCCATATTTTGTTATTTATTTAACATCATTTAAAAACTGACTTTGAGGTCCCTTTTTAAAAAAAAAAAAAATATATATATATATATATATATATATATATATATATATATATATATATGTATATGTATATATTATTGATTTCAGAGGGAGGAAGGGAAAGGGAGAGATAGAAACATTAATGATGAGAAAGAGTCTGGCATGCCCCTCATTGGGGATTGAGCCCACAACCCAGGAATGTGCCCTGACCAGGAATCAAACCGTGACTTACTGGTTCATAGGCCCATGCTCAACCACTGAGCCACGCTGGCTGGGCTGAGATCCTATTTTACAATGAGATTAAAAAATTGAATCTAATGTTTTATTTTCACCGTACTCCTTACTCTAGAGTAGCATAGTACAATTCAGCTGTGATGATAAAAAGGAAGGTTAATTGCCTGTTTCTTTATCCCATCATAGTTATCTTTGCTCAATAGTATTTGAGGTTATAATATGATGCTGTTTATGTGCAACCTATCACTTATTTTTTCTAGAACATTTTAAACCAAATTGTGAAATAATCTATCTGGAGTTGAAATCACATCCTCAGGTCTCTGCAAGATAGTCAGCTATTGGGAACAACACCTTATACTAGATCTTCAATAAATCACCAGTGATTCTCCTATTGAACTTTTTTCTGCTTAAAGGCACTCACCTGTCTCTGCTCTCTGCTGTATAATTCTTAAGGGACTTAGTTTTGCAGAAAATAAAATTAAAGATCTCATTCAGTCAGAGTTTTTTTTTTATTTTCTTCTCTATAATGTAAATCTCACACCATTCATAAAATGAAGCACAGCTAAAGAAGGGGGCACAGATCTTTTATTGGTTTGCCCAAAAGTAGAGAAAAAAGTCATAGAGCAGCACAGTCAATATCTAATTATCACATGACAATTGTCAAGTATCATTAATACTTAAAACAATAAAGAATAACATTATGACACAGAGTAACATGCTAATTTTCAGAAAAGCTGTGATTTACTTATGTGAGAGTCATAGAAATAATCTAAAGAGATGAAATTTATAGTAATAGATGGATGGAGTTTTTAATGCTATATAAAAGGCTGAGGGAGGAACAACTCTAAACCTTGGCACCTGAATGGTGAAATTCTTTGAGGTGAGAAAAGATTGAAAATAACCAGAGTGATGAGTGTATATTGAGTAAAATGACAGACTGTTTGAAGAGGTTGTTGTGAGGATAGATAGGGGTCAGGTCATATAAGATATTGTAGAATATATATAAAAAAATTTTCTAAGTTCTGAGAGAGTGTAATGATATGTTTATAGAGGGAAGCCATATCATTATATTTTATTTATAAAAAGATCACTTTCACAGCCACAGAGAGATGCATTTGGAATAGAAGAAGAGAAAAAGCTGGGAAATATGTCCAGAAGGTCTTGCAAGTGTCCACGTCAGCAATGAGTATCCTTGAGAGAAAAGATGAGATATATTTGCAATGTACTTTTTAGAGTCACACATAGAGTAATAACCTAATAAGTAATCAATATAATCTTTACCAACTTTGTGATGATTATTACTAGAGAATATTTTATTATCAGAATTATAAACTAATGAATCTTATAAAAAATAAAAGATTATTAATGTGGTCAGGCAGTTATAATAACAGTACTTGATTGTTTTTTTAGATTTTTGTGTTATTTTCATCTTCTACACTTGTAAACATTTTCTAAAATATTTTTATTTAATTTGTATTTTATTTAATATATTTAGTATTTTTATTATTAAAGAAGATTCCCATAACTGTAAAGTCTTCAGATCATTTAAAACACAAATTAAAATTCTCTGTTATTTGAGATTTTGGAGTCTACACTATAAGAAAGCAATAAGAGTAAAGATAATTTATCTCAGTGTAAATTCCATTATTCCTGAAGAAGACAGTTTGAAATAATAGTATTATCAACTAATATCCTGAAATACTCTAGAAATGTTTGAAAACATGAGAGAATATATCTAAAGATAATAATATTTATTTAAAAGAATCACTAAATACATGTATAAGCAGGTTTTACATGTTCATATTTTGGTAAATGTAAAAAAAACCCCAAAAAACAGCATGTAATTAACATATAGAGGATTCTTCATACTAAATTCAAACAAACAATAAAAACCTGTTAATAAATCATTAGTTTTTGAATAGTATGTGAACATTTTTATTATGACCTCTTTAGTTATTTTTCAGTTTAGAGCATTAGCATCAAGAGTGAGATGGGGTCACCATGACATGTGGTCTATATCCTAAAACTGTGAAGCTACACCTATCTCCTTTAGAAACACCAAAAACAACTTTGTTTTTCAAATTTGGATAGAATGTTAACACCAGAAGACCGATATAAGTCGTATATGTTCATATGTCAATCACTACAAAAGTAAAAATTGATAAACTCAAAACACTGTAAATACAACAAAACTAAATCCTAAAAAAATCTTCAAGCAACCTTTAGTAAGGCAAGAAAAGAGGAACAGAGAAACAAGAATCCCAAGAAACAAATTTTAAACAAAAAAATATATAGCAAACCTGTGCCACAAGTCAATAATTACCTTTAATGTAAATGTATTATGTACACCAAACTTTCACTACCTTGGTTAAATTGATAAGTATTTTATTTTTTATAATGCACTTTTAAAGAGAAATGTTCTTAATTTCTTTTTTGGATTGTTTATTGTTAGTGTGTAAAAATGAGACCGATGTTTGTGTGTTCATATCATATCCTGCTAATTTGTTAAATTTTGTTAGTTCTCACAATTTTGTGTGTGTGCAATTTTTAGGGTTTTCTGCATATAAGATCAAATTCTATGTAAACAGAGATAATTTTACGTCTTTTTCCATTTAAATAGAACAGGTACTTTAAGTCTGTGCTACCTGTTAAGAGGGGATGAACTTCTCAAATAATTTGGGATTTTGTTTTCGTGACATTAGAGAAATCACAAAGATTTTATTTTTAAAATCTATTATAGGATTGCCTTTATTTTTAGATAATTTGAGTAATTCTGTTGGCAGTCTCAGATTGGGTGCAAGAATAAAGAGGTAATGAATAATATATTATTCCAGGCAAGAAATCAAAAGCAACCAACCAAGGGCAGCAGTGTGAGAACAGGAAAATACTTATTTCTTGGGAAAATTAAGGATACACTCACATTAAAAATAGTTGTGTTGTTTGATCTATAAATGAGCATTTTAATTTTGTACTGATTAAAATAATTTTTACAATAGTAGGTCTTATTTTATTGAGGAAAAATGCTTATGGCTGAACAATACTAACGAATGAGATCTATTTTTGTATATGTCATTATATAGAAAAGATACGAAAATTACTGCATAGTGTAAAAGTTAATATAGAGTCTTTATATAACCAAGGAGATGATATGAGCCTGATATGCAAATCTGAGTGCCCCATCTCAGACATAGGGCCCAGGAATCTATTTTAACAAGTCCTTGTGGTAATTCTGAAGAACCATTGTATTATGGTAATAGGCAGGTGGCCGCTTATTCAAGTGGATTTGATAATTTTGTGTCAGAAAGTTAAGGGAGTTCTTTGGTGCATTCCATTTTTATTTGAATTTGTAGGATAAGGGCAGTGAGGGAAGAAGGGAGGGAAATGGAGGGTTAAGAAAGTGACTGAGAGTTTGAAATAATCCTTAAACAAAAAAGAATCCAAGTTCAGAGCACTTGTAAGAGAAAATAGGTATCTATCACAGACTGAAATGATCTTTTCCTCTTATGAAACCTTGTATTTTATAGATACTGTGAAATAATACGGTTTTATACTTCTTTTCACACTGCACAATGCCTTTGATGTTTGTACCCTTTTATTTCTGCGAGTAGGTTTTAGGTCTTTGTTTTTTGTTTGTTTTTTTTACTTTAGATTAGTTATGACCAGAGCTATTGCCTTTTACTGTTTTGCTCCCTCAGGTATTCCTAGAATGTGGTTTAAAATGATTTTTTAAATGTTTGAGAATTGAATGTGAGAACAAGAAAATACTTATTTCTTGGGAAAATTAAGGATACATTCACATTAAAAAATAATTGTGTTGTTTGATCTATAAATAAGCATTTTAATTTTGTATTGATTAAAATAGTTTTTACAATATTAGGTCTTATTTTATTAAGGAAAAATGCTTATGGCTGAGCAATACTAATGAATGAGATATACTTTTGTACATGTCATTATATAGAAAAGATACAAAAATCACTGCATAGTTTAAAAAGTGATTCTCCTAAATGGGGGAAAAAAGAAATATTGACATGAAGGATTAGAAAAGAAAAATGGGCCATGCTTTCTGTTATAGTGGCACATTTGAAAAATTGTTAATAATATTGTGAATTCAAAGTGAAAATAAAAATCTCTCTTACAGGGATAGTAAAAGCAACAGTCACTATTATCTGTTTTTTCACTCAGTGTATTAAGTTGCAGTGCAGGAGTTCTAAGTGGGGTTCAGCCTGTAAATTACCTGTCAAAAGACAAGCAGGTCTTCATGCTCTGAAATTTCCTTTACTCACACAGTAATCTCTAAGCATAATATATTATTATATGTATATTTTTTAAATCCTAAAATTCACTATCTCACATTATTGAATAAAAATAAAGAATAAACCACACTATGGAAAATGTTTGTATTTTTTCCCCCCTCCTGCTTTGAAAGATCAAAAAGTGATAAAATGAACACAGGAGGGTCTGAGGAGCTCCACAGATTAAAAGAGTTTTAGATGACCATCAGTGAGAGAAGTAATATCAGCCCATTGAAAATGAATGGGACTTATTTTCATTGAGACAAGCCTGACAAATGAAGTGAAAGAGACCCAAGGAGAAATGAATATTAGGGAAGATTGACCTGTCTCACTGAGTCATGTGCAGGATACTCTGCAGCCTTGTATAAAAATGAGTGGATCCTTCATCATTTTCAAAATTGGGACCTTGACCGGCTTCAAAAACTCATGTGTATATTGGTGCAAATATTATGAACATAGAGAAAATTCTAAAGCATTATATTAATCACTTGATTTTAAATCACCATATTTAAGCATGCCAAAAAAAATAGAAGTTTTAATGGAGAGAGGCGTATATGGTCTGAAAGAACCTAGTTTATTTCATGAAGTGGGACCTCTGGGTCAAAAGGGAATTCCATTTTATTTTTTTACTTATCTTTACTGTTGAAAATATTACAAATGCCCCCTTTTTTCCCCCACTGACCCCCCTCCACCCTGCACCCGGCCTACTCAGGCCTTAACTGCACTATTGTCTGCGTCCATGGGTTATGCATATATGCATGTAAGTTTTTTGGTTAATCTCTCTCAGTCCCCACCCCCTTCTCTCCAAGATTGCTTAGTCTGTTCCATGTCTCTGGATCTATTTTTCTCATCAGTTTATTTTGTTCATTAGATTCCATACATAAGTGAGATCATCTGATACTTGTCTTTCTCTGATTGGCTTATTTCACTTAGCATAATACTCTCCAGGTCCTTCCATGCTGTCTCAAAGGGTAAGAGATCCTTCTTCTTTACAGCCACACAGTATTACATGGTGCAAATGTACCAGGTCTTTTTTATACACTCATCTACTGAGGGAGACTTTGGCTGTTTTTAGTGCTATTTACAATGGCTAAGATCAGGCAGATCCATTTTTAATTTTTTGAGAAAACTTCATAGTGTTTTCACAGTGGCTGCACCAGTCTGTATTCCCACCAACAGTGCTGTGGTACATCTACACCATGGAATATTACATGGCTTTACAAAAGAAGGAGCTCTTATCCTTTAGGACAGTATGGATGAAACTAAAGACTATAATGCTAAGCGAAATAAACCAGTTGGAGAAAGACAAATATCACAGATTTCACTTATATGTGGAATCTAATGAACAAAATTAACTGATGAGTAGAATAGATCCAGAGGCATTGATAATGGAACAGACTAACAGATCTCAGAGGGGAAGAAGGTAGGGGGGACAGGAAGAGATCAACCGAAGAATATATATGCATATATTCATAGCCTGTGGACATAGACAATAAGGTGGTGAAGGCCTAGGAGGGTTAGGGGCAAGGTGGAGGCACCCAAAGGGAATGGGACATTGTGGACATCTGTAATAGAGTAAAAAAAAAGTAAATTAAGGGAAAATGGATCATTATCTTACCAGCATATTAATCCAAAACAGTAATAAAGTCTGTCTTTTAATGACTGCTACTTACCAAGCAGCATCCTTAATATCTTACATAGATTATTCGTTTATTTCTTTCTTATACTGACCAAGTAAAATAAGTATTCACATTATATTTTTTACATATAAGGAAATACAGACTCAGACAAATTACAGAAAGTTACTTCTAGCAAAAACAGCAATCTCATAGCTATTCTCTTAAAACAAATAATTCTTTAAATCTTCCCATATTAATTTTCAGGGAAAACCTAACTTTATTTAATTTTTCATATGGCCCCATAAAAAGTAATATGAAACAAATTTCCCACATGTTGATAATATGTTCTTTAAATTTAGGACTTCAGATAAATTTTATTTTTTTATTTTTTATTTTTTTTAAATACATCTTTATTGATTTCAGAGAGAGGAAGGGAGAGGGGGAGAGAGAGATAGAAACATCAATGATGAGAGTCATTGATCGGCTGCAGCCCGCAACCCGGGCATGTGCCCTGACTGGGAATCGAACCTTGATCGTCTAGGTCCTAGGTCGACACTCAACCACTGAGCCACGCCCGGCTGGGCCAGATAAATTTTAAAAGGAAAATATATGTCAGATGATTTGGTCAGCTGAATAGTGAGTACCTGAGGCTGAACAACATAAGTGTGTTAATCACTTTTAATCCAAGTAGAATAGAGAAGCTATAAAATACATAAAATTTTATGAATTAAATTTTATGTTAAATGTCATCTGTTAATGGCTTATACAGAGTGTCCCACCAAAAATGTATATACACACTTTAACAGCTGATAGCTCAGTTTTGAAAAAGAAATGTACTTTAATAAACACTGCCTTTATAATTATTCAGTGTGTGTATACATTTTTGGGACACTATGTGTATATATATATGTATATTCATATACGTAAATGTGTATAATGACATATAGGTAGAAATGTTATGTGGAAGGTTCAGGATATACCAGTGTGACATTAGAATATCTGTTAAAATCCCAAATATTAAGACAGTTACAAATGTAGAACATTAAGTACAAATTAAAGAAAAAGAGAAGAAAGTGACATCACAGCCATTATACCAACTTTAATTGAATGGGCCCCATATATCTTTTCGTAAGTTTACAGTCCATAAGGGGCATGAGTTTGCAAGGGTATATTTCAAATTAAATTAATTTTATTTTCAATGCATAAAACAGTGGCAGCAAAGAAAATAATGACCAACTTATTGAGTAAATTACAGGAGATGTTACAAAGAAGGAAATAATTGAATTACACATTAAAGATAAACAGCAACTTCTTTCTTTGGACTTAGAAAAACTGAATATCCATTATAAAGATTATACAAAATTCTGTGGTAATGTAAATTTATTGTTTATAGTTTATTCCAGAAATGATAGAAACTTTTAAAACAGAAAATGTTACCCATGAACTAATCTGACACACAAGGGAAAACAAATATTGTGAAAGTAGAAGTAGACAAGCATTCATTGAAATCCTTTTATTTTCTGGGTGTGATGATAGACAGTTAATATCTGATGTAATTACTCCCAGTAGCATTATTAATAAGTGCAATATAACCCATATTTTTACAGAAAATAGGTATGAAAAGTTGCTGAACTTTATCTTGCCCCAACCATTGTCTTGTCCCAACTCTTCTGTATGCAAAGGATTTGTAAGACGGACTTCCTTACTCCTAAAGGCTTTATACTATTTTTATTAATTTATAAATTAAAATTATTAATATCAATAAGGCCTAGAAATAGAGTTTTAATATTTAAGTTCCTTAGTTTCACTTTCACGTTTAAAGTTGCCAGTCATTCTACAATAGAATGTCAACCTGCAATGATTAAAGCCTTTGGAAGCTGAATGCCCTTGATGTCCACATTGGTGGCTTCATCATTATTTCTTCTGAAGCAGTCTTGACTGGGTTCTAAGTGTTGCAGCCAAGTTTGCTTTTGTAGCAAGAGAAAGGAAACTTTTATGACTTTTTCCTTCAAGGGGTAGGAATAATTAGTAAGAATCCAAAAATGAAGAAAATGTCCTTTAAATGGTTCCTATGTACTCATATTGCATCCTGGAAAATTAATCCCTTGTTCATAATTGGTGGAAGCAAAAACAATAGCCTAAAGGCTTTTACAAGTGCAGAAAATATCAAGTTGAGTTAAAACTTAATCTACTTTGTTCTGATACCAGCTTTCTCTTTCCTCACATCATAGGGCTCTTTTTACAGAAGGGGGAAAAAAATTCTAAAGATAGAATAAGTGAAAAGTAGCTCAAAAGAAGTAACTACTATGCTGAAGCCAAAAAATAAAATAAAAATTTGAAGTCGAAAAAAAAATCTTTAATTTTTTTACCTAACACAATCAAACCTAGTTTTGTTTTGTTTTTTAAAAGAACAACAATTTATTATTTCTTTCCAGTCTACATTTTGTCTAAAGAATTCCACTGATTTTGGCTGAGCTTGTGTATGGATATGTTAGCTGGTCAGTTGGGACTAACTGCTCTTTGACAGCCTTGTCTAGAATATTGTGACGCTATCCATGTAGTGTCACAATCATATGGCAGGCTCCCAAAGAGAAAAAGAAAATATGCAAGTTATATTTCACACTTCTGCTTATATAATTTTTGCTACTTTCCCATTAGTTAAGGCATGTACATGGCCAATCTCAAAGTCAGTGTGGGAAGGCATCACCAAATGTTGTGGATACAGGGGTGTAAAATTAAGGCAATAAAACTATCACAATGCTGAGAAAATACATAAAGATAATTATATTTTACATGTTGAAATAGAGTAAATAGAAGATGGAAAAAAAGAGAAACATTAACATTGTTGGTAACTTTATGCCAAGTACTAGGAAAGGACTGTGTATTAATT